>NC_083442.1:35199064-35799064 GCF_020745735.1 Hemiscyllium ocellatum | reverse complement strand
AAACGCAAACTCAGAACTGTGGCATAAAAACAGATCCACTTTTTATTAATTTGGGCTCATTCCGACAACCTTTTAATATGATAGCTATCTCTATATCAGGACTCCAATTAGGTGAAACGTAATTGCAGGTCTCTTCTGAAATCCAGTTTGACAGGCCTTTTTAAGCTGTGGTTGAATTTTTGAAATTCAATGTAAACCCAGAGGTTTGTCCCTTGCCAACCATTTCACAATAAAGGCAGGAATGTTGGCTAATAATGTGCTTAATTCTCACTTAAAGAAACCTTCTAATTATCCAGCCCATCCTGTTGTGAGTTGTACATCACCTAAATATACACCCAAGACTTTACACCAAAAGCCCATTAATCCTGGGAAAGCGTATTGCCTTTGGAGAAAACTAAGAAATGTCTCCTGGTGGATGATTTTCCTTTTCCTATCTCTTTCTTGGAAACGCTGACTGTTCAGTGGGTGTCCGCAGATTTTTGTCCCAAGGAATTATTCCTTCGGTGTGTGCCTGGAGAAGGAACAGAAAACCATTTCCCCTTGAGTATGTTCTGCTGTTCGGTTAGATCATTACTGATATATTTCGTGCCTTGATTTCTGTGACCTCGAATACCCTTGCCCGACAAAAGGGTACTTAATGTTGTTATATACTTCAGCTTCATTTACTTCCATTTCTCTTAATCCTTTTATCTAACAAAACATTTATTGATCTTAGTCTTGAAAGTGTCAATTGATCTGGATTCTCTGGTGGCAGGCTACTTTCAAGACATCTCCGCCCAATGCTCTGCTCGCGCAACATTCACTCAGAGGAATCACTGGACAATGGTCACACACGAGAACTCTGACTTATTTTTTCCTTCCATAACCCTGGGGTTAATTGTAGTGTTCACGCTGAGATTAATTATTTCACTAAAGCTATGAACTTGGACCTTCTGGTTTGAATGCCTCAGTGTGAAAGCAGGCAGTCCCTTTTACCCTGTCTTTGCATTGACATGGTCATTGCAATAATAATGCATAAGTTCAGGGAAGGTGGATGATGATGCAGAAGCACTGACTACATAAGACCTAAGGAGTAAGCTGCTGAAGGAATCTGATGAATGATGGGACTGTGGAGGCCAAAGTTAACAGAAATTCTACTCTTGGAATATCAAGAGAGACATAGTGAAATGTTTGGATAATTACTTTGACAGTGAGAAAAATTTTCCACTTATTCTTTGTTGAAATCCTGTGTGTTAATGAAAAGCTATGGCTGAGATGAGTAGGGGTTGTTTTTTGCAGAGTTTCATGATTGAGAAGGGCACGTTATGGAGACTCAAGCAGGTTAACCAACTTCCACTGCAGAATGACATGATTCTAAGGTGAAAATCATATAGTTACTGAAATCAAGACTGAATAATTTAATAGGATATTATAATTCAAGTCATCAATAACTTTTCAAAACAAATTTTAATTCTAAAATTTCAAGATTGAACAAGATTATTTGAAAGTGGGGAGAGTCTGTATTTTTAAAGTTTAGTTTTTAGGATGTTGCTGACAAGGCCAGAGTTTATTGCTGTGAGAAGGTAGTGGTGAGTCTAGCTGAGCAACTACAGTCAGTGTGCTGTACGTACACCGTGCTGTTAGCAACGGAGTTCCAGGATTTTGAAACAGTGACAATACAACAGGTGAGAAAGAGGGGAGGATTTTTACTAGTTGAAAAGATGGTTGCCTTTATTCCTACTGTTTTCTTTTTGTATTTCATATTATGCTCTGTTATCTGATTTCCCTTTCTTAATAATGTCTGTTTAAAAATGTAGGTTCCAGAAGATCACTTTGGTCGGAAGTGGTAGTCTACAGATAAATGATGTCTCAGAAGATGATGCTGGGATTTACAACTGCATTGTGGAGAATGGGAATGAAACGATGCATGCTCAAACAGAGCTTAGTGTGCAAGGTACAATAACCAAACATATAACTAAGTGTGTTGGGGATATCTCAGCTTCTTTAGATGTTCACTCTCAGTTTGGGTAATTACACAAATCAGGCACGATCCATTTACTATTAACACAATTATGCTTTGTGCAGTGGAGTGTGTGATATGTGTAGTTAACGTCTGTGTGGGGTGAGTAGATGGTATAATTGTTTATTTGTTGTTCAGACACAAATCATTCAGCCCATGAATCTAACGAGCTCCTATCTCACTGCCTTTCACCCACTAAGCATAGCCTTCAATTACTTTCTCATTCATTTAGGAAAGCTCTTCGAAACTTATCGAAAATGAAAGCAAATAATGCAGATGCTAAAAAACTGAAATAAAAAAAATCCTAGAGAAACTCAGCAGATCTGATAGCATATGTAGAGAGAAAAACAGTTTTGACAGCACTTTGTGTTTTTGTTTTATATTTTATCTCATAAATGGACGCATTGTTTTGGACACAGGAAAACAGCTTTTTGCTGATTTGCTCCCCTCCTGCTATGAGGATGCAGCTGATGAAGAAGTTTTGCGTGTTCCAAAAGCATAGTCCCACTGAAGTATAAATTAAAATCTTAAAAGTAATCTGGAGTCCAGGAGGGAAATGCTGTCAACAGCTTGGCATTTAATTCTTTCTTTGATTTTTTTTTTCTGAGCATTGCCAGTTTCCAGCTTCTGACCAGGCTTGAGTTATGAGTCTAGCCCACTCTGAGCCTATTTGGCCTGTTCCATTTATATGGAGATGTTGGATGTGCTCTGGGTGTTTACTGTGTTGGTTCATGCACACAGTGTCATTTTCTTTCAGGTTTTCTTCTTCATCCCAGTTCCCACTCCTGATCTGTGCTACTGACTTAATTGAAATTTGATCCTTTGAGTCCCTCAGGTTGGTAAGGGAATGTCAGCCAGAATTTTGCATCCCGATTATTATTCAATGCCCTGACCCCAACTAGACAATGACCATCAGTGTTGGGCAGGACCCAATGTTACTCTGATGCCTACTATGGTTGACTAGCCTGGTGCAGGCCAAAGATACTTTGGAAATGGTCATTTTGGAAAGTACTAGCAGCTGACCTGAGAATTAACAGTAACATGTTTGACCTCAGCAGTACGATGCCTGGTTCCCTTCTCCCAAACTCCAGTTGTTTGGTGAGCACTCTGAGCTGTGTGATCAAATACTGAAGATTATTAAATCACTGCGGCTAGCAGTGGAATGAGATTAAAGTAATGAATTAAGATAAATCACACATAGAATGTATCATACAGACATATGTCCACTAGACCATTAAACTTTAAGATGTAGAAGCAGAAGTGGCCAATCATAGAGTCATAGAGATGTACAGCATGGAAGCAGACTCTTTAGTCCAACCTGTCCATGCCGACCAGGTATCCTAACCCAATCTAGTCCCATCTGCCAGCACCCAGCCCGTATCTCTCCAAACTCTTCCTATTCATATACCCATCCAGATGCCTCTTAAATGTTGCAGTTGTATCAGCCTCCACCACATCCTCTGGCAGCTCATTCCTTACACGTACCACCCTCTGCATGAAAAAGTTGTCCCTTAGGTCTCTTTTGTATCTTTCTCCTCTCACCCTAAACCTATGCCCTCTCGTTCTGGACTCCCCGACCTCAGGGTAAAGACTTTGTCTATTTATCCTACCATGCCACTCATAATTTTGTAAACCTCTGTAAGGTCACCCCTCAGCCTCCGACGCTCCAGGGAAAACATCCCCAGCCTGTTCAGATCCTCCAACCCTGGCAACATCCTTGCAAATCTTTTCTGAACCCTTTCAAGTTTCACAACATCTTTCTGATTGGAAGGAGACCAGCATAGCACACAATATTCCAACAGTGGCCTAACCAATGTCCTGTACAGCCGCAGCATGACCTCCCAACTCCTGTACTCAGTACTCTGACCAAGAAAGGAAAGCATACCAAACGCCTTCTTCACTATCCTATCTACCTGCGACTCCAATTTCAAGGAGCTATGAACCTGCACTCCAAGGTCTCTTTGTTCAGCAACACTCCCTAGGACCTTACCATTAAATGTATAAGTCCTGCTAAGATTTGCTTTCCCAAAATTCAGCACCTCGCATTTATGTGAATTAAACTCCATCTGCCACTTCTCAGCCCATTGGCCCATCTGGTCCCGATCCTGTTGTAATCTGAGGTACCCCTCTTCGCTGTCCACTACACCTCCAATTTTGGTGTCATCTGCAAACTTATTAACTGTACCTCTTATGCTCGCATCCAAATCATTTATGTAAATGACAGAAAGTAGAGGGCCCAGCACCGATCCTTGTGGCACTCCACTGGTCACAGGCCTACAGCCTGAAAAACAGCCCTTCACCACCACCTCTGTGTTCTACCTTTGAGCCAGATCTGTATCCAAATAGCTAGTTCTCCCTGTATTCCATGAAATCTAACCTTGCTAATCAGTCTCCCATGGGGAACCTTGTCGAATGCCTTACTGAAGTCCATATAGATCACATCTAGTGCTCTGCCCTCATCAATCTTCTTTGTTACTGTTTCAAAAAACTTAATGAAGTTTGTGAGACATGATTTCCCACGCACAAAGCCATGTTGACTATCCCGAATCAGTCCTTGCCTTTCCAAATATATGTACTTCCTGTCCCTCAGGATTCCCTCCAACAACTTGCCCACCACTGAGGTCAGGCTCACTGGTCTATAGTTCCCTGGCTTGTCTTTACTGCCATTCTTAAACAGTGGCACCATGTTTGCCAACCTCCAGTCTTCCGGCACCTCACCTGTGACTATCGATGATACAAATATCTCAGCAAGAGGCCCAGCAATCACTTCTCTAGCTTCCCACAGAGTTCTTCGGTACACCTGATCAGGTCCTGGGGATTTATCCACTTTTAACCGTTTCAACACATCCAGCACTTCCTCCTCTGTAATCTGGACATTTTGCAAGATGTCACCATCTATTTCCCTACAGTCTATATCTTCCATATCCTTTTCCACAGTCAATACTGATGCAAAATATTCATTTAGTATCTCCCCCATTTTCTGTGGCTCCACACAAAGTCCGCCTTGCTGATCTTTGAGGGGCCCTATTCTCTCTCTAGTTACCTTTTTGTCCTTAATATATTTCAGCCCATTAAGTCTGCTCTGTCATTCAACAAGACCTTTGCTGATTTGATAATCCTCAACTCCACTTCCCAGCCTTTTCCCCATAACCTTTGATTCCCTTCCTGATTGAATTTTTGTTTGTCCCAGCTTTAAATATACTTAATGACCCAGCTTCAACAGCCCTCTGTAAAGAATTCCATAGATTCATTACTATCTGAGAGATGAAATTCCTCCTTATCTCTGTCTTAAATGTGCAATCTCTTATTCTGAGATTGTCTTCTGGTCATAGACTGTCCCACAAGGAGAAACAAATTTTCCTCATCAACCCTGTTCCCTAAGTGCCCTAAGAATCTTGTATAATTCAATAAGGTCTCCTCTCATTCTTTTAAACTCCAGTGAATACAACTCCAACCTACTTGAACTCTCCTCATAAGAGAAACCCTATCTACCCAGAAATGATCTTGTTAATCTTCTCTGGACTGCCTCCAATACCTGGATACCTGGATCCAGATACCTGGATATCTTTCCTAGAAAACAATTCAGAATATTCCAACTGTGGTCTGACCCATGCTTTGTATAATTTTTAGCAAGGTTTTCTGAATTGTGTACTGCATTCCCATTGTAATGAGTGGTTGGTTAGCTCAGTTGGCTGAATAGACTGTTTGAGATGCAGTGAGGGTTCAATTCCCACACCGGCAGAAGTTACTATGAAGGACTCTCCTTCCCAACATCTCCCCTCACTGAAAGCACTGGTAACCCTCGGGTTAAACCACCACCAATCGTCTCTGCGATGAGAGAGCAACCTTATGGTCAGGAGGACTGTGGGCAACATTATCCTTTGAAATCAAGACCAATATTCCATTTGTCTTTTTTGTAAGCTGCTGAACTTTGATGCAAACTTTTTGTGATTCACAGAAGATGACCCCAGAATCCTTCTGTGCTTGCTCAGCTTTGTGTAGTCTTTCTCCATTTAAATAATATTCAGTTCCTCTATTCTTTTTGTCAAAGGGCATGACCTCAGACTTTGATACATTATATTCCATCTATCAAACCTTCTCACCCCAGGCGTGGTGTTGCTTGATGAATCTGGTAATTTGGTTAAATATCAAGGTTTGTAACTATGCTGAACAGATGTGGTCACTGGGGACTGGAAACTCGCTTTGCACAAAATAGCAATTAAAGCAATACATAAATGTTGAGCCGTTCATAGAAGCTATCTTTAGGGGCTGCAGTTTCCTCTTCCCCATCGCTTTGTTTGAAGATGGAGTACAACATAAAATTCAGCAGTTGCCTCACCGTGACCTGTCTGAAACGTTGCATGTTGTAGTGAAGCTCTTGGCTGGCCCACTTGCCCTTAGACCTAACAGAGCCTGAGGTGGTTAATTAATAGCCACTAAAGGGCTACCTCCTACTGCTGGTAATTTATCTGTGGGGAGGCGAAGCCCACGCCATGTGGTAAGCAGGCAGCTTTGGCTATGTGGAGTCACTTAGCCAGGTTAGGGGGTGGGGAATCCTGTCTGAGAATTGCCTGGATTCATTGGTACCATCTCATTCTGCTCCTTTAATTATTCTCATAGCCTCTTGAACTTGGTCCCTGTATTGCTCCTTGACCACTCACTTCTCCTACTGAGATACCGCGCTCATAGAACTTTGGTCCTCGATGTTGTGCCTACTTGGCCTCCTTAATTTTGGTGACCGCCTGTTGTCCCAGTGGCACTCTCGAATTAGAGTTACCACATTGCTGACTAGCTAATTGTTGTGTTAGGTGGGAGTTACTCCCACTTCGAATCAATAAAGCTAGCTCCCAGTGTTAAAACTGCTGAGGGGCAGCTGTCATTGTGGGCAGGTTCCCCCAAGCCCGACTGGCCTTTAGCTAGGGATGGGGCTTGGGAGACGGTACCTTGTAAAATATAACTCCAGAATGTTAGATCTTTTAGAACTTTAGAAATTTAAACCAACCCTTTTACACACGCTAATGACACACGCACCATCCTGACTTGCTGTTCCTTCAGTGTTGCTGGATCAAAGTCTTAGAATTCCCTCCCTCATAGCATTGTGAGTGTCCCTATACCCAAAGGTCTGCAGTAGTTCAAGAAGGCAACTTACAACACCTTCCCCAGGGCAATTAGGGATGACCAACACATGCTGATCGAACCAGCGATTCCCACATACCATGGACAAATAAAAAAAGTGAAGCTATGTTCCTAGAAAGTAGAGGAAGTGCCCTGAGAACAAGAGGTGAGCAGATCAGTAAATAATGTGATTTGCTCCTGATTATCTCTCCTGTCCCTGTGTAAGACTAAAGTGCAGTTTTTAGTCTGTCATATCTGTGGCAGTTTTAGTCACGTTTCCGACCTTTGTTCATTCACCCTTTTGCACTCCCTGTGAAAGAGATGTTTCCGAAGTTTGACTCTAATATCTGAGTTTTATGTGTATTTTCCACATGTGTGATGTAGAGAATGATTGAATCCACCTGGAGTAATTAGGTTGTGTCTGCAGCTCACTCTAGTTGAATTGTTGGTGATTTCATAATCTGGCCTTTTGGCCAATGAAGTGCTGAACACTTGTGTAATGTAATCACCTGGTGACATTTGATCAATTTGTCAGGTGTTAGGAGTGTGATTCACAATCTGGTTATTAGCAAATTTCCTAACCTGACTGGAAAGAAACCTCAATAGAGGAGATTATATCAGTTTTAAAAATGAATGTTTACAACAATCTAATCTTTGAATCAGTGCATAGACCAAGGACTTGAACTGGCAAATCAGCTGCAGTACTCTGTGTATTTGCAGAAATACCTAAGTTTGCCTTCTGTATGGCGGGTGCACACTTGCTCCTTGAAATGAGCACAGGGTGAAGCTGATCTGTATTTTGCTCCCTGCTCCAATAGGCCACCTTTGAGTAAAGTCTAACAAATGATCTAAGATTCTTGACAAATTGTTCAAATAAATGAGCATTGTACAGTCTAAAGTGACCTATTCCATCAAACAGCTAACAATCCCAGTGTGGTTTCAGGCCAGGTGCCTTGGACCATAACAGCTCCCACATACAGATACATTTAACTGGATTTGTGATTTGCTCATTGCAGCTGTCTCAGACACGAATGATTTTATATAAGTGATGAGTAATTAGTAGCCATAGCAACAGGCTGTGCCAGCCATTAAGATGCAACTGAGTTTAATGAAGATTTGGTAAAGAATTAAGCCATGGACTCAGCTCCCATGTTTATTGTAGTTTACCTATTAGAGAGACAACAAACGGTGACTTGACTTTAAACTAATTCTGCAAATGTTGATAAACAAATTATTGTAATAAAATAAAAATGTTCAGTAATAAGTCTACAGTTATGAGACTGTTTAGCCATCTTAATTCACAGATTCAGAAAACCCTCTTCCTCAGTTGATTTTTTTTAATTGATTCATGGGATGAGGGTTTCAGTGGCGAGGCAGGCAGTGATTGCCCACCTCTAATTGTCCGAAGGGCAATAAAGAGTCAACTACATTACTGAGAGTCTGGAGTCATACGTGGGCCAGACCATGTAAGGATGGCAGTTTCCTTCCCTAAAGGGCAGTCGTGAACCATATGGGTCTTTCTGACAGTTGGCAATGGATTCATGGGTATCATTGGACTCCTAATTCCAGATATTATTAAATTCAACTTATACCCATCTGCCATGGCAGGATTCAGACCTGGGTCCCCAGCACATTACCTGGGTCTGGATTAACAGTCCAGACTAGGCCATCACCTCCCTCCCTCCCTTGTTCCTTCTGTTATTTTTGCTGAGAAACACATATGGTTACAGCTTTTTGTCTTTTAATCATCCAGACAATTTGCAGGAGATACCAGGGTAAAGGAGAAACAAAAATATGAACTTGTTGAATGTAAATTTCAGAACTAGTGAGATGCTATGTTGTACATGGTATGTTCCAGGCTACTTATCAAATGGTATATTGCTTTTGATGTTAGCAAGAAGCCAGGTACTGACCATACCCAACTCTTCCATGCCTGCAAAACTTCTGACAGTGTCCAACATTAGATATGATTCTGCTGTTGGACAATATTGGTTGGATTATCCTGAGCGTGTAAAGAATAACATGGACTATCATACAGTCATAGAGATGTACAGCATGGAAACAGATCCTTTGGTCCAACCCGCCCATGCCGACCAGATATCCCAACCCAATCTAGTTCCACCTGCCAGCACCCAGCCCATACCCCTCCAAACCCTTCCTATTCACATAACCATCCAAATGCCTCTTAAATGTTGCAATTGTACCATCGTCCACCACTTCCTCTGGCAGTTCATTCCATCCACGTACCATCCTCTGCGTGAAAAAGTTGCTCCTTAGGTCTCTTTTATATCTTGCCCCTCTCACCCTAAACCTATGCCCTGTAGTTCTGGACTCCCCAACCCCAGGGAAAAGACTTTGCCTATTTATCCTATCCATGCCCCTCATAATTTTGTAAACCTCTATAAGGTCACCCCTTAGTCTCCGACGCTCCAGGGAAAACAGCCTCAGCCTGTTCAGCCTCTCCCTGTAGTTCAGATCCTCCATCCCTGGCAACATCCTTGTAAATCTTTTCTGAACCCTTTCAAGTTTCACAACATCTTTCTGATAGGAAGGAGACCAGAATTGCACGCAATATTCCAACAGTGGCCTAACCAATGTCCTGTACATTGATCTCTCAACTCCTGTACCCAATACTCTGACCAATTAAGGAAAGCATACCAAGCGCCGCCTTCACTATCCTATCTACCTGCGACTCCACTTTCAAGTAGATATGAACCTGCACTCCAAGGTCTCTTTGTTCAGCAACACTCCCTAGGACCTTACCATTAAATGTATAAGTCCTGCTAAGATTGCTTTCCCAAAGTGCAGCAACCTTGCATTTATCTGAATTAAACTCCATCTGCCACTTCTCAGCCCATTGGCCCATCTGATCCAAATGCTGTTGTAATCTGAGGTAACTCTCTTTGCTGTCCACTACACCTCCAATTTTGGTGCCAAATGCAAACTTACTAACTGTACTCCTTATGCTCGCATCCAAATTTTTTTTAGATTACTTACAGTGTGGAAACAGGCCCTTCGGCCCAACAAGTCCACACCGACCCGCCGAAGCGCAACCCACCCATACCCCAACATATACCCCTTACCTAACACTATGGGCAATTTAGCATGGCCAATTCACCTGACCCGCACATCTTTGGACTGTGGGAGGAAACCGGAGCACCCGGAGGAAACCCACGCAGACACGGGGAGAATGTGCAAACTCCACACAGTCAGTCGCCTGAGGCGGGAATTGAACCCAGGTCCCTGGTGCTGTGAGGCAGCAGTGCTAACCACTGTGCCACCGTGCCGCCAGGGAAAAATCATTTTACGTAAATGACAAAAAGTAGAGGGCCCAGTACCTATCTTATGGCACTCCACTGGTCACACGCCTCCAGTCTGAAAAACAACCCTCCACCACCACCTCTGTGTTCTACCTTTGAGCCAGATCTGTATCCAAATGGCTAGTTCTCCCTGTATTCCATGAGATCTAACCTTGCTAATCAGTCTCCCATGGGGAACCTTGTCGAATGCCTTACTGAAGTCCATATAGATCACATCTAGTGCTCTGCCCTCATCAATCTTCTATGTTACTTTTTCAAAAAATTCAATCAAGTTTGTGAGACATGATTTCCCATGCACAAGGCCGTGTTGACTATTCCAAATACATGGACATCCTGTCCCTCAGGATTCCCTCCAATAACTTGTCCACCACCGAGGTCAGTTCTTTAGTTCCCTGGTTTGTCCTTACCACCCTTCTTAAATAGTGTCACCACGTTTGCCAACCTCCAGTCTTCCGGCACCTCACCTGTGACTATCGATGATACAAATATCTCAGCAAGAGGCCCAGCAATCACTTCTCTAGCTTCCCACAGAGTTCTCGGGTACACCTGATCAGGTCCTGGGGATTTATCCACCTTTAACCGTTTCAAGACCTCTAGCACTTCCTCCTCTGTAATCTGGACATTTTGCAAGATGTCACCATCTATTTCCCTACAGTCTATATCTTTCCTATCCTTTTCCACAATAAATACTGATGCAAAATATTCATTTAGTATCTCCCCCATTTTCTGTGGCTCCACACAAAGGCCACCTTGCTGATCTTTGAGGGGCCCTATTCTCTCCCTTTTGTCCTTAATATATTTGTAAAACCCCTTTGGATTCTCCTTAATTCTATTTGCCAAAGCTATCTCATGTCCCCATTTTGCCCTCCTGATTTCCCTCTTAAGTATACTCCTACTTTCTTTATACTCTTCTAAGGATTCATCGTTCTATCCTGTCTGTACCTGACATATGCTTCCTTCTTTTTCTTCACCAAACCCTCAATTTCTTTTGTCATCCAGCATTCCCTATAGTTACCAGCTTTCCCTTTCACCCTGACAGGAATATACTTTCTCCTGATTCTTGTTATCTCATTTCTGAAGGCTTCCCATTTTCCAGCCATCCCTTTACCTGCGAACATCTGCCTCCAATCAGCTTTTGAAAGTTCTTGCTTAATACCGTCAAAATTGGCCTTTCTCCAATTTAGAACTTCAACTTTTAGATCTGGTCTATCCTTTTCCATCACTATTTTAAAACAAATAGAATTATGGTCACTGGCTCCAGAGTGCTCCCCCACTGACACCTCAGTCACCTGCCCTGCCTTATTTCCCAAGAGTAGGTCAAGTTTTGCACCTTCTCTAGTAGCTACATCCACATGCTGAATCAGAAAATTGTCTTGTACACACTTAAGAAATTCCTCTCCACCTAAACCTTTAACACTATGGCAGTCCCAGTTGATGTTTGGAAAGTTAAGATCCCCTACCATAACTACCCTATTATTCTTACAGATAGCTGAGATCTCCTTACAAGTTTGTTTCTCAAGTTTCCCTCTGACTATTGGGGGGTCTATAATACAATCCCAATAAGGTGATCATCCCTTTCTTATTTCTCAATTCCACCCAAAAAACTTTCCTGGATGTATTTGCGGGAATATCTTCCCTTAGCAATGCTATCCCTTATCAAAAATGCCACTCCCCCTCCTCTTTTGTCTCCCTTCCTATCCTTCCTGTAGCATTTGTATCCTGGAACATTAAGCTGCCAGTCCTGCCCATTCCTGAGCCATGTTTCCGTAGTTGCTATGATATCCCAGTCCCATGTTCCTAACCATGCCCTGAGTTCATCTGCCTTCCCTGTTAGGTCCCTTGCATTGAGATAAATGCAGTTTAAATTTATTAGTCCTACCTTGTCCCTGCCTGCCCTGACTGTTTGACTCACTTCTGTTCTCAGCTGTACCCATCTCAGATCGATCTCTTTCCTCACTATCTATCAACTTAGGATTTTCAGTCAGGCTCTCGGTGTAGCACACCTTTCTGTGTTTGAAGTTCCATATGCTAAAACACAGTATCTTGGTCTTTCTATTCAGAAAGGACATGAGCACATGCTGACCCATTTCAACTCAACAAAATAGATGACATCCATTTGCTGGTTAATTTCTGAGGGCAATGCCTTAACTAGTCAGAGTCAATCTGCCTTGTTTAAAATTTTAACAAAACTTCACAGTTAACTAACAGCCATCATTAACTGATGCATTTTCAATAGCAACAACTCCATCAATCAGAGTCCACTTGTCAACCAGTTGTCTACTCTGACATATTATAGATGTTGTTTTCTCTTTATTTTGGTACTTCTATGAAGGCCCAGGTGAATGAGAGACAAAAAGTTTCAACTCAAAATGTTTTTCTGCAATGCTTGAATGATGGTATAGTTTGTTTCTAGTCAACTAAGGTTCCTGTGGACCAGAAACACGAGATTCAAGTCCCATTTCAGCGTTTAATGGCCAATAAAGATCTGTTCATAACATGTCCAAACAGGGTGATTGTCAATTTATAGGTCCTTCCAGTATAGCAGATGGTAAGATCAGTCGAGGTTCCTGGTCAGCTGGCCTGCAAAAGGCAATGGAAAACAATTGTAGTTCTTTTTCAATTATAATCATGCACCAATCCAGTGGAAGTCCATGGGTTCCCAGTGTCCTCTTCAGGCATAGTACTTGAGAAAGGAAAGTAAGTGAAGATCAATCTAGATAAGCTGGATGAAATGTATCCCAGCTGTGTGGGGCAAAGGAGGAAATAGCAGGGGCACTGGAAATACTTTTCAATTCCTCTCTAGCCTCAGGGGAGGTGCCAGAGGACTGGAGGACAGCCAATTATTCAAGAAGAAAGCAAGAGATGTATATTTTATGCACGCACACACTCTCACAGTACAGGCCAGTCAAATTACCCTCAATAGTGAGGTAACTGTTGAAAATAGTTCTGCAGGACAGAATTAATCTCTACTTGGAGAGGCAGAGATTAGTCAGCAACAGTCAGTGTGGCTTTGTTCAGGGGAGGTCATATCTGACCAAGTTTGATATTTTGAAAAAGATAACCAGACGTGTAGATGAGGACAATACATTCGCTAAGACTTTTGGATGAAGTCCCGCATGGGAGACTGAGAGCAAAGCTAAGAGCCCATGGGATTTAAGGAGGTTCAGCAAATTGGATGCAGAATTGGATGAGTGGCAGGAAGTAGAGGTTGATAGGCAAGGGGTGCCTTTGTGACTGGAAGCCATGTCCATCCTCCTCCTTGGTGGTCCCTTGCAGATGAGGATGACTCCCTTTCACACTCATGGTATGTCCATATACGGCTGTAAAGACCGATATGGCTACTGCAGGCCCTGTTACAATGGGGGCAAGTGCTGGCCATAAGAAGGGGTGGGTGGGGCATTGGTGTGGCAGCACAGTCCTTTCGCTGTTTTTGCCTCAGGAGAGATTCCTTTGGGAAGAATGTTGGGGCCCAATCTGTTTGTATATAAATGATTTAGACTGGAATGCAGGAGGTTAAAAATGTGTTGCTGGAGAAGCGCAGCAGGTGAGGCAGCATCAAAGGAACAGGAGAATCGACATTTCGGGCATAAGCCCTTCTTCAAGCCCGAAAAGTCGATTCTCCTGTTCCTTTGATGCTGCCTGACCTGCTGCGCTTTTCCAGCAACACATTTTTAAGCTCTGATCTCCAGCATCTGCAATCCTCACTTTCTCCTGGAATGCAGGAGGGCTGATCAGTAAATTTGCAAATGATACAAAGATTGTTGGAATGTTGAATAGTGAGGAGGATATGCTAAGATTACAGGCGGATATAGACAGGCTGATCAGTGGAAAATGGAATTCAACCTGGATAAATGTGAAGTGATGTACAAGGACAGGACAAACAAGGCATGGGATTATGTGATGAATGGTAGGACCCTGAGAAGCACCGAAGATCAGAGGGACCCTTGTACATGTCTACCAGTCCCTTAAGATAGCAGAACAGATAGGTAAACTTGTTAAGAAAGCATGTGGGATACATCCCTTTATTAGAGGAGGCATAGAGTTTAAGAGGAGGGAGGTTATGTTGAAACTCTATAAAACCTTTGTATAAGTTACAGTTTGAATATTGTGTGTTGTTCTGAAATCTACATTATAGGAGCAATGTGATTGCACTGGTGTGGATGCAGAGGAGATTTACCAGGAGGTTGCCTGGGCTGGAGAGTTTTAGTTATGAAAGAGGGATTGGACAGACTGGGGTTGTTTTCCTTGCAGTGAGAATACTGAGGAAGAACATGACTGAGCTGTATAAAATTATATAGGGGCTTTTCCACTTGATGGATTGATCAGTGATCAGGTAGGATAGATTTACAATAGGGGTAGGAGACTTAGGGTGGGTACGAGGAAAATTGTTTTCAGCTAAAGGGTGATGCGAATCTGGAACTCTCTGCATGTAAGCGTAGAAGAGGTAGAAATCCTCCGAATACATGGAAAGTTTTTAGATGTACACTTTCATTACCAAGGCACACAGGGTATGGGCCATATGCTGGAAAATGGGATGAGAATAGTTTAGTGGTTGTTTTTGACCAGCACAAACTCAACAGGTGGAAGGGCCTTTTTCTCTGCTGTAGTCCTTTCTGACTCAAAGGCTTTTCTTTTTGGTAAACAAATGGAAGTCAAGGTAGTGCTCATTGCAGTCCATTTCTTACTGACTTCTACTCCCTGAAATGGAATTCTTTGTCCGACTGCCTTTTCCATTCCACAGTCTTACAGCTTGTAAAAACATTTGTGTAAATTTTAATCTGGAAATTTGGACACAGCTGAATGCTCTCTTTGGGGGAGTTTGAAGGTAGAGAGTGATTTAATTAGAAAAATGAACAGAAGTTGCTGGAAAAGCTCAACAGATCTGGCAACATCTGTGAAGAGAAATCAGAGTTAATGTTTTGGGTCTGGTGACCTTTCCTCAGTGACTTAATTGGGTGGGAAAGGAGCCTGCCACCTTCCCTCCTTGATTAGGTCTGGGTTAATGTCTTCTGAGAGACCTCATCCCATCACCACAAGTAAATGCATAGATCATGAAGAGTAATCAGTTGGGGTTGCTTGAGAGCTCCCAGTGAGGGCAGAAAGAGGTATATCCCTTGTTGTCAATCCTTACTGAGGAACTTGGCATCATAAAGGAGTGGGGCAGTGCAGCCTAAGTCCCATCCCTCTCTTGCTCACCATTAGCATGGATCTCTTGCTGAGTTCTGGCCTCTGGTAGGTGCCCAGACAACAAAAACCACCACTGCTTGCCATGTAGACCAGTTGGCTTCTGATTGCTTATTTGGGGAGATTTCCCTCCAAGGTCCTTGATTCTGAGGAAGGCCCAGAACTGCTGAGCGCTTAAGAAAGTGATGCAAGATTCCACCTGAATTTCTAGTTTGTGTGTGAGACTCCTGTCACCTGGATTAAAGGGGATCTGAGAAATGCTTGATTTTCAAGGGACTTGGTTAATTCTTGCTATGATTTTATAATGCACAGTTTTCTACTCTCTGATGAATGCGCTTGTTTGAGTCAGTCTAAGTGGAGGTGTCTTCCAGTTTAGCTGAAAATCAATATTCGCTGAGAACATAGGAAGACTGCACTTGACACATGCTAATATATGACCTGTTCTATATGTGACTGTCTTAATTTGTCATGTTAAATTGCTACGAAAGCTAACAGCAGTGATATAACAACCTTCGGTATTTCACCTTAGTGTCACACAGCTCAGAGTGCTCATCAAACATGATCCAAGTTTGGGGGAAGATGCTGCAGTTATACTGCTGAGTTTCAATGGTGGTAATTGAAAAATTCACACATTTTCCTAAAATCCCAGTGATTGCACAGCTTGTTCCTGTATGTGCTGAAGCTTATGGTTGGGGCAGTATTTGTCGTTTGTGTGTTCATCATTCCATTTTCTTTTGTTTTAGTTCCCCCGCACTTCTTGAAGCGTCCAGCAAACATTTATGCTCATGAGTCCATGGACATCGTGTTTGAATGCGAAGTGATAGGGTCGCCAATGCCAACTGTGAAGTGGATAAAGAATGGGGACATGGTCATCCCCAGTGACTATTTTAAGATTGTTGTAAGTAAATACTTTAAATGAACCCCTCACATTTCCATTAGCTTTTCCCGGGTGAACGCTACTTGCCTCACTCAGCATTAAGTTCAGAATAAACCTGAGCCAGGGCAGCTGACGCTTTCTGTCTGTGCTGCCATTGATTGTGTTACATCCTGTGCTGTTCACTAAAGGCCTGGCACAGATTTGGCCTCTTAATGCCACATGTGAGGCACAGAAAGTTACATTTTCACCACAGTGAGCTTGGAACAATAAAAATTCACATGGCTTTAATTTCCTGCCTAGTTTCCTGCTGGTATTTGCTATAATGTATGACAGAAATGCTTATGATAGTTTTAACATCTATGACAATAGAACAAACATAATATCCACAAGTAAGCACTGCATGAGGTCTTCTGGTTGACAGTATTTACTGCTTTTATGTGTTTCGTATGGATTCCTCCTGACATTAGCCATGAGAGTATTGGTGGAGGGGAATAGTATAAACTTTTAATTGTATTATTATATGAGAAATATTTCTGTAGCAGTCACATAAACTGTCCTACTGGACAGCCTCACCTAGTGCCTCTCCTCTGGGAGCAATTATATTTCCCTTGAATTCTTGACAAGTCAGTGTGAAGTAGGATGAGTGTGACTATTGATGTGGATAGGCCTGTATGGTTAGGACTGAATCAATGATGAACTTGGTTCAAAGTGGGCAACAACAGATGGATGTTGTATTGCTCCTGCACAGGAACTCTCTCCTTCAGCCAATCCCACTTGCTCAATTTTCTGAATCAAATTTCCTTCAGGTAATCTTTTGCTAAAACTCTTCATGCCTTTGTCATATTGTTCTGTAAAAACACAAAGAACACGTGAATGACTACTGTTGGAATTGTGTGTTGATTTTCATTTTCTCACCTTCCTTAAGGCACCTTTTAAGGACATAGGAACAGGGATAAGTCATTCGGCCCTCAAGCCTGGTTGGCCGTTCAATGGCCTAACTCCATTTACCTGCCTTTGGCCCATATTCCTAATTGAGAAGGACATTGTGTTTGATGGGCCTTTTGAATTTTGAGTCCCTGATTCTTTACAGACCTGCTGTCCCCATAAACATAGATTATCTGGGATCTCCATCAGTGAACAAGACCAGGCAGCCTGGGCTGATTTCCCTCCTCCCTCATTTATACCTCAGCATGAGAGCATTGAGACCAGTTGGGGTACAACTCCTCCCTTTCTGCCTGGTCATCTCACTCAGCACGCTCTGGCAAACAAGCCTGGGAGGTTCTCCTGTGTGTGGCTTGCTGACTGTGCATGCTTGTGGGAATCTTCGGTTCCATTTGCTGGAAAGCTAGTGTTTGCCATGTCTGCTCGATCAGAACAGCTAGATGTCTGACCATCCCGATATCTTCTTTCAATGGAGTTGAATCTCTTGAATTCCTGGTGACTGTTGCAGCTTTCTTTCTCTTCTGTGATTGTTGAGACTGTTAGGGCTTTAATTTACAGGGTTTTATTGACTTTTGTTATCATGGAACATTATAGCTCTTTGAATAATGAAATATTATTAGGTGTTGAGTACCGTAATCGACATTTAATGCAGAAATATTCTACCACAATAATATGCCTTATCCCTAGTCTCAGAAGAGCATGAAATACTAAAGGTTTGGAATTTCCCAGCGTGGTAAATCTGTGGCAGGAAATGTTAAGCATTGCTCCTTTTCTGTGTTTCAGAATGAGCGGAACCTGCAGGTTCTGGGTCTGGTAAAATCTGATGAAGGTCTGTATCAGTGTGTGGCAGAGAACGATGTAGGGAATGAACGGGCCAGTGCGCAGCTCATCATCTTGGAGCATGGTAAGTGAGAAGCAGCACAGACGTATCAACCAGGTGCTGCCAAGGAAGAGGGAGCCCACAGGACACTGTCAGATCTCAGAACTTGGCAGTCAGAGTGAATAGGAAACAGGTGGTAGAGGCAGTGAGGCAGATGGTAGAATACTGCTTTCAGTAACAGCTCTGTTTGCTCCAAGCTAAGAACAGCTTGTACGTGTTTTCAGAATGCAGTATGTGGAGAGATTACTGACTGCAGCACTTTCTACAGTATCTTCACCATTAAGGACGATCTTTTCTTAAATGACCCATTTTTAGAAGAACATTATTTTTGCTTCTCTCAAGCTTTTTTTCCTGTTGCAATCACTTGCTGCCCTGGGAATATTTGCATGTCAGTGCCTCTTTCAACTTCAACCAAAAGGTACATGCAAGTGCCTCAACTTAGATTCCTCCTTAGCGACTAAATTTCCCATTTCCTTTTGCCAGAACTGGATGAAGGGCTAATCCATTAGTTGGTGATTTGTCCTAACTGGAGGACGGTGAAATAGAAACTGGCTGGCAAACCTCCCATTTCCTGATGGTAGAGTACGAGGGAGCCAGCTATGTGGGAATTTAGACAATGGTACCTTTTAGTGTTGGATAGAGGTGTAATCTATTGTCTGGACAGTCCTCTGGGAACCACTCAGGATAGTTTCATTCAGCCCGGTAGGATTGCTTCCCAGTAACAGAGGGAATGTCAGTTCAGGCAGTGAGGGGTAACTGCGATCTTAGATGTGCATTTCAGTATCTCACCCAAGTGGTCAGCTTCTCTGGTGAGCCTAGTCGATGTCTGTGATCTGCTTGACCACAGAGACATCTCAACTGAGTCCGGGGTGTTGTCCTTGTAAGTTAGTGGGAGCTTGGAGACAAGGAAGTTGTGTAAATTCTCTGGTGATGCAAATGGTCACAGTTGGAAAAAAAACCTGATAGTGAAAGAAATCACTCTTGAAAATGGGTCATTGGATTCTGACTATTGATCGGTTAAGGAACTCTTGCCCATAGTCCAGGCTGGCAACTTAACTGAAACTCTCAATGATGTTAGTTAATATCACACCATCTGGGAAATAAATTAAAATTTCCCAACCAGTAAAGCTCAGTAACCCACTAGATAAACCAGCTGGGCAATGAGCACATTGTGATAACAATCTAATTAATGAAGCCGTTGACAGTGGTATTGGGCTGAGTTTTCTGTATATACACACATATATGTGTGTGTGTATCTATGCTGTGCTATATGTTTGTGTCTTTGTTGTGCTCCTTTGGGTGTGCATTTTCACTCTGTCACAGTTGTGTCTCTCTGCTGTGCTCATGTGTCTGTGCAGGTCTCTCTACTCTGCCATGTGTATGTGTCTGCTATACTCCTGTGTCCATGTGCATCTACACGCTGCTGTATGTGTGTGTCTGTTTAACGTCGTGTGTGTCTCTACTGTGTTTTGGAGTTGTGTGTATGTGACATCCCCAGTTCTCTCTCTCTGTAGTGCTGCTCCACTGTGCTTCCATGAATGCCTCCATCCTTGTCATTATGTGAGAGCCACACAACCCACTGAATGAACCTCTCAGTTAATGTACACTGATTGAGGTTTCTTTTCATTTCTATTTTCGGTAAAATCAAGACACTGACTGTAAAACAGGGAACACTAACTTGTACTGGTATTTCATCTCAATGCCAAAAATAGTGTCAATACCAAATACAGCCCTGAGTGTTCTCAGAGGGAAGTGTGTATAACATGGAATCAGGACATTTTAACTGGAGATGAATCTAACCCCATTCCTATAATCATTCACTCTATTGATTTACTGTTCAATTTCCATTATAAATCTCTGTATACTGATTGATCGTTTTAATATCCATTCCCTGATCTATTCTCCTGTTGTCTTTATCAGCAGTGAGCTTCCTGACTGCTGAGAAATAACTGTTGGCGTTCAGTGCAGACAGCAAACGAGAGCAGAGCCTCCACCCCTCCCCACCTACCACCTTTGCCCAACCCTGTGAGGCTGTAGTTTTAGCCACTGGTATATGATTTCTAAAACCCAGGAGCTAAGTGTTGTTCTTGACTGACAGGGAAGGTGGACTAAATCTTTTCTGCACCTCACCGCGGTCTCTTGGCAGCTTTGGTTTCCTGTGGTATGCAGAGCTTTTTGAGATCAGTTCACAAGTTAATGTTAAACAGTCAGAGGCCTCTTCGTATCCAAACGTATGGACACATGCCTCTCCTGCTGAATTTTTCCTCTTGTAATTCTCTATTAAGTTGTGTCTCCAGCATTGAAAGCATGGTTATGATATTGGTCTTGTTTGTGAGATCAGGAGCTTGGGTTCATAAACGCTGAAATGTGAGTGTAATTGTTTGAATACAGACACAGTACTCCATCTCTGCATTGTCTTAATTGTACTTCTGTTTTTTATTCAAGCAGCATCAAATCTTGACAATCCATTCTGATTGTGAAGCGCACAATTCAGTGACTTTTGGGGATATGGAAAGTTAACATCGAAAGTGGAATGATTTAAGAATAAAGAGATTATATATTGTTCAGGAAAAGATGTTATAGACGAGTTGCTTATCTTTAGAATTATCTGGAAGTCAAGGAAATTGAAATAATCTTTTTGGGAAAGGTGGATGTGTGAGTAATTTGCTGAATTACAATCAGACATAATATTGGAAGATTCCAGGGATAGTGAAGGAAGATGTAACAATTTGTACAGAGAGGTAAGCAGCAACTTTAATTAACCCAATTGTATCCTATAGCCTTGTTAAACCCAGCAGGCTTTGATGCTGCTGCTAGAGTCAGAGACATGTTCACAAGGGCTAGCTGTCTCATTGTATTCTGAATCAAAATTAAAAGGAATGGAAGTGCAACAATTGGATGAGAACCTAGTAAATGTGGTTCATGACTGCCTCTGGATATAATGGTACAATCTTATCAGCTGCAAGGAGCTGGCATTGAAAGCGGGGATCTTGGGAAAGATGAGCATCACGTTGGTGTTATCGTATCTTGGTGCACCAGAGATTGAGTAAGTGTGATCATACTGGAACTTTCTCCACAGACCTGCACAGATACATGCACATGCATGCATATACAGGCAGATATACCTGCATAAAAAGACACACATGTATGCACAGATATATATACTCGCTCAGGAATGCATGTACACAGACATACTCACATGCGCACAAACACACACATTCAGACAGACGCACACACATACATACCCAAACATGCCTCCCAGCAGTAGCAAGTAACCAGTTAGTGGAGAATGCTTAGGGACAGATTGGTGACCACACCGAGGTCTTCCTGATGGTGAACAGAGTAAACCGAGGTTGTCTCACAGTAGATGAGGCAGCCTCCTGAGAGTGCCAGTGACTCATAAACTCAGAACCATTCATAGAACAGAAGGATGCATTCAGCCCATTGTATTTGTGCCAGTCAACAAAGATATAACTACACTAATCCCGATTCCCTACTTTTTGGTTCCTGTCACTGGATGCTTCAGCTATGCCAAGGGAACATTTAAATGCTGCAAGAGTTTATGACTGCACCACTCTTTCAGGCAGTGAATTTCAGACTTTCTCCTCCCTCTGGATGAAAAACATTTTCCTTAGCTCTACTCTTAGATTTAAGCTAAGAGGTAGAAAACTATCTCCCTGGTCATTGACCTCACTCCTAATGGAAAAGATGCTTTTCTAACTAGCCTATCTATGCCCCTCATAATAGGGTTGTAGAGTCATGCTGCACTGAAACAGACCCTTTGGTCCAACCAGTCCATGTCAACCATAATCCCAAATGAAACTAGTCCTACCTGCCTGCACTTGGCCTATATTCCTCCAAACATTTTTTATTCATGTACTTATCTAAGTTTAAACATTGTAACTGTACCTGCATCCACTACTTCCTCTGGAATTTCATTTCGCATAAGAGCCACTCTGTGTAAAAAAAAATGCCCCTCGTCCTTTTTAAATCTTTCTCCCCTTACCTTAAAAATATGCCCCCTGGTCTTGAAATTCTCCACCCTTGGGAAAAGACACCTGCCAGTCACCTTATCTGTAACCATTTTTTAAACCTCTAAAGGTCACCTGTCCATCTGCAATGCTCTAGTGAAAAACCTCCCAGCCTATACAGCCTCTCGTCATAACTCCAGACTTCCATTCCTGGCAACATCTTGGTAAAACTCTTCTGAACCCCTCCAGTTTAATATCCTTCCTATAACAGGGTAACCAGAACTGGACACAATACTGCAGAAGAAGCCTCACCAACATCCTGTACGACCTCAACATAATGTCCCAACTCCAATACTCAAAAGTCTGAGCAATGAAGGCAAGTGTACTAAATGCCTTCTTAACCAAAGTTTGTGAGAAGATTTGTAGCTCGGGTGCTCGTTGTTGTGGTTCTGTTCGCCGAGCTGGGAATTTGTATCACAGACGTTTTGTCCCCTGTCTAGGTGACATCTTCAGTGCTTGGGAGCCTCCTGTGAAGCGCTTCTGTGTTCTTTCCTCCGGCATTTGTAGTCCAAACCACTTCAAATGCCAGAGAAAAGATCACAGAAGCGCTTCACAGGAGGCTCCCAAGCACTGAGGATGTCACCTAGACAGGGGACGAAACGTCTGCAACACAAATTCCCAGCTCAGCGAACAGAGCCTTCTTAACCACTCTATCTAGATATGTTGCAAACTTCAAAGATTTTTTCTATACCTCTATCAAGTTCCCTCTTAATCTCTGCTGCTTCAAGGAACACGACTCCAAACTATCGATATTGTCCTCATAATTCAGAGCCTCTAACTCAAGCAGTCTCCTGGTTAACCTCCTCTGCACTTGTCTCTAATGTATTCACACCGTTCCTATAATGTGGTGCAGGAACTGCGTGCAGTACTCCTGCTATGGCTGAACTGTAATGAGGCATCTTCACCATCATTTTCTTCACCACCACCCCCCACCACCAAACCCCAAAAACAAATGCCAGAAGGTCACAGCTGCTGGCCATCCTTTAACAGGATTTAATTTCAGACTCAGGATCAGTCTTGCTCATTGAAACATGAAGATGATAATGTGCCCCATGACATCAGTCTTCTCCTGTGCTGTCTGTAGTAACAATTAATTTAAAGAAACTAGGAGCAGAAACTAGAAAACCATAAATAAATACCTAGATCTCTTGCTTTGTCATATTGCATTGAGCAACAAGACATCGCATGGGCTGTCTGTGATCAGTTTTAGATGTACATTTCTGTTGTTTTGAAAGACAATTGCAGAAATCAAACAAAAGGGACATTGGAGCAAAACAGAAATAAATGCAAGTCGAGAGTTAGCCTGACTTTGGCTGTAATGAAATATCGACTTAAGATTATTGACTGACTGGTATCTTGGGACTTGAGATTGGTGTGGCACATAGTGTCTGACTTTTCCTGATGAAGTAGAATTGTGGCATGGATAGAACATAGAGGGAGGCTATTCAGCTCATCACTTTGTTCCAACTGTAAGAGCAGTTTGTTGACAGATAATTCACAGGATTGTTACAACTCTGAAGGAAGCCATTTGGCCCATTGTGACTGCACCTAGTCTCTGACCATTTTATCTGAGTGCCAGTATCCTGCCTTTTCCCTGTAACCTTGTGTATTGTTTCTGGATAAATAATTATCCAGCGTCCTCTTGAATGCCTCAATTGAACTTGCTTTGACCAAACTTCCAGGGAGTGCATTCCAGACCCTAACTACTCACTGTGTAGAAAAGTTTGCATTTGCTCCTTTTGCAAATACTTTAAAACTCTCTATCAAACCTCTCCAAGGAAAACAGTTTTAATTTCCCTCAGAATGGAAGTGTCTCAGCCCTGGAACTATTCTCATAAACCTCCTCTGCACTCTCTCCAATGTATTCACATCCATCCTATTGTGTGACATCCAAAACTGGTCACCCTATTCCAGCTTAGGTCTAACCAGCGTCTTATATGAGTTCAATGTAACGTACTCCTCTTTTATTCTGTGTCCGTATTTATGAAGCCAAGAATACTATATGATTTATTGACAGCTCTCGCTACCTATTCTGCCACCTTTAATGACTTACACCCCAAGTCTCTGCTCTTGTGCATCCTTTACATTGGTACCTTTCCTTTATACTGTTTAGAAGGAGGAAGTGAGGTCTGCAGATGCTGGAGATCAGAGCTGAAAATGTGTTGCTGGAAAAGCGCAGCAGGTCAGGCAGCATCCAAGGAACAGGTGATTCGATGTTTCGGGCATAAGCCTTCCTGACCTGCTGCACTTTTCCAGCAACACATTTTCAGCTTTATACTGTTTACCCATGCTCTTTGCACCAAAATCCATTGCCTCACCTGTATCTGGCCACTCCCAAAGTGTCAATGCCATTTTGAAGTTCTACACTGCCCTGCTGTCAGTTTAAATTCTCCCAAGTTTCTTATCACCCACAAACTTGACAAATAGTCTCTGTATGTGAAGATCCTAGATCATTTTGGGTTCCAATTTTGACTCCTACAGAATTCCACTTTGTAATGGAATTCCTCCAGCCCAAAAAAGCCATTATCCATTACTGTCTCTTTCCTGTCGCTCAGCTAATTCTATATCCACATTACCACTATCCTTTTTATTCCTTGCCCTACAACCTTCCTCATAGATCTGTTGTATAGCACTGCATTAAACACCTTTTGGAAGTCTGAGTGTACCGTTACCAACACCTTGTCCCCATCTCGTCTCAGTTTTTTTTAAAAGTAAAACTCTAGCATGATAGTTAGACATGATTTTTCCTTAACGATTCCAAGCTGACTTTCTGAATCAATCCATATGTTTCCATGTGATAATTAGTTCTGTTCTGAATAATTGATTCTCAAAGTTTTCCCACATGGAAATTAAACTGACTGGTCTGTAATTACTGCGCTTACCTTTACAATACATTTTGAACAAAGGTGTAATATTTGCAATTCTTCAATCCTCCTGTCCCATTCTGAATCCAGAGAACACAGAATGAATTACTGTTAATGTCTCTGCATTTTCCACTCTCACTTCCTTCATTATCCATGAATGTATCTCATTCAATTCAAAAACCTATCACCTTTAAGTACTGACTGCATATCCAATACCATCTCTGTATCAATCTTTGGCCCTTTTAGTGACTGAGTTTCCTTCTCTAATACCATGGCCTGGCAAACATCTGCATCGTAAGTAAAGACAGATGCACGGTATTCATTTAACACTTCAGCCATGCCTCTTCGCTCAGTGTTTAAATCCCCCTTTTGTCCCGAATTGGCCCTCTTCTTTCTTTTACCACCCTTTTTCTATTGATGTGCTTTCCTTTCATGTTTGCTGCCAGTCTTCCTCCATAATCCTTCTTTGCTTCTTGTATATGCTTTTTTTCCTCCTTTATGTACCTTCTGAGTTCATTTTGGTTTTCAATTGTATTTACTATCTGACCTTGTATGAAGCAAACATTTTCTTCTTTAACTAAATTAATATCTACTATTTCATCCTGACTTGTAAGTTTGTTTATCCTGCATTTCCCTTTTGAGGGAATATATATTGACTGCCCTCAATCCATCCCTTGTTTAAAGGTAACCAGTTGGTCAGCTGATGATTTTCCCACCAAACTTTGGTTCCAGTTTGCCCAGCCCCGCTTTGTTCTTGCCTCATTGAAGTCTGCTTTCCACAAGTTGATTCTTCTTACTCTTGATTGATCAATTTAATATTTCACCGTCAGCGTAAACCTTATGATATGATAGTCACTGGCCCTTAAGTGTTCTCCCATTGTCACATTAAAGTCCTCCATTATAACTACTCAGTGATGTTTACATATCTCTGTAATTTCCTTACAGATTTGTTCCTTGATATCTTTAGCACAAGCTGATGGTCTGTACATTACACCAAGCATTGTAATTGTATTCCTTAACTCTAGACAGATTGATTTTGTCCTTGAACTGTCTGAAACATCACCTTTCCCCAGTACTTCAATGCTTTCCCAATGATTTCCTTCATCAAAAATGCCATCCCTTCTCCTTTTTATCCTTTCCTATCTTTTCTGAACACTTTGTAACCAGGAATATGTAACACTCAGATCTGACCTTTGTTAAGCTGCAATATCACAATTTCCCATGCTAATCTGCACCTGTAATTCTCAGTCATATTAACTATACTCCCTGCATTCACAAATGTGCAGTAGGCCTGTGATTTAGACTTCATTATTCTCTCCCTTACTGCATGGAATAAATTGGTTTCTTCCTTATACCAGCTCCACCTATTAACTTCAAAAACAAAAGCAAGGATAGTCTTGATGATAAATTTGTAGCTTGTTCTTGTGGCATTTTCTGGAACAATATGTTGTGGAACCAACTAGTGAGAAAGCTAATTTAGCTCTAGCATTGTGTAATGAGGCAAGGTTAATCCGTAATCTCATCATAAAACATCCGCTGGGAACCTGTGATCACTACAACAATTAAATTCCATGTTTAGTTTAAAAATGACATCCTCAATCACAAATTAGAATCGTAAAGCCAATTACATGGGTGAGAGTAGAGAACTGCCTAAGATTAGTTGAGTAAATAGACAAAGATGTATGACTGTAAATAACTTGGTGGAAAAAGTTAAAGAATAAATTCAAAATAATCAACAAAAATCCATTCCATTGAAAAATGAAAACTCTTTAAAATAAAATCCATCCATGAGTACCTGGAGGCAACCCACTCAGACACCAAGAACATGCAAAGCTGACATAGACATTTGCCTGAGACTGGCATTGAACCGGGTCCCTTGCACTGTGAGGCTGTGAGCCATTATATATTTAAGATGCTTCTGAATTACATTTTGAACTGAGAGTTTTCAGTAGTGCAGAAAAATCTGCAGTATAATGTAGGGAAGTGTGAAGTTATTCCCTTTATTTGTAAGAATAGAAAAATGGAATGTTTTGAAAAGTAAATATCGATATTCAGTGAAACTAGGATGTGCTCATGAAAGGAGCTCAGAATATTAGCAGATACAACAGGTAAATGAGAAGACTTTCACATGTGGGCCTTCATTTCAAGGGTGTTTGAATACAGGAATATGAAAGTCTAACTCCAGTTGTCTGGGGCATGGGTGAGATCACATCTGAAATACTGAGAGCAATTTTGATTCCCATATTTAAGGAAGTTATACTTGCATTGGAGGCATTGTATGAACCTTCACTATATTGTTGCCTTGTACGATGATGATGTCCTATGATGAGAGGCTGAGTAAAGTGGACCTGTATTCTCTGGAGTTTAGAAGAATGAGATGTGATCTTAGTGAAACATGCAAAGTTCTTAAGGGGTAGGGTTGATACTGAGAAATTGTTTCCACTGTCTGGGGATTCAAGGGGGCATAATCTTCTGATAGGATCCCAATCATTTAGGACTGAAATGAGGAGGCATTTCTTTATTGAAAGGGGCTATGAATCTTTAGACTTCACTACCTCAGGATGTTGTAGGTGCTCCATCCTTGAATATGTTTAGAATAGACAAATTTCTCATGCCTGAAGTAATTGAGGGATGGAGGAAAATAGGTTTGAAGCTCAAGATCAGCTTTGGTGGTATTGAATAGCTGAGTAGCTGAACAGGACATATAGCCCACTGTTCCGATCCTCTGTGTTCTTGTTTAAAAAACGAAAACACAGAAAAGTCTCCCAAGGTAATTTTCCTCTGACACTCAATATCAGGTAGCAAATGGATGCCAAATTTTACCTCCTACAGTTGCAATATTTTAGGATTGAAAATGTTCTGTACTCCAAGTATAAGTGCAGGGCCTCTTATTGAACTGCTTATGTAGATGTAATGTCAGCACATGCCTTCTTTTCAATGGTGATGTTATTGTAATGTGTGAATGACCCCTTTCAGTTCAGCAGTAAGTTGCTCGTTTGCCCTTTCTGTGTTTGTTCATTTTGTTATGTTCCCATTGTGCTTTGGTTTGGTTTATTTTCTTTTCTTTTTCTCCTTGTTTTATTTTTATTTTTGTTTTGTTTATCATTGTGTCTGCCATCCCATACACAAACCTACCTGTATCCAAGATGTTCCCATTCCGACGTTTCCCCCTCCCTCACTGATAAGTGCCACTGCTGACCATCTAGCAGCTGCCGCGGCTGGACACCTGCCGTCTGCCCCTCGGGATGTGATGGCACTCCTTGTCTCCACACGTTTCATCAAGTTGACTTGGCGCCCACCCGCAGAGCCTCATTCTGAGATCCTCACATACTCGGTCTATTACTCGAGAGATGGCACCAACAGGTAAGAGTCACACTAACGTCTACCTCTCTACATTAATACTGATTATAAGGAATATAAGATGTATTAAACATGGAAAGACTGTTTACTGCTCAAGTGTTCCCCGGTTTAAAGGCAATTTATTTTCCATCATTTTATTTTATTTAAATCATACCCAATTGTCGTCTTGTCTCCTGATTCATGCTGGGACTCGGGTTCCAATGGTGCCAATTACCCTTTGATACCAAATGTGTGAATCCAAATGGTGAGTGCTGAACAAACAGAGGGAGGGGTAGATCTTTACAGTACTTGTTTTAGACAGTGATTTAATCCTCTGCACAGAGTGATGAGAATCTGTTTCTGAAAGCATGAAGGAAGTGGCCACTTCTCAAGTGAC
Source organism: Hemiscyllium ocellatum (assembly GCF_020745735.1). Classification (NCBI taxonomy): domain Eukaryota; kingdom Metazoa; phylum Chordata; class Chondrichthyes; order Orectolobiformes; family Hemiscylliidae; genus Hemiscyllium; species Hemiscyllium ocellatum. Next base: position 35,770,116 of record NC_083442.1, on the reverse strand, counting down.
ATCAGCATGTTCCTCGGTTTTGTCACTACGACATTAAATATCTCGGTTGACCAACTTGGCAGAATCCAAACACTACCAGTTTTTGTCCAGAGTTTATTGACCTGACTGCGTTATTTCAAAGAGCAGGGCAGTTCTCCCTGATGTCTTGGTCAAAAGCTAACATCACCAAAAATCAGACTATCTGGTTATTACAGGATTGCGATTTGTGGGATATTGCTGTGTGAAAATCAACTGTTGGGTTTTCTACATTATAACAGTAACTACACTTCAAAAATAAAGAGTTGTAATTGGAGATGTCTACTGTAATCCCATTTCTGTGCTGCCATATTTTCTATTCTTTCCTTTCAAATATCTCTTACCCTTTTAAATTGATCTCTAACCTCTGTCTCATTAGTTACTGTGATAAAACATTCTTCTATCCTGTCCCTTATTCTAATGATAATCCTGATTTACTAAGAAGTGAAAACAAGGTTTCATTATTCCTCCTCTTTAATTTATTATGTCCTTCCTTAACTTTATCTGTCTTAGTGAAAATCATGCCAAATTTATCTGTCTTCATTTATTCCTAGGGTTGATCTGAATATTTGCTATGTCTTACCCCAGTTTGTTTACCCTTCCTATAATGGGGTGCCGAGAGTATATCCTCTGATTGTGCCTCAGACAAATCTTGCTCAAACCTAATACTGATCTGTTGTCCTTTTATGGAAAACCCATTAGCCCGTTGCTTTCTGTGGCCTCTATGTTTCAGCATCCCTGTTTTCTGATCTACAATGTGGGAAACAAACAGCATGTAGTGGATATACAGTCATTCTTTCGTCTCTTCCTTCACAAGTCGGGCATTATTACAATTTAGGCAAATCTGCTTTTCACTGTAACATTTATCCAAAAGCTTTTTCCCCACCATCCTGCAACTCTCTTGTCCAAATACTGTTTTCTTTCATCTTTAAGGCAGTGTGTTGGGATATACCTGGCTGAGGAGGCCACCATGTTCTGACATTGTCCTTGTCTCAGTTCACAGACCACATTCCTGTGCAGGGCTCACAGAATAATGATCAGGATTTGAAATCCCCACTGCTTTTACCATCTCTAGTCTAGGGCATGATTGCATTAACTCTAATCTTATAAGGAGCACACACTCACACCACACAGACACACCAGGTAAAGTGAAATATTACCTTACCAGCTGCTCTTCTTTCCCGCTTAGCCATTGAGCGAGTTGAGCATAAGTGACCTTGGTATACTCGGCACTGTCCTAATACAATAAAGACAACAGCGTTGTCCTTGCCTCCTAATCCACAAGATGTGAGGAACAGCAAATACCATAGCGATGTTATCAGCTCCAGTTGGATTGGATGAATTGTGCTGAAATTATTGTTATATCATCAATAGGGAACGTGTGGAAAATACAAGTCGACCTGGAGACTTGGAAGTGACAATTGGTGATTTGATGCCAGATGTGAAATATGTTTTCCGAGTGGTTGCTCACAATAAACATGGAGCAGGAGAGAGTTCTGCTCCTTTCAAAGTGGCCACCCAACCTGAAGGTCAGTCCTTGTGATCTGTCCATGTCGCTATACCTGTGCTGTGATCATTTTTGTATATATGCTTGTCATGCACTATAACTTCTGTTCTATTATAGAAACCTGAGTCTAACCCAGCCACATTATTGTTTCTGTTTTCAATTTTGCCTTGAGCAGAGGCCTAGTTCTGCATGATCTGACCCCTCCTTTGGTAATTAGACAAGTCACCATTTCTTTCTGTGTGAGCCTGTGTGTCATCAGGATGATGTGAGAGTAAGAGTTGACTCCGATGTCCTTGACCTGATGTTGACATAGATGGTCCTTCATCAGAAGCAAGAAACCGTGACTGACTTATTCCCTCCATCGGTGACTGAAGGTATCACTCTGATGTTCTGCCTCAGAATAGTGAGTTGTCATGGCCAAGGAACTGAAGCTACCTCTGTGGATTGTGTAGCTCAGTACCACCACAGGCACTTTGTGCACACATTTTCACCTTGTGATGCTCTGCATTTGTCTCAGGTGCCTACAGTTTGCTGACATATGTGTTAAACCCACACATTCATAGCAAGGAAATGGTTATTTTTCATTCTTCAGTGAGGGAGGAGCTGGAATTTATTTGTGTGGATTGTTTTTAGAACCAGTTATTTTGGTATTCTAAAAATTACTCGGCCTGGACAGGTTGGGAATGAGTGCCAGGAAACAGGGCAGCTTTTTCCATGAGAGCTCCACTGGCTGTGTATTACAGGAGAGATCAGGATCGGGGCTATGTAGCTGGCTATGGTCTTGAGGTGGCCACAGCCTCGCTGTTCCATTGAGTTGAGAGTTCTTGGAAACCAGTCGCTTGCTATCATCTTCAATGGACAATTCTCGATTCCAGAGTTGCATCCACAGTAATTTGTTTAATTCTGTATTTTAAACCTTAATAACAGAAAATTTTGGGAACTTTGTAGTGCGCTCAGCTTCTGAAAGGAAAGTGCCAGCTTTTTGGGTAGAACATTGTTAAAATCACCTGAATTGTCAGGCCTGTCATTTTCTCAAGCTGAAACAGGTTCAGGTGTGCTGAATACATTTAGCTCTGGCATATTTTATTTCTTCATTTAATAATCTATGCAAAATTTATTTTAATCCAAAGTTTTGGAGATTTTTAAAAACTTGTTTCAGGGCTGTGGGTCAGCACTTATTACACATTCCTAATTACCCTGAAGAAGGCAGTAACGAGCTGAGTTTTTTTCTAATTTTCCATTTCTGGAATTTTTTTAAAAATTGCGGATAGAACAGGGATGTCTCTAACCTTCACTGCATTTGAGCCATTGTCATCGATCTTACTCTGAAAATCTGTTTTCTTCAGGTTTCAATGCCTCACTCCCAGGCTTGGTGTTTACATTCGGTGGGGTTGAAATTTCAGAGAGGCAAACTTTTGTACTTTTGTCTCATTGCTGGATAAATGCTCAATGACAATATAATCAGGATGGCAGTGAACAGCAGAAATTTAAAATTTAAAATTTACGATTCATGAAGATTTGCTCCTGTATAGAAGGAAACTATATTTATTAAAATTATCCATTGAAGATGTCTCAAAATACTTCAAGCTAATGAATTACTTATCGTTATTGCAACAGTGAAGCATTCTCTCAGCATTGACCTTCAGCCGTGTGGCAGTCCCTTCGACAAAGATAAAGCTGCCAGAGTTCAGAGATCAACAGGGCTGCCCTCATTAGAGAGAGATGACTGGTGTGAGTTTAGCCTGAGGGTAGCCACACCTCAAATAAGGGGTGAGCTTGAGAGGCAAGACCTTCATGATGACCTCAGCCATTGCAGGAATTGAACACATCCTGTGACATCGTGCTGCATCGCAAATCAGCCGTCCAGCCAACTGAACTAACTGCTACTTCTGCCCCCAGTACTGAGCCTAGATTGACAGCAGTAAGCCCGGTTCGTGAAGTCAAAGGGCAGGATTCTACTTAGGTGTTCTCAAATAATCTCTGCTGGGAGGTGTGCCAATGTATACGTTGAGTGAGCGCAAGGTGGACTAAAGCCCACATTGCCAAATGCCCCGTTGACACTTGTATTTCATCTTGAAATTGAGGATTCACTGTGGGGCTGAAGTTGTAGGGTGACCAGCACTCCTGAGGTTGTCCTACTTAGAGTCACTGCTTCAGGAGAGAATCACTGTGTGTTCATTATTGTATTCATCACAGTAATTGCACTGAGCTGGCAAGAACTGCTTACAGTATATGTGTGCCAGGAATGTAGCAGTTATCTGTATCCCTTTTTAGAGAGTGAAGGTGTGTGAAGGCATGTTCAGTGTGGTGAGGCTGCAGGTGTGTGTGCAGGCTGTGTTGGCATGCAGCTGCTGGCTCTGATGCCAATCGGTGTTGCAGCACTAATTGAAAGAAATGGATCATGACTGAATAAAGCAAACAACTGTCAGGCTTGTTCAAGTTGGTTTGATTTTTTTTGCACCAGTAAGCATCGTTAATTAAACATTTTCATTATTGTGTTCAGTGCAGACATGATATTTAGATTTTCATTTTTTTTCCCACTTCTGCAGAGTGATTGGATTTAGTAATGTTCCTTTGTGTGCAGGATACACAGAGGCACATATTGTAGCTTCACTCTGAGGTCAAGGCAAAGGCATGGACATTCCTCTAGGTTGGCAATGAACCACAGAAAAAAATCAATGAAGTTGCTTTTAAAATATATTCCTTTGTTTCTTGCATTTCTAACTTTGTGATAACCTAGACTGGTGCACCAAACAATGATGTTCTCTCAACCTAAATTTAATATTGAGAATAATCTCTAATTTCCAGTAAAAGAGCAAGGATCAGAAACATGCCTTTAGTCTCAAAATCTGTCTCTTCTGGACAAATGTTAATATCACATTTGCACCTCTACTTCATAGAGCAGCAGTTGAGGAGGACCCCGAGCCAAGGAGACAGCATCACCTGGAGGAGTGGGCGAGCTGGGAAAATAGTATTATGGGAAATGAGAGCCCGACATTGGCATAAAAGGACAATGAGAGTATAAATTAAGTATACACAAATAAACAAAATTAGATGTTACAAAAATCACAAAAAGACTAAACTAAAGACTTTATCTGAGTGCACATAGCACTCATTACAAAGTAACAAATTTATAGCACACACCGAAGTGAGTAAATACATGGCTTTAGGATAGCAGGAATGGGTGCTGAGTATTGAAGCGCATGCAATATTTAAGAAAAACAGGAAGCTATGTAAATTTGGAGGGGTAATGAATCAAGGATGGCATTGTTTAAGGTGATCTTTGTACGGGAAATCAAGACGTAGAATCAGTTTGGGTTGACCTGAATGGCCGGTGAAAGAAGTCGTTAGTGATGGTGGAAGTACAGACCCCTAAATAATAACTACGATGATGGACAAAGTATGCAACAAGTAATATTGGGTGTTTGAGATAAAGGGACTGCAATATTTATGTGTGACTTTAATCTACATGTAAACAGAAAAACATCAGATTGTCAGGGTAGCCTGGATGAACAGCTGGAATGCTTTAGAGAGAGTTTCTTAAAGCAGCATGCTCTGGAACTGACCTGTCAACAGATTATACTGATCTTGTATTGTGTCATGTAATAGGATTGATTAATGATCACAGAGGAAAGGCACCCCTAGGTAGCAGCAATCTCAATCTGAATGAATATTACATCGAGTTTGAAAGATCTAAGACTAGTATTTTAAACTTAAATAACGGCAATTATGTAGGCATTAAACCTGAGCTAGATGAAGTGAATTGATATGAGACTAGGGGATGGATAAATATAGACACAACAGCAGATATTTAAGAAGATATTTTTCAATTACTCAGAAGCATTAAAATCCTGTACAAAAACAATTCTAAAGGTAGGACCCACCATCAGTGGTTAACTGAAGAAGTTTGGGAAAGCATCAAACATAAGAAAAAGACATATAACTCTGTCAAGCTGAGTGATAGGCCAGATGATTGATGAGAATATAAAGAATGGCAGAGAATAATAAACAATTAATCAGGAAGAAATTAGAACATGTAACTACATTCTTTCTCATTGTTTCTTCTGACCTCTGGGGTCTGTGTACTGTACAGTAATGACTTCAGTTAATATGTAAGCATGCAGCCATGCTGCACAGAGGGGTTGTTGATGTGAGAGGAAGCTAGGTAGGAAAGTGAAAGCAGATACCAAGAGTTTCAACAGGTCTTTAAAAGAAAGAGTAAGTAAAGTGAGTGTTTATCCTCTGCAATTGGGGAGTTAATAGTAGAAAATAAAGGAATGATAATGAATGAGCACATTATTCTTCTGTCTTCACTTTAAAGATTTACAAAAAACATTCCAGTCATAGTTGTAAACAGCAGCTGGAAGGGAGAGAAGAGCTTAGTCAAATTACAATTATGTGGGACATATTGCTAAACAAACTGATGGAGCTGTGAGCTGACACATCTCTGGGTCCTGATGGACTTCATCTGAGGGTCTTAAAAGGAGTTGTTAATGAGGTCGGAGATGAATTGATGTTAATTTTCCAAAATTCTTTAGATTCAGAAAAAATTCAGACAGACTAGACAGGAGCAAATATAATCCTGTGAATTCATGAAGGGATGGAGGCAGAAAGCAGGGAACTATATGTCTGTCATGGGGACATGTTAGAATTGATTATTAAAGAGATTACAGCTACACATTTAGAAAATTTCAAGGTAAATGGGAAGTGTGAATGGAAAGAGAAATCATGTTTAACCAATATATAAGCATTCTTTGAATCAGTGGGTACTGTGCTGTGGCTATGAGGGAGCCTTGAGATGTTCCATACTTGGATTTCCAGGCATTTGATAAGGTGCCTCAACAAAAGTTATTGTGGACAATCAAATCTCATGGTGCAGATGTTGTGTATTAGCATCGATACAAGAACAGATGATTGGCAGAAAACAGATTAGATATATATAAATAGAATCACATTCTCATTGGCAGGATGTGATGAGTAGAGTCCTGCAGGGGACTATGTTGATGCTTCAACTTTTACAATTTGCATCAATTGATCCACTACAGAGCAAGATATCTGTGTCAGTAAAAGTTGGCATATACTGGTTTAACATGACAATAGCTACGTTTCTATGCAAGCTAGTTGTTAATTTGGTAACTGTTACACTTGCCTTACTCTCCACACCAACATAGTCAATGTTTTTCAGTTGATGCTTGTTTGCAGCTCCACGTGATGAGATTAGATTAGATTCCCTACAGTGTGGAAACAGGATTTTTGGCCCAACAAGTTCACACTGACCCTCCGAAGAGTAACCCACCCAGACCCATTTCCCTCTGACTAATGCACATAACACTATGGGCAGTTTAGCATGGACAATTCACCTGACCTGCACATCTTTAGCCTGTGGGAGGAAACCGGAGCGTCCAGAGGAAACCCACGCAGACACTGGGAGAATGTGCAGAGTCCGCACAGACAAGGCTGGAATTGAACCTGGGTCCCTGGCGTTGTGAGGCGGCAGTGTTAATTATTAAGCCACTGTGCCACCCCAAATGTGATGAATATTCACATTCTGTGCGTCACCCTGCAAGGTGATAGTTAAAGTTGAGGCTCAGGTTTTATTTTGAGAAGATTGGGGTGGTATGGGTGGCTCTGTGGGTAGCACTACAGCCTCACAGCACCAGGGACCCAGATTTGATACCACCTTAGGGCAGCTGTCTGTGTGGAGTTTGCACATTCTCCCAGTGTCTGTGTGGGTTTCCTCCGGGTGCTCCAGTTTCCTCCCACAATTCAAATATGTGCAGGTTAAAAGGATTGGCCACGTTAAATTGCCCATCATATCCAGAATATGCAAGTTACATGGGTAAACCATAGGAATTGCAGGGTTACAGAGATATGGTAGGAGATTGGGTATGGGTGGGATCCTCTTCAGGGGCTTCAATCTGGACTCAATGAGCCAAATGCCCTGCTTCCCCACTGTAAGGATTCTATGATTTCAACATTATGAATAAAAGATTTCTCCTGAAGACACTCTCTCGATGATAATGACATTTCACCGTATTCACTTTTCACTTTTCACTTGATTGGCCATTTTTTCAGAGGAGATCCTGGCAGTTAATGTTGACTGGGGCGTCAAAGCAGGTTCTGTCCACAGCTGGTGTATCTCATCCCAAAACTCATCACAACCACTGTCTGCCAGTGCACCTCCCTGCCACAAAGCTGCCCCAACTTTGGAGTAGTCACCACCCACAGGATATATTGGTGATTCATTTCCCCCTCTTTATTTCAGGGAGACCAAGGCCAATTGATGTGCCCCATCTACCATCTTGACAGACGTTGCTGTTGTGTTCAAACTTTGGATCCACCATTTGTTCGACACTTGTTTTATAATCCAACCACTCTGTATGCCATATGCTGCTTCAGTTCGTTTCTGTTTCTATTGTAAATATTTCACACTTCCTTTTGAGTTCTTTTCATAATGAATTTTGACAAATTAAACCTGTCACATTGTAGTCAGAGCTACTAGCACCAGTGACGGGGGGGACTGTCAATATAATGTGATCAGTTTGCATAGTTCATGATTCGTTTCTCAGGCATGAGTGTCCCATTCTGATTCTGTAAAATTGCTACCCAATCCAGTCTCTGATTGGAAGTATATTCCCATAGATACTGCCTGACCTCTTACCTAAACTAGTGCCTTTTCAAAACAAAATAATACAAAATATTAATTGCTGGAGAAACTCAGCAGGTCTGGTAGCATCTGTGAAAAGAAAGCAGTTAGCTTCAAGTACCGTGACCCTTCATCAGAACCCTTCAGAACTGCCATTATGAATGCTGCCTCTTATTATTGTTCCATTTTGACAGTATGCCCAAGCCCCCTTCACTGCAGTTCCTGCTTCATCTTACTGGCAGCCAGCTCTATGTGAGCAAGAACATTGCCTCCTTCGTATTTGAGTAAACACATAGCCATTTGCTTGCTCACTTTTTCTGTTGTTCTTTTACTCACTCGCTCACTCACACACACACACACAGTAGTAGTGACGATATATAGTGACATATTCTAGATCTTGTCTGAGAGGTTCATTCATGATTAATGCACCTGCCCATTGCAAATATGTCAATGCTGAGTTTATTTCCAGTGTTCTGTCTGGAAGGAGTGGAAACAGCACTGAAAGGCAGTTTGGTTTCTTAGTTGATTGACTTCACTGCTTGTGGGTTCCTTTTGTTAAAATCTGAAAACACATACTCTCTTTGTTTTTCAGTTCAAGTGCCGGGACCAGCTCAGAACCTGGTTGCACAAGCAAAATCACCGACCTCGATCACAGTCACCTGGCAGGAACCTCACTCAGTCAATGGGCCAATCATAAACTACAAACTTTACTATATGGAGAAAGGGGCTGACAGTGAACAGGTGAGGAAATCATCCAGGCCATTCCCTCTAATGGAGAATTGCACTGGGATCTTCAGCATCAGGAAGCTCAGGAAATTTGGACAGCTGTGATTGGTTGGCATCACGATTTGGTATTAAAGGCATCTGGGCTTTTGGAGAGAGGAAAATGGCTCTGTAGAATATGGCACAGATTGAATTAGAATAGAGATGGAACCAAGGAGTACACTTGCCATAAGTAACTTAAAACTTAGGGAATTATAGTCACTGTTTCGAAATGCTTCCCTACTGAAACCTTTTGCACCTGCACAAGCTCATTCCTCAGTACCAAGTCTAGCATGACCCTTACCTGGTTGACTATGTACTGCATCAAGAAACCCTCCTGGATCCACTGTACAAATTTCTCCCGAGTCCAAGCATCTAGCACTAAGGGAGTCCCAGTCACTGCAGAGGAAGTTAAAATCACCCACCACAAAAACTCTGTTGCTTTTGCATTTTTTCACAATCTGTCTGTCTGTATATTTGTTCTGTATCTCTTGCTGGCTGTTGGGAGGCCTGTAATACAACCCCCTCGAAATGATTACACCCTTTTTATTCCTGAGTGGTACCATACTGTGTGAGCCCTACAAAGTGTACTCCCTCAGTACAGCTGAGATATTCTCCGTAATCAGTATTGCAAGACCCCAGCTCTTTTATATCCCTTTCTATCTCAGCTGAAACATCTAAATCTTGGAAGGTTAAGCTGCCAGTCTTGTCCCTCTCTTAACTACTTTCTGTAATAGCTACCACTGTTAGACTCTTTTCCCGAGGTTTCAAACATGAGATGCAATTCGTATGCACCAACTTCTGCAAACAGTTCCAAGTTTATTTAAGCCCGTACAAGCTAGGTGATTCGCTTTGACCCCCCCCTCGCAGATGTCTGAGGTCAGGCCAAAGTGAGGCACTGAACAAAGAAAACACATCCCCTTTATACAGGTCAGTTGGAAATGCCTACAGATATCTGGCCATTCCCCCTCTTCCCCCCCCAATAGTCAGATGCCACTCAAGACAATTCCCAGTCACTCCCTCACAGTCACATGTTACCACAGGTGCCAGTGGTAGGATGAAATCATCCTCCGAGATAATGTAAATAAATGTAAATTCCCTAATCCTGGGGAATCATTATGCAGATGATTTCCTGACTCGGTGATTCCCCAAGACAATGCAGGTGTGACATACCTAGCTTTAGGGGATGGCTAGGAAACATTTCTGAATGAAAGAGATTGAATAGTAGTTTAATTTGATAATAGTAGAGGGTGTAGGAGCAAATGACTGTCTAATTGGACTGGAGATCATTTGCATTCTTGCCTGACTGTTGTCCCTACCCACTTCCAGAATGTTCACTCAGTATAGTTTAATCCTTTAATATTACATGAATGTCCAGAGAGATAGTACTGCAAGTTAATCTTTTAACATTACACCACATCAAAGTTATATGTACCAATCCAAGCTCTAAGTTCATCTGCCTTACCAGTCATACTCCTTACATGAAAACAACTATACCTCAGATCTCTATTCTTGCTGTGTTCAGTAACCTCTCCCCTTCTGTCCTTCCTCTTAGAGTCCTGGCCTTAGTCTCTAGCTCCTCCTTGATAATTTCATTGACTCACCTTGTACTCTGGTTCCTACCCCTCTATATAAACAAACGATTTGAACCTGAGAAGGAAGTCGAGAGAGAGGAGCTACTGACTAAGATGCCAATGTAAACCTCAAAGAATGTGGCTGAGTTGCAATTTTTTTCCCCTTGGAGGACATTAACATTAAAACACGGTAATTTGTGTTCGAATAATCGAATCCGTGCATTTCACCTACTCCACTGTACATTGTCTTTAGAGTACAGTCATGCTCAAATTCAAAACTGTCTCTGGTTCTGTTACTGTTTAAGAACTTTAATCTTTATACCAATTTTTCAATTGTGGAATCATGGTAATCATGAACAGCAGCCAGCTTCCTCTGTACCAGTGATGTGAAGCATTTCTCCAGAGCTGTACTCCCTCCTTTGCTGTTGTGAAGTGACTTCACACATGTTACTTGTACAGAATGACCCAAGTGTTGGTGGTGTTGTGAATTCTGTTAGTCAGGCCAATGATTGGGAATCTGATGTGAGATGAGGGAGTTCAGGTACCAGAGGATTGAGCTGTCTTTGACTCAATGACCTTTCCCTCTTGTGTCAGCTGAACTTTGTGGAGAGGCCGGTGGCCCCTCTGCTGGGTCTTCCTGTGGACGCAACCCCATTTTGGCAGGTCACAGACCATGCTGGCATTTTCCCAGGACCACCATATCACACTGGGAGGTTAGGGTATCAAACCAACAAAACTCGGCCCTCCTTCGGTGGACAAAGTGCTGCAGAGACAGGTCACAGCTTTAATTGGCCAGGCCGATGGCTGAAGTAGTCTTCTGTTCAGCAGCTGACCAATCATCTTTCCTACTGCCAGCAAAATGACACAGGAGCAGTAGTATGGGCTGTCCCCTCCCCTCACTTCCCAGTCCATGTCCAAACCTCCCAGAGAATTCCATCTTGCATTTCTGTTCTGTACTTGTGAACTATAGAATGGACAAGTTGTGAGGAAGGTGCAGTATTTGTCAGAAAGCAGATTTCATTAAAAAATGGAACTTGTTTTGAAAAAAACATTATTGTCCTGAAACGTGAACTCTGCTTTTCTCTCTGTGCGTGGATGCTTCCAGATGTGCTGAGTATTTCCAGCATTTTCTGTGTTTATTCTAGTTTTTTTAATTGCTGTTTCGCCATCAATCCCTGGACAGCTTTGAACCATGCAAGTGGGATTGATCCTGGGCTAATCATGTGTTGCTTGGTCTTTTCCCCTCAATGTACACTCTGTTACTTAGATATGTGGAGATTTGTTCACTTGTTCCTTGTGTACAATAACCCCTGCTCTTCTGTCCTTTCCCTTAGCCTCCTGGCCTTAGTCTCTAACTCCTCTGCAGCATCTTTGTAAGGAAGGACTATCTTTTAACTCCTGCAGCTGCTGGGAAAACTATTGTAGAAAATTAAAAAAACAAATTGAACTGTATGTGATTTCCTCTCCTGGTTGTTGATGCAGGATGTAGATGTTGGGAGTCTTTCCTACACCATGAATGGGTTGAAGAAATTCACTGAATACAGTTTCCGGGTAGTGGCTTACAACAAGCATGGACCAGGAGTCTCCACTGAGGATGTGGTAGCAACAACCTACTCTGATGGTGAGTGCTGATGGCTGGTGCGTGTCTGAGAATCATGTTTTCGCCTTGCTGTTGTATGTGTGATAAGTTGGGTATGTGTTTTTTTAACTCACTCTGTGACAAGGTGGCCTTGTGTGTTTCAGTTCCCAGTGCACCCCCTCAGAATATCACGTTGGAAGTTCGCAATTCCAAGGTGAGTGCCTTTTAACAAGAGGGACAGGTGACGTCACACGTAAACTTGCCTTGCTAGTTTTAAAGAAATCCCTTCTTGTTTTAGACAGTTTTTCTCACACTCATACTCTCCACCACCACATCATGCAGACTGACATTCGCACACACCCCACTCACTCACTCATGTCCACACACACCCCACTCACTCACTCTCTCATCTGCGCACACCCCCACTCACTCAAATCCACACACACTCCTGCTCTCACTCACCTGCGCTCATACTCTCTCTCATGCTCTCCCATGTTCACACACACTTATGATTTCTTGTGTGCTTTTGCTCTCCCTCATGCTGTCACTCTCTCTCGCTCACACTCGCTCACGCTCTGTTGCTCTCTGATTTTCTCATGTTCGCACTCTCTCATGCTCACACTCTCTCACGCTGTCTGACGCTCATGCTCTCTCATGTTTATACTCACACTTTCTCTCTCGCTTTCCCATGCTCACGTTAGCTCTCTCTCGTGCTTTCTATCTAATATTCTATCTCCCTTGCTCTATCATGCTCCCTCGCTCTCTCATGCTCCCTCACGCTCTCTCATGCTCCCTCACACTCTCTCATGCTCCCTCACGCTCTCTCATGCTCTCTCTTTCTCTCTCTTGCTCTGGCTCTCTCATGCTCCCTCATGCGCATGCACGCTCTCTCTCTCTCATGCTGTCTCTCTCTAATGCTCACTCGTGCTCTCTCACTCTCTCTCGCTCTCATGCTCTCTTGCTCGCTCTCTCTCATGCTTTCTCTAATGCTTTCTCTCTGATGCTCTCTCTCTCTCTGATGCGCTCTCTCTCTGATGTGCTTTCTCTTTCTCTCTCTGATGCTCGCTCTCTGTTGCCCCCTCGTGCTCGGATGCCTCCCTCCCTATTACGCCCTCGCTCTCTGACGCTCCCTCGCTCTCTCTCTAATGCTCTGTCTAGCTCTCTCTAATGCTGTCTCCCTCTAATACTTTCTTACTCTCTCTGTCTGAGGATCCCTCGCTCTTTTGCCCACTTGCTCTTGTTCTCACTCTCGCTCTCACTCTCATGCATTTTCATGCTGACACTATCTCTCCCTCTCTTTCTCATAAGTGCTTTCCCCCCCCTCAACAAACAAATAGTTTCTCTCTCTGTCCTTTCAATTCCATGAACTTTCTGAAGGACCTTGATTAGATCACCCCTTAACTATCTGTAACCTGAGGAAACACAGGTCTAGTGTAACCTGTCTGCAGTTTGGCTGCTGAGTGCCAGTGTTGAGTTTGATAGCTGAAGTGAGATTGTTCTGATTAGTATCTGTCTTCTTTGTTACTTTTCTCCAGAGCATTGTGGTGCATTGGCAGCCACCGCCTCCAGGGACCCACAATGGTGTGATCACTGGTTACAATATTCGATATAAAAAAGGCGGTCGGCGTGGTGAGACTGACACCACAGGAGGGAGCCAGCTTTCTCAGATCATAGATGGTGAGTCTGTCCTGTACTTAACCTGCTTTCCTGAGAGTACCTTTCAGAGGTATAAGGCAATACTCCAGCGTTATGCTTTTTATGTGGGTAGGCAGGTGAACATTTCCAGTCACTGAGTGGGTTCATCTCGAGAATGCTGCAGTATTGACTCATGTGAACCAGGAATGATTTTGCAAACTCACCCATTCCCAAAAAAAACAAGCAGCCGGCTTCAGCAAAAGATAGGCAGCTGCCTTTTACCCTCGCTTGGGCAATATGCCCTTAGCACAGAAAATGAAGGTAAAATGCAATAGGTCTAGCAACGTAGAGAAGCAGAATGAATGTTCGGGTCCAGGGTGGAATTGAGGTGTTGGGGAGTGGTTGAGTGATTTTACCTGCTGCAGCCATTCTGTTATGAGCTCTTTCTCAGGGTTCAATATCATTTGGGTTTAAATTCAGCTTGGTCCTCTCAATTTGATGTGGTTCAGTCTGCGGGGCAGTGCTAGTGAGGCAAATATTAAAGTTGTGAGACTGACAGTGGCAGATCTCATGACTTCCCAACTCTAGGTCTTTGCAGAAAAACAATGTTTAACATGTTAAATCTCATTGCTTGAGGTTTAGGTTGATTTCTTGAATTGCTAAGCTCTTATCGCCCTCTACTGTCTGTGTCTAGGATTGTTGGGGAGGTTGTGTGCCAGTCAGTGTGACACAGCCTTAAGGGAACTTGAATATATTTAGTTTGACCTCTTGTGTTGCAGGATTGGAACGAAACACTGAGTACAGCTTCCGAGTCTCTGCCACTACAGTGAATGGCACAGGGCCAGCATCTGACTGGGTGTCTGCGGAAACATTTGAAAGTGACCTAGATGGTAAGGATCAAATTATAACTAAAGTAAAATTAGCTGGAGAAACTCAGCGGGTCTGGCAGCTTCTTGAGAGAGAAAGCAGAGTTCATGTTTGAGGTCCAGTGACTCCTCAGAACAGTAGCTACCATATGTTTTCAGATTAAAACATTGTTTCTAGTTTATTCTTAAAATTCATACATCTTAAATGAAGTAATTCTTAAGTAGGTAGTAACATCACACATTTATTTTACAAACCAGAAAGCTAGACTTGTGTAAAGGATTCTGGGAGTAGGAAATGCATGTCTCTGTTTCTCGCAGCATCTGGATCAAAACACTCCCAAAGCAGTTACAGCATGAGGTTAGAAGCAGAGTAAAGCTCCCACTACATTGTCCTCATCAAACAGTCCCAGAACAAGGTAACACAAGGTTAGATATAGCATTTATAGTGTAGAAAAAGAGGCACTCTCTGAAATGTATTTCTTATTGCCAACTTTGTTGAACTGCACCACTCGTGTCTCTCTATATGTTCCAGGACAGCTTTTATTCTGATATTCTTGTAGTGTGTTCAAGACCAAGATCAACAGATTTTGAGATTTCATGGTGTCAGAGTGTGGGATTGGTGCAGAGAGGTGGCCTTAGGGTGGTGGATTGACCCTGTTTGGGTTGGGAGGCAGAGCGGACTCAAGGGAGCAAACAGTCTGCTCCTCTTCCCAAACATTACAACAATTATTATGGACAGAGTCAATCGGGTACTATCTTTCTGATTGTTGGACTGAGAACCAGACATCACAGCTTTAAGGTAGTTTATAAAAGAAGCAATGGCACTTTGAGGAAAATTCTTCACACATCGCGAGGTTACAATCTGGAATGCACTGCCTGAGAATGTAGTAGAGGCAGGTTCAATCAAGGCCTTTAAGAGGCAGTTATACTGCAATTTGAAAAGGAAAAATGTGTAGGGTTATCAGGTGAAGAGCAGAGAGTGACACAATATAAATTGCTGCCAGGGTGAGCTAGTACAGATATGAAGCATTGAATGACCTTTTTCTGTGCTGTAATCATTCTGTGACACTGTAAGAAAGAGCATTTATGTAGAGTTTTTCACGACTACCAGATGTCTCAACATTCTCAAGTCAATGAAGCACTTTTTGAAATGTAATCCCTTACAATATACAAACAACATACGAACAGACAAAGTGGGTGCAGGAGTAGCCATTCGGCCCTTCCACCATTCAATCAGATTGTGGCTGCTATCTTTCTACTATGAATTACACATTCCAATCTACCCTAATAACCTTAGATTCCTGTTGGGCAAGGGAGTCCACCTACCATTTCTTTAAAAACAGTCAATGACTCAACCCCCACCTGCACCTTCTGTGGCAGAGTTCCAAAGTGTATATAAACCTCTGAGACAAAAGAAATCACTTCATCACTGTCCTAAAAGGGCACACCCTCATTTTAAAACAGTGCACCTAATGTTTGACTCACTGACAGGAGGAAGCGTCCTTTCCTTTCTGTTCAATTCCTCTCATCATTAAGGATGGCACTCACTATCTGCACACTAACTTTTTGTGACACTTATGCACAGGAATTTAATTGTTCTAGCACTTCAGAATTCTGCAATTGTCATTTGTGTAAGTAATACACTACCTTTCTTCATTCTTCCTGCCAAGCTTTATTTGGGCCCTTGGTTTAAAGTTTTGTCTGAGAGGTTGCACTTTCATCATTGTATCTCTCCATTGAAATGTCAGCCCTGATTTTTTTTAAACTCATGTCCTCTCTTGAGACTTGAATCAAGACGCCCATGAATTGGACAGTGCTACCCACTAACCCACAGCTAACAGGAATGTAGCTGATTAGGCCGTTGCTGTCTAGACCCATGTCCCATTGGTCCCTGGTCAGAATGAGAGTGTTGTACGCTCTGATTTCATAGACTGAGCAGGTCAACAATGCTCCTTACCTTTCTGCTCTCTCATATTTGTAAACATTCAGTATTAATCAGAGAGTTTTTTTTCTTGCTCTCCTCAACATTTGTCTTGCATTCTGTGTCTTGCTGTAAGAGAATGTATTTGTTTCTTTTTTCCTCTCTGTCTTTCTCAGTCCTTGTATTTGTCTGTCTGTCTATCTATCTCTATCTCTAGTGCTTGCAGTTTCCATTTGTCTCACATATACTTAAATTACTTGATGGTTAGTTCTCAACTGACCGATTTACAGTGCAGTATTGATTTAGTTGTTTTGTACTTTACAGAATCCCGGGTCCCAGACAAACCCAGCTCTCTACACGTTCGACCTTTGATTAATAACATTGTTGTGAGCTGGACTCCGCCTGAAAACCAGAATATTGTTGTACGAGGTTACACCATTGGCTACGGCATTGGCAGTCCTCATGCAGAAACTATTCGTGTTGACTATAAGCAACGTTATTATACCATTGGGAATCTGGGTGAGTGAGAGGACACTATGACTAGAGCAATCAGGATAATTCCTGGGGCATTGTGTGTGGGGTTGACCTGTTCAAGCAAAGGATTCTCACTGGGAAGTTACAGAATGACCGCAGAACATGTTCAAGTCTGTTTAATCCATCTCAAATTGTTAGGTAATAATGCTGTTTTTATGTTTAATGTTGAATTCAAATCCATATTCTTGATCTAGATCACTGCATAAAAGCCAAAATAAATTAGGAGGTGCATTTTCTTGAGCATATGTTGAGCAGCAGGTGGTGGTAGGTACAAAGTGGACAATGACCTTGTATCACCTGTTGTGAGGACTCTTCACGGTGCTTTGTGGTCACTATTGGGGCGGCACGGTGGCTCAGTGGTTAGCACTGCTGCTTCACAGCGTCAGGGACCCGGGTTCGATTCTACCCTCAGGTGACTGTCTGTGTGGAGTTTGCACATTCTCCCCGTGTCTGTGTGGGTTTCCTCCCACAGTCCAAAGATGTGCAGGTCAGGAGAACTGGCCAGGCTCAATTGCCCATTGTGTTCAGGGATGTGTAAGTTAGGGCTATTTGTTAGGGGTAAAGTAGGATGTTCGGGTAGGGGAGTGGGTCTGGGTGGGTAACCCTTCGGAGAGACTGTGTCGAGTTGTGGGGCCGAAGGGCCTATTTCCACACTGTAGGGAAACTAATGTTTACTCTGTGGGAGAAGCTGCTGGTGAGGGCAGGGTGTCAGGTCATGTGTTGGGTTGGTTGAATGTTTGGAAGGGGGGGTGAAGGTGATCAGAGTGCGGAGGAGAATGGTGTAAGGGTGATGCCAACATTAAAAACTGTGTTGCTGAGTGAGCAAAGTTAGAATGGAGGGTGTAGAGGCTGGGATGTCAGGGTGCATGTAGCTGCAGAGCGTCAGTGAGCCCAAGTATGGATTTTTAGGCTGCAGTAAGAATTCTGAAAGCATTACACTGGAACAGCTAGTGAAGAATGGTCCAGGCAGGGTCTTCCCAAACATAGAAACATAGCTAGGAATAGGAGGAGGCCATTCAGCCCTTCGTGTCTGCTGTCATTCATCCTGATCATGGCTGATTGTCCAACTCAATAGCCTAATCCTACTTTCTCCCATAACCTTTGACCCCATTCGCCCAAGTGCTATATCTTGAATACATGCAATTTTCTCAGTACAAACAAGATGCAGTGCAGTGGAATATGTAGATAGTGAATTGGAGTTTATGTAAGGAGAAACATAGCTCCATGATGATAAGACTGTGCTCAAAAACATTGGTGATGATTAAACAGTGATTGTAGCCACTCACTCTTGTCTAGCAGCTAAATTATAGATAATTAAATCCAGATAAGGAATAACCTGCTTTTGATTTATCTATTCAGTGCAGACCATCATTGGTGTCCATAGGTAATTTTTACCGAGTGAATGTTCCTGCTGTACGGTGAAATCCACCACACTCATGCTGATACTTCCTCACCTTCACTTTCAGGGAGGAGTTATTGAGTGATGACCAGGAACAAGAGTTTTAAAACTTGTTATCTGCAACCCACCCTGATTGATAACTGTCACATGGCGCCCACCATTGAGATTAGTTGACACAGCATTAACTAGATTTGAATTATAGGAAGGGTTTGTGTCAGATTTAATATCACACAGAGTGCAGAGAGAGTTGATTGTCATAGATTTTTCTTTATTCCTATTGTGGATGTGGGTATTGCTGGAAAAGCCAGCATTTGTTGCCCATCCCTAACGACTCCAGGAGGTGATGGTGAGCTGTTCCTTTGAACCTTGGGGTGGAGGAACACCAGCAATGTTGTTCGGAAGGGAGTTCTAGGTTTTTAATCCAGTAACAAGGAGTGGTGGTATGGTTCCAAATGGATGAGGATAATTGGGGTAAACGGTCGTGCGGTGATAATATCAATGGACCAGAAACCCAAACTAATGCTCTTGGACATGTGTTTAAATCCCACCTGTTGGGATTTGAATTGAATTAATAAAATCTGGAAGTGAAGACTATTCTTAGTCATCGTGATCATGACAAGTATTATGGATTGTTGTAAAAATCCATCTGGTTCCCTAATGTCCTTTAGAAAGGGAAATGTGCAATCCTTAAGTGACCTGGCCTATATGTTACTCCTCACCCACAGCAATATGGTATATCTCTTAACTGCCCTCTGAAATGGCCCAGCAAGCAGTTCTAGGGCAATTATGGACAGCCTTGCCAGAGATACTAATGAGAGAATATTTTTAAGACAAAGGTCTGTGAGCTCATAATTATTCTGTTCTCTTGTTCTAGAGCCCAACTCACACTATGTGATTGCACTGAAAGCATATAACAGGAATGGAGAAGGAATTCCCCTGTATGAGAGCACAGCCACCAGGCCTCTAACTGGTAAGAGGAAAAGATGACAAATTTTTGCTTTTTTTCTGTGACTTCCAGAGATTCTGCTTTTGCTTAGGCTGCCTCCATCTTTACAAATAATGATCCCTAATCCTTATCTACCTGATCCGAGGTCGAAAAATTATTTTGATAGCATTTCCCAGTGACTACTGTTAGCTATTTCAAGGAAGAAGGCTCAGTTCCAGTATTGCTGTTTGAATATGCCCTTCCTGTAGGGAACCTTCTCCACTGAAACGTAGGCTTGAGAATTGCTCTTTGAGTTTTGTCACTCGGGGATTTCTTCATGATCCATGATGAAGGAGAATCCCAGTTTTCACTGGCTCTTAGGATGTTAATCGCTGCTGTTTCAAGGTTCATGGACAGTTGATGAATGTGTTACTTCAATGAGCAATAGATTTGATGCTATTAACATAGAACTGCACAGCATGGAATGGGCCTTTCGGCCCACATTGTGGTGCTGAACAGGATACCAAATTAAACTAATCCATTCTGCCCGCCCTTGATCCATATCCTCCATTCTTTGCATATTCATGTGCTGATCCAAAAGTCTTTTAAATGCCCCTATCATATCTGCCTCCATCATAACCCTGGCAGCACGTTTCAGACACCTACCACACTCTGTGTAAAAAACATGCCCCTCACATCTCCTTTGAGCTTTCCCCCCTCACCTTAAACATATGCTCCCTAGTACTAGACATTTCAACTCGGGGGGAAAAAGATTCTGACTGTCAACTCTATTTATCTATCTCATAATTTTATAGATTTCTGTTAAGTTTCCTCTAAGTCTCTGCTGCTCCAGAGAAAACAACCCAAGTTTTTTCTGGCCTCTCCTTATGGTTCATACCCTCTAATCCAGGCAGCATCCTAGTAAACCTCTTCTGCACCCTCTCCAAAGCCTCCACATCTTTTCTGTGATGTGGCGACCAGAATTGAACGCAGTACTTAACCAATGTCTTATAAAGCTGTAACATGACATCCTGACTCATGCATCTTAATCTTCTTGAGGAGCCTACCATGAGAGACCTTGTCGAAAGCCTTACTAAAATCCATGTGGACAACATCCAATGTTCTACCCTCATTGATCGCTTATGTCATTTCATCGAAAAATTCAATCAAGCTAGTAAGACAGGATCTGCCCTGCACAAAGCCACGCTGACTGTCCCTAGTTAGGCCACGCTTTTCCAAATGCACATAAATCCTATTCCTAAGAATTCTCTCCAGTAGCTTCCCAACTACCAAAGCGAGACTCATTGGTCTATATTTTCCTGGATAATCCCTATTTCCTTACTTGAATCAAGGAACAACATTAGATTCTCGCCAGTTCTCCAGGACATCTCCAGGAATTAAGTGTCATGAGTCCTGCTACCAAGTCCAGAGTTTATTACCTCTACCATAATTTGAACAAACATTTTTGATTTATAAAAACTATTGGGTTTTGACTTCTAAGTTAATATTTGTGCACATTAGTGACTCAATTAATACCTCCTCCAATCTGGAAAAATGGCAGGAGTCCAGAAGGGAGGAAGTGTGAAGGACACAGTGGGAGAATGGAAACATTAGTGAAAGATAGAAATTAGGAGCAGGAATAGGCTATTCAGCCCTTCGAGTTTGCTGCACCAGGGACACCATTCTCTGGCTGAAGAAATTTCTCCTCATCTTAGTCCTTAATGTTTACCAACATCCTTAGACTGTGACCCCTTGTTCTGGAACTCTTCGGGAACATTCTTTCTGCACCTATCCTGTCTGGTCCTGAAAGGCAAGCAGAGTCACTGAAGAACGGACACCATTGTAGCTCAGACAATCAATTCTAAGCAGGAGCAAAGCTCCCCCTTCCATTCAGCATCACATGTGGGGAATGTCCACAGGAACCTACTACCTCCTCATGCTCAGTGTGTAACTGCTTGCTGTCAGTCGAATGTCCTGTTTATGTGTGTGACTTGTCACTTGGCTATTAAATTAAAGCAGGGCTTTCTTGCAAGTTTCACAAATTAATTCATTTTAAATAGTTAACACATGGACTACTTGCTCTAATCTTGGTTTCTTTGTCTCTTTCTCCTCCATTTCATGCCTTCCTGCTGTTTGGATCTTGTGGAATCAATATCTGTGGCTGCTTTCCCTTTTCCTTACATGATTCATTATTTACCTTTTTTTACGAACATTACTCTTATTTAATTTATCCCTTAGATCCTTTTGACCCTTCCGAAGTTTATATATTTGATCTTTTCAATAATCCATACACTCCAGTACCAGACCCTAGTCCCATGCTGCCTCCGGTCGGAGTTCAAGCTACTGTCCTTACCCACGACACCATCCGGGTCACCTGGGCCGATAGCTCGCTACCCAAGAACCAAAAGATCATCGATGCCCGATTCTACACAGTACGTTGGAAAACCAACTACCCTGCCAACACCAAACACAAGGTGAGTACACTGTCTGCCAGTCTGGGTACACATTCACTCTGCCCCTTTGCAAGCCTGCCTGGAACTCTGCGATAATTACAGCATCACAGTTTGTTCCTGCATGTTAACACCATACTCTCACTTGTTATAAGGTATAGTAGGGAGGCAGGGACATGTAGTTCATTCCCTGGGACATGAGGATGTTAATTCCCTGTGGTTTATGGGAAGAGAGTGAGTTTCCTGTATTATAGAGAGAAGATTAATTCCCTGTTTTCTTTGGATGGGGGTTAATTCTCCATATTATTTAGGATCAATTCCCTATATTATTTGGGGTTAATTCTCCTTATCAATGAATGATGGATGACTTTAACTCTGTGCGTCTTTATCTGATACTGATAGAATATAAATCTGATTCTGTTTCAGACTGCAGACACCACCACGCTGAGTTATATCGTCTCAGGATTGAAACCACACACACTGTACGAGTTTTCTGTGAAGGTAACAAAGGGTCGGAGGTCAAGTACCTGGAGCATGACAGCACATGGAACTACCTTTGAAACAGGTATGGCTCTGGTTCGAAGGTTAAAAATGGAATGAATTAATCAATGAAATTCCTAATTCTCTGTTACTTTCCTGAGCTGGGCTGTGGAGCTGTTTGTAAATACGCTATCATGGTTCAGGGTGTAAAGTGCTGGTAGGTCCAAGCTAAGTCCTGCATCTGGGCTGAGTCACAAGAACTCAATCACAGTGTTAATTGCCTAGGGTTCCTGCCCTGACTGGTATCCAGTCACTCCTGCTAGATGACTGTGCATCGAACATCCTGCAGACACATCACCAGACAGATGCAGTAACACCCTTGAGGATGCACTATTATATTACAATTTCTTGTGTAACTCATCAGTTAAAAGATGTGGTGTAACAATTGCATCAATTAAGATCAGTGATGTAATCGGCCAAGTATTGTTTGTGTAAAGACTTGTAGCTCGGATGCCAGTTGTAGGTACATTTGCCAAGTTTGGAAGTTGATTTGCAGACATTTCATCACCTGTCTCGGTGATATCTTCAGTGTTTTGGAGCCTCCCTGTGAGGTGCTGCTGTACTGTCTCTTCTGGAATTTATTTGGTTCCATTCCTGTTGCTTCTGATGTTTTTTGTAGTGGCCGGTGTATTGGGTCCCAGTCTATGTGCTTGTTAATGGAGTCCATGGATGAGTGCCGTGTTTCTAGTTCTCTGGCTGTCCTCTGTTTAGCTTGTCCTATGATCATTGTGTTGTCCCAGTCGAATTCGTGGTCCTTGTCACCTGTGTGTATGAATACTCGGGACAGCTGGTTGTGGTGTTTAGTGGCGAATTGGTGTTCATGAATGTGGATTGCTAGTTGTTTGCCCTATTTGGTGTTTCGTAGACCTTCTTAAACAATACAACAGAACCAGTAAGTATCCCTTAGGGAAGGTGATGGCCTAGTGATATTATCTCTAGACTGTTAATCCGGAGACCTGGTAATGTTCTGGGAACCCAGGTTTAAATTCTGCTATAGCAGATGGTAGAATTTGAATTCAATAATTAATGAGAACCATTGCCAATTATAGAGTCATAGAGATGTACAGCATGGAAACAGACCCTTCGGTCCCACCCCCGTCCATGCCGGCCCGATATCCCAACCCAATCTAGTCCCACCTGCCAGCACCCAGCCCATATCCCTTCAAACCCTTCCTATTCATATACCTATCCAAATGTCTCTTAAACCATCTAGTTCATAAATGTCATTTAGGGAAGGAAACTGTCATCCTTACCTGGTCTGGCCCACATATGACTCCAGACCCACAGCAATTGGTTGACTCTTAACTGCCCTCTGGCCAATTAGGATTGGTTAATAAATACTGGCCTGCCCATATTCTGTGAATGAATTAAAAAATGAATCCAGGTTTATTTGTTAAAATTTAGTTCTGGTTCTTGGACCATGATGACTTGGTGGCATCTATTGTCTGTTCTTCAGTGCAAGTGAATGAATTATTAAGCCAGTTCAAAAGGCAGTTAAGAGATGGGTTACATTGGTGTGTGACTGGAGTCCTGTTAGATCCAGACAGATTTCCATTAGTGACCCAGCCGCCAATCTGCCATCGTGACCACTTCTTAACTAGCTGCTTACTTCCAAATTTTCTAAAGCTGATTTCAAACGCTGTCAGTACCAGTTTGGGATCAGAACTACTGTACTTACAATTATTATTAGTTCAGCAACATAACCACTACACCAACTTACCCCATAGATACTAAGTCTAATTTTTCTCTCTCTCTCTCTCTCTCTATTTCAGTACCAACATCTCCTCCCAAGGATCTAACAGTAGTGAGCAAGGAAGGAAAACCCAGGACCATTATTGTCAACTGGCAACCTCCATCAGAGGCCAATGGAAAAATAACAGGTATAGGGGCCTGGATCACTGCCATCGCAGACCCTAGGAGACTGCGAGAGCAGTGGGGCAGTAGGGGTGCCACAGGAAGTAGGTACAGAAGGCAGTCGGTGGGTGAGTGCTCAATTTTACCAGGACTGTCTTTGTTGAGAAAATTATTGACCCATAGGGACTAGTTAGAAAAGGAAGCAGTGGCAGATTGAGATGGAGTTTCACTCATCAGCTCTGAGCATTTTGATTGTGGCCAGTTGGTATCCCAGTTGAGGACTTCTGTATCTGTATACAACACAACTCATTTACATTTGACTGTGATGTTATTTGAATGGTGATATCTCAGACCTGGTTTTGTGCTGCTCATACAGTCAGGTTTCCAATTTGAAATGCCACATAGAAATGAAAAATCAGATACTCTTGACCCAGCAATATATTTCCAAGTCAGGATGGTGAGTGCCTTGGAGGGAAACGTGTAAGAGTGGTGTATCTGTTTCCCTTGTGCTTCTAAGTGGAAGTGGTCATGGGTTTAGAAGGTGCTGTCTAAGGATCTTTGATGAATTTCTGCAGTGCATCTTGTAAATAGTACACACTGCTGTTGCTGAGTGTCAGTGCTGGATTGCGTGGATGTTTATGGATGTGTTGCCAATCAAGTGGGCTGTTTTACCTTGATGTCAAGCTTCTTGAGTGTTAGAGCTGCATTCATGGGGAGTGGCAAATGGGAGGGTATTCCACCACATTCCTGTGACTTGTGCCTTGTAGATGGTGGACAGGCTTTGGGGAGTTAGGAGATGATTTACTGGCTGCAGGATTCCTATTCTCTGACCAGCTCTTGTAACCACAGTATGTAGTGACAAAAACAGAAGTTGCTGAAAAAACTCAGCGGGTCTGGCAGCATCCGTGAAGAGAAATCAGTTAATGTTTTGAGGAAGAGTCACTGGACCTGAAACATTAACATTGATTTCTCTTCACAGATTCTGCCAGAGCACCTCACCTTTTCCAGCAATTTCTGTTTTTGCTTCTGATTTACGGCATCTGCAGTTCTTTCGATTTTTATTTATATTGTCAGTCCAATTGAGTTTCTCATAAACTGTAGCACCCAGAATGTTGATATGGGATCTGAAAGGTGGAATGCTCGCTAAGAAAGCTTTGGAACAGTGCAACCTGGAAGTAAAATAGAAGATAGTTTCAACAGCAATTTGTCTCAGGTACAAGCGAAAGTAGATGTGGGTATCACTATGACACTATGATGGAGAGGATGTAGATTTGGAAGCAGAATCATATGGAATGACAAACCGTTTGATTCAGCATATAGCAGTGACTACGGAATGGATTGAATGATGAGAGATTAGAGTTGTTTTGGAGCAACTGAGGATGATGTCTCCACATTTCACGATGGATATTGGAGATCATCAATGCTTCTTGACTTGGCATTGTATTCAATCCACAAAAGAAGCAACATTTAAATAGATGGTGAGGGAAGTATAGAAATTAGTGAAGAAGGTGTTTGATATTCAGCTAATCTATCAGAGTAGTCAATATCTCCAGTGTATGCAAAGGTTTATTTACAGAGAGAATGGAACTTTGCGAATTACAAATATAATTCTGTGTAAAATTCTCCTTCCTTCCTGGATCCAGGATATATTATATATTACAGCACAGATATCAGTGCAGAGATCCATGACTGGGTGATTGAGCCGGTGGTGGGAGACAGACTGACACACCAGATCCAAGATCTCACTCTCGATACCAGTTATTTCTTCAAAATCCAAGCCCGGAATTCCAAAGGCATGGGGCCCTTGTCTGAGTTCGTCCAGTTCCGCACACCCAAAGGTAAGGGATGAGTCTTAGCTTTTCCATCATTACCGAAGTTCCACAGGGTCATTCCTCAGTCACAGAGGCTGCATTCTACTAGCAATACCAAGTGATTCAGTAACTTCAAGGAGAAATAAACAATTTCACTAAAATTTAATCAGGTTTTGATTTACCGTATAAAATTGATACTCGTGAATTTTTAAAATAAAAACAATCAATACATAAAGCATAGAGAGCATGGAGTTTAGGTTAATTAATTTACAAATTAAAAGATGCCATTGTGGTGGCAGAATGGCTGACGGGTTACTGCTGCAGCGTGTGGAAGCTGCTGGACACCGAGTGATTCAGAGTGAACACATCTGAAGCAGTTCCAGGTACTTTGGATCTGAGTTGAGGACGGAGATTGTATTTGAGGAACCTCAGGTTTTTGTAGGCTGTGGGAAGAGCATGGGGACTGCAGGGAGAATGAATGAACTGACCATGACACCATGGCACAGGGATATTCATGTGGGGGGTGGCAATGGGAATGCAGTAGTGATAGGGTCAATATCATTAGGGGGTTAGGTACTGTTCTTAGAAACCATAAGCAAGAGTCCTGAAGGCACAAAATAGATGGGAAAGCAAATGATGAGGATGACGGAGTCTGCAGAGGGGTATAGACAGATTAAGTGGGAAGACAGAAACTTAGCTGAAGGAGTATGATGTGGGAAAATGAGACTTCATGTGCTTTGGCAAGGAGAATAGAGGAGTTGAGTTTTATTTAGATGGAGAAAAACTGCAGAAAACTGCAGCATTGAGAGATTTGGGACCCCTTATGCTTAAATCACAAAAAGGTAGTATCCAAATTCAGCAAGTAACAAGGAAGGCAAGCAGAATGTTGGGCCTTCATTTCAATGACAGTGGAATATAAGAATAGGGGAGTATTGCTAAAACTCTACTAGGTGCTACTTCGAACATAGCAAGAATACTATAAATACTAGTTTTGATCCCCTAAGGAAAGATATACCAGCATTGGAGGCACTGCAGAGATGGTTCACTTGAATGACCCTGGGTATGGAGGTATTTTCTCATGAGGAGATATTGAGTATGTTGGACCTGTACTCCCTGGAGTTCAGAAGAATGAGAGGAGACCTTACTGAAACACACAAGGTTCTTCAAGGACTTGACAGGATCAATGAGGAAAGGATCTTGTAGGAGAGTGTAGAACCAGAGGGCATAATCTCAGAATAAGGGGGTCACCCATTTAAAAAAGATGAGGAGGAATTTCTTTTTGCAGAGATTGGTGAATCTGTGGAATTTGTTACCACAAAGCGCTGTCAAGGCTAGGTCATTAAGTATGTTCAAGGCTGAGAGAGAGAGAGATTTTTAATCTGTCAAGGACAATCGGGATAAAGCAGGAAAGTGGAGCTGAGGATGATCAGATCAGCCATGATCTCATTGAATGGGGGAGCAGACTTGATTGGGCTGAATGTTCTACTTCTGCTCCCATTTCTCATGATCTTGTTTGATGTTATTATAATGTGTTATGAAGAGATTTCAGAGCAACTGGGAAATGCACATTACGCAGAATGGGGAGATTGGTCAAATGCTCAAACAGTAATCAGAGAAGTGTTCACATCAATGTTAAAGGTGTTTAGTTATTGGATGTGTGTGTGTGATAATGGTGTGGGATTAGAGATCTCTTCTGTGCATATATGGAAAAAAGCCTTTATATTCAATTTTGTGTGCAGAAATACTCTGGCAGTTTTGGTTATGTGCATTTTGGAGGTTGTGCTGAGGATGGGTGGCTGGAATAATGAATTGTCTTGCAATGTTTAATTTTCGTCTTGATCTAATTTCTGTCTCAGTTTTGCTATGACTAAAGTGCACTGGCTTGAGATGGGTAGAAGGGGCAGGGGTTATCATGAGTCCATTTCTACATTGAATAGTTGAGTGAGAGGTTTAGTCACCTGTCTGCATATCTTATTATTTGGGAATGGAATTGAAGCTACTGACCACTGCCTGTGGCTTTGCATGTGGTTAAACTGCTCTCTGCCTCAGCCAATGACCGTCCATGTTTTTTGCTGCTTTGATATGTTTGTGTCTGGTTGAATTTTTGATTAACCTCATCTTTCTCTCGTTGGATTGAATCGCTTTTGATGTTCTCTCTTGTATCCCTGACCTGTTAGCTGAGTCATCAGACAAAATGGCTAATGACCAAGGTAACTGCACTCAGCCTTGTTCATTCTGGTTCATCCCTGTGCTTGTTGGTAGTTTATCACTTGCTTATCATTTGCCGTTTCCTGCCATTTAACCCTTTGATATTTTTTGGCCCTCAGTTAAGTATGAGTCAGGTCAGTGTTGCAGGTTTAATTCCCCACAGCATCATGTGTCTCTCTCTCTACAGCTATCCACGAGGTCCTGAGTACAATTGGACCAATGCAGCATACTGGTCAAACTGCTCCCCAGAGGATGACTAACTCAACGCATTTCTAGAAAAGACAAAAGGAAATCGCATAAGAATCATATATTTATATTTTTACATACATAGGAAAACGAAGTATTAAATTTTTCTCTTTGCATGTGGAGCGTTTTCATCTTAACCTAAGCTGTCTCAACAGCTCACAGTATAATAAGGGCTGTATATATTTGGATTGAATAAATGTGTGTCTAGTTTAGTCAAAGTGTGTCGTCTATGTTCTTTGAAGACATTTTTGTGCAGACTCCAACTCCTCCAAGTGCAGATTCTTGGCTGGGAACAAGTTCATGATCACCAGATCCCTTCCATTACCTCAGCTCATTGGTCAGTGAGGGCCAATCAAAGTGAGTCAAATGTAACCCTTTGGGAGGGTTCCTGTCTGTACCAATGGCCTGACCAGTAGTGAACCTCTTCGCTGTCAGTTTTTGCAGAAGATGTATCTGTATTGAGGAACCCCTTGTGCTTGTCTTTCTGCATCAGCAGCACCTCTCTTGTCCTGTGCTGTGGGCATTCTGAATGGTCCTCCTACTGTAGGGAGAACTTAAGGTGGTAGTATCCCCATGTGTCTGATGTCGTTATCTTATGAGATAATGGATAGGACATGTTCAGAAGGTGCTTTTGAAGTGCATTGGGAGTTACTACAGTGAATCTTGTAGGCGGTGCGCATTGCTGCCACTGTACATCAGTGAAAGAAGTGAATGGTGAAGGTTTTGGATGGAGTGCCAATCTTGAATAATGTTGAACTTCTTGAGTGTTGTTGGAGCTATACCCATCCACGTGAGTGGTGATCATTCCATCACACTACTGACTTTGTGCCTTATAGGTTGAGAAGGAGCTGTCCAAGTTATTCACTGCAGAACTTCCAGCCTTTGACCTTGCAGAGCATTTCTATGGCTAGTCGAGTTCTATCTCTCATCAATGGTAACCTCCAGAATGATGCCAATGGGGCATTTAAGGATGGTAATGCCATTGAACATTATGGGGCTGTGGTTAGATTCTGACTCTGTTTGGAGATGGCCATTGCCAAGGCTGAATGTTGAGAGTGTGCATTGTTTTTTCATCTGAGGAACTACACATTAACCCCCTTACTGACCATTGGGGTTTTGGTCCCCTTATCTCACTGGCATTTGGAGGCAGTCGGCTGATACCAGGTATGGAGAGACTGTCTTATAAGGAGATGTTGAGTAGGTTGGATCTAAATTCACTGGAGTTTAGAAGAATGAGAGGTGACTTTATTGAAATGTGCAGCATTCTTAGTGATCTTGACAGAGTAGATGCAGAGAAGATACTTCCCCTTGTTAGAGTGTGTAGAAGGACATCATCTCAGAATAAGGGGCCACCCATTTAAGACAGAGATAAAGGAAGAATTTCTCTAGAGGCTGATAAATCTTTGGAGCTCCTTTGTGTAGAGGCTGTGTCGTTAACTATATTCAAGGCTGAGATGGAGAGATTTTAAATCAGTAAATAATCAAGAGTGGTAGAGATAAGGCAAGAAAGTGGACTTGCAGATGATCAGATAAGCCATGAGCTCATAGTCTGGTGGAATAGACCTGATGGGCTGAATGATCTCATACTGCTCCTGCATCTTTACACTGTACAACATTCTGACCTTATTTTGGAGGGAACAGCTGAAGATGATTTGACCTTAGATACTATTCAGAAGGATTCTTCGAGCAATGATTAATCTCTAACAGCCACAACAATCTTCCTTTGTATTAGATATGACTCCAGGTTCTGTAATGTTTCTGCCATATTTCCAATGACTCTGATATTGCTTTGCTTCTTCCTGTCACCCTCCGCCTTTGGTTTCATCTTAGTCATTCTCTCTTTTACCTCAGCGCTTCAACACTTGTGCACATTCTGGGGTCAAAGTTACAGTGATGTTTGATGTCACACAATCTTGGTGAATTCTAATGAGTATCAGTGAGCATTTTATTGGTGAATAGATATAACCTTATATAAGGAGGTGTTGAGTATGTCCAGTGGACCTATACTCACTGGAGTCATCTGTAGATGTCGCCAGCACTTTGTCCTTCTTTGGACCAAGGTTAGCGTGATATTACAAAGGCACCAGCTGTTACAGTGTGGACTGCTGCCATTTCAGGCCAGAGTGTGTTGTTTCACAGCCCCACACTGTGTGTCAGCTGTGAACACCATTAACAAAGCCTTGGGACTGCAGTTCTTCATGTTAAGTGGTCAGTTGCAATCTGTAGCCAGTCAGCGACAGCTAGACCTGAAAAGGAACCTACCGATTGGATCCTGGGAATCTAGGAACTTGTTAAAGATCTCTTTTGATTTGTCACTGTGTGATTAGGGTGCTACTGACATGAAATTCTCTTCAGCTTGAAGCAAGACTGACTTTTCCTTTGTATTTCCAAGTGAAAGGGAAGACAGCAGTTTTGTTCTGATCCCACTCTTTGACTTTGCCTTTCTCAATGCTGATTTTTGAGACTTGTTTGCTCTTCCATGGCAGTTTCTCCTTTGAACAGTCCCAAGGTGCATCCAGAGGGAAATATTTAATCTTCACTAAGATTACAGGGGGATTTACATAAAGGGGTGTGGGGGGGAATGGAATTAGTCTGAAATCCCCCCACATCACCAATTGCCTTGAAGCTGCTGCCTTTTAGTAGACCTCAGTTTCCAACACACCACCTGCCCAATGAGTGGGAGCTGGAGGCTGAGTGTTGTGGATGTGAATGCTGACTGACTGTGAGTGGGCAGTGTGGATGAGAGCTGCGTGCTGTGCAAGATCCAGTTTATGCTCCTTTATACCATCTCCCAAGCCATTTGAATATAATTGAGTTGAATGTATAAACTCCCCTGCACCCAACCTCCAGTTCCCACAGCTGAGACTAGTTATTTCAATACTGACCAGGTACAAGGGAGACCTTGAGCTGCCTGTATCACTGCATCATATATGACAGTGGCAATTCTCACCAAGGCACTGGTAATTGGGTGGCTGGGACTGTGCCATCACCAGTATCCTGAGCCATTGTGTAAAAAACAATTAAAAGAATTGAGGAAATGATTGAACTGTTTAAATATTCATGCTGGAATACAGCTTGGTGTTAGTTCAAAGGCTGTTACTTTAACCCGGGAGGTGGCTTAGCTGATGTTTTCTAACATTGTCCAAACAGTAGTAACAATTATTACAGTGACATTTCTGTCTGTAACTTTCTTGTGCTCCAACCAAACATGGGTTGGGGCTGTTGTCTGTTTATACCTGTTGAACTGTTTTGGTGTTCTGTTTGCTTGTAATTCTTTAATTATTCTTATTAATAGTTGTTCCTCCTACACAGTTTTTTTTCTCTTGTACATTTTGATCTGTCTGTAAATTCATCCCTAACATCCTGCTATTTGCCAAGATTTCCTTTAAGTCTTTCATGCAATGTAGACATCACTGGCTGGGCTGGCATGTAGAAACCACAGACAGGATACAGCACAGAAGGGGATCATTCAGCCCATGTTGTCCATGCCAACCCAAAGACACCCAGATACCCTTTCCAATCCCATCTTCCTGAATATGGCCCATAGCCCTGCAGTTACAGTGCTTAATGTACAGATACCTTTTGAAAGAATTTAGAATCTCCACCACCAACTCAGGCAACAAATTCCAGACACTCAGCACCCTCTGCTTTTAAAAAAAAGTCTTTCCTCTCTTCCCTCTCAAATACTTCTAACAAAGGATCATAGAGATGTGCAGCACGGAAACTGACCCTTCTGTCACCCCTCAGCTTCCGACGCCCCAGGGAAAACAGCCCCAGCTTATTCAACCTCTCCCTATAGCTCAAATCCTCCAACCCTGGCAACATCCTTGTAAATCTTTTCTGAACCCTTTCAAAGGTTTCTCAACATCCTTCCAATAGGAAGTAAACCAGAATTGCACGCAATATTCCAAAAGTGGCCTAATCAATGTCCTGCATAGCTGCAACATGACCTTCCAACTCCTGTACTCAGTACTCTGACCAATAAAGGAAAGCATACCAAACGCCTTCTTCACTATCCTATCTACCTGCAACTCCACTTTCAAGGTGCACTCCAAGGCCTCTCTGTTCAACAACACTCCCTAGGACCTTCTCATTAAGTGTATAAGTCCTGCTGAGGTTTGCTTTTCCAAATGTAGCACCTCGCATTTATGTGAATTAAACTCCATCTGCCACTTCTCAGCCCATTGGCTCATCTGGTCCAGATCCTGTTGTAATCTGAGGTAACCTTCTTCGCTGTCCACTACACCTTCAATTTTGGTGTCATCTGCAAACTTAGTAACTTTACCTCTTATGCTGTAAATCATTTATATAAATGACGTAAAGAAGTCGACCCAGCCCCGATCCTTGTGGCACTCCACTGGTCACAGGCCTCCAGTCTGAAAAGAAACCCTCCACCATCACCCTCTGTCTTCTACCTTTGAACCAGATCTGTATCAAATGGCTAGTTCTCCCTGTATTCCGTGAGATCTAACCTTGCTAACCAGTCTCCCATGGGGAACCTTGTCAAACACCTTACTGAAGTCCATATAGATCGTGTCCACCACTCTGCCCTCATCAATCCTCATTGTTACTTCTTCAAAAAACTCAATCAACTTTGTGAGACA
The DNA here is from genome assembly GCF_020745735.1 of Hemiscyllium ocellatum. Lineage (NCBI taxonomy): Eukaryota > Metazoa > Chordata > Chondrichthyes > Orectolobiformes > Hemiscylliidae > Hemiscyllium > Hemiscyllium ocellatum. The sequence goes on along the minus strand of NC_083442.1, from coordinate 35,737,040 downwards.
TGATTTCCCACACTCGAAGCCATGTTGATTATCCCTAATCAGTCCTTGCCTTTCCATATAGATGTACATCCTGCCCCTCAGGATTCCCTCCAACAACTGTCAGGCTCACTGGTCTATATTTTCCTGGCTTGTCCTTACCACCCTTCTTAAACAGTGGCACCACGTTTGCCAACCTCCAGTCTTCCGGCACCTCACCTGTGACTATCGATGATACAAATATCTCAGCAAGGGGCCCAGTAATCACTTCTCTAGCTTCCCACAGAGTTCTAGGGTACACCTGATCAGGTCCTGGGGATTTATCCACTTTTGTGTGTTTCAAGACATCCAGCACTTCCTCCTCCATAATATGGACATTTTCACTTAGTTTGAATCTATGACCCCTGGTTTTTGAACTCTCTACCAAGAGAAACAGGTTCCTCCTGTCTACTCTATCTTTCACAAATGTGTATACATCAGTGCTTCACATGTGCAACGATCTTCCTGAGGAAGTGGTTGATGTGGGCACATTACAACGCTTAAGAAACATTTGGATAAGTGCATGAGTAGGAAAGGTTTGGGGAGATTTGGGCCAGGAGTAGGCAGATGGGATTAATGTAGTTTGGGATTATGTTTGGCATGAACTGGTTGGGCCAAAGCGCCTGTTTCCTTGCTGTATGACTCTTGTCACCCCTCAGCCTTTTCTGTTCCAAGGAAAACACCCAATCTCTCCTCATGGCTACAATTCTCCAGCCTTGGCAATATACTGTAAATCTTGTCTGCATTCTCTCCAGATCAATTACACCCTTCCTATAATGTGACCATAACTGTCCCCATCAACCAAACTGTGGCCTCACCAGTGTCTTATAACGTGAACATTATATCCCTACTTGTGGCTCCAATTTGACAGATTACTCTGTTTTCCAAGGATTTTTACTATTTTGACCAGTCTGCCACGTGGGACCTTGTCAAGTGCATTCATAAAATTCTTGTAAAATGCTGGACATCATTCACTGTTTTACCTTCATCAATCCTCCTTCTCACTTCCTCAAACAATTCAATCAGCCTTGTAAGGTGTGAGCTTTCCATAACAAAGCCATGCTCACTATCCTGACCATTCCATTGTTGCCTGTCTTTTGTTACCCTTGAAGTGAGGCTTGCTGCACCTGTGAGAGGGATGTTAAGAGTCAGCCATCTTGTTGTGGGTCTGGGGTCACATGCACTTTAGACTGGGTAAGGAAGTAGAATTCCATCCCTAAAGGAAGTGAACTTAAATTAGTGAACGATCATGTTGCCATTGTCAACATTTTACTGAGACTTGCTTCATTTTCCAAATTCCAAATTAGTTGAAAACTGCTGTGTTGGAATTTGACCCATGTCTATTACCATCATCCTTCTTGTAACACCCAACCTTTCCTCCAAAAACCGTATACAACCAATTCATTGATTTGGAAATGTTCCCAAGTCTCTTGGGGTGAAAAGGTGCTTTATAGAATCGAATAGTTTATTCTTGTGTGTGCTTTTACAGAAAAAATACAGTGAAACTTTGTATATGTCGCCCTACCACGGCAAATTCCCGTGCTCCATGAATCCCAGAACCTAGTACACAGCTCCCAACCCCAGCTTGGAATGTCAGTGCTGAGGGAGGGCCGCACTGTCGGAGAGTCAGTGCTGAGGGAGGGCCGCACTGTCGGAGAGTCAGTGCTGAGGGAGGGTCGCACTGTCGAAGGATCGGTGCTGAGGGAGGGTCGGACTGTCGGAGGGTCATGCTGAGGGAGTGCCGCACTGTCGAAGGATCAATCCTGAGGGAGGGCCGCACTGTCAAAGGGTCAGTGCTGAGGGAGGGTCGCACTGTCAGAGGGTCACTGCTGAGGGAGGGCCGCATTGTTGGAACTGCTGTGTTTTGGATGGGATGCTAAAACAAATGTGCTTCTCAGAAGGATATCCTGAATAATGTCTATCCAATTAATGTGGCCATTACCTCATTGTGAGACTTGAAATACCTCATTGATCACAATCCTTCCCTGTAATTCTGAGATGGGATGATGAGATTTGACGTAGCTTTAAATTACTCAGTCTAATCAAACTGAAAACAATGACTCTCACAACAAGATGCAGCATGTATTGCTCAGACCCCTATTGTCATGACGATTCTGTTAGAGATGCTTATTGGCTGGCTAAAGCAAATGTTCTGGTTGGTTGTGTTGACAGCCATTTAACCAAGCAGGAACCAGGAAAATATCCACGCAGAAAAGTCAAAAATCATTCTCGCTAACTGCTTTCCATCTTATCAGTGGCCCAATTAAATGATCCAACCGGTAATGGAGTTTGTTCCCCCATTGACCAATGAAAAATACAATTGGTCATATCTGGATGCTCAAAAAACCCCACACACGACCTGTTTAATCCTTGTTTCCTCCTGACAAGTCACTGTATAATGAACAGAAACGTCAGTGTTAATAAACTACTTGTGGGCGGCATGGTGGCACAGTGGTTAGCACTGTTGTCTCACAGCGCCTGAGACCCGGGTTCAACACCCGACTCAGGCGACTGACTGTGTGGAGTTTGCACGTTCTCCCCATGTCTGCGTGGGTTTCCTCTGGGTGCTCCGGTTTCCTCCCACAGTCCAAAGATGTGAATGGGCCATGCTAAATTGCCCGTAGTGTTAGGTAAGGGGTAAATGTAAGTGTATGGGTGGGTTGCGCTTTGGCGGGTCGGTGTGGACTTGTTGGGCCGAAGGGCCTGTTTCCACACTGTAAGTAATTTAATCTAATCTAATCTAATCTACTTTAACAATGCACCAGACAACAGCCAATGATTAATAAGAAATAGTATAATGTCTTGTTCATCAAAGGGTTAAGGTGCACTTTCCATTTCAGCATTTTCACTGTGTTCCTCTTGCTGAAAGTGTTGCCATTGTTCCTCACACTGTGCCTTCCCTGTATGTTTGTTGGGGTCAGTGGTAGTTGGTGTACAGTCTCAATGTTGGCTTTCTTGGACGGATTGTTTGAATCAACTGGATTAATAACTCTGTGTCTCCACAGCACTTGGATCATCTGGAAAATTTGGGAAAATCCCTCCAATGATGGACTCTGGTTCGGATACAAGACACTCCATCAGTGGTAGTTACTTTGTGTTTCTATTTCTTTCACTGTGTTATTAAGAAACGTTCAAAAGTAGCATAAATATCAAATGGAACTATCTCCCCCGACACCTCCCTTTACCAACATGACCCATGGCCTCCCCCTCTACTCACGTGACCCTGTGAACCCTCATTCTACCCTGACTACCCCCAGGTGAGTCCTCCCTAACCGACACTACGAATACGACTCGACCTCACACCCTAATACCACAATCCCCAGTGACCTCATACCCACATGATTCCCAGTGACCCATCCTGCAATCTCCATGACTCCTTGTGAGTCCTCTCCTATTCACATGACCTGGTGACCCTTCTTGTCTCCTTGACACATGCACATGGGTTTAGTAGCCAGCTAGAAATGAGCCCTCAATGTATGTTCTACAGAAAACAACATTCTTGCTCTGTTCCTGGGTTTGGGTATAAGTGATCAAGATCCTGACCAGAAACAATTTCTGTCTGTGCATCCATCATCTCCGGGTATCAAGTCTTGCTGGGACTGACCGCCTTGATTTTGGGGCCCAGGGAGTGACCCTGACAATGAATCCCTTGGTTTATTTGGGCCCTGACCCTACTCCCATCGACTTATGTCATTTTATTGACTGTTTGGAGAACTGGATTTGGTGATTTGTCCACAGGTCACAACAGTCCCCATGGCAGCCCTACCTCGAGCCTGGATAGCAACATGATGCTGATTATCATCATCTCAGCAGGAGTCTTCACAATCATCATTGTGGTCATCATTGCATTGATCTGCACTCGAAGGACTAACTACCAGCAGAAAAAGTGAGAATTTATTTGATGGACTGAATGTTGTGATTTGGACAGTGAATGTTCCACTCTATAATTAGATTCACGTCAAATCCAAATCAATCTTTACCTACACTTGTCTTGAACCAGTATTCAACAGACATGTGACAACACAAAACTGCCCTGATTTTGGCATTGACAGTAAGCTCACCAAAGCAAGAGAGCAATTGCAATGGCAAACATTATCACGTCATAGTGGAAAAGTAAATGGTTCTTTTTTGAATTGAAGCAACGTTATTGGACTGTGTACAGTGAGCTTTACTATGTATCTAATAGTGTTGTACCTGTCCTGGGTGTGTTTGATGGGGATAGTGGAGAGGAGCTATACTTTCAATTTAAGAGAGTAAAGGCAGTTTTACTCTCCAGTTAAAGAGTAGAGGGAGCTTTACTCTGTATCTTGTGGTAATACTGTGGCTTTAAGAGGTGTCTTTTGTCCTGTTTTTTTTTAAATGAAGAAAGCTTGAGAATGGGGTAATGAGCAGTCCACTTAAGCCAATGAAGTAAACAGCTTGTGGGGCCTTAGGCATTTTTTTTAAGTTGGAAAAATAGAAGCAGCCTGAATGGGTGGAGCAAACTCCCACTGAAGCAGGATTTTTAGTTTTTAGAAGCAGTTGCTTGAAGCTGGATGTGGAAGCTGTTTTCCTCTGTTACAGTTAAAAATTGGGTTCTCCTCCTGCTGTTAGAATTGCGTGAGAGACAGTCTATTTTATAAAAAAAAAGACTTTGCCTTTGCCAACTGTGTGTTCATGGGATGTTACTACACTGGAACAGTTACCATTTAGTAATGAAATAATCTATTATTCTCTTAAGTTTTCCAATACAGTTAAATTATTCTAATTCTTTATTATTTTAACTATAATCTGTGAATACAATGTGTTTTGCTTCAAGCCTGATAGATTGACCAATTGAATCGCATCTGGAATGCAACGCCTGACACTTGCTTGTAAAATACGAAAAGAAATTAGGATCTAGGATACTACTACTTATATTTTTATGGGGATTTGGTCTGGTCCATAATAACATACCACTGTACTGTCCCTGTCCTTGAAGTGTTTGATTGGACAATGTGGAAGGAGCTTTACTGTATTTAATGTTGCCACTTTGTGCTTCTTTAGACATACAATAACAATATTAAAGGAAATTAAATGTGCAAAATCTTCAACTTCCTCCTCCTTCTCAAGGCCTGTCCCATTTGGTATTTCTCCATGTAGGAAGCGTGCAGCCTGTAAATCCGCTAATGGGTCTCACAAATACAAAGGGAATTCAAAGGATGTGAAACCCCCAGATCTCTGGATTCACCACGAACGCCTGGAGCTGAAACCGATTGACAAGTCTCCAGATCCCAATCCAGTTATGACTGATACCCCCATTCCCCGTAATTCCCAGGACATTACTCCAGTGGAGAACGCCATGGACAAAGACCATCAACGTAGGAATTCCTACCTGGGTGAGTGAATTCCAGATGAATTAAGGGGAAGCAGTTGACTGCTGTGAGGCTTTAGAACCTGGCTCCTAGGGGATTGCATGTGTCAGTGTCAACATCCCATTCTGTCTGATGGAAATGAGCTCAATAATTCGAAACACGTAATACTATCCACACTCAGTGATTTTGTACTAATAAACAAAAAGAGAAAGTAAAAGGTGAACACATCCTAACTGTGCGACATAGAAGACGTATTATTGCTCCCTCCTCAGCTAACAATGGCGATCATCAGTGGGCAATGTTGCAGGCTTCCTAATCCCTTATGCAGTTAAACCCCATGAAAATAAGAGCAGGAAATGGTAAAACTTTTCCAAGCCCCCCCAACCATCTTCAGCTGCTTCATTCATGGCCTTCCTCCATCATAAGTTGATTGAACAATGTTCAGCTCCATTCACAACTCCTCAGCTACTGAAGTAGTCCATGTTCAAATCCAGGTTTGGGCTGACAAGTGACAAGTAATATTCACACCACACAAATGCAAAGCAAAGACCATCCACCCACTGCCCCTTGACATTCAATGGTGGTACCATCAGTGAATCCCCCACTATCAACATCCTGGGGATATCACTGACCAGAAAGTAACTGGACTAGTCATTATCTACTATGTCTACAAGAGCAGCTCAGACAGTAGGAATACCGAAGTGATTAACTCACTTCCTGACTCCAAATCCTGCCCATCATATAGAGTAAGAAGTCAGGAGTGTGATGGAATACTCCCATCTTCATGGGTGGAGGCAGCTCCAACAACGCTGAAGAAGCTTGACAACATCCTGGACAAAACAGTCCACTTTTTTTGGTACACTGCAGTAACTCACTGTTTAGTAAGATTGTTTAGTATCTTCCAAACCATAGCTGCTACCAATGCAAAGGGCAGGGGTACTAGATGGATGGGTACACCACTGTTTGCAATTTCTCATTAAGTCACAGACCACCCTTCAGTGTCACTGTATCAAGAACCTGGAACCGACAGCAGGGAGACAAGTGGGAGGCTTGAAGGAGATACAGTAATCAGAAATAGTAAACTGAAGAGACAGGTCAGGCTGGAATATGACAGGGAGCAATGAATACCTGTTGGATTAAATTGCTTTTATTTCAGTGCAAGACAGCTGACGGGTAAGGTCAGTGAACTCAAGGCGCGGTTAGGTACGTGGGACTGGGATATTTATAGCCATTACACAAACATGTCTAAGGGAGGGACAGGATGGCAGCTTTATGTACCAGGGTACAGGTGCTTTAGGCCGGTTAGAGGTGTGGAAGCAGGGGAGGGGGAGTTCTATTTTTGATTAAGATGAGTATCACGGCAGTAATCAGAGATGAAATAACTGAAGGATCATCCAGTGAGGCTTTGTGGGTAGAGCTAAGAAATAAGGGGATGGCGACTTTATTGGGATTGTATTAAAGCCCCAAATAGTCAACAGGAAGTAGAGGAATAATACGCAGGGAGACTGAGGAGATCTGCAGGAGCGATAGAGTTGTCATAGTAGGAGATTTTAATTTTCCTAACATTGGCTGGGACTGCCAGAGCATTAAGGGACTTTGCTGAATGTGTCCAGGAAAGTTTCCTCAAGCAGAGGGGAAGGAGCAAAACTCAATCTACTCTTGGGAAATAGGGCAGGACCAGGTGATGGAAGTGACAGTGAGGGAGCACTTTGGGACCAGTGACCAAAGTTCTAGTAATTTTTAAATTGTTATGGAGAGTGACAAAACTGGTTCACAGGTTCCAGTTTTAAATTGGGACAGGGTGAATTTTGATGGAATTAGACAGGAGCTTGCAGGGGTTTATTGGATCAGTTTGTTTGCAGGCAAAGGGACCTCCAGCAAGTGGGAGGCCTTTAAAAGTGAGATAGCTGAAGTTCAAGCTCTGTACATTCCTGTGAGGGTGAAGGGAAAGGTAGGCAGAAGCAGGGAACCCTAGATGACAAGAGATCTTGAGGCTTTGACCAGAAAAAAGGAGCCATGGCTCAAGGTACAGGCAGCTGGGATCAAGAGAATCCCTGGAGACATGTAAGGAATACAGGAGTTTACTGAAGAAGGAAATCATGAGGGAAATCAAGTGGGCATGAGATAGCCTTGGAAGATTAGGGTGAATCCAAAAGGTTCTTTAAATATATTAAAGGAAAAAGAGTAACTAGAGAGAGAATAGGGTCCCTGAAGGTTCAAAGTATGTGTAGAACCGCAAGAAATGAGCGAGGCCTTCAATTAATTATTTCTCTTCTGTGTTTACCGTGGAGATAGATATGAAGACTTGAAAACTTGGGGAATTAGTAGTGACATCTTGGGGGACAGTCCTTGTCACAGTAGATGAGGTGTTGGATGTATTAGAAGATATGAAGGTGGATAAATCTCCTGGTCCTGACCAGATATATCCAAGAACACTAGTAGGGACAAGAGAAGAAATTGTGGGATCCTGGCTATTCTTGCATCATTGATAGCCACGGGCGAGGTCCCAAAAGACTGGACGATAGCAAATGTTGTCCTTATTCAGGAAGAGCTGCAAAGAAAAGCCTGAGAATTATATACCAATAAGCCTAACATCTGTGGTAAGTAAGTTATTTGAGAAGTTTCTGTGGGTTAAAATATACATGCATTTGGAAAGACAGGAGTAGTCAGCATGGCTTTGTGAGTGGGAAATCGTGTCTCACAAATTTAAGAGTTCTTTGATGAAGTGACCAGGGCGGTAGATATAATCTGTATGGATTTCAGTAAGGCCTTTGGTAAGGTTCTACATGGTAGGCTGCTCTGGAAGGTTAAGTTGCATGGAATCCAGGGGGAGCTGGCAAATTGGATACACAACTGGCTTGATGGTAGGAAGTAGAGTGCAATAGTGGGAAGATGCTTGTCAGATTAGAAACTTGTGACTAGTAGAATGCCTCAGGGATTGGTGTTGGGCCAATTACTGTTTGTTATCTATATCAGTGATTTGGATGAGAATGTACAAGGCATGATTAGTAAGTTTGGGGATGACACTGAAATAGGCAGCATCATGGACAGTGAGGAAGGTTATCAGAGGACCTGAGGAAGTAGGCCGAGAAATGGCAAATGGAGTTTAATATCAATAAGTGTGAGGTCTTGCATTTTGGAAAATTAAATCAAGGTAGAAGTTAAAGAGTGTAGTGGAGCAGAAGGACCTTGAAGTTCAGGTTCACAGTTCTCTGAAAGTGGACTCACAAGTAGACAGGGCAGTGAAGAAGACTTTTGGCACACTGGCTTTCATTAGTCAGGGCATTGAGTTTGGAAGTTGGGAGTTACGTTACACTTATACAGGACGTTGGTGAGGCCTCATTGGAGTATTGTGTTCAGTTTGGTCACCTTGTTTTAGGAAGCATGTTATTAAACTGGGAAGAGTGCAGAAGAAATTTACAAGGATGTTGCCTGGACTCAGTGATCTGAGTTATATACGAAGAGGTTGGATTTTTTTTTCTTTGGAGCATAGGAAGGTGAGGGGGGTATCTTAAAGAAGTGTATAAGATCTTGAGAGGTATGGACAGGGTCAATCTTTTTCCAAGGGTTGGGGAATCGAAGACTAGAGGGCATCAGTTTAAGGTTAAAGGGGAAAGAATAAAAGGGAACTTGAGGGGCAACTTTTATACACAGAGGGTGGAATAAGCTGTCAGCCGAAGTAGTTTAAGTGGGTACATTAACGACATTTGGGGCAGCACGGTGGCTCAGTGGTTAGCACTGCTGCCTCGCAGCGCCAGGGACCCGGGTTCAATTCCAGTCTTGAGCGACTGTCTGTGTGGAGTTTGCACATTCTCCTCGTGTTTGCGTGGGTTTCCTCTGGGTGCTCCGGTTTCCTCCCATAATCCAAAAGATGTGCAGGTCAGATGAATTGGTCATGCTAAATTGCCCATAATGATAGGTGCATTAGTCAAGGGTAAGTATAGGGTAGGGGAATGGATCTGGGTGGGTTACTCTTCGGAGGGTCAGTGTGGACTTGTTTGGACGAAAGGCCTGTTTCCTTACTGTTGGGAATCTAATCTAATCCAGAAAGGCATTTGGACAAATACATGGATAGGAAAGGATTAGAAGGATATCGACCAAGTGCAGGGAAATGGGGTTAGCATGGACGGACATTTTGGTCAGAATGCTGTAGGACTCTGACTCTATAACTGACTTCCTAATACTCTGGGTGCACTAATACCTCACAGACTGCAGCAGGTTCAAAAGGCAGCTCACACCACCACCTCCAGGGCATTAAGGGATAGTCAGTAAATCCAGATGACACTAAAATAGGTGATATCATGGACAGTGAGGAAGGTTCTCAGAAATTGCAGCAAGACCTTGATCAGCTGGGCAAATGGGCTGAGATATGGCAAGTAGAGTTCGATATAGGTAAGTGTGAGGTCTTGCATTTGGAAAGTCAAATAAAGGTAGGAATTTCATGGTGAGTGGTAGGACATTAAGGAGTGTAATGGAGCAGAAGGATCTTGGAATTCAGGCTTTCAATTCTCAAAGTGGAATCACAGGTAGACAGAATGGTGAAGAAAGCTTTTGCACACTCATTCTACCATGTTCCCTCATTGAATAGGAAAATAAAGTTCATGTTTTGAGTTGATCCTTTTCATCTGAACAGTTCTGCTATTTTGTTTCAGTTTCCCACATCTCTTTATCTCCTGTAATTTGTAGGTGGCTTGGTATGAATGTACAGGGGGAGCTCTAATAAATGATAGGAGATAGCACTGAGTGGAAGTTAAAGGTTGGAAATAAATAAGTTGAGGAGAGAAAGCAATTGGAGGATGCCGATTGGCTGAATTTCTTCAGCTGATTTTGGGGAAAGAGTAGATTGTGGGATTCAGGGATTGTCAGGGCAGGAGTAAGAATCTTGACTTGTTTTGATTGTCCAGTGTTAGAGAGGAGTTAGGGATATTGTGTTGATCTGGGCCATTATTTTATGGCTCCTGTTAAGGGGATGGCATGGTTTTTTGATGTGATGGAGTGAGTGTGAGACCAGAGTTCTATCATTATTCGTTCAGATTGATGGCTGGTGTGTGGTTGTGAAATGATGCTTCAGCAGCCAGTGATAGTCCTTGGCTGTTTGTGTTTGCAGGCCGTGAACTTGAAGATGGCATGTCTACGCTGAGTGGGCGACGAGGCTTACGACCAAAGATGATGATGCCTTTTGATACTCAGCCTCCTCAGCGTATGTGATAACGTTTCTTACTTCACCTTTCGACAGTCATTTGTATTTTATAAACATGAGCAGATACTAAAAGATGCAGCAGTGTCTGAGTTGCTGAGGTGTGAATTGTCCTTTCTGAACAGCTCATTGGTGAAATAGTTTATCACTGATTCTCTCAGACTTTGTCCCTTCTCTGGTGTCCAGGTACATCTTGTGTGTCTGCATATGGAGAATTGCAAGATTGAAAAATCATTATTCAGGCATTTCTGCTGGAAACTTCATTTCATTGAGAGCAGGCAGGACCAGGGACAATGTCCTTTGAAACTGAATGTTGGCGATGCGCTTAGCTAGATATCTTGTGTGATAAATGGATTTATACCAGGAACTGGACAAATTCTGGAAAGTGCAGAGTCGTGCCTCCACATTATAGATCAGTGACATCACTATGTTGTACCTATGAATGATTCAGTTGATCTTTGTGAAATTACATCTCATTTTGCTAGGGACTTAAAATCCTCAAGTAATATCAACTTTGCAACACTACGCAGATGTAAATGAGTGTTTAACAACATCAGCAAAGCACTTGTAATCTTGTTGGCAACATAAATCACTGAATTTCCTTTTAAATATTTGACGCATGTTTCCACAGATGATAGAGCTGCCTGTAATGTATGTGGTACAGGTTTTGTTCAATAGCTGTTAGCAACTAATTGCAACCTTCATTTCAGGTGTGTGTCTGTCTGCAATTCAAAAAGAGCCAAAAGTAAAGCATTAGAGACCAAAATGAATACCATTAATTTCAGCGATGAATATGTGTGATCCGACTTTGTAACAAAGTCAGAAGTCCAGTGGTTCCCTTGTTCATCAGTAGAATTTTCAGTCAACCGATAAGATCTCAGACACAATTTGCACACAGTAAGATTTCATAAACAGCAATGTGATAATGATCACATAATCAGCTTCAGCTACTGGTTGAAGAAGTAGAATTGGCCAGGTCACTGGCTTGCTCTTCCTCAGTAGTGCCACACAACATTCCTTCAAAACAAATTTGTTGACATGCATGACTTCTTTCAATATGTTGCTTTTTAAAATTTATTTCTCAATAATGTACCTTACCATACAAAGGTGACTACACAGTACCTGCAAACCTGCTGTGTTTGACCACACAGTCAGCTTAGTATGAGCCTGATACTGAGGGATCCTTTATGCCTATCTGAGGATACATATGGCCTTGGTTTAATATTTGTCTTGAAAGGTGAGATGTGAAGCAGAGTATCTAGAGTTCTGTGTTTGTGCAGGCTCCTGACAAAAAGTGTAGAGGAGTTCTGAATTGATGATGAGTTTGGGAAAAGAGAGCCCTGAAAGTGATCCATTTGTCTGGGTGCAGGCAGTAACATTTCTCTAGATCAATGTAGTTGGTTCTGTGTGTGAAGTGCTCTCTGTGTTATATTCATTCACAGCTGTGATTAGTGCTCATCCCATCCATTCACTCGACAACCCTCATCATCATCTCCTTTGTGACGGACCTTCATCCCCAACTCGCAGCTACCTTCGACATCAGATCAGCAGCCGGCCGCTTGGCCCATCAGTAGACAGGGCCAATTCTACAGGTGAGACCTCAGCCCTGCCGTCTTGGAACCACAAGAGGGGTGGTTTATCTGCTGCCATTAGCTTTATTTCTACTTTATTCTTTCCTCAGTAAGATGGGCAGCAGCATTTTTGTCCACCAGCGTCTTCCCCATGAGCTTTTCTTGGCTCATTAATGAAGGGGACTTCTGATTAATATTTCAGCTGTTGGCAAATATTGTGGTTTTGTATTTATCTCTGTCCCACTTGGGGCTGTGTTTCTGAGAGATCCAGTAGTTCTATTTGGATGAATGGTAATGTGAAGGTTGGAAATAGCACCAAGAGATTTATCTGGGCAGTGAGCTTAAGACCAGAGAGGACAAAAGCATCATTTGTAAACCTCCAGAAATTGAAAATACGAAGGTTCTGGGGAAAGCAATTACAGAACCTTAAGAATGATCCATTTGTTTGCAAGAGCTGAACTATCATCAAAGAATGATGATGATTCAGAAACAAATTGCTGAAAAGTTGGGCCTTTTTCTGATTAGTACAACACTATTTAGCTGGCAACACCTTCGTTTTCTCAAGTTATGGAAGCATGGGAGAAGACAGACAGATGCCAACTGTTTCATGAAGTTGAGGGATCATGATCAAAGACCCATAAACAAAAAAAACTCAAAAATTAAAATAGAAGCGCAATGTGAAGTCTCTTCACAGAGAGAATTCTGAAGGTATGAAATTCATTTGCACGAATAATAGAAATGTGGATACTATTTCAGCATAAAAAGTTGATCAGAAAAGTGAGTGAAGAAAAGGGTACAGAACAAAATGTTCATGTGAATGTGCAGGGTTACGTTAACTGGCTGCCTTGTCATGTAATTTATACATATTTCAGTGTTCTAATTTTATGTGTACTGGATTACGCTTTGCTTTTGTTCTCATTTGTTTAGCTGTAATCCTATCCTAAATACTCAAGCCAAATCTTAGACCCTTTGCTTAAACAATTTCCTTCATGCTGCAGGCTGCTCTAGGAACATTCTTATCAAAATGTCTTCTGTAAATCTCAACTTTACAAAGAAAATATTTGTTGACCATTCAATTTAGAATGAGAATTACTTCTCTACACAGTAATGCTGCGTTAATTTATGAAGGAATTTTGTTTTACAAAGGTTAAGCATATCTATATGAGGTTATGAAGATTTTTCAGCCACAAAGTTTAGTAACACTTGAGTGTTGACTGTTGTTTATGATGATTCCTGTTTCAGAATCTGTACGGAATACACCAAATAGCGACATGTCACCAGCGCCAACTTCCCAGGCTCACCCTGTGGAGAGTATAGAGGCTGATGTTCCTGCAGTTTCATATTTGCCTGGATCTCAGGAGGAGGAGTCCAATCGCAGTGTTCCAACCGCCCATGTGCGTCCATCCCACCCACTGAAAAGTTTTGCTGTGATCACCATACCTCCTGTCAGTGCCAACTATGAAACAGCATCATCTAGTACACCTTTACTGTCTCAGACAGGTGAGTGAGCTGGGACTTACTTACCAACTGAACAAAGGGGGCAGGTTCCAGTCAGGAAGTAACTTTAAAACTCTTGAGTCTATTTTGCTTTCTGTTGTTGATGTAAAATTTTGTTTAACGCCGAAAGATGGGTATGATAGTTCTAAAAATCTAATGAGTCTTGTTTCACTTTCAGGACCAAACCCGCAAGTACACTCTGTGAAGACAGCATCTATAGGAACCCTGGGTAGGAGCAGATCCCCTATGGCAGTAACTGTACCCAGTGCACCGGATGTTGCAGAATCCACTAAAATGTTGGAAGACTCTGATAGTGTAAGTTTGAACTAATTTTATCCAAGTGCTGGGTTATCATTACAAGCATTCAGATGAATTGAGAGCAGTCGACCATTCAGCCCCTTGAACTGTTCTACCATTCAATAAAATAATGGCTGACCTGATTTCTTCATATTAACATCTACCCTGATAACTTTTAACCTCATTTGCCTATCAAGACTATCCATCTCTAAATTAGATTAAAATATTCTGTTTCATCTGTCTTTGAAGAAGAGTTCGAAAGAATCATGACCCACTTTGATAAATAAATTTCTCATTATCTGTTTTAAATGGGTGACTCTTTATTTAAAAATGATGACCTCTAGTTCTGGCCTCCCCACCTAGAGGAGACATCCTCTCCACAATCATCCTGCCAAAACCTCTCAGGATTTTGTCTGATTCAATCAAGTCATCCCTCACTGTTTTAAACTCCAGTGGATACAAACCCAGTCTATCCAACCTACTCATTCCAGTTATTAGCCTGGTAAATATTCTGTGAATTGCTAACAATGCATTACAGCCTTCCTTAAATGAGGAAACTAACACGGTACACAGTAATCTAAACGTGGTCTCATCAATTCCCCATATAAATGAAGCACAACCTCCCACCTTGTGACTTCAAATCCTGCCCCACCATAAATAGTAATATTTTAACATTATCTTACATATCCCTTGCAGTCACACTGTCTGTCATGGATTTTCCTTTTTCTTCCTTTTGCCACTAGCCAGTTGGATACCTCACTTTTACAGTATTTGGCAAAGGTTTCACACCCTGCCACCCCTTTACTGCCACCTTTTACACAGATAAGAGGAAGTGTGAGATTTTCAAAAGTTAATAAAACATTGTATTAGGGTTTTTGGAATTGACTAATTTTTTTTCTCATCCCATTTCCCATCTTGTGTTTGTTGCTCTTTTTCCAGTGCAGTTGGCTATGCTTCCTCGGAGTAACCTCATTTTCTTAATACTGACCAAACAAAGTCAGTGATCAACTGTCCCTTATCATCAAGTCCATTAGAACAATGATTACTATCTCCTCGTCACTATTGATCTGCACCTGACTTTGTTACACATAGCTGGGTCTCTACATCCTATTCAGATGCATTGGTGATGAATCTAGAATTTAATCAAATCCTTCCCTACTTTTGGTGATCTCCGAACAACACAACAAGGGTATAGGGCTAGACCACACAACAAGTGAAAGCCTTCATTAAAACAGAACTATTGATCTAAGGTTTGTTTTTTTTGTATGTGGAGGAATGCTTGACCACGCCTCCTAATATCATTGACTCACTCTGTGAGAAACTGCAGATGGGTACAGTGTTGTTGAAATTGGTTCTTAGGCAAGACCTGAGTACCTTAAGAAATATTGCTTTGTTATCAACCAATACCTTCTAAGCCAGTAACTTTGCACCTCTCCCTACAGAATTATGGCCCAGATGAACTTACGGAAGAGATGACACATCTCACAGGGTTAATGAAGGATCTGAATGTTATCACTACGGCATAGATACAGACAGAATACTGTGTTTCACAAACTGAAAATAGAGCAGGTCTGAAAGGAGTATGTACAAGACACCCAGAAGGGTCAGATACAAAACATAATGTGATGTGTTAAGTCTCGTGGAAATTGCCTTTGTGACGATCTCAGTCCAGTGGATCCAGACTTTTGGATAATCATAAAATCCAGTTAATGCCATGGAACCTGACAACTCTCAGCTCTGACAGACCTGGAAATGTACTGGAAGCACCAGTATAGTGTTCGACATTCGATATCGTCTATTTACTGCGTGTTTACGTTTTCTGGTGTTATAAAAAGAATGTTGAATTGTTACTTTGGTATGCAGATGTGATGTTTGACTGCCTCACCGTAAGTTGGCGTGAGATGCATCAATTACTAATGTGGCCATTTCTTGCTTCCTCTGCATCACACAGTGCCGTGGCATACAGACTCTAATCTACACCTTCTGATCAAACTGCCAAGCTATCTGCGTTCATCACTGTGATCTCTTAGCAACCTTCAGAATATTACTGCTAGACTTGGCAAGTTAGCTGATTAAAGCACAATTAGGAAGAAGGAATTGGCAAGCCCGATCCACAAATAACTCGAGGCTTAGCATGACTCAAAGCAC
The DNA here is from genome assembly GCF_020745735.1 of Hemiscyllium ocellatum. Classification (NCBI taxonomy): domain Eukaryota; kingdom Metazoa; phylum Chordata; class Chondrichthyes; order Orectolobiformes; family Hemiscylliidae; genus Hemiscyllium; species Hemiscyllium ocellatum. Next base: position 35,720,982 of record NC_083442.1, on the reverse strand, counting down.
ATCCATTTAAACAAGTGTGCAGCAGTTGACATTTTATATGAAGAATAATATCTTCACGTGTTCTATTGGAAATCATTTAGCCATAAGAAAAAATGCTAAATACACCCTACCAAATGGGTTGAGATTACAAGTTCTTTCTTAAAGTATATCAAAGGGGTTCCAAATACACAGCCAGCATTAAACCCTATTGAATGGGTTCCAATTACATGGTCTTTATTAAACCTGATCAAATGGGTTCCCATTATGTAACCAGCATTAAACCCTAGAGATGGGGTCCAATGATTAAAAACTTCAGTAAGCAGGTTCAATTTCTCAGCCCCTCACTGAATCTTGTGGAGTGGTGCATTTCGGTTACTGGATCCATAGGGAACCCAGAAAATGGGTGAGTTTACTGTATGTTCAATGGACCTGGTTGAATGGGTGCCAATTATGTGACGCTTGGATCAACCCAATACATTGGGCTCAGATTAGATGACCTTGTTAATTAATGTAGTGAGTTCAGTTACAAACAATTTTTTTTACCTTACCCATACCATCATTGTAATTGCTTCTACAAGTATAGGTTTTACTTTGTTTGTGAATATTGCTTCCCTATGTACATCATCATGAATGTTAATATAACTGTTTAAGGAAATTTATTGTAATGAATATAACTGAACAAAGCTATTGTGAAGGTTTAGATTCTTCCCCCAGTTGTAGGCAGTAAAATCATTTTTGCACTTTTTTTCATTCTTTTACAAAGGACTGTTTTCCTATGGCCTGTTTAGACTTAGAAAAACCTATAGTGTAACTGTAGTGTCCTCATTAGCAAAAGCAGCTTTTTGTTTTCCAAGGATGATGTAGGTGCAAATTGTTTATTAATCATGATGTAGAAATGATGCAAACTACTGTAGTTTATGTACAAAGACCTTTGCTAGTAGCATTATTCTGTGGCTTTTTTAAATTTCATGTTCTAATGTAATAACGGAATTCCAATACATTTTGTATTCAACCAGTAGGAGTGTGAACATAGACTTTTATTCATGGTCTACACGGCCTGTGTAATGGATGAATATATCGTGATGATATGCTGTTACGTAGCTGAAAGGCTAGCTCTGCAGAAAGGAACTGATGGTCTATCTCAGATGGGGAACTAAAACTGATCAGAGTTCCCCTAGATTATAATGAAAAATCAGTCTGAGTGCCCCCCCCACCTCCAACCCCCCCACCTCATTGCTATTATCCAAAGCTTGTTTGCTGAAAAATGTATGGGGAATATCTTGCCAATATTTATGTCGGCACCTTTGGAAATGTGCCCTAATAAAGGGGATATTGGGAATCAGCTGGGATTTGCTGTAGAGGGATCAGGGCAAAAGAAAAACTGAATGCAAATTTTGTGCTGCAGATCAGCATTTCCCCTCTCAATTTTGGAATTTTGAAGGAGAGTCATACTGCTCTCACAATATGAGCTCTTGTTCTCTCACCACAGACTCTGCCAGACCTGCTGAGTTTCACCAGTATTCCCACTTTGTTTTAGATATTGAATTGCGTTTTCACCAATTCCTTTTGAATACTAAGACAGCAAAGAGTTGTTGTTCATCATACCCCTAACCATCATTACAGGTTTTCAAGAATGGTAGGGGATAAAAAGAACAGAGCTTTGAAACTCCAGTATTATTCCAGTTTAACAGGAATGACTGGATAAATGTTTGCTCCTGGGTTTAACCATTCCAGTAAAAGCAGTAAATAATGATCTTCAGAAACTTCTCCGTATTTCTGGCGATAATGCAGAGGCTACAATAATGCACCAAACAACTTAGCTCACCTGTTCAGACTTGATTTACACACTAAAGATAAGAATAATGCAATTAAATTGAAATTACTCTATCAGTCTCAGTCTAACATGATTTCTGTTCTGTGGTGACAGTTGCAAACTGCTCAGAAGGCTGTTCTATTTTTAAGATTCATTTTGTATTTGCAAACAGACAAGATTGGGAATTCAGTTCTATATATTTTCATCCGTTTGATCAGAAGTACACTTCACAACCCATGCAGAGAAGCTGCCCTTAGAGATTCGATGTTTTCTCAGAGTGAGGAGAACATGTAACATGAGAAGAAACAGATTTGGTTGTGTAACATTGTAGCCACCTTATAATCCATTGCTCAGAAGGCTGTTCCATTTTAAAGATTCATTTTGTATTTGCAATACCTGTTCAGGTGATAACACAATTTGTAATAGATGATGAGCATGTAATAGTCTGCTGAGGAGAACAATTGGAGAAAAATAACATAAGCCAACAGTTTTTTTTATAAAGCTATACTAAAACCAAATGTATATGTTATAACAGATCTAAAATGTCTAATAAGTAGCTCATTCTTTGAAAACAAACTGACATTACAAAGCACTAGATTATAACTGATCAGATGGGACTGAATTAAGCACTGTAATCACATTACACACTGCCATAACTGACCCTCTATCCACAGTCTCTATATAATAATCACTGCGCACACAATGGAAACTTGTATTAGTGCGTGGGTGGATAATACAGCCTTTGTATAAATGTACTTCAGTTGATGGAGGTATTTTTATGGTTTGATGATAAACAGAACTTCTTGCTTCTGCAACATTCAATGAAATAGATAATGAAATCTATCAATATACTAACTACACAGCTGGTTAACAAATATTTCAAATAGTTGGTTGGTAATACAGAACTTATTAACTGGAGTGTTCTGCATAGCAATGCCTCTAACAAATAGCATCTACTTGTCAACCAATCTTAGACTATAAATACTGCTTTCCTTCTACTTTAGTATTTCTAGTGAATAGTCCTGATGAGTGCAAGACTAAGTATATCAAAAAAAACTCTTCTTTCTCACATATTTAAGTATTTCCAGAGAAAGAAAGGTATAGTTAAGTCCTTCGCCAGTCAGACCAAAACTCGTGGTTTCCATTCCAGTTTGGTACATCTGCAACAGATTCTCATGGGTTATCCCAACCAGAACTAATCTCTCTTTTTCAAAATGTATTGTTAAGAGTTCCAGCATGTATTTTTTTCATAAACCAAACCTGCTGATGACCAGAACATTGGGAACACTGCAGTAGGGCGATTCTTTCCAATGACCTCACACACTCGCACAGACTGCATCCATTACACAGCTGAGTTTAGAATGGAAATGGGTATTTTGTTGACTTTAGGTATCTGGCCAGCAATAACCCAAGCACAGTAAACCCAAGTCCTGATTGTCTACCTCAGTTCTCGCTTTTTGTTCAGGTCATCAGTGCCCGCATCTACAGTGGACTCTGGTTCCAAGGGTAATGATGGAGGTTTCTGTGTTCGGATTGGGCATCCACCTGTAGTGAGGATAATTCAGTCAGGGCACCAGCATGTACAATATACAAACCACTTTTGTTAGAAAGCTTGGCAGGTTATCACAGGTAAATCAAACAGGTTTACTGAGAAACATAAAATATGGGGGAAAAAAGCCATGTTTAAAACATTGTGAAAAAGCAGTTTGGCCAATTAAAGAGAAACTGCATTGGAAATTCCAGAGATGTACAATTATGTACGTGTCAAAGAGTAGACTCTTGACAAAAAGATTTGGATAAACATAAAGATCAAGGATTCAAATGGATAATTTCCTGAGAAAGTGTAATAGAACACAAAACACCAATAATATTTTTGGGTTCACTAAATGTCAAATAAGAGTAATGACAATTTTCTTTAAAAAATTATGTGTCAGACTAGTTCACCATTTGAAGAACAGAGAGTGCTGCTGAATTATAAAGGGGGAGATTTAGGGCATCCATATTCCAGAGTCAAAAGACATCCAGCTCCAAACCACAGTAGCTTCAGGCCATTCTCACTCCTGCTCCACTAATCTACACATTTTTACACAGATTATAGAAGCTTCACACATTATTCAATTTTCCCTTTCCCTGGTGAAGATATGGAATCTTGCTAAGGTACAGCTCTACAGACAGTTCTCCAGTTGCCATTCTTATAAAGTCCAGATGATGGATACTGATAGGCTATTTGACAGTAGAAAGCATCACATCCACCTTGCAGAAAGCAGCAAGTAAAACAAGAAATCCCTTAACAAATTTCCCTTTTCCTAGTCCCAAGATTCTGCAGTTGAAATAAACATCAAGATTCAGAATTCCTCACTATTCATTTGTCTAAATTGGAATCATCTCTCAAACATTTACATGCATAAAACCACATTCAATAAACACTTCAATATTAACATCTAAAAGCTATAAATATGTAAGACCTCTGTCCAAAAAAAAATTAACTTGAGATATGTTGGACGGAGAGACCTAAAGATTCAGGTACATAGTTCCTTAAAAGCGGCGTCACAAGTAGACAGGGTGATGAAGACGTTTATTATGCTTGCCGTCATTAGTCAGTACATTCAGTACAGGAGTTGAGAAGTCATGTTATGGCTGTACAGGACACTGGTTAGGCCACTTTCAGAATACTGCGTTCAATTCTGGTCTCCCTGCTACAGGAAGAATATTATTAAATTGGCAAGAATGCAGAAAATATTTACAAGGATGTGACCAGGATTGAAGGAGACTGGATAGGCTGGGACTTTTTTTCCCTGGAGTATAGGCGGTTGAAGGGTCATCTTATAGAGATTTATCAAATCATGAGGGGCATAGATAAGGTCAATAGCAAAGGTCTTTTCCCTAGGGCATGGGAGTTCAAAACTAGAGGGCACAGGTTTAAGGCGAGAGGTGAAAAATTTAAAAGAAACATGATGGCTAACATTTTCACTGAAAGTGTGAAGTGCATATGGAATGAGTTAAAAGACATTTGGACAGGTTTAGAGGGCTATGGACCAAATGCAGGCAAGTGGGACTGTTTTAGTGTGGGAAACCTGGTTGGCATGGACAAGTTGGACTGAAGGGTCTGTTTCAGTGCTATATGACTCTGTGAAAGAGACAATGACTATTTTCCCCAAATAGCGCTAACTTTAAGTGCTAACAAGTTCCCAGAATTTAGAGTTCGATGAGCTGCTCCTTACCTGCAGAGAGCTGCATTGTTTTGCTATACCCTGCAGCTGATGACATAGCCTGACCTAGGGCCTGGTTAGAGCCCAGCGGTTGTTGGTTGGTGGTGGATTTACTGGATGGTGCTGGACGCTCTCTTGATTTGGAATCCTTTGCTGGTTTAGTCCAGACCAGATTCTCCCCGACCTGAAGAGCAGCTCCCATCTTCTGAGCCATGTCTACCAGCTGGAAAGTATTAATGTCTTGGCATCAGTCAACAAATATTCTCATCTCCATGTCAACCCTAAAACATTCAATCCTAGATCAGAGGAATAATTAAATAAAATCAAAGAAAAATATTTAGTTCCTTTGTGAAGGTGAAGCTTTGAAATGGGAAAGCAAATTTGTAAAATCACCTGTGCATCTTGTAAAAATAAAACCTCAAGTCAATTGTAGCAACGCATGAACGCAGTAAAGTCAATACAGGTTGTTCTGCTAAGACACGGGAGTTGTGTTCCTCTGCAACCGTGTGCAGTAGAAAATCACACTATGGAAAACTGCTATAAGAAATCAGATATAAAAAATTGCTATACTCATTCACTAGAAAGTTTGTGTTATCCAAACAACGCTCACAATTCGTCAGTTGTGTTATAGCCAATTCGCACTGACGAAATACACGTTATAGCAGAACCTGTGAACTAACTACTAGTGGATCTCCAATAGAGGGGTGTGTTTTCTGACAAACTGTATAGTGTGCAACAAACTATGTGCCCTTTGAAGGAAGGAATACGTTGATTTTTGCATCTTATCAAATCTTTAGGTAAAACCAAAAGCCAGTTTGCACACAGCAAGCCCCAATGAGCAGCACCAAGATAGTGTTCAATTAATCTAGTTCTGATGCTGTTGTTTGATGGCAACCCTTTACTCAGGACGCCTGAAGAACAAATAGATCTGTCTCAAGCAGTACCACCGGATTTTTAATACTTACAGAACTTCAGCTTGACATCCTACTTGAAGTGCTGAAGTTCCAACAGGAACAGGATCACTTAGTCCTGAAAGCCTACACCCTGCCTGATCTGTATCCCACCTCCATTTATCCAACTCTACTCCATATCCCTTACTAATGTACTATCAATGCAATATACATTTTCAAAATACAAATCTCAACAGGAACATCCACAATGCAAAGTCTTTAAACTGTAGTACGCACAAGTTAGAACATCGAACAGTACAGCACAGAACAGGCCCTTCAGCCCACGATGTTGTGCCGACCACTGATCCTCATGTCTGCACCCTCAAATTTCTATGACCATATGCATGTCCAGTAGTCTCTTAAATGTCCCCAATGACCTTGCTTCCACAACTGCTGCTGGCAACATGCTCTCACAGCTCTCTGTGTGAAGAACCCACCTCTGACATCCCCTCTATACTTTCCTCCAACCAGCTTAAAACTATGACCTCTCGTGTTAGCCATTTCTGCCCTGGGAAATAGTCTCTGGTTATCGACTCTATCTATGCCTCTCATTATCTTGTATACCTCAATTAGGTCCCCTCTCCTCCTCCTTTTCGCCAATGAAAAAAGTCCGAGCTCAGTCAACCTCTCTTCATAAGATAAGCCCTCCAGTCCAAGCAGCATCCTGGTAAACCTCCTCTGAACCCTCTCCAAAGCACCCACATCCTTCCTATAATAGAGCGACCAGAACAGGATGCAGTATTCCAAGTGTGGTCTAACCAAAGTTTTACAGAGCTGCAACAAGATCTCACGGCTCTTAAACTCAATCCCCCTGTTAATGAAAGCCAAAACACCATACGCTTTCTAAACAATCCTGTCCACTTGGGTGGCCATTTTAAGGGATCTATGTACCCACACACCAAGATCCCTCTGTTCCTCCACACTGCCAAGAATCCTATCCTTAATCCTGTACTCAGCTTTCAAATTTGACCTTTCAAAATGCATCACCTCGTATTTATCCAGGTTGAACGCCATCTGCCACTTCTCAGCCCATCTCTGCATCCTGTCAATGTCCCGCTGCAGCCTACAACAGCCCTCTATACTGTCAACGACACCTCTAACCTTTGTGTCATCTGCAAACTTGCTGACCCATCCTTCAATCCCCTCATCCAAGTCATTAATAAAAATTACCAACAGTAGAGGCCCAAGGACAGAGGCATGTGGAACACCACTCACCACTGACTTCCAGGCAGAATATTTTCCTTCTACTACCACTCGCTGTCTTCTGTTGGCCAGCCAATTCTGTATCCAGACTGCTAAGTTCCCCTGTATCCCATTCCTCCTGACCTTCTGAATGAGCCTACCATGGGGAACCTTTTCAAATGCCTTGCTGAAGTCCATATGCACCACATCCACAGCTCGACCCTCATCAACTTTTCTAGTTACATCCTCAAAGAACTCGATAAGGTTTGTGAGGCATGATCTGCCCCTCACAAAGCCGTGCTGACTGCATTTAATCAAGCCATGCTCTTCCAGATGGTCATAAATCCTATCCCTCAGAATCCTTTCTAACACCTTGCAGACGACAGATGTGAGACTTACTGGTCTGTAATTGCCGGGGACTTCCCCATTTCCTTTCTTGAAGAGAGGAATTACATTTGCCTCTCTCCAGTCCTCAGGTACAACTCCAGTGGAGAGCGAGGATGCAAAGACCTTCACAAGTGGCGAAGCAATTGCATTTCTCATTTCCCAAAGCAGCCGAGGACAAATCTGGTCCGGGCCTGGCAACTTGTCAATCTTAATGTTTGACAAAATTTTCAGCACATCACCTTCCTCTATCTCTATCCATTCCAGCATGCACACCTGCTCTTCAAAGGTTTCATTCACTGCAAAGTTCTTTTCTTTCGTAAAGGCAGAAGCAAAAAACTCATTTAGAGATTCCCCTACCACCTCAGACTCCACACACAAATTCCCTATGCTATCCCTGATTGGCCCTACTCTTTCTTTGACCATTCTCTTATTCCTCACATAAGTGTAAAATGCCTTTGTGTTCTCCCTAATCCATTCTGCCAAGCCTTTCTCGTGCCCCCTCCTGGCTCTCCTCAGACCATTTTTGAGCTCCTTCCTAGCCTGCCTGTAATCTTCTAGAGTTGAGCTTGACCCCTAGCTTCCTCCATCTTATGTAAGCTACCTTCTTCCTTTTGACAAGCAGCTCCACCGCTCTCGTCATCCAGGGTTCCTTCATCTTACCCCTTCTTGCCTGTCTCAGAGGGACATATTCATCACTCGTAACAACTGTTCCTTAAACAGTCTCCACATGTCTATAGTGCCTTTACCATGGAACAATTGCTCCCAATCCATGCTTCCTAACTCATGTCTAATCGCATTATAGTTTCCTCTTCCCCAATTAAATATCCTCCCATTTTGCCTAATCCTCTCCTTCTCCATAGCTATGTAGAATGTGAGGCAGTTGTGGTCACTATCACCAAAATGCTCTCCCACCACAAGATCTGATACCTGTCCCGGCTCGTTTCCGAGCACCAAGTCTAGAACGGCCTCTCCCCTCGTCGGCCTGTCAATGTACTGAGTTAGGAAACCCTCCTGAACACACCTTACAAAAACGGCTCCATTCAAATCTTCTGCTCGAAGGAGGTTCAATATTGGGAATCAATATTGGGAAAGTTAAAGTCACCCATTGCAACAACCCTACTACATCCACACTTTTCCAAAATCTGCCGACCTATGCTTTCTTCCATCACCCTGCTGCTATTGGGGGGCCTGTAGTAAACCCCTAACGAGGTGACTGCTCCCTTGCTGTTCCTAATTTCCACCCACACTGACTCGGTAGGCAGATCCTCCTCGACAATGGAAGCTTCTGTAGCTGTGATACCCTCTTTGAATAGTAGTGCTACACCCCCTCCTCTTTTCCCCCCCCTCCCTATTCTTTTTAAATGCTCTAAACCCTGGAACATCCAGCTACCATTCCTGCCCCTGAGAAACCCATGTCTCTGTTATGGCCACAACATCATAGCACCAGGTACTGATCCATGTTCTAAGTTCTGATGGTATCTGATAATATCGTTCACAGTGTTACATCTCTAGTTGAGATCTGGGAGATGAAATTGAATCTTGAATTCAAGATTATTGGACTTGCAATAAGTTGACAATGATTACATTGATGAGATATTGAGACAGTACCTCTGGATCAAACTCTGGCATGTTACTACTGGCTTTCAGTTTATTGATCTTCTTCTCCATTTCCTGATATTGGTGAAGGGCTCCCTTTTTGTCACCTTGATTGTACAGTAAAATTGAATAGTTTAAGTTCACCAGTGGGTTTGACCTAAAGACGAAAGAGAGAAAGATTTTCACAGCAAAAGATTAGCCTGCTTCCCATCAGAATCCACATGACACTTCACACAACATCAGTGTTAAACAGAAAGCATATTAAATTGTGTTGGGAACACAGTTATTATGAGAACTGGCAACAGACATTACCGAGTTGCCAGGGACTTATCAGGAGGTTAAAAGGAAACTGGTCACAATAAGAAAACCAAATGACTTTTGAAAGCAGTGTCCAACAAAGGTTTGAGAGAGAGAGAGAGTAAGAGAGAATGTGTTAAAAAAGTTGCTTTAATTATTAAAAATTATGGATCTATACTGTCATTGCCTAGCAACAGCACCTGTGTGTGTTAACATCCTTGGACAGGATAATGAGAATACAAACAGGTGTTTTCTGAATACACACCTAGAAACTGCAGGTAGTTACTGAAAACGCTGGACAAGTAGTATTGTTTATCAGTCTGTATGGATCAGAACTCAGAACAAAAGCACTTCTTGTATATGTCTTAGTGAAATAGTTTGAAAACCCCAGGTAAAATTCCAAATATCTAGACTGCCCAGTGTTTCACAGCTAAATCTGAAAGCTGGTCTGAAGGTTTCCCAACATTCTGTGACTATTCCTAACCACTTAATTACTATTTTATGTTCAAACTGCTTTAACTGTAACTCACCAAAATTCAGTTGCGTTACTCACTAAAAGGCTTTAGCTGTTTCCAAAGATACCTTCACCTAAACAGGATAAACCTGGTTTTTGCCTTTTTATCACATACCAATTACCATTGCTCCGCATCCTGAATACTCATCTCCCAAATTCCCAGGAGGAATGCACTGAGATTGAGGCCCGCTACTTCACGAGTCGTAACAAGAGAAGAAACATCTTAATTCAATCATCAAGAACAGTCAGTCAATCTGATTCTCTTTATTACTGTTAAGCAGAAGTTTTTAAAAGTTTCAATAATCCCAAAAATAACATTTATTACAGGCTCGCCAACAAGAAACTAAAGTCACCTCATTCTATCATTTTACTTTTGATCAATGGGTTTCCCCTATTTTTCCACTCATAGTTGCTCCAAAAAGGTGGGTTCTTGTGACCAGTGATAGTATCCCCATCTCTGAGCCAGGAGGCTCAGGGTCAAGTCCCACCTGCTCCAGAGGTGTGCAATAATATGTCTGAACAGGGTGATTAGAAAATATCTTTCTTTGCAGAGTTGTGCATGTGATGTATGGTCTGTGTATGAGTGTGCATGTTTGGGATTATGTGGACGAGTTGAGTTTACAGAATAGCTTAGTTGATCGCTAGTTTGCTACTTGCTTAAAGATGTTTACCTGTAAGAAGTGTGTTATTACTAAGTTTACTGAAAACCTGGTGATATTCTCTTTTATTCTAGTTAACAGTAATAAAGAGAAACAAACTGGCTACTTTAGGTGATGGAATAAAACATTTCCACTTTTTGGACGGAGTTCTGGGAGTCGTGGGGCTCAATTTCCAGCATTTTCCGACTGCCAGCACTGTAATAAGTAACAAATGCAAGATATTAAAATCTGGCTCAGCTCCATGGGCGTGGCTGTGGTTATGAGGCAAAGATTCCCTCTCTATAAATCCCATAAGGAGTGCAGATAGGGTCAGACTCAGCTGTGATGTCCAACAGTAATGCAGTCTGCCAACATTCATGGTAGAGATAGCCCAAGGGTGTGGTCCTGGAAGGTATTTGATGCATCAAAAAATAGTACTTTTATATGAATTTGGTAGAAGATGGTGTTTTTGTCCCCCCTCAATCTATCAATTTCACATTCTCCCATATTGGTAACAATGCACTTGAGAAACTAGCTGAAGCAACATAGAGGGAAACTGTTTCTTTCATTTCAATTGATGAATGATAGAACAATATCAGAGTGGGCCAGCTGGAATGAGTTGATCAGAGAAAGGCTCCCTGGCCCAGTATAACAAGATAATCTCAGACAGAGACAGCAAGATTGTGAAAGGGAGGGGCAAGAGGGAAGAGAGGGGGGAAAGAGATCAGAGAGTCAATACTGTAATAAAAAGGTGTATCAGTAAGATACTACTGCAATAACATGGAGAAAAATCAAAGCTTTATCATCAGCAATTTGATAGAATCTTTCCCAGAGATCATCTAATTGAATCTTTAACATTCGTCAGCTCAGGTGCTACTGATACTCACTGATCCAAACTCACAGCTTGGTTGTAGGCTCTCTTTGCATTGTCAGGATCTGCCAGGTTGGTTAATGTCACTGTAACAAGAAACAAACATCCAAAAATTTATTTCTGGATTTGTGGTGCTGGAAGAGCACAGCTGTTCAGGCAGCATCCAAGAAGCAGCGAAATCGCCGTTTCAGGCAAAAGCCCTTCATCAGGAATAAAGGCAGTGAGCCTGAAGCGTGGAGAGATAAGCTAGAGGAGGGTGGGGTGGGGAGAGAGTAGCATAAAGTACAATACATGGGTGGGCGAGGGGATGAAGGTGATAGGTCAGGGAGGAGAGGGTGAAGGTGATAGGTGGAAAAGGAGATAGGCAGGGAGGACAGGTCATGGGGACAGTGCTGAACTGGAAGTTTGGAACTAGGGTGAGGTGGGGGAAGGGGAAATGAGGAAACTGTTGAAGTCCACATTGATGCCCTGGGGTTGAAGTGTTCTGAGGCAGAAGATGAGGCGTTCTTCCTCCAGGCTTCTGGTGGTGAGGGAGCGGCGGTGAAGGAGGCCCAGGACCTCCATGTTCTCGGCAGAGTGGGAAGGGGAGTTGAAATGTTGGGCCACGGGGCGGTGTGGCTGATTGGTGCGGATGTCTCGGAGATGTTCCCTAAAGCGCTCTGCTAGGAGGCGCCCAGTCTCCCCAATGTAGAGGAGACCGCATCAGGAGCAACGGATACAATAAATGATATTAGTGGATGTGCAGGTAAAACTTTGATACTTTCACAGGGATGTCTCAATACATCCATAGTTTCCTCACAAGTTTGTACCACTCAAAGTCCTGACCTTTGAGCTCATCCATCTTCTCATCTGCCCATAGTTTTTCATTCCTCTAACTTTGAATTCATGTAAATAAATCCACTGTTGAGGGGCACATGCCCAGTTACCTTGGCATGACTTCCTCCCTAAACACTCAGTCTTCACTACTAACTTGTTCGTGCAAGTTATCTCCATATCATCCCACAGTCGATGTTCATTTTAGTTCCTCTATAAAAATGCTGCTGTATAATTTTATTTGTTAAAAGGGGCTGTTTAACTATAGGTTACTATAAGCACACAGTTATTGAGTTAACATCAAACATCATGGAAGCAGACCCTTCAGTTCAATTCATCCAAGCAGACCAGACATACCAATCATACATAGTGCCATTTCTCTATAAACCCTTCCTATTCAGTTATCCATCCAGCTGCTGTAATTGTACCCACTCCCTCTGTCAGATAGTTCCATGCACACGTCACCCTCTGCCTGAAAACATTATCACCCAGGTCCTTCTTAAATCTTTCCCCTCTCACCTTAAACCTATGACCTCTAGTTTTGGACTCCCTCACCTAGGAAAAAGACCCTATCCAAGCCTCTCATCATTTCATAAATTTCCATAAGGTCACCCCTCAGCCTCTGACACTCCAAGCAAAAAGGTCCCAGCCTATTCAACCTCTCCATCCAGTCAAACCCTCCAGTCCCAGCAACATTCCTGCAAATCGTTTCTGTACCCCCTCAAGCTTAACAACATATTTCCAGTAGAAGGGTGACCGGAACTGAACGCAGTCTTCTAAACGTGGCCTCACCAATGTCCTTTTGTGAAGGTGTAGAGATGTACGGTAGCTTTAAGAGAGTTGAAAAATGAGCAAGAACGAACAAAGCACAGAGAGTCCTGAACAAGATAACAATGTAACACTTGGTCCAAACATATAGCAGCAGGTGGGTTCCCATGAAACAAAAACAAATTCAATTCGGCCAATCAGTTTAAGTTATGCCCCAAGATACCAAAATCCAATCGCATTTGAATTTAGTATTTTGATAATATTAAAACCAATCAAATGATCTGATGTTTTGGGATATAAAACTGGACATTTTGAACAGTTAGGGGGAGAACTGACAAAGACCAACAAAGTGTAGACTGCTAGCTGAAGCGCTCTCTGAAAGGTACCTGTCTGCAGGGAGTTTGCGCAGAAGAACATCAAAGCCGACCTGGAGAGAACCTACAGAGAAAAATCTACAAAGGAGAAGCGGCAAAGCTGACTGGTTTTGAAACAGTTTTTTTTGGTAAATCTTAATCAGGATTTTTTTCTAAAAATCGGAATAGCATTGTAGAGTGGGGGGTAAAAGATAGGTTTTAACAGAAAGGAGTTGTAAATAGTTGTTGGTTTTAATATTCTCTGTAGGACTTAAAGAATAAATTTTTACTTTAAATAGTGACGTCTGGGATAGTTCTTCGCCTCTCAAATTTTAACAGATTACAGCACGGGGTGAATCTTTTCTGTGTGGCTCGTTTATATTAGCAGAGGGGTTTACCCTATGTCTTAACAGTCCTGTACACTGCAACATGATATCCCAACTTCTATACAACGTTCTGACCAATGAAAGCAAGCGTGCCAAATGCCTTACTCATCAGCCTGCCTCCCATGACTCCACTTTGAATGAACTGTGCACCTATACCTTTAGGTTTCTATGTTCGGTAACACTCCCTAGGGCCATACCATTAACTGTATAAGTCCTGCCCTGATTTGCCTTTACAAAATGCAACACCTCACATTTACCTAAAGTAAATTCCATCCACCATTCCGTGGCCTATCTGATCAATCTTCCGTTGTACTCAAAACAATCTTCTTCACTGGGCACTGCGTCACCTATTTTGGTGTCAGCTGCAAACTTACTAACTATACTTCCTATATTCACATCCAAATCATTTGTATAAATGAGGAAAAGCAGTGGACTTAACACTGATCCCTGTGGCACACTGCTGGTCACAAGTGTCCAGAAGAAAAGCAACTCTCTACCACCGTCTTCTGTCTCCTTTATTCCAGCTAATTTTATGTCCCAAATGGCTAGCTCCCCCTGGATTCCATGTGATTTAACCTTACTAACCAGTCTACCATGCAGTACCTTTTCCAATCACTTTGCTGAGGTTCATTTATACAATGTCTATCACTTTGTTTTCAATATTTTTTGTCATCAAAAAACTCAGTCAAGTTAGTGAGACACAATTTCCCACATACAAAGCCATGCTGGCTATCCTATTGCAGTCCTTGCCTTTCCATACGCATGTAATCCTGTCCTGCAGAATCTCCTCCAACAACTTACTGAGAAGTCAGGCTAACCAGTTCTGGGGACTTTATCTACCTTTACATATTTTAAGAACTCTAGCACCTCTTTTGTATTATGAACTATTTTTAAGACATTACTTATTTATTTCCCCAAAAACCATAGCTTCCATGTCCTTCTCCACAGTAAATACTACCTTGAAATGTTTAGTATCTCCTGTGTTCCACACATAGATGGCCACGTTGATCTCTGAAGAACCCCATTCATACCCTAATTAGTCACTTGCCCATAATTTGTGGAATGTCTTTGGATTCTCCTTAGCCCTATTTGCCAAAGCTATCGCAAGTCTGCTTTTTGTCCTCCTGATTTCCCTCTTAAGTATACTGCCCCTCAACTCCTCTAAGGATTCACTCAATCCCAGCTATAACTGACATATGCCTCCACTTTCTTCTTGACTAAACTCTCAATTTCTCTTGTCATCCAGCATTCCGTACATCTACCAGCTTTGTCCTTCATATTAATAGGAACATACTGTCTCTGAAATCTCGTTTGGAAAGTTAAAATCCCCAACCATTACAATCCTATTATTCTTACAGGTATTTGAGATCTCCTTACATATTTACTTCTCAATTTCCTGCTTACTATTGAGAAGAGGAACCTCGATTATCTGAAGGATACAAGGGGGCAGTATTTCGTTCAGTTAATCGAATTCCGGATAATTGAATGCCGGATAACATAGTTTAGCCGAGCATCGGGACCTTGCAATCTTGCCAGATATTCCAATATTCGGATAATTGAATGCTGGATAAGTGAGGTACCTTTGTAATATAATCCCAACAAGGTGATCATCCCTTTCTTAATTTCTCAGTTCCACCCATATAACTACACTGGACTGAAGAGGGAGATGGGACGGGGCAGGGTGACACTAGGCACACGGACACACAACATCCGCTGAGAATCAGTTGGCCAACTTGACATACAAGATACCCGCCAGATCACAATATGGAGAGAAACAGCAGAGCAAATCCAGACACTGCCTGGGGCCACCAGAATGCCAGCACAATGCACTCACAACCTAGTTGATTAGTTTAAGGCGGATGGGGGAGAGAAAACACATGAGTAACAAACACTGCCAGCCGAAGTGTCTGGGTCCAGCCAACACCTCTTATAGAAATGTACATACATTATAGAAGAGTATAGAAGAGTACATCACCCTACTAAAAGCCATTTCTGCCCTTTTAACAATCTACAGATCCAGAAATTACCTAAAAACAACACAGTTTGCTCAAAAACACAGCATTAGCAGTCTTACAGATCAAAAACACTGTCCGTGGATAACTTAATATCAATCCTTAATATTAAAAGTCAGTCAAGAGAGAGATCATGCTATAAACATAATTTTAAAACTGGTCTCACCTTACTATTACAGATTGACAAGAAAAAATTTTCCATTGTCATCAGTTACTGTGCCTCATTCCAGAGCAAACAGACTGTCAACTCAGTCCACTGCAAGTGTTCATTGATTGTTATGAACACTTTGTTATGAAAATTGGACCTCGATTCTCTTACACAGGAGGCTTTAAGCTCTTCCCCAAAGTGTAACTGATTATTGCTGCAATACAGCACAGAGAAAGGATGGGGGAGTTTCCCAGATGCTCTTAATAAATTTACATGGTGCGGCTTCTCTACTGAGGGGCAAAACTTCATTCAGCAATCTAAGTAAACATTACTAACTTAACTGGATAAGTCTGCTAGAGGTGGTAAACCAGGTTAGGAGAAGAAAATGGAACTGGTGTGGATTCCGCTCTCAACTATTTCCCAGCAATTCATTAATGGAATGCAAGGAGGACGACAGGATCAAACCTGCATACAGCTTTGTAGATTCTCACTGTCTGGGCTCTCACAGAAACAGGGGATGGTTGAACTGGTGAAAAGGGGCTGGTGGTTATGTTTCCACCAATGCTTTAAGGAGAGGCAAGGTAAGATATGCATCAGTGCTGGTGTCCACTTTCACGGACTGAAGACAAAGGTTAGGAAGAATCAATGATCGCAGTAATCGAACGCTGTCAGTTCACTAATGCCAGTTCCACACTCACCAGCCAGCAGCATGTATAACTCGCCCATTCTCGGCTTCATGTTGATGGCAGCACTCAGGAAGTGGAATGCTGACGCATATTGCTGCATTGTCAAGTGCACCAAGCCCAGATTATAGAGAATCTTCCAATCAAAGGGAGCCAGGTAGTTGGCTCGCTTCAAACAGCTGATAGCCTGGAGTAATGTAAACAGCACAACAGCCACTCACTTTACTGAGATGAACATTTATCATTTTGCATCACTTTAATGTTTAAATCACCATCGTCAACCAAAAAGGGTTTCTGAAATGTTTATAAATAAATCTGGAGAATGAAGAGGGGACCAAGTGCTGTACTGTGTCTTGAAACATTGACTTTTTTTTCACTCCAGCACAAATTGATGATATAAGGGACATCTCTGGTAGCCATTTCTGAATGTTGACATGAAATGCATTTTAGACATTGCTACCTCACTTATTCATGGGGCTCGGATTTTAATGAAGGCACTGACTCTTGAACTTGTAAGAAGTGTGTGCAGCTGCATCTCTTGTTTGACTGCATGACGGCTCTGGAGCTACGGATGGACTCACTGTGGAGCATCCGCGATGCTGAGGAGGTAGTGGACAGCATGTTTAGTGAACTGGTCACACCGCAGGTTAGAATTGCTGAGAGAGACAGTGAATGGGTGACCAAAAGACAGAAAAAGAGTAGGAAGGCAGTGCAAATGTCCCCTGCGGTCATCTCCCTCCAAAACAGGTGTAGCATTTTGGATACTGTTGGGGGAGATGGCTCACCAGGGGAGGGCAGCAGTTGCCAAGATCATGGTACCGTGGCAGGCACTGCTGTTCAGAAGAGCAGGAAAAAGACTCGTAGGGCCATAGTCATAGGGGATTATATTGTGAGGGGAGGAGATAGGCAGATCTGTGGCTGAAAACAGGACTCCCGGATGGTATATGGTATGTTGCCTCCCAAGTGCTCGGGTCAGGGATGTCACCGATCGGCTGCAGAGCATTCTAAAAGGGGAGGGTGAATAGCCAGTTGTCTTGGTGCAAATAGGCACCAACGATATAAGTAAAAAACAAAATGAAGTCCTGAAAGCAGAATTCAGGGAGCTAGGAGAGAAGTTAATAAAAGGAGGACCTCAAAGGTAGTGATCTCAGGATTACTACCAGTGCCACGTGCTAGCCAGCGTAGAAATGAAAGAATAGGCAGGATGTACATGTGGCTTGAGAGATGGTATAGGAGGGAGGGGTTTAGATTTTTGGACATTGGGACTGGTTCTGGGGAAGGTGGGACTATTACAAATTGGATGGTCTACATCTGAACCAGACTGGAAGTAATGTCCTTGGGGGAAGTTTTTGCTCCTGCTGCTGGGGAGGTTTTAAACTAATGTGGCAGAGGACTGGGAACCAGAAGAGAAAACAAGTAGACAGCGAGGTGGAAACTGGAGACTGTACGAATCATAAATTTAGCATTAATAAGGGGAAGAGTAGGCAAAGAGCAGATGAACACAAAAGGACTGGTGGCCTGAAGTGCATATACTTTAATGCAAGTATTGTGGATAAGGCAGATGAACTTAGAGCTTGGATTGGTGCCTGGGAGTATGACGTTATTGCAATCACAGAAACTTGGTTGAAGGAAAGGCATGATTGACAACTAAATGTTCCAGGATAGAGACACTTCAGACAGGACAGGAAGTAAAAGGGGGGGAAGGGGGTGTATTACTAGTCAGGGATGATATCACGGCTGTACTAAAGGAGGATACTATGAAGTGCTTGAATAGTGAGGCATTATGGGTGGAGCTGAGAAATAAGAAGGGTGCAGTTACTTTGTTGGGATTGTATTACAGGCCTCCCAACAGTGAACGTGAGGTAAAAGAACAAATAGGTAAACAGAATATGGAAAGATGTGGAGGAAAGAGGATGGTGGTGATGGGAAATTTTAATTTTCCCAACATTGACTGGGATAAACTTAGTGTCAGAGGTCTGAATGGGGCAGAATTTGTAAGAAGCATCCAGGAAAGTTTTCTAGAGCAGTATGTCAATAGTCCGAGGGAAGGGGCCATATTGGACCTGGTACTGGGGAACGAGCCAGACCAGGTGGTAGAAGTTGCGATGGGGGAATTTCTTTAGGAACAGTGACCACAATTCCGTAAGTTTTAGAATACTCATAGGCAAAGATGAGAGTGAGCCTAAGGGAAGAGTGCCAAACTGGGCCAAGGCCAATTATATAAAAATTAGGCAGGAGCTGGGAGATGTGGATTGGACTCAGCTATTTGAAGGGAAGTCCATATTTGAGATGTGAGAGGTTTTCAAAGATAGGTTAAAGATAGTGCAGAATAGGCATGTCCCTTTGAAAGCAAAGAGTAGGAAAGGCAAGATTTGTGAACCATGGATGACAGGAGAAATCGTACGACTAGTCAAGGGGAAAAGGAAAGTGTACATAAGGTCCAGGCAGCTAAGAACAGAACAGGCCCTGGAGGAATATCTGGAGAGTAAGACCAGTCTTAAACAAGGAATCAAGCAGCTAAAAGGGGTCATGAAATAGCTTTAGAGAGCAGAATTAGGGAGAATCTCAAAGCCTTTTATTCTTATATAAGAAGCAAGTGGGTAACTAGAGAAAGGATTGGTCCACTAAAGGATAAGGAAGGAAAGCTGTGTGTCGAACCTGAGAGAATGGGTGAGATTCTGTATAACTACTTTGAATCAGTGTTCACTGAGGAGAGGGACGTGATGAATGTTGAGATTACAGATAGAAGTTTGATTACTCTGGACCACGTTGACATAAGTAGGGAAGATATATTAGGTAGGCTGGAGGTTATTAAGGTGGACAAATCCCCAGGACCGGATGGGATCTATCCCAAGTTGCTGAGGGAGGCAAAAGAGGAGATAGCTGGGGCCCTGACAGATATCTTTGTGGCATCCTTAAATACAGGTGAGGTGCCGCAGGATTGCAGGGTTGCTCATGTTGTCCCCCTGTATAAGAAGGGTGGTAGGGATATTCTGGGTAACTACAGACCAGTGAGCCTGGCATGAGTGGTGGGAAAGTTGAAGGAGATGGTACGGAGGGAAAGGATCTATTTATATTTGGAAAAGAATGGGCTTATCAGTAATAGGCAACCTGGTTTTGTGTGGGGGAGGTTGTGCCTTACCAACTTAATAGAGTTCTTTCAGGAAGTGACCAAGTTGATAGATGAAGGAAGGGCTGTAGAGGTCATATACATGGACTTTAGTAAGGCGTTTGATAAGGTTCTCCATGGTAAACTAACGGAGAAAGTGAAGTCACATAGTATGCAGGGTGTTCTAGCTAGGTGGATAAAGAACTGGTTGAGCAACAGGAGACAGAGAGTAATGGTTGAAGGGAGTCTCTCGAAATGGAGAAAGGTGACCAGTGGTGTTCCACAGGGATCAGTGCTGGGGCCACTGTTGTTTGTGATATACATAAATGATCTGGGAGAGGGCACTGTTGGTATGATCTGCAAAAGATTTCAAGATTAGTGGAGTAACAGAAAGCATTGGGGACTGTCAAAAAATACAGAAGAATATAGATGGACTGGAGAGTTGGGCAGAGAAGTGGCAGGTGGAGTTCAATCCAGGCAAATATGAGTTGATGCATTTTGAGAAGTCCAATTCTACAGCGAATTATACAGTAAATGGAAGAACCTTGGAATAGGTTGATGAGTGGAGAGATCTGAGAGTGCAGGTCTATTGTACCCTGAAGGTTGCTACACAGGTGGATAGAGTGGTCAAGAAGGCATATCGTATGCTTGCTTTCATCAGGCGGGGTATTGAGTATTAGAGCTGGTAAATCGTGTTAAAATTGTACAAAACATTGGTTCGGCTGCATTTAGAATACTGCGTACAGTTCTGGTCACCACGTTACCAAAAGGTTGCGGATGCTTCGGAAAGGATGCAGAGAAGGTTTACGAGGAAGGTGTTAGCAATGAAGAGAGGTTGAGTAGGTTAGGATTGTTTTCATTAGAAAAAAAGAGATTGAGGGGGGAACCTAACTGAGGTCTACGAAATTATGAAGGGTATAGACAGGGTAGACAGAGATAAGCTTTTTCCCAGGGTGAAGAATTCAATAACGAGAGGTCATATGTTCAAGGTGAGAGTTGAAAAGTTTAAGGGGGATACATGCAGCAAGTACTTTACACAGAGGGTGGTAGGTGCCTGGAACGCGTTGCCAGCATAGGTAGTAGAGGCAGTCACAGTAAATTCATTTAAGATGCATCTGGACAGATGCATGAATAGGTGGGGAGCAGAGGGATACAGATGTTTAGGAAATGGGCAACAGGTTTAGACAGTGGATTTGGATCAGCTCAGGCTTGGAGGGTCTGTTCTTTCTTTGCATCAAATTG
Source organism: Hemiscyllium ocellatum (assembly GCF_020745735.1). Lineage (NCBI taxonomy): Eukaryota > Metazoa > Chordata > Chondrichthyes > Orectolobiformes > Hemiscylliidae > Hemiscyllium > Hemiscyllium ocellatum. The sequence goes on along the minus strand of NC_083442.1, from coordinate 35,700,032 downwards.
CAATCTCAGTTTGTGAGAAAAATGAAAAAACAAGTCACTGAACAACAGGTAGTCTTATCGAGAGTGACTCAAGTGGTCTCTCATTAAGGTGAACTAGAGGGAGCTTAGACATCTCTACTGTTCCTGTCCTGGGAGCTTTTGATGGGGCAGTGTAGAGGCAGCTTTAATCTGTATTTACCTGTGCTGTATTTACCCTGTAGGAACTAAACACTGATTCTCAAGTTTAGTAACTACGTTGACCTCTGCAGGCTGGTGATCAGAACATCATGCTGGTTCCATTTATTTTCCCTGCCTGAATGTTGATTTAAAAGGGTCAGTAATAAAACAGTCACTGACCTCACTGTCTCTTAATAAACAGTCACTGTCCGTTCAGTTTGTAATTGCAAGTAATCTTGGTTAAAAATAGTGGTTGTTACTATTTAAACTCAGTTATATTCCAGTCCAGACCCAAACAATACAGAATCTCCTGTTTGACTATGAACATAGGCTGCTTCAGAAAAGAAATAACCAGATCTGGTTTATGCTGAAGGCACCAGTACAATTCAGTCATCCAGGTACTAAGAAATGTACTGGTTCTTTTACTATGAGGAAACTACCATTACGGAGGGGCAGAAGGCAGTTCATTCAGTGCTACAATCTTTTTGTACTGAACCCCCATTCAAGCTGGCTTTCCCATGAAGCACTAACTGCAATGTTCAAATTTCAATAGGGAGTGCACACCTCTTGCTGACTGGCAGTGGGCAGAGATAATGATTGCAGGCGATGTGCAATGACATTGTTTGGCAGGAGGGGGGAGTGGATATTACATACCATGGATCTAGTAGAGAAGATTATCATTATTATAGGTTATACACAATTGCTTAGAAGATTTAGGTAATAGAATCATAGCTTCCAGTTCCAGACATGTGCAAACCATTTACTGTCACAAAAGCCAAGTCTTACAGGAATACTGTTTATATGTGGTCAGGGCTTTGCGCCGATCACAAGTTTCTCGTTATACTTACTGCTACATATTTCTTCTTGCCAAAGAAACACATTCCAATGTTGTTCCACAGGGGTGGACTTTCTGGGACAGCATGTGCTGCTACTCTGTACTTACTCAGAGCAACATCAAAGTCACCGTGAGTCTGCATCATACTGCCTGCAGCCAGGATGGCCTGAGCAAAACAGGCAGAAAATTAGAGAACAAAGAAAACAAAAATCACACCTGTTCATATCTCACTGAGCTATAGAAGAGAACATTAATCTAACAACACAAGCTTACTGTCAATGAGAGAAACAGCCATCATGACCAAAACAATCAATCATTTTTACATTGGTGAATTAACAGCACCTTTGCAATTGCTCAAGGAGAAACCTTGAATAAATGTCTCCACAGACAATTACTGCAAGTTCACAGATGTACTTCGGGAACGGAAACATCATGAAGCCATATGTCCCCTTTCAACCTGCTCCACCATTAGAGATGGACAAAACTGCAGATGCTGTAATCCAAGGTAGACAAGCAGGAGGCTTGAAAGAACAGAGCAAGCCAGGCAGCATCAGGTGTTGGAGAAGTCAACATTTCGGGTGTAACCCTTCTTTAGGGCAAGTCCTAAAGAAGGGTTATACCCAAAACGTGGACTTCTCCAACTCCTAATGCTGCCTAGCATGCCGTGTCTTTCCAGTCCTGAATAAGGGTTACACCCAAAACATTGACTTTCCCACCTCCTGATGCTGCCCGACTTGCTTGTTCTTCCAGGCTCCTGCTTGTCTACCACCAGTTACTAAGATCATGGTTAATCTTTAACTCCACTTTATTACTAAGTCCCCACGTTCTAGGATATCATCAGAATGCAAAATCTATTGCTCAGCCTTGAAATGATTCAACTGATGACTGTCTGGAAAGTGAATCCTAACTTTCTCAAGTGAAGAAATGTTTTTCTTTTATTTGCTGATGGGATGTGAACATCGCTCGCTGGGCCTAGAATAAGGTGCTGGTGAGCTGCTTTCTTGAACCACTGCAGTCCATTTGATGTAGAAATACCTGCAATGCCATTAGGGAGGGTGTTCCAGGGTTTTGGCCCAGTGACACTGAAGAAACAACAATATATTTCCAAGTCAGGATGGCGAATGAGTTGGAGTGGAATTTCCAGGTGGTAGTATGACCTAAATCTTCTCAGTCTTAAATGGTCACCCCCTAATGCCAAGATTGTGACCCCCTTATTCTAGACTCTCCAGATAGGAAAATGATCTTTCAGCATCATCCCTGTTACCATTGTTACGAAATACTTAGCCTGCTGTAAAACATCAGCAACTTTTATTTTGAGGAGTAACTGCCAGTGAACAATCCCTACACTGTTGAATAGCAGCAATTCTGAATGCATTCAAAGCAAGAGATTTCAACTTCTTTTCCCAAAGGATGTTCAATGATATTTGAACACAAACTAATCATAACATAGTTAAAGAAATACATCTTTGAATGTTGAAACTAAAAATTAAGTACATCTGACTTGCTAAAAGTTTCACACATTATACCCAAAAGGTTACAATTACTACCTTGTAATTATTGGGGTTGTAGGTAAGTGCATTTCCTAGATGTTCAAAGGCTTTCTGATACATTCCAAGCTGTAAATCAGAAACAAAGGATTGTTGGTTGCCATTTTTGTTTAAATAGAAAATTTTAATCTTATGTACAAACAAACAATGTAATGATGTGAATCGCAAGACTCAGTTAGGCAAAAACAATAGAAAGATGACTGAAATCATTAGAACAAAGCAGGTTTAATTTCAAATTGGAGATAATCACAGCAGCAGAATCACCTTTTTGGTCTCTTTCGCTAGAGTAAGAGCAGGAGTCACACTTGTGTGACTTTTATGTAAATTGTCTCACAGTGAAAATGCACATATAAACACATTGACGTAGGACACACACACAGATGCACAGTGACCTCCAGGTGTAATGAGAATCCTGAAGGCAAGGACCATGTACAGTGATGAGTCTGTCAAATTCCATTTTGATTGTTTTTGGGGCATTCCCCTGTGATTCAGAGATTATAATCTGCAATTTTATTCATTATTCTGTGAAAGGTGCAAATGAGTGAGCTTTCTGATAAGGTATTAAGTATGGTTCTTTGAAGAGAAACAGCTGAATTATTTTGTTATGCATCCTTCTGTTACAGACCTACTTTGTGTTACAGGCTGTAATATTACCTGCAGGTACAGCAACCCCAATGTAGTCAGAAGCTCGGCATTTTCGGGAGAAAACCTATAAGGAAGAAACAAATGCTGACATTATTTTAGACATTCGCCTTACTGGAATTCTTAAGTAAATTAATTTTCTGTATTTAGAGGTTTCAGTAACATATAAATGACTGGCCCTTTAGATTTCACCTCACTATAATGCCCTTCACACTCAAACAGTATGCTGTCTTTGAACACCACTGCCCGCACTCTAGAATTCTCTTTCAAATTTCTCCACCTTGCTGTTTCTCCCCAAATCCTTAGGACCATTTCCCATTACTCAACCTTTTATCATCTCCCATGTTTCCACACATATACTGTGCCCACTGCATCCACTCACTCTGTTTTAGGCTGCTTTCTCGTTTAAAACATTCTGAACGAACAGTATTCATTATGTAGCTAATCCTCTTTATCTGAATAGTTAGTCATCACTCCTTGCATTTTTATTCAACAGTAAAAACTTAAAGAATTTAATACTCACTCCACTGCTTTCTTATATGTTTCAATTGCATTTTGGGTATTTCCCTCCATTAAGTGTAGCTTCCCGAGGACCATGAAAGTCAGATCATGACGGCTGGTTTGTAAAGCACAGTTCAGATATTCTTTAGCCTGAAATAAAGAAATTCTCACACTCACTCTGATAAGTTGGGTTCAATTATTTTGCTGAAGAGAAGTGCGCAGAATCCAGGTCATAGAAACAGGCTATTTGTCAATGGCATGGTCAGCAGCCTTTTACCACTCTGCATCTAGCTCCATTGGCCTACTTTTTTCTCCCTATTTATAGAGCTTCCCCTATACACCTCAGTAACTCCCTGTGGAACTGAGTTCCACATTCACACTGCGCTCTGGATAAGACATTTCTCCCCCAGAATTCGTCACTGGATTTGAGTAACTATCTCATACTTTCAGCTCCTAAGCTTCCCTATGGTTGGAAACACCCTTACTAAATCTAGTCTACAAAACTCATGTGAAGAGACCCTCATTCTTTACTCTCCTCTACCCTATAGAAAAGAGCCTAGACTCTGAGCCATTTTTTGACAAATAAATAATTTGCTTCTGCTATGATACTTATTTTATTTTTGAATCTTCCCTACAGCTTCTATGAATACATAGTAAGAACTGTGCACAATATTCCAAAGTCCGGACTAACCAAAGTTCAATTCAAGCTGAACAATTTCCCTGCTTTTCCAAAATTCCCGAGATTTAGGGGAAAGCTCCAACAGACTGAAAAATAACAAGTGTGATTCCTTCATTTGAAAATAGAGGGAGACAGAAAACAGTACATTTCAGGCTGGTTAGTTCAACATTGATCATTTGAAAGATGATGGCAGTCATCATTGAAGATATTATTGCAGGGCATTTAGTAAAAGCCAAGTAAATAGGTGCAGTTGGCATGGTTTTTGCAAGAGAAAACACGTTTAATTAATTTACTGGAGTTTAAGAAAGAAGCGATATATGCTGTGGATATAGGGAAACATTTCAGCAGTCATTTGATAAGACACCACATCAAATATTGCAGAAAATAATAGCTCATGTTGTTGGGGATGTTAAATCATATTTCATTTCATACCACTTACAGGGCATACATTTTGAAGAATTGGGAAAACATTGATATATATCAAGCTTTGTGGAACTTCCTGGAGTGAGTTCTTTAAGAGATCATTGAAAATTCACTATGAACAAATTCTTTTTCAAAGCTTCCTAGAAATTACATGACTAACGATACTGGCTTGCTGCTGTGGACCCTGCTGGGATTGTTTGGAAGTGACTAATTTGGAGAGATTATTAACAGTCAGAGGTTTATAGCATGGAAACAGATCCTACCACCCAATTTGCCCATGCTGCCCAGTGTTCAGAATTAATCTAGTCCCATTTGCCCGTGTTTGTCCCAAATGCCTCCCTATCTATACCATCCATGTCTATATTTTTCCTAAATGACAAAATTGTATTCACCTCCACCACTATCTCCGGCAGCCATTCCAGACACTCACCACCTATGCATAACAAAAATAGAATTGCCCCCGTGGAGCCTTTGTACCTCTCTCCTCCACCTTAAACCTATGCCTTCTAGTTTTACACTCCCCTGGCATAGGTATAAAGTTGCTGGCTACTTACCTTACCTATGTTTCTCATGATTTTATAGAGCTCTATAAGGTCACCCCTCACTCTCCTATGCTCCAGGGAAAAAAGCCCCAGCCTAAAGAGGATTGATGAGGGCAGAGCAGTGGACATGATCTATATGGACTTCAGTAAGGCCTTCGACAAGGTTCTCCATAGGACACTGGTTAACAAGGAATACAGGGAGAACTAGCCATTTGGACACACAACTGGCTCAAAGGTAGAAGACAGAGGGGGTGGTGGAGGGTTGTTTTTCAGATTGGAGGCCTGTGACCAGTGGAGTGCCACAAGGATCGGTGCTGGGTCCACTACGTTTCATCATTTATATAAATGATTTAGATGTGAGCATAAGAGGTATAGTTAGTAAGTTTGCAAATGACACCAAAATTGGTGCATAGCAAAGAAGGTTATCTCAGATTACAACAGGATCTTGATCAGATGGGCCAATGGACTGAAGGGAGTGGCAGATGGAGTTTAATTTAGATAAATGAGAGGTTTTGCGGCTAATTGACATTCATGTATCCTGGTGGCTAGTTTTCTGCCTGTTTGTCCAATGTAGTGTTTGTTACAGTTCTTGTATGATATTTTGTAGATGACATTAGTTTTGCTTGTTGTCTGTATAGGGTCTTTCAAGTTCATTAGCTGCTGTTTCAGTGTGTTGGTGGGTTTGTGGGCTACCATGATGTCAAGGGGTCTGAGTAGTCTGAGGTGTCCTTGATGTAGGGGAGAGTGGCTAGGGTTTCTGGACATGTTTTGTCTGCTTGTTTGGGTTTGTTGCTGAGAATAGATAGTAGAGGATGGAATAATGGTCTTATTTGATGTAACAGCCCTGATCAATCAATTAACATCATCCCAGCCAAGGAAGCACTGACTACACTATTAGAAGAACCAAAGACACATGCACCAAACACCACCAACTTCATCAGCAAGGACAGTATCGTCAAACTAATGAAATAATGTGCAAGAACTGTAATACACACTATATTGGACAAACAGGCAGAAAACTAGCCATCTGGATACATAAACATCAACTAGCTACAGAACGACATAACTCTCTCGCACTAGTATCCTTACATACAGATAATGAAGGACACCACTTCGACTAGGTCAACACATCCATCCTAAGACAAGCCAAACACACATGGTACAAGAATTCCTAGAAGCATGGCATTCCAACCGGAACACTATCAACAAACACAGACACTTGGACCCCATTTACCACCCACTGAGAAAAAAGAACAGGAAGTTACATCACCATTAAAATGACATCACCAATCCAAGGAAACCCAAACATATAAACAGAAAGCAGGAAACACCAGTAGTGCTTCGTCCAGAGGCCCACTGAAGATATTACCTAGTATGGTGACAAAACATCTGAAAATGAACCTTCCAGCTCAACAAGCAAAACTACATGCACAAATAGACAAGGTCCTTTCCCCAGGTTGGGGGAGACCAGAATTAGAGGGCATAGGTTTAGAGTGAGAGGGGAAAGATATAAAAGAGACCTAAGGGACAAATTTTTCGTGATGGTCAGAATCATTTTTCCCCAGAATTGGTATGTCTCATACCAGGGAGAATGCATTTAAGGTGAGAGGGGAAAGTTCAAAGGAGATGTGCAGGACAAGTTTTTTTTCATGGAGGGTGTTAGTGGAGGCAGGTATGATAGGGGTGTTTAAGAGCCTATTAGCCAAGCACATGAATATGCAAGGAACAGAGGAATTTGGATCAAAGGCAGGCAGAAGGGATTAATTTAATTGGGCAGCATTTTCAGCACAATATCATGGGCTAAAGTGCCCGTTCTTGTGCTGTACTGTTCTATGTTCTATGTACACTTCCTAAATTCTCATCCAAATCATTTATTTAAATGACAAACAACAGTGGACCCAGCACTGATCCTTGTGGGACGCTGCTGGTCACAGGTCACCAGTTTGAAAAACAGTCCTCTACCATCACCCAGTTTTCTATCATCAAGACAATTTTGTATCCAATTGGCCAACACTCCTTGGATCCTGTGAGATTTAACCTTACACCACAACCCACCATTTGTTATCTTGTCAAAGGCCTTCCTAAAGTCTATGAAGACAACGTCTACTGCACTGTCCTCATCTACTTCGCACCTTCAAAAAAAAACCTCAATTAAATTCAGAGACATGATTTCCCATGCACATTATGCTGACTATCCCAAATGAGTCCTTGTCTCTCCCAAATGACTGTAGATCCTGTCTCTTAGAATCCCCTCTAACATTTTACACAACACAGACATTATTCTCACTGGTCTGTAGTTCTTAGGCATTTCCTGCAATCTTTCTCACACAATAGCCACCTTCAAATCTTCAGGTACTTCACCACTGCTGTCAATGATACAAATATCTCTGGCTAGGAGCTCCATAATTTCCTGCTAGCCTCCCACAAAGTCCTGGGATACACTTCATCAGGTCCTGGGGATTTATCTACCTTAATGCGTTTTAAGATATTCAGTATCTCCTCTTCTACAATGTGGACTATTTTTATGTCACTGCTATTCACTTCCCCAAGTTCCCTAACATCTATGCCTTTCTGGATGAAAAATATCCATTTAGGATCTTGTCCATCGTTTTTGGCTCCACATACAGACGACCTTGTTGATCTTTAAGAGACCCTATTCTCTGCCTATTTTGCCCTTCATATATTTGTAGTCTCTTTGGGTCTTCCTTTATCTTAGCTGTCAAAGCCATATCATGTCTCCTTTTAATGCACCTGATTTCTTTCTCAAGTGTCCTTAGACGCCCTCTATATTCCTCATGGAATTCACTTGATCCACACGTCAGTTGCCTCCTTTTATTTTGACCAGAACCTCAATAACTCTAGTCATCCAGGGTTCCCTACTCCTGCTAGCCTTACTCTTTACTCTAACAGGAACATGCTTGGCCCTGAAACCTCACCAGCTCACTTTTGAAAACTTTCCATTTACCAGACATTCCTTTGCCTGCAAGCAGCCTCCCCAAATCAATTTTGAATGTTCCTGTCTAAGACCATCAATGCGGCCGGAGGGGGGGGGGGGGGGAAGCTGTTCTACAGTGCAATCAAAGTGACCTCCACTTTTTATTTCTCAGGTCTACCCATGTAAACTCAGTGGACAAACCCTCAAGTATGTTCTATTTCCACACTGCTATTATGTTTCAAACAGTCATGAGACTTTGGAACTCTTCCTCAAAAAGCAGTGGAAGAAGAATCTTTGAATATTTTGATGGCAGAGGTAAATATATTATTGATTAACAAGGCTAGTACAGGCAGAGAGAAGTCTGATTTAATAATGATCAGATTGAACGGTGAAGTAGGTTCAAAGGGTTGAGAAGCCTAGCCCAGCTCCTAATTTATATCTTTAATTCTATCACTACCAAATTGAACCACAGCTTTTTGTTGCTTTTCCACAGCCTTATTAAACTACATTGTATTTAACTTCAGTTTTAAAACAACTTATAGAAGTGTATAAGACCGTGAGAGGCATGGATAGACTGAATGCATTCAGTCTTTTTCCCAATGTTGGGGAAATAGAGGACTATAGGGCATCAGTTTAGGGTTTTTTCTGTACCCAGAGTGTGGCACGCATAGGGAATGAGCTGCCAGCAGACATGGTGGAGGCAGGTACATTAACAACATTTAAAAGGCATTTGGACAAATACGTGGATCGGAAAGGTTTACAAGGATACGAGCCAAGTGCAGGGAAATGGAGTTACCATGGGCGGACATTTTGGTCAGGATGGGCCAGTTGGGCCAAAGGACCTGTCTTTGTGCTGTAGGACTCTATGACTCTATATACAACACACTAGGATACTAGCAGACCAATTCAAATTCATTCAACAGTATAGCATCACAGTTTCTCTCGCCTTGACCACAATTAATTCCTTTCATACTCAGGATCAAATTCTTCCCTGATTCACATTCTTACTTAAAATGTTTGTTTTATACAATAAGAATCAAAACTGAAAGCAGTCCTCAAGTTATAAAAGAATAGAAACCATAATTATAGAACAACATCCTCTGATATACTCTTTACTATTCAATATTATAATTAGATTCCAATAGTTGAACTGTGAGCATCATAACTCACTAGATCATTGTACATTGGCCCAAAGCAACAAACCTGACGATCACCAATCCTTTTCCTGCCCAGTAGTGAACATCGATTTTGTGGGGTTATGTCTGGTATGGTTTACTTCTAGTATGGGCTGCAATCCAACACTTAATATGAATAAAGTAAAAGCAGTTTTTCACAGGTGAGACCACTCATCTCCTTCCCATTCTACTCTCCATTGCGTCTTCTGGAGAGACGCTGCTCATTTTCTTCTTCTAGCTCTAGGTGTCATTTTGTTCATAAACTAACTCAATCTCTAGTAAGAGAAAAAAAACTCAAAAAGAACTATAGATGCTGGAAATCAGAAACAAAAACAAAAATTGTTAAACTCAGCAATTCTGGCAGCATCTATGGGGAGAAAGCAGAGTTAATTTTTCAGGCCCTGTTCTGTTCAAGGGTTACTGGACATGAAACATTAACTCTGCTTTCTCTTCAATGATGTTGCCAGACTTGTTGAGGTTTTACAGCAATTTCAGTTTTGTTTCAATTTGTAGTAGGTTTGATTCTCCCTAAATAAGTTAGAGATACTGTAAAGCAGTCACCAAACATACGTATTAAGAATTTTGTACGGGAATATCTCAGAAACCCACACAGGCAACAATATTAGGAAAGAAAACATGGTCACATAAGTAATTATTAAATAGTCTTAAAAGTAGAGCAGAGAAATCTAGGAAGGAAATTCCAGGGCTTTTGGCAGGGGAAAGCCTGGATCCAATTAAAAATCAGAGAGGATTGAAGGAGCATGGAAGAATTTCTTTCCCTGGTAATTATCTCTGAACAATTCTTAAACTAGGATTAAACAGATAAACTTTTAACCAGCCCATCCCCATAATATGGGTCAAGTTTGGCACACACAACCCACTTGATCAGTTCTCTAAACTGATTGGAACAGTCAGATCAAGTCAAATTCCAATAGGTAAACAAGGTTAATTGAGGGCAGGACCTGATAAAAATGCAGTTCATGATACCCAGGGACATTATTTTAAAATCATATTTTGAGTTTCCAGCTGTGATTTGGTTGTTAACTTGGTAGATGGTTGGTTCTGCAGGGAAGAGATAGAGAAACACAATCAGAAACATTGTCTTGGAACTGGACCATGATGAATATGTGCTTTACCTCTGTTTATCCTTCTTTAATCAACATACTGCCCCCAACAAAAATCTATTATTTGAATTGGAGGTGCCAGTGTTGGACTGGCATGTACAAAGTTAAAAATCGCACAACACCAGGTTTTAGTCCAACCGGTTTATTTGGAAGCACTAGCTTTCGGAGCACAATCACCTGATGAAGGAGCAGCGCTCCAAAAGCTAGTGCTTCCCAATAAACCTGCTGGACTATAACCTGGTGTGTGACTTTTAAGTATTATTTGAAAGTTGGAAAGGTTTTGAAAGTGTCAATTGACCTTCAACATCCACACTCATTTGTGGCATATTTCCAATACCATTTGTATGAAAAAGTATTTTCTGATTTAACTCATGAATGGACTAGCTCTAGTTAAAACAAGAAAAATCCTGAGGGGCCTCAACAGAGCACATGTGGAAAGTAGTTTTCTCTGTGCAAGATTCTAGAAACAAGGAGCCATGTATTTAAGGGAGAGAGGAGTCTTATTTTCTCCCCTCAGAGAATCAAATGTTTGGAATTCATTTCCTGAAGACAGCGGTGGTGGTTAGATTCTTAATAAGGAAAGTGATAAAATATTATTGCAGTAAGTGGAAATGTGGAGTAATCACTTCAGCCATGATCTTAATGAATGGCACAGCAGCATCAAGGTGTCAAGTGGTTTACTCCTGCTCCTAATTTGTATGTTACCAATATTATTTCCCCCATTTTACACTTCCTTACCAGAGCAAGTGGTTTCCCTGTATTAGATTACACTTCAATTCCCTAAACCACAGGGTTTATAAACCTCTAAACCAAGATTATGGAAAAGGAGTTTTATTATGTATTTGACCCTGTGCTGTATCGATCCTGAAATGTTTAATTTGAACAGAGGAGAGCAAGCTTTAATCTGTAACTAACCCGATGCTTTTCCTGCCCTGGGAGTATTTTATGGGGACAATGTTGAGGATGTTTTACTTTCTCTATCTGATCTAAATTATAACTTCTATTCCAAGTATTTAGTACTGCAAAAGAAAATTTTATTCCTTGCTCTAACAGCAGTCATCTTGTGTACAAAGTTCCAATTTTTCTTTGGCAAAACAAACTTTTAAGCAGCTATGAATCGTTTCCAGTTACCTTCTCAAAGTTCTTCAAATGCAAGAAGCAGACACCGAGATTGTGGCTGATCTCCTGTGGATGCAGTTAGAATAGAAGTCAAATCATATGAATAAGAGTGGAGTGAAAAAGACTTTCCCTTTCTCTTACAGTTTCATAACTTAGAACACCATCACAAATTATTTCCATTCAAATGAATCTGTCTCCTGGCTTCTACCAATACTGCACTGCATTATGCTCACTCATCATCAACAGATCACATTTCTTCCACAAGCTGATTAGTACCAGTTTGTTGATGTAACCTACCCAATCCTTTTCGTTTAATTTTGCAGCTTCACTGTAAACTTCAATTGCTGCTTTGTGTTTCCCAAGCAGAAACCTAACAAAAGATTAGAAGATTCAGATGTTAATTTCCACAGGGAATAGGTCTGTACAGTCACTAACTTGAATTCCTATAAGACCTTCACTGCATTAAGATAACCCAGATGCACAACATAGAGGCAAACATTGAAAGCAGATAGTGAAAGAAGCTAGGAGATTGACACAATGGTCAAAAGTTAGAGAGATCTGAGGTAGCAAGTTGAAGGGACTGTATGGAGTTGAAGTGCTAAAGATTTTCAGGCTGGATAAGAAGGGTAAAAAATGAGGTCTGCAGATGCTGGAGATCACAGCTGAAAATGTGTTGCTGGTTAAAGCACAGCAGGTTAGGCAGCATCCAAGGAACAGGAAATTCGACGTTTCGGGCATAAGCCCTTCATCAGGAATGAGGAGAGTGTGCCAAGCAGGCTAAGATAAAAGGTAGGGAGGAGGGACTTGGGGGAGGGGCGATAGAGATGTGATAGGTGGAAGGAGGTCAAGGTGAGGGTGATAGGCCGGAGTGGGGTGGGGCGGAGAGGTACCTGGGGGGTGCAGTGAGAGAGAGACTCACTGAAATCCTTGTAGAGGGAGGAAGAGAGCTTCTTCAAGGAAGGCATCCTTGCAAGAGGATTCGCTGTAGGTTAAAATCTTCGGGTAAAAAACGAGGTCTGCAGATGCTGGAGATCACAGCTGAAAATGTGTTGCCGGACCCCACTCCGGCCTATCACCCTCACCTTGACCTCCTTCCACCAATCACATCTCTATTGCCCCTCCCCCAAGTCCCTCCTCCCTACCTTTTATCTTAGCCTGCTTGGCACCCTCTCCTCATTCCTGATGAAGGGCTTATGCCCGAAACGTCGAATTTCCTGTTCCTTGGATGCTGCCTGACCTGCTGTGCTTTAACCAGCAACACATTTTCAGCTGTGATCTCCAGCATCTGCAGACCTCATTTTTTACCCGAAGATTTTAACCTACTGCGAATCCTCTTGCAAGGATGCCTTCCTTGAAGAAGCTCTCTTCCTCCCTCTACAAGGATTTCAATGAGTCTCTCTCTCACTGCACCCCCCAGGTACCTCTCCGCCCCCACCCCACTCCGGCCTATCACCCTCACCTTGACCTCCTTCCACCTATCACATCTCTATCGCCCCTCCCCCAAGTCCCTCCTCCCTACCTTTTATCTTAGCCTGCTTGGCACCCTCTCCTCATTCCTGTTGAAGGGCTTATGCCCGAAACGTCGAATTTCCTGTTTCTTGGATGCTGCCTAACCTGCTGTGCTTTAACCAGCAACACATTTTCAGCTGTGATCTCCAGCATCTGCAGACCTCATTTTTTACCCGAAGATTTTAACCTACTGCGAATCCTCTTGCAAGGATGCCTTCCTTGAAGAAGCTCTCTTCCTCCCTCTACAAGGATTTCAGTGAGTCTCTCTCTCACTGCACCCCCCAGGTACCTCTCCGCCCCCACCCCACTCTGGCCTATCAGCCTCACCTTGACCTCCTTCCACCTATCACATCTCTATCGCCCCTCCCCCAAGTCCCTCCTCCCTACCTTTTATCTTAGCCTGCTTGGCACACTCTCCTCATTCCCGATGAAGGGCTTATGCCCGAAACGTCGAATTTCCTGTTCCTTGGATGCTGGATAAGAAGGGTAGCCCCACATGGTAGGGTGGAATCTGTTGTGGCTAATGTTTGCAAGTTAAACTCTAGGTAACACAATCCTACTTAGTGCGTTTCATATGCAGACCAGATTTGCCCTTATTCAGTAGTTTTCTCACACATACATATCAACACTTACAGCGATCGAGCCACCTGTTTCAGGTTGTCCACATTCTGAGGATTTAGTATTGCACAAGTCTGAAAGAGCTCAAGAGACTCTTGAATTTTTCCTTCCAAACGGAATATCAAAGCTGAAACAGAGTGAAAACATTTCTTGAAATCCCACAGCAGGATTTCTGTGCATCATATTAGCAGCTCACTGCAACCCCAGTTGCTGAGAAATATAGGGATGAATACTGTACAAAAGGAACTGAGTGACCAAATGGCGAGAATTTGCTTAATTTTACTTACAGCCAAAGAGTCAGTCCAATGTTTTGAGTTGAATCAAGAATAATTACTTGAAAATGTTTTCTTGAGGAGTGGACAATTCCCAGCAACTCACAGTAAACTCAGTAATTCAATAAATATGGTCATCTCAGGACAGTGAAACAGACTTTGATCATAAAAGCTTGGTTATCAAGAAGTTTGTCTTGATTGATTAATCATTTTCAGGGAACCTAAGCTACCGTCAGCACACAGTCTGGCCTACACCTAATTCCAGTCCAAACCACAGAGGACACAGTTAACACCCTGTACAGCGGTTTAGCAAATCAACTGTACAGGATAGACAATCAATGTAAAGTTTCTGGTGGTATCTGTAGCCAACAACAAAATTATTCATGAGTAAAGTAATTTTAATAATAAACCAATAAATACGTGGGAGATCAACCTGCTATCAGTCTATGGTGAAATCTGACTGATGCTGCATTGGATGCTACTAAATAAGCTAATGGTATTAGGGGTAAAGTACTGGTACAGACAGAAGGTTGGCAAACTAACAGATGGCAGAGAGTGGGGATAAAGGAATGGCAGTCGGTGACTAGTGCAGTTCTGCAGAGGTCAGCATTGGGACCACAACTATTCACAGTTTTTATTAAAAGATCTAGATGAAGGAATGGAGGGCATTGTTGTTAAGTTTGCAAATGACCCAAAGATAGGCGGATGGAGAGGCAGTGTTGAGGAGGCAGAGAGGTTATAGAAGGATTTGGACAAACTAGGAGAATGGGCAAAGAAGTAGCAGATGGAATACAACATGGCGAATGTGAGATTATGACCTTTGGGTAGGAAGAATATAGACTGACCATTTTCTAAATGGAGAAAGATTTCAGAAATCTGAAACACAAAAAGATTTACGATTCCTAGTTCAATATTCTCTCAAATTTAGCGTGCAGGTCCAGTGGATGGTTAGGAAGGTAACTGCAACGGTAGCATTCATTTTAAGAAACGGAAGCTACTGATGAGCTACTGAAACTTTATAGGCTCTGATCAGGCCGCATTTAGAATACTGAGAGAAGATTTGAGCCCCATATGTTAGGAAGAACGTGTTGGCGTTATAGGGAGTCCAGAGGAGGTTTACAAAAATGATCCCAGAGTTGAAGGGCTTCTCACATGAGGAGCCACACAAAGCCATGTTGACTATCCATAATAAGTCCATTCTTTTCCAAATGCAAATAAATCCTGTACCTAAGAGTCTTCTCCAATAATTGTTCTACTACAGACACAAGGTTCACCAGTCAGTAATTTCCTGGATTATCCCTCTTGCCTTTCTTCAACAAAGGAACAACATTGGCTTATGTTATCATTATCAACAGGAGTAGCGTCAGAAAACTGAAGAATAGCAAATATTGTTTCCTTAGAACATAGAACATTACAGCACAGTACAGGCCCTTCGGCCCTTGATGTTGCGCCGACCTGTCAGCCCATCTAACCTACACTCGTCCATGTATGTCCATATGCTTGTCCAATGACGACTTAAATGGACTTAAATGTTACTTGTTTAAGAAGGGGAGCCAGGACAACCCTGGTAATTATAGGCCAGTGAGCCTTATTTTGGTTGTGGGTAAGGTATTGGAAAAGATTATAAGAGGTAGGATTTATAATCATCTGGAAAGGAATAATTTGATTAGGGATAGCCGGTTTTGTGAAGGGTAGGTCGCGCCTCACTAACCTTATCGAGTCCTTCAAGAAGGTGACAAAACAGGTGGATGAAGGTAAGGCGCTTGACGTGGTATATGTGGACTTCAGTAAAGCATTTGATAAGGTTCCACACAGTAGGCTATTGCACAAAATAAGGAGTTTCGGGATTGAAGGTGATTTAGCAGTTTGGATCAGAAATTGACTAGCTGAAAGAAGATGGTTGTTGATGGGAAATGTTCATCAAGGAGCTTAATTACCAGTGATGTGCTGCAAGGATCTGTTTTGGGGCCACTGCTGTTTGTCATTTGTATAAATGATCCGGAGATGGGCATAGAAGGATGGGTTAGTAAAACTTGCAGATGACACAAAGGCAGGCAGAATTGTGGATAGTGCCGAAGGATGTTGTGGGTTACAGAGAGACATACATAAGATACAGAGCTGGGCTGAGAAATGGCAAATAGAGTTAATGCGGAAAAGTGCGACGTTGTTCACTTAGGAAGAAGTAACAGGAATGCAGAATATTGGGCTAATGGCAAAATTCTGGGCAATGTAGATGAATAGAGAGATCTCAGTGTCCAGGTACAAAGATCCCTGAAAGTTGCCACCCAGATTGATAGGGTTGTTAAGAAGGCATATGGTGTGTTGGTGATTATTGGTAAGAGAATTGAGTATCGGAGCCATGAGGTCATGCTTCAGCTGTACAAGACACTGGTCAGTGCACCACCACCAATCTCACGTGCTCTTATTTCACATCATGCAATTTCTTCAGCTAGAGTGTGGCAAATCTGTGGAACTTATTGCTATGGAGGCCAAGTCACTGAATGTATTTAAGACAACAGAAAACTGAACACTACCTCTCTTTCCAGAGATCCAAATCTTTACTGACAAGCTGTCCAGGTACCAGAGAGTTGTCACCAGGCTGATAAGCTTTGACATCCACAACAGGTCACAATTCTACAAACCAATCAACTATTTGTTGCTGGCCAAATCTCACTTTTACACATGTGCCATCTCCTTTTATTCCTTCTGCACTACTTTCAAAGCTGGAGTGTAAACAACCCACAAAGATTTTCAGAGACTTTTTAAAACAGATACAGCAATTTTTTCTTTAGAACTTTGTTGTAAACAGTCCTTTTCCTAATTCTGTCTACAATCAAAACTAAAATAAAAAAATACTATCTTTACATAGCAATGTTCACATCTCGCGAATAAACAACAAAAACTGCAAAACAATGCTCTCAAATTTTCTTTCCTAATGTCCCTCCCTACCAACACCATTATTTCTTCCCCAACTTGGAATAAAATTAGTTTCAAATCATAAAAGTATTGCACGAAGTCCCCAGCATTACTCTGATAACTGTTTGTCATCTCACCTTGTACATACACGGCATATTCACACATCCCATGGGTCTCGTGCAGCTGTTCTTTGATTATTGTCTGGAAAACAATTCACAGAATTTGTTGATGCTTTCTTTAGAACAATCCCATGATACAAGGGGGCTCACTACTCCAGTAGCAAGATAAAATCATCACACCAGCACTCACCGCTGACTCATGGTGGAAACACCTTTTTTTTTGCACAGGTCAAAAAAAAGCACATCAACACCACATTAAACCCAGTAAATTCTTGCATCTTTAATGTTCACATCACCTTCTACCATAACTAAGCCTTGTCCCCAGATGCTTTGTACCTACCCCCTCCACCCCTTGTCAACATCCCTGGATCTCGCAGTTTCTATATCCTCATCCCCAACCACACCTCTCTGGATTCCCCAGCATCATCGCCCCCACGATCCATGTCCCACCACCTTAGGTTCCCACCCTAAACTGTGGGTACTCCAACATTACTTCTTTAAATGAGCTGACATGTCCAAAAGTAGGGGGAAAGCATTTAAGGCAAGAGGGTGCAAGTTCAAAGGAGATGTGAGGGGCCAGTGTTTTTACACAGAGAGGATAGGAATCTGGAATGTGCTGCCAGGGGTGGTGGTAGAGGCAAATACGATAGGGGCATTTAAGAGATCTTTAGATAAGCACATGAATATGTAAGGAATGAAGCGATATGAAACAAGGGCAGGCAAAAACGATTAGGTTAATTTGGTGTCATGGTCTGCTCAACATCATGGGCGTAAGGGTCTGTTCCTGTGCTGTACTGTTCTATTTATCAATCAATCAGCCTGTTGCTGTGTGGGAGGCTGGAACCCTGTCACAGTTCAATAAAACTTTGTGCCTTAAGCATTGGCTCAGTTTTGTTCATGTAGAATTTCCTCAAGCTAGGAGGTTTGAATATATGAAGCAGCATAATTCTGTGTCAATGGCAGCAAACTTATATGCTCACCTTACAGGTTTCATAGTCCTTTCTGATATAATGCAAATGTATCAGCCAGTTCCGTCTTTCAAAGATGGGGAGTTCTGGTACTGTACAGAGAAAAATTGGACAACAAGCAACATTCAGTGATCAACAACAAAGCAGCTTTCCATACATATCCTCTCCCTTATGCATCATTGCTTATCTACCTTCTTGAACAACAATGCTTTCAGAGAACAGAAGTCTAAGAAGAATTGAGAACCTCAATTCAACTGTGAATACATAGCACAGAATGAAGATATTGAATCACATAGCTGTAAAATTGTTTGCATAGTATATCAATATGGTGAAGCAAAAAGGCTGCTCCCACATACTGACAGCTTGATGCAGCTCATTTTTGAATAAATTATAGTCTTTACTAAAACATAAAATAAAGAAACTGCATGATACATGTGTGTTCAGAAGCCTTCAAGGTGAAAATATTAAAGCTCAGTTCCTGGCAATACACAAATACTGTGTCACCAAGACTATCTACTGCATAAGCACTGGGACATATTACTTTTTTTACTGGCTACAAGGATCCTCGCTGAACTTCTTTTAGCCTTATAGTTCATGACAAAAGTAATTGATTTGACTGTTCAAAGATGCTTTGAGGACAGTGAACACATTGCTGCAAGAGGTACACTGATTGACTGTTATTCAATGCAAAAGAGGTAAAGAATCAAAAACAAACTCACATTCGCATAAAACGTTCACATTTTCCAGTGCCGAAAGAGAGAAACGAGATAGTGACTAGATTATTTGATTTGATTTTGAGTTGCTGAAGGATAAAATGCCGGTTTCCTTGTACTTTTCAAACAGTATCATTGCACTTTTAAATTCATTCAAGAGAATGCTCTGGTTTTAGTTTTAAAAATGTACTTTTCACCAAACTAAATCATTTATGGTCCCACCTACCTAGCTTATCATGAAATAATAATTTGGCCATCTCAAAACTATTTAATTGGGAATGAGATGAAATGGAGTTTCAGTTTTGGAATAGAATAAAGGCCACTGTTTCAAACTATATAGCAGGAATTAAGTGCCAACACTGGCTACCTTTGCAACTCACTGATGATGGAGGTTTAAAAAGGTCTTGATTATATGCTTTCAGATATCTGTAGGAGGACATTGTACTAATGATGTAACCACAGCTTAATTTCCAACATCACAGGGTAAGCAAGAAAAAAAAATCAGAAATTGCTGTTCTTTTTCAGTTATTTAAAACGCACAGAATATATTTCGCTACCAATGCATTTCCTCTGAGCATATAAGCCAGGTTAAATTCAATGTCTCTGCTGAATTAGTTGATATTTGTCTCAGCAATAGTAATGATCAGTCAATAACTCCTGAGGTTTCTCTTCACTCTCTTGGTGATAAGTTAAATTAACATTCAAACCGAATAGACTAGTTTCTCTTCTCAACTTGCAATTATTAGCACGTAGCCTCATCAGTTAGGAAGGGAAATTTACCAGGATGACCATTCCTGATTACTATCTAGTTATCCTAATTAAGTGAAGGCATGATTTCACTGGCTATTACCTTGAACAATAATTCTATAATTATTTAATTTCAAAATACAAATCTGAAGAATGATCACTTGGTTAAAGTGGCAGAGAGCTTGCACACACATGCAGAGTTGTAGTCCATCATAAATCATTAATTTTAGGGCAAAAAGGGGAAAACAAAATCAAGGGGCACAGACCCATAACCCGTCTTTCAAAGTTGACATACACTCCATTACATACCTATAAATTTTAAGTAATCATGTACAATTACTTACATGAAAGAAAAAAAGCCCTAACTGCTTACCTTTCCTTGATTGTGATTTTCGAACATCAGTACATTGAACGACCTGAAAAAAGTAAGACCAGAAACTCAGAACGCAAACTACAAAATTCTACTTTCCATATCATCAAACAGATAAAGATTCAGTCAAGTGAGGCAAAATTATTACCGTGTCATTTTTACTCAGTTCCTTTCTAAACTGTGTTCATCAATGTGAGAGAAGCCAAAAGAATACTGTGCAAGTGAAGCAACCAATGTTCCCATCAAACATTCCCAAGGCAGGTGCAACATGCCATTCCATTTAGAGTAAAGCTCGGTCTACTCTTAAAACTGATAGTTTAAAAGACTAAGAGAGAGTTTTACTAAAAGTAAAGCTTCCTCACTACTCCCCATCAAACACTCCGAGGACAGGTACAGTAATGGGTTAGATACAGAGTAAAGCTTCCTCTTTCCAATCAATGCAAAAAAAATCTCTTTATGTAGCATTTGTTTTCTTCCTGTTTCATTAAGATAGGTTTCTACAGTTGTTTCATGTCCAATTTGGCACTGAACTTAGAGGAAGAAGCATCATTCACACCTAAACCTGAGACTGAATTTGAACTGCTGTTCCATTGTCTTCATTAACTTCATAGCGTCATTGTAAATGACTACATGCAACAATATCTTCATTGCTGCATGTAGTCTACAACTGCATCTAGAGCAGCACTACAAGATGGCATAGCCACACCCCAAGTGGTGCTGTAAAAGGGGACAGCCACACCAAGTAGAACTGCATGGAGCAAGCCACACTTACACCCGAAGAATAGCCATAAGATATACTCTTTGAACATGTTTTTAATATAATTCTATTACTCACCAATTCTTTCCCCAAATCCGACATTTTCCCATGAGCAAAGATGGAAGCAGCTAATGAATGCAGATAAACTCAACTTGCAGGTTTTCAGTCAGAAATAGTCTGTTCATACAAAAATAAATTGACATTCAGAAGCCCAGTACAGAGAAAATCTGGGTTTTGACCCCGCTTCCCTCCTCTGCAAGATTTTCAAGTTAGCAACAAATAATGAGAGCTGACATGAAGAAAGCTTTTATGCGAAAATTACTCCATGATCACATGATATACAGAATGTCAAATTTCGAGGTAAGTTTCAAACAATTTATACTACATAAGAAAAAAGTGCTGATTGGTTAGCATTTCCCAAACAGAAGTTCACCAAGTCTCCTTAAATAGTTCCTTCCAAACCCACAACCATTCAATTTAGAAGGAAAAATTGCACAACACCAGATTATACTTCAACTGGTTTATTTGGAAGTACTAGCTTTTGCAGCACTGCACCTTCACCAGGTAGGGGCGTCACAGTGGCTCATTGGTTCGCACTGTTACCTAGAGTGCTGGGACTCAGGTTCGATTCCAACCTCAGGCGATTATCTGTGTGGACTTTGCACATTCTCCCCATATCTGTGGGGATTTATTTCCATACTCCAAGATGCGCAGGTTAGCTAAATTGCCCATTTTGTTCAGGAACGTGTAGGTTAGGTGCACTAGTCAGACATAAATACAGGGTAGGGGAATGGGTCTGGGTGGGATACTCTTCACAGGATCGGTGTGGACTTGTTGGGCTGAAGGGCTGTAGGGATTCTATGACTGTAGCTGACAAGCGCTGTAAATAAATGGGATCATGACCACCTACATGTTCTTCTCCAATCTAATCACCATCCTGCTTTAGAAATATATTGCCATTCTCTCGCCACTACTGAGTCAAAATTCAACAACTTTCTTATAAAATTCTGGCTATACATACACCAAATAGTTCAAGGTGGCTACTTGCAAACCTTATCAAGGACAATTAAGGATGAATAATAAATGCTGACACAGCCAAAAACACCCACATCCCATGAATGAAAAGTCACAACCAGAGTTTACATGCCAAACCATCTGTATTCTTTCTCTTATTCAATATAATTTTTCCTTAGTCAGAGATGTACAGCACTGAAACAGACCCTTCAATCCAACCCGTCCATGCCAACCAGATATCCCAACCCAATCTAGTCCCACCCGCCATCACCTGGCCCATATCCCTCCAAGCCCTTCCTATTCATATACTCATCCAGATGCCTTTTAAATGTTGCAATTGTACCAGCCTCCACCACTTCCTCTGGCAGCTCATTCTATACACATAGCACCCTCTGAGTGAAAACATTGCCCCTTAGGTCTCTTTTATATCTTTCTACTTTCACCCCAAACCTATGCCCTCTGTCTGGACTCCCCCACCCAGAGAAATGGCCTTGTCTATTTATCCTATCCATGCCCCTCATGATTTTGTAAACTTCCTTTTGAAATTTAATGTTCTTGCAATTCTGTCCTGCTGATTGCAAGATGAAAAGTTTCACCTGTATGTTTCTTTTTCTCAGCAATACCCAGGTTCTATATTACAAAGTACAGGCGTATAATGTTTGAAATACTACAAAGGATCTTTGGGGGGAATACTTCCTGTCTATATACCACACTGCTGATGACAGTGGTGCTTTTTAGCCAATATCTCTGATCAGAAATTCTTACATTAACATTCCCCATTTGATTGTTAAAGGAATAGACATATTGTGGCTCATTCTATAAGGTAAGTCTGTGGAAAAGTTTCTGAACATAGACAGGAATCTACACCCATCAGTCCATATTTTCATTCAATAGTGAACTAGCAGTCCTAAAATTAAAACGGCACTCTTAAAAAATAACTACTCATCCAAATTAGCTGACCAATTTTAATTTTTTTAATGAATCATGCAGAAACTGTTAATATTCAGCCAATGCCAATGACAAAGCAGTGGAAGAGCTTACAGAAAAAGTAACTGACCGGTAAAGTATCACATTCTATTTCTATTGCTATTCTGCACAGCTGACCCAAGGCACAACAGGAATCAGAATGTTTGCAGAGGCATTAAGATGGGTGGACCAAGGAGGAAATGTCAATCAGTGTTTCCACTCTTCGTCACTATTCAGTAGTCTCAAAGCTGGGATATCTGGACTTTGGGTGAGGACAGCACTGAGGTTTAATTGAGCTCACCTGAATCAACAATTACTGAATCATCAAACATTAACAGTGCCTTTGTTCTGGGTATGTTTGCTGAGCTGGGAATTTGGTTTGCCTCTCAAACCAGCAGGATGTTGATGTTTGGAACTCTCTTCCACATATGGCAGTGGAACCACCCATCTTTTTAAAAAAGCAGCAGACCACAAATGAGGGCCGATGACAAACTAAAGCCTGCCCTAAAAGTTCTTTTGGCCTGTCAGTTAGCAACAAGCAGGTTTTGCCCTCTTGACTCGGAGTTAGAAGGCTATGGATTCAAGAACTGCCTTCAACACACTTTAGTCTAGGTTACATAATAAAGGGTCAGTACACAGTTTGATAATGTGCCAAACATCAGGCTACTTAAGAAGATAAGGGTCCATGGTGTTAGGGACAATGTCTCAGCAAAGTCAAAAGATTGGCTACTATACAGAAGAGTTGGGATAAGGGTGGCATTTTCAGGATGGCAATGAGTGGAATACCACAGCAATCGATGTCCAGACCATAATTATTTACAATCTACATTAATAACTTGTTTAAGAAAAGTGAACAAGCTTTTGCAAATTTTCCACATTACAGGAAGGCAATGACACAAAGAGTCTGCAAAGGAATATGAACAAATTATGTGGGTGGGCAAAATTTTGGCTGATAGAGTGTCATGAGGGAAAACGTGAGGTTATGTACTCTGGCAGGAAGAATAGAAAAGCTCAGTATTATTTAAATGGAGAAACACCGCAGAACGTTGAAGCACAAAGAAATTTGGAAGTCCTCTTGCATAGATCACCAAAATGCTGGCTTCCAAGTTCAAAGAACTCCGCCCACAATGCTGTGCTTCTTCTCCCAGCTTACAGGCAAAAGCTCAAGCAGGAGACCCCACTGCAGATACAGATCCAGTGTTGGTTGGAGGATCAACTCCAGTGCTGTCTAGAATCGGCTGATTGGGCCATGTTCAAACAGTCCGCAGGTACCTTGGACACCACCACTGTCACAGACTTTATCAGCAAATGTGTAGCGGACTATATACCGAGGAAGTCAATCCAGGTGTTCCCCCACAGAAAACCCTGGATAAATCAGGTCATACAGAACCTGCTAAAAACCAGGTGTGAGGCCTTCAGATCAAGAGACCCACACAAATATAAGGAATCTAAGTATCACCTTCACAGAGCCATTAAAACAGCCAAGGACCAATACTGATCCAAACTAGAGACCCAGACAGACGCCTGGCGACTATGGCAAGGACTGAATGACATCACAGGTTCTAAAAAGAGACAGTGCAAGATAGCAGATGATGACATATCCCTTCCAGATCATCTTGACGCCTTCTATGCTCGCTTTGAGCAGAATTTCAGTGGAGAGATAATACCTATTCCGATGAGTTCTGATGAACCTATCCCAGCAATCAATGCATCAGAGGTCAGATCAGTTTTATTTCATGTGAATCCAAGGAAAGCGAAGGGACCAGACGGTGTACAGGCCATGCACTCAAAGTACGTGCAGATCAACTGACAGAGGTCTTCTTGGACATCTTCAACCTCTTCCTGCAGCAGGCCACTGTCCCTGCCTATTTCAAGAGGGTCAACATTATCCCTGTACCTAAGAAGGCTCACGCAGCATGTCTCAATGACTACTATCCAATGGCCCTTACTTCGGTGGTCATGAAGTGCTTTGAAAGGCTGGATTAGAATGGTGCTGTTAAAGCACAGCAGTTCAGGCAGCATTCAAGGAGCAGGAAAATCGACGTTTCGGGCAAAAGCCCTTCATCAGAAACACAGGCAGAGTGCCTGAAGGGTGGAGAGATAAATGAGAGGAGGGTCAATGAAGGGCTTTTGCCTGAAACGTCGATCTTCCTGCTCCTCAGATGCTGCTTGAACTGCTGTGCGTTTCCAGTACCACTCTAATCCAGAATCTGGTTTCCAGCATCTGCAGTCATTGTTTTTACCGCTTTAAAAGGCTGGTCATGGCATTAATCAACCCCAGCCTCCCCCACTACTCTTGACTCACTCCATTTTACCTAGCAGACCAACAGATCCATGTAAGATGCCATATCACTTGTCTTTCACTCATCCCTAAAACATCTAGACACCAAGATAAGCTGTGTAAGAATCCTACTCATTGACTACAGTTCAGACTTCAACATTGTTATCCCCTTGAGACTGATTACTAAACTTAGTGATCTCGGACTAAGCCCCACTCTCTGCAACTGGATCCTCAGTTTCCTGACCCACAGGCCATAATCAGTGAAGACTGGGGACAATATTTCATCCTCACTAACACTCAGCACTGGAGCCCCCTAGGGGTGTGTACTCAGCTCCCTACTGTACTCACTGTATACCCATGTCTCATCACCATATACCAGACTAATGCCATTTACAAGTTTGCTGATGATACCACCATAGTTGGTCGAATCTCAGATGGTGATGAAACAAGACTACAGATGAGAGGTGGAAGACCTGGAAAAATGGTGCACTGTGAACAACCTAGATGTCAATGCCAGCAAAACAAAGGAACTCATTATTGACTTTCAGCAGGATATTACTAATGCCGCCTAGACATTAACAGCACAGAGGTGGAACGAGTGCAAAGTGTCAAGTTCCTGGGAGCGGTCATCCACAACAAGCTTTCTTGGACTCTTCATGTGGATGCACTGGTTACAAAGACCCAACAACGTCTCTTCTTCCTCAGGCAGCTGAGGAAATTTAGCATGATGGCGAATACCCTTGCCAACTTTTATAGGTGCGCCATCGAGAGCATTCTGTCTGGATGTATCGCTACCTGGTATGGCAACTGTACCATTCAAGATTGGAGACAGTTACAGAGTAGTGAGCTCAGGCTGGACAACCACAAAGGCCAATTCCCATCTATAGAATCCATCTACCAGGCCCACTGTTAAGGAAAGGCCGCCAGCATTCTTAAAGATCCATCCCACCCTGGCAATGTTTTTCTACAACCTCTACCGTCAGGGAGAAGGTACAGAAGCCTGAACACACACACCAGCCCGTTTCATAACAGTTTCTACCCTACTGTTGTTAGAGCACTGGATGGGCTCACAAACTCTTGGCAGTCGCCTGTACCTGTGTTTTTGTTTTTAACTGCTGTTTACCTATAATTTACTATCTATGCAACTTAACTTCGTGATCTGCCTGTATTGCTCACAAGACAAAGCTTTTCACTGTGCCTCAGTATACATGACAATAAATTCAATTCAATTCAAGAGGGAAAGCAAAATGGACACTGAGGGTTATTTCAAAGGGAATGAAGTATAAAATTTGAAAGTCTTGCAAAAACCATACCAGGCACTTGTCAGGCCACATCTGGAATAATGTGATCAGTTTTGGTCCAATTACCTAAGGAAAATACACTGGCATAGAAGGCAGTTCAGAGAATATTCACCAGGCTGATGATGGGTATTGAGAGACTGTTTCATGAGGAGATGTTGAGTAGGTTGCCTTTGTACTCATTAGAATTCAGAAGAATAAGGCAATCTTATTAATGAAACATTCTGAAAGACTCGAGAACCAGAGAGCATATTCTCAGAATAAAAGGTCACACAATTTAGGCAGACATGAGACAGAATTTCTTCTGTGAGAGGATTTAGTGCAGGGGACTATAGAATCTGAGAGCTTAAGTATATTCAAAGCAACGATGGACCATTTGAATCAAGAGTTAGGAGAAAGGGCAAGTAAGTGGAACTGAGAATCATTACAGCAGCCATAATCTCACTGAATAGCACTGCAGACTAGATGGGGCTAAATGGCTCACTTCTGGTCCTATGCTGCACTGTCAAAAAGTCAGCACCGGGGGAGCGCCACACTGTCGGAGAGGGTCGGTGCTGAGGGAGTGCCGCACTGTCGGAGGGTCAGTGCTGAGGGAGTGGACACTGTCGGAGGGTCAGTACTGAGGGAGTGGGCACTGTCGGAGGGTCAGTACTGACGGAGTGGGCACTGTCGGAGGGTCAGTGCTGAGGGAGTGGGCACTGTCGGAGGGTCAGTGCTGAGGGAGTGGACACTGTCGGAGGGTCAGTACTGAGGGAGTGGGCACTGTCGGAGGGTCAGTACTGACGGAGTGGGCACTGTCGGAGGGTCAGTGCTGAGGGAGTGGGCACTGTCGGAGGGTCAGTGCTGAGGGAGTGGACACTGTCGGAGGGTCAGTGCTGAGGGAGTGGGCACTGTCGGAGGGTCAGTGCTGAGGGAGTGGACACTGTCGGAGGGTCAGTGCTGAGGGAGTGGGCACTGTCAGAGGGTCAGTGCTGAGGGAGTGGGCACTGTCGGAGGGTCAGTGCTGAGGGAGTGGACACTGTCGGAGGGTCAGTGCTGAGGGAGTGGGCACTGTCGGAGGGTCAGTGCTGAGGGAGTGGACACTGTCGGAGGGTCAGTGCTGAGTGTGATATGTGTGGGTCAAGCCCACTCTCTGGGGTCGGTATAAAAGGGCTACGGGGAGAATGTGGGTAAGTGGAGTTGAAATGCCCATCAGCCATGACTGAACGGCGGAGTGGACTCGATGGGCCGAATGGCCTTATGGCCTTAAAAGCAGTAGATACTGTTCTCCGGTGGAAACACAGACTGACTCCTGCTGTGCCTCGCTCACACCTCCGGCTGACCTGCCGCACTCTCCCAGCGACTAACAGCGCCTCAGGGCCCTGCCGCCCGTTACCGGGGCAACGCTCCGGGGCCCGGCCCTAACAACAACAACAACAACAACGACGACGACGTGCGGGTCACCTGCTTCACCACCCTCGCTGTGGCAGAGCTTAGTCTCACATCTCCCCACCCAAACCCCAGGGTTTCTTCCCCAGTACTGAATGTCGTCGCAGTGCCAGTATTCAGCCCCTACCCCTGCCTCACCGCCGTCTTCACCCTCAACATCCGGGCTCTTTCTATTACGTCAGCACGCCATACGTACCCCCACCCAGTTCAGCAACGCTGTTCCAGCTGGGGCTGGCAGACCACACTGACACCCAGACCCAGACCCAGACCCACACTGACACCCACACCCACACTGACACCCAGACCCAGACCCACACTGACACCCACACCCAGACCCAGACCCACACTGACACCCACACCCAGACCCACACTGACACCCAGACCCAGACCCACACTGACACCCACACCCAGACCCACACTGACACCCAGACCCAGACCCACACTGACACCCACACCTACACCCAGACCCACACTGACACCCACACCTACACCCAGACCCACACTGACACCCAGACCCAGACCCACACTGACACCCTCACCCAGACCCACACTGACACCCACACCCAGACCCACACTGACACCCTCACCCAGACCCACACTGACACCCAGACCCAGACCCACACTCACACCCTCACCCACACCCAGACCCACACTGACACCCAGACCCAGACCCAGACCCACACTGACACTCTCACCTACACCCAGACCCACACTGACACTCTCACCTACACCCAGACCCAGACCCACACTGACACCCTCACCCAGACCCACACTGACACCCAGACCCACACTGACACCCAGACCCAGACTCACACCCTCACCCACACCCAGACCCACACTGACACCCAGACCCAGACCCACACTGACACCCTCACCTACACCCAGACCCACACTGACACTCTCACCTACACCCAGACCCAGACCCAGACTGACACCCTCACCCAGACCCAGACCCACACCGACACCCTCACCCAGACCCACACTGACACCCAGACCCACACTGACACCCAGACCCAGACCCACACTCACACCCTCACCCACACCCAGACCCACACTCACACCCTCACCCACACCCAGACCCACACCGACACCCTCACCCACACCCAGACCCACACCGACACCCTCACCCACACCCACACCGACACCCTCACCCACACCTAGACCCAGACCCACACTGACACCCTCACCCACACCTACACCCAGACCCACACTGACACCCACACTGACACCCTCACCCACACCTACACCCAGACCCACACTGACACCCTCACCCACACCCAGACCCACACTGACACCCTCACCCACACCTACACCCTCACCTACACCCAGACCCACACTCACACCCTCACCCACACCCAGACCCACACCGACACCCTCACCCACACTGACACCCACACCCACACCCACACTGACACCCTCACCCACACTGACACCCACACCCACACTGACACCCTCACCCACACCTACACCCAGACCCACACTGACACCCACACTCACACCCACTCCCACACTGACACCCTCACCCACACCTACACCCAGACCCACACTGACACCCTCACCTACACCCAGACCCACACTGACACCCACACCCAGACCCACACTGACACCCTCACCCACACCCAGACCCACACTGACACCCTCACCTACACCCAGACCCACACTCACACCCTCACCCACACCTACACCCACACCCTCACCCAGACCCACACTGACACCCTCACCCAGACCCACACTGACACCCAGACCCACACCTACACCCAGACCCACACTGACACCCTCACCCAGACCCACACTGACACCCACACCTACACCCAGACCCGCATTCACACCCTCACCCAGACCCACACTGACACCCACACCTACACCCTCACCCAGACCCACACTGACACCCTCACCTACACCCAGACCCACACTAACACCCGCACCCAGACCCACACTCTCACCCGCACCCAGACCCACACCCGCACCCAGACCCACACTCACACCCTCACCTACACCCAGACCCACACTGACACCCACACCCAGACCCACACTGACACCCTCACCTACACCCAGACCCGCACAACGCTGTTCCAACTGGGGCTGGCAGACCCACACTCTCACTTGCACAACGCTGTTCCAGCTGGGGCTGGCAAAGGGCTGACTGACCCACACTGACACCTGCATCTACACCTACACAACGCTGTTACAGCTGGGACTGGCAGAGGGCGGGCTGACTGACCACCTGCACCTACACCCGCATCTGCACCCACACTCGCATCTACATCCAGACCCGCACCTGCACCGACACCCACCCCTACACTGAGACCTGCACTCACACCTACCCTACACACACCTGCACCTACAACCGCACCCACACCTGCCCCTACACCAGACCCGCACTCACACCCGGACCCGCACCGGCATCTACACCTACACCCACCCACTTCTACACCCGCACCCATGCAGGTTTCTGGTCAACCTTATTCATTCTAACTCTTGCCTCTCACTTAACAATTGTTCAATCTTACAGGGATGTACCACATGAAAACATGACTGCTATCCTGTTGTATTTAACTAGGCAGTAGATGTAAAGGCATCGTTTTACCTTTTGTCAGTTAATTTTCAACGTTTATTGGGTTAGACGTCACTACGCTATGATAGGTAAGGGCATTGAAAAAAATGAGGCAGCAAGCTTTTCATACTCAGGTAACCTCAGTCTACCTCATTATTGCCTTTAAGCTTAAAACAATGCCAGAATTCAAAAGTGTTTAGACTTAAAAACTTTGTTTCGCTTTCTCCATAGACGTTTGCGAAAACTGCTGCATTTCTTCAGAAGCTTGTTTTTGTTAGAATAAATACATTGATTAAACGACAGTCATTAAGTATGAGAAAGTGAGGACTGCAGATGCTGGACAGCTCATCCCATTAGGTGTGTGTGTGTATCTTCTGATTGGAAATATTTGGCACAGAGTGCGTCAACGGTGACAAACAAGTCCTGCTCATCTCCAAGGTGAGGGAGCAAGGGCTTTATGCAATAACGATTACAAACATACATATTAACATGCATTGTTCCTTTTTACTTATTCACATAATAGGCAACTTGAGAAACAACCCAATGCATGATGGTTAAGCAGAAAAGCTTATACAAAATTAAGTTTTCAATTGTCACATTCCTGTGACTTCCCCATTTTCAATTTTACAGAATTCCTTATAGCCAGGACCTCTGGAAAGATCCGCATGTTCTTCAATCCTCAACACAAGATCTATTCCATACTATTTCTTCTTCTCCCCTTCATTGCAAAGGAAAACTCAAACTGACCTGGTTGGATAATAAAATGGCCACCTTCATTCAATGAAAAAAAGTTGAGATTCAACCTCCAAGATTACTACTTTAAATAATACCAGTGAGTGCACTTTTCTAAATTAATGAACTAATCCTACAACTCTGGTTTCATGCAAGCATCATCTCTTCTTTCATTCCAGAACCGGAGGTTGCACTTTCAGCCATCTCAGCTCCGTCCCAAAACTAAACCTTAGAGACCTTTCTTTAAAATCTGATTGAAGATTTGTAGCTCGGGTATCCGTTGTTGTGGTTCTGCTCGCCGAGCTGGAAGTTTTTGCTGCAAACGTTTCGTTCCCTGGCTAGGGAACATCATCAGTGCTATTGGAGCCTCGTGTGAAGCGCTGCTTTGATGTTTCTTCCGGTATTTATATTGGTTTGTTCTTGCCGCTTCCGGGTGTCAGTTTCAGCTGCAGTGATTTGTATGTGGGGTCCAGGTCGATGTGTCTGTTGATGGATGTTCTTGCCGTTTCCGGGTGTCAGTTTCAGCTGTAGTGGTTTGTATATGGTGTCCAGGTCAATGTGTCTGTTGATGGAGTTTGGGGATGCATGCCATGCTTCTAGGAATTCTCTGGCTGTTCTCTGTCTGGCTTGTCCTATGATAGTGGTGTTTTCCCAGTCAAATTCATGTTGCTGGTTGTCTGAGTGTATGGCTACTAGAGATAGCTGGTCGTGTCGTTTTGTGGCTAGCTGATGTTCATGGATGCGGATTGTTAGCTGTCTTCCTGTTTGTCCTATATAGTGTTTTGTGCAGTCTTTGCATGGTATTTTGTAAACTACGTTAGTTTGGCTCATGCTGGGTATTGGGTCCTTTGTTCTAGTGAGTTGTTGTCTGAGCGTGGATGTTGGCTTGTGTGCTGTTATGAGTCCTAAGGGTCGCAGTAGTCTGGCTGTCAGTTCTGAGACGTTCCTGACGTATGGTAGAGTGGCTAGTCCTTTTGGTTGTGGCATGTCCTCGTTCCTCGGTCCATCTCTTAGGCATCTGGTGATAAAGTTGCGTGGGTATCCGTTTTTGGCAAATACCTTGTATAGATGTTCCTCTTCCTCTTTTCGCAGTTCTGGTGTACTGCAGTGTGTTGTGGCCCTTTTGAATAGTGTCCTGATGCAGCTTCGTTTGTGTGTGTTGGGGTGGTTACTTTCATAGTTTAGGACTTGGTCTGTGTGTGTTGGTTTCCTGTGTACCCTTGTGGTGAATTCTCCGTTGGGTGTTCTCTCTACTAACACGTCTAGGAATGGGAGTTGGCTATCCTTTTCCTCTTCTCGTGTGAATCGGATTCCTGTGAGTGTGGCGTTGATGATTCGGTGTGTTTTTTCTATATCTGTGTTTTTGATGATTACAAAGGTGTCATCAACATATCTGATCCAGAGTTTGGGTTGGATTTGTGGTATGGCTGTATGTTCTAACCTTTGCATAACTGCCTCTGCTATGAGTCCCGAGATTGGTGATCCCATGGGTGTTCCGTTGATTTGTTCGTATATCTGATTGTTGAATGTAAAGTGTGTGGTGAGGCACAGGTCCAGTAGTTTAAGTATGCCGTCCTTGTTGATAGAACACAGGAGGCCGAACCTATCAACAAGGACGGCATACTTAAACTACTGGACCTGTGCCTCACCACACACTTTACATTCAACAATCAGATATACGAACAAATCAACGGAACACCCATGGGATCACCAATCTCGGGACTCATAGCAGAGGCAGTTATGCAAAGGTTAGAACATACAGCCATACCACAAATCCAACCCAAACTCTGGATCAGATATGTTGATGACACCTTTGTAATCATCAAAAACACAGATATAGAAAAAACACACCGAATCATCAACGCCACACTCACAGGAATCCGATTCACACGAGAAGAGGAAAAGGATAGCCAACTCCCATTCCTAGACGTGTTAGTAGAGAGAACACCCAACGGAGAATTCACCACAAGGGTACACAGGAAACCAACACACACAGACCAAGTCCTAAACTATGAAAGTAACCACCCCAACACACACAAACGAAGCTGCATCAGGACACTATTCAAAAGGGCCACAACACACTGCAGTACACCAGAACTGCGAAAAGAGGAAGAGGAACATCTATACAAGGTATTTGCCAAAAACGGATACCCACGCAACTTTATCACCAGATGCCTAAGAGATAGACCGAGGAACGAGGACATGCCACAACCAAAAGGACTAGCCACTCTACCATACGTCAGGAACGTCTCAGAACTGACAGCCAGACTACTGCGACCCTTAGGACTCATAACAGCACACAAGCCAACATCCACGCTCAGACAACTCACTAGAACAAAGGACCCAATACCCAGCATGAGCCAAACTAACGTAGTTTACAAAATACCATGCAAGGACTGCACAAAACACTATATAGGACAAACAGGAAGACAGCTAACAATCCGCATCCATGAACATCAGCTAGCCACAAAACGACACGACCAGCTATCTCTAGTAGCCATACACTCAGACAACCAGCAACATGAATTTGACTGGGAAAACACCACTATCATAGGACAAGCCAGACAGAGAACAGCCAGAGAATTCCTAGAAGCATGGCATTCATCCCCAAACTCCATCAACAGACACATCGACCTGGACCCCACATACAAATCACTGCAGCTGAAACTGACACCCGGAAGCGGCAAGAACAAACCAATATAAATACCGGAAGAAACATCAAAGCAGCGCTTCACACGAGGCTCCAACAGCACTGATGATGTTCCCTAGCCAGGGAACGAAACGTTTGCAGCAAAAACTTCCAGCTCGGCGAGCAGAACCACAACACCTTTCTTTAAAACGAGGCCTTTTGGCCACAGCCTTCTCAAAAGAACACATTGAATAGTGGCCTGGTGACCACTCTATGTTGAGTTATTTTCTAGAAGAAACACAGTTTACACGTAAGGAGTTATAAAAGTTCAACTTAAACAGAAAACCTTCACATTAATTTTTGATGTTTCCATTGTGAAGCACAAGTTTAGGTGAACCTCAACTTTTCTGCTCTATTCTTCATCAGTTCAATTGTGTTGCTACTATTTAAAGCAAAGATGCATTCTCCAAGTTTGTGTTTAGAAAGCATTTGTTTCCTCATGTCAAAAGTGTACTTATTGGGTTAAAATGTCATTGTGTTGGTGCTAGGTAGGCACGTAGAACATCATTTTAGGCCAGAATGCATTAACTCTATGCGATTGTGGTTCAGTAACTGTTTCTGATCTAGTTGAAAGAGAAATACATGGATTCACAATGTCGTTCATCCCCAAATTAAATCAAGAAGAATTACTTCCAGAGTATTTGGTAGAAAATGCTCAAGGATAAAGGTGCTTTAAAAATGGATTTAATTTATATAATCAAATAACCCTTTGCCACTTAAGTACTTTAAAAAAAACATCAGCAGTAGAGTTCCTGCTCTGCCTAAAATACAAAGGCAGATAAACCTACCTTATAGCAAAACTTCTGTAAAGAGGTAAAATGTAACATTCCCTTATTTATATCAAGATGTGCTGAATGAATTGTCATTAGAGTTACTCACTCACTTCTTAGATCTAAGATTGCAAATACTACACACCATCTAACTAAATGGAGATCGGTTAATAAGCAAAAAAATTCAGAATCAAAGTGACTATGGGTTATGATACAATGTAAACATACAGGTAGCTATTTTGCAGGTCTTTAATTTGCAAGCAGCCGAGATGTTTGGACAAACCAGGATTTGGGGTCAACTGTGCAATCCAACTTCCTGCCTGATAAAAGTTAAGCTTGAGTTTCTCTACTTACCATCCGGTCAGCAGAGAGCGTGTTTATACTTTGATACTTTAATATTTTGACAGTTCATTTCTTTCCTCCTGTGAGAATGTACAAGACTGATTCTGCCAGGATTGGAGCAGTCTCCTTTGCAAACAATCCAGGGACTCTTGGGCAAATGCTGATTCAGTTAGCAATCAAGACTCTGCCTTGCTTTCAAGATGCAAGTTATTTTACAAGCCATGATGCCAGATACAGCAGAGGAAAGATTGAGATGGTACCACCTTTATGATCATGGAAAAAGACCAAAGACTAATTTTAACTTGAAAACAGTATCTACTGAATACTCACTGCAAAAGCTCAAAAGCTCTCCCAGTCCTTTGTGTTGAGACCAAGGCTCTTCCTTATTTGTAGAAGAATATGTGAAAGGAACAATAAAAAAGCTTCACAACAATTTTACTAGCAATCATATCTGATGGCCATATGCTGGAGCTCTAATTCACAGGATGCCTGACAAATTACATATACACTTGTGTATTACTCAATGCTAATCCCCACCTCAAATGCACTGGAAGACACGCAAGGGATACCCAAATTAAACCTTTATCGTCAGTAAATGCTTTGCAGTATTCAAGCTTTACAACTGTAAGTTTGTCATGGATTCATCCATTACAGCTACAAATTTTTCAACGTTTGAGAATTTGACAATACATTGTCCCAGTGCAACAAAAGAAAAAAAAAACAAAGTCCACAGCAATGAGTGTTGGAGCTAAGGAACCCAGTGCTATGTCTTAACTTGAGACAACCTTCTCTTTGATATATACAACCAATTTAATGGTGAAGTCGAACAAAACTATTACTTGCAGCTTGGATTGGTTGTCAGTTTAGAACATAGCAGTCCATTTTTCACTTAGCCCCACCAAGCAATGATCCTTCAACCCTAACCACTATATGCTGGGATAGCAACACACAGGCAGAGCACAGCAAGGACAGCAGCCATAAACACCCAGGACAGTAGCAATCTAGAGGCAGGCAGAGAGAGCGAGAGAGAGAGAGAGAGAGAGAGAGCGAGCGAGGTGGTCAGGCAGAAAGAGAGGGGGAAAGGGCAGGCAGAGAGAGAGGCAGGCTCGGCAGAGGTGGGGCAAGCAGAGGGATGGAGGCAGGCGGGGAGGTCAGGCAGAGAGGGGGGGTGAAGCAGAGAGAGAGGGGGGGTGGCAGACAGGCACAGAGGGGACACTGAGAGGGGGAGACAGAAAGAGACAGACCGGGGGGAGAGAGAGAGGAGGCAGGGAGGGAGGGAGACAGGGAGAGGGAGGGAGAGACAGACACACACACGCTGGGTGCTGTTCTCTTCCAAATGTTAACTACCTGTACCGCTGTTATAGTCTGACGAGTTCTGTACAATTTTACGGGTATTTTTTAAAAATTTTCATACAGCAAAGAAATAGAAGGTACTGAGGGCTTCTACTGAAGCTGGAGGTGACGGTCATTAGCCAGAAGATGCAGCAGAGTAGAAAAGCAGCAATGACAAATGATTTTTTGAGGTGGAAGGGATTGGAGGGCATGGAAAGGAGGCAAATATTGGGGAAACTCGACACCAGGTCTCAGCTCGAGTCTACATCTAGTACTATGGAAAAGTACAAGGTAAAAACTTGTTTTGTTTAAAAAAGCAGAAAAAGCAGAAAATTAAATTCACATTCCACTAACAGCGTTGAGGTCAAAGGTTAGCAAACCTAAAGAAACTGCACAGCAAATATACATATTCTTGAAGGTTTTTAAAGAATAAATATTTTTTGTAATTAAACATTATGCAAACACGTGCCACGCTTGCTCTCGCTCAACCATGCATATGCGCTATATACAATTTGAAAAATACTGTGTCCTCCTTTTAAAAGTCATATACAAAGATATCCCCCAGAGCGCTGCCTTACAGTTAGCCAATCAACATTCACAAACAGGGAACCTACATACAATTAATGTCTGGCTGGAAAAAGAAGAGCCAGGTCAAAACAGTTCAGTTCAATTACTACACACAGAGAAAAATGAATAAATGAAAGGAAACAGAAAATGGTTCAGCTCTCAGAATGTAGCTACATTACAGATTAAAGTTGGAGGGTTTTTAGTGTGTCACACCCTTCATCCACTTACAATACTGTTGTACATTTTGTGGTTTTATCTACTTTTTTTTATTACAATATAATTTACTTAAACTTTCCATTAACAAAAAGTAGGGTAGAACTCCAGCAGTGTCTGCAAGGGCCAGTGCCGCCCACTTTATTTGCATCAGCACTCTGTTGCTAACGGGTTGACAGTTCATTATAAGCTGAGCCTCAGTCCTCGATATACTCCCAAAGATCTTTCTCATAGCCTTCGTGCACATGCTGTAGCAACACCTTCCTCCGACTCTCACAGTATCTGATAAAGACAGAACAGTCAATCAAAATAAAACAATAGTTAATTAAATTATCCAAAATAAAAAGTTTAACATTCCAGATGGAGGCCTTCATTAGCACAACTGAATACAGGCTACTAGACTAGATAGGTTTGAAGTGTATAAGGAGGTAGTGTTATCAATTCTGGAAAGTGTGAAAATAGATATGTTCCCTAGGGCAGATGGGATTTATCCACAGATTCCCTGGGAAACCAGGGAGGAGATTGCCGAGCCTTTGGCTTTGATCTTAATGCTGTCATTGTCTACAGGAATAGCGCTGGAAGACTGGAAGATAGCAAATATTGTTCCCTTGTTCAGGAAGGGGAATAGAGGCAATCCTGGAAATTATAGACCAGTGAGCCTTACTTCGGTTGTGGGTAAAGTGTTGGAAAGGGTTAAGAGATAGGGTTTATAATCATTTATAAAGGAATAAGTTGATTTGGGATAGTCAACACTGTTTGTAAAAGGTAGGCCATGTCTCATAAACCTTGTTCTTCGAGAAGGTGACCAAACAAGTGAATGAGGGTAAAGCATTTGATATGGTGTATATGGATTTCAATAAGGCGTTTGATAAGGTTCCCCATGCTGGCCATTGCACAAAATATGGAGGCATGGAATTGAGGTGATTTAACGATTTAGATCACAAATTGGCTAGCTGAAAGAGAATGTGATGGTTGATGGGAAATATTCATGCTGGAATTCAGTTATTAATGGGGTACCACAAGGATCGGTTTTGGATCCACTGTTGTTTGTCATTTTTATGAATGAGCTGGATGAGGGCATAGAAGAATGAGTTTGTAAATTTGTAGATGACACTAAAGCTGTTAGAGTTGTGGATAGTGATGAAGGATATTGGAGATTAATAGAGAGACATAGATAAGCTGCAGAGCTGGGCTGAGAGGTGGCAATTGCAGTTTAATGCGGAAAAGTGGGAGGTGATTCACTTTGGAAGGAGTAATAGGAGTACAGAATACTGGGCCAATGGTAAGATTCTTGGTAGTGTAGATGAGCGGAGATCTTGGTATCCAGGTATATATATCCTTGAAAGTTGCCACCCAGGTTGATAGGATTGTTAAGGCATATGGTGTGTTAGCTATTATTGGTAGAGGGACTTCAGATTGGTTCCACAGGTCGATGCAACATCGAGGTCTGAAGGACCTGTACTGCGCTATAAATGTTCTATACTATCCAATTGTTCATGGAGCAAAGGGAGAAATACTGTGTGGAGGACTTCAAACACATACCTAAGAAAGCAAAGAAGGGTGAACAGATGGAGATTTTAAAAATAATTACAACTTCCAACTACTTTGAGAAGGAGTTGGCTAATTGGTTTGAACAAGCCTTTCCTGTGTAGACAGAAGCTAAGTTTATATAGTAACCAGATACCAAAGGAATGATAAAACACTAACTGTTTAACATATGCCGAGATCTAAGGTTTAACAGACCCAATTCCTTAATCAAAAGCTCAAGGGTCAAAATTTAAACTCTGGCCCAGCACTGTCAGCTTGGTTCTGTTGATAGCACACTTGCCAGATTCAAATATTTAAAGATTTCACTCCCATTCCAGGCTTCTTGCATTTAAATTTACTGCACAGCATAGAGTACACCAGTGTGCAGTTCCAGCACTGTAAGAAAAACATCTGCCTGATCAGCTAATGTTAAGGATTCCATTACCCTGGCAACATTCATCCTCAAATTACCGTCACCAATAACAGATCAACTGACCATTTACTCACTGCTGTTTTGAGAATTATGCTGAACAAAAGTAGGTACTGGATTTGCTTCTGTGATTAAATATTCATGTATCTTGTATCTGAAGCACAATGAGTTGTTTAAGACAACATTAAGAATTTGAAAGTCTTTTTTTACATGCGTAAGGGAAGTAACTGCCTCAGCCACATATACTTTAATAGGACTCACTAATTGTGAATCATGCTAAGGCTCTTGCAAGTGAAAAATCCTTTTATATCACAAAACCACAGATAGCCTTGAAGCTAGCAACCAGAACGCTAAACTACTTTTACTGATAAGTTCACTATGTGTTAAGCTTTCAACAAGTTATAAACCTCAGGGTTTAAATGATCAAAAGGGAATGCTCTAATCAACAATTATGAGATGGGTTACACCACACATTGCAAGAAAAAAAATAATCCATGAGGAATGGGAGGATCAAAGGAGATGGATTACTCATATTTGTTATGGTCCCTTGGCAACTTTCACCTTCTATCGATCAATCCAACCATTTTTTTGAGAAAAACAATAAGGAATCAGGTTCTACTTCTACTACAAGAATGGGAATGCCAGCGCATTCATGACTACATACACAAAGATTACATTAAGAGCCTATATAGGTTTCATCAGGACAGAGGTCACCCTGGAATAAACAATATTTTTGATGTGGAGGAACAGATGGTCAGAGGGAGAGAACAGAAAGCATTGTCAGCATTAAATTCCTCTCATCCCACCTGTACTTGTCTTGTACTTTCTGTTTGATGTCTTGCAGGGAGTCCTGGGATATGTCCCTCTCCAGATAGCCAGACAGCACTTCTGTTGCATTTTCCAGATCTGCCTGATTGTTCTGGAAGAGAAACACACATTGCATGGAAAGATTTGGATCTCAACACTAACATGATTGCAGTATGGAAGCACTGAGGGCTGAGTGTTTGTGCTCTCATATTAAACTCCAGCCACCTCAGTTATCCTCCACTCAATAATTAAAGTCAAAGCAGCAATGGAGCATTTCAACTTACAAAAAAAAAAATGTCAAAACTTATGTAGAACTATAAAAATACAGCTAAACTGAAAAGAATCAAGAGTGAACACTAAATCTTGGTTTGCTTTGCAAAGCTCAGTGCAAATAAATACATACCTGGTGACAAGACAAGGCTCTGAAAATACCATCACCAGAAAGGGAAGCAAGGTTGTATATTTTTTTTAAAAGAGTAGAAATATCACACAATGATTGTATAGATGACATTCGCAGAGTTACACAGCACTGTCCAACCTGCCCGTGCCAACCAATATCCTAAAATGATCTAGACCAACTTGCCAGCATTTGGTACATATCCCTCTATATCCTTCCTATTCATGGGTGAATCTTTGAAACGTTGTAATTGTACTAGCCTCCATCACTTGCTCTGGCAGCTCATTCCATCCACATACCCTCAGTGTGAAGTAGTTACTCCTCAGGTCCCTTAAAACCTTTTCCTCAAATCTCAGCCCTCTAGTTCAGACTCCCACATGCTGGGAGAAAACTCTTGGCTATTCACTCTACCCATGACCCTCATGACTTTATAAATCTCTATAAGGTCACCCCCTCAGCCTCCGATACTTCAAAGAAAATAGCCCCAGCCTATTCAGCCTTTCCCTATCACAAACTCTAACACTGGCAACATCTTTGGAAATCTTTTCTGAATCCTTTCCTAGAGCAGGGGGACCAGAATTGAACACAGTCATCTAAACGTGGCCTCATCAATGTCCTACATAGGAGATCAATGTCTAAAAGTGGCCTCATCAATATCCTACATAGCTGCAACGTGACATCCCTACATCTATACTCAAAGACAAAAATAGAAATTGCTAAAAAAGCTCAGCAGGTCTGGCATCTGTGGAGCGAAATTGAAGTTCATGTTTTGGGCTGAGTGACCGTTCCTCAGGGAAAAAGCAAGCCTGACAACACTTACAAACGTTAATTTTTAGTTCTCATTTCTCGTGATCTGGGAAAGTAATAGTACAGGTAGACAACCCTTTATCCGAAAAGCTCTGAAATCCAAAGGTTTTTTTGTGAAGTTTTTTTCTAATTAACAAGGTTGTTTGATGTGCAAACAGCGAACCCAACACCACACCCACTCGATGCGTGTCATTCAGATGCAGCATGTGAGGGCATGGCCCAGTACTGGCAGGCCTCAATTCTGCTTCAGGCTTTACTCAGTGCATCTGCTGTTAGTAAGACTTTTTAAAATTTCACCATTATTCTGTCACTCATTCTGAAATTCGAAAAATTGAATTCCAAAAACCAGCTGGTCCTGTGCATTTCTGAAAAAGGATTGTGCACTTGTATATTGTGCTTGCTCAATAATCCTAATGACAATTACAGGATTTTGATTTCATGATAAACTGACTGGAGCAACACTGTGTGAATAAACTGATAAATAACTTGGAAAGGGAACTTCAAGATGATGCTGCATCGATAATCTTGCTCCTCTTGTCTTCTTAATGGCAAAGTTTGTGAAACTGCAACATAGGAAATAATCTTGATGCTGCAGGGCATGCGAGAGAAAGAATATTTAAGATAGAATGTTCCGTGCCTACTATTCCCTTCTCCTTTACATTTTTCAAATTGTACACAATTGTCCACATGGAGACTTCACACATTTTAACGTCACTAGAATGTCAGTGATTGCATAAAACTTCCACAACCTCATT
This sequence comes from Hemiscyllium ocellatum, assembly GCF_020745735.1. Classification (NCBI taxonomy): domain Eukaryota; kingdom Metazoa; phylum Chordata; class Chondrichthyes; order Orectolobiformes; family Hemiscylliidae; genus Hemiscyllium; species Hemiscyllium ocellatum. The sequence continues at coordinate 35,658,456 of NC_083442.1, read as the reverse complement.
CGTTAACAGGAATGCCTACTACTTAATCATGATTCTACTTCCCCATCCAGTATTCATATAAATTGGATATTCTCGTCATATTCTTGGTGCAAAGACTCTATCTTTCTATTTCTTTCAATCTTGAGCTTTAGACTACACTGCTTCAAACCAATGAGACTATTCAAAGGACGTGATTGCAGTTTTTAAAAATTAATCACACTTACTGTAGCACACTGAGAATGTTGTGTTTTTTGGGAACGGTGAGAGCAGAAGCAAATACATGGAGCCAATGGGTTTGGAACTGAATGAAACCTGTTTGACAGTAATATCCTGTTTGGCTCCTGACCAGGTAACTATGGCTTGTGTGAGGGCAGTGCAGCAGGGAACCACCAAGTTTACAAAGAGAAAGCATCGAAGAAATCTCTCTTGTGGAAGCACTAGAGAGATTCCAGTAACATCCAACTGCCGTCTCTATGAAGGAGTAAGACACCTTTAAGATTGAGGATGCGTCTTTTCCACTGTCTGTGAATGAAGGAACAATCTTGTGTCAACCACAAAGAACTAAAAAGAAATGAAAAGGAAGAAAAAGAAAGCAACTAAATCAAGTTAAGTTTTGTGGTCAGACTAGTGTTATTGAAATATATTTCTTTATTGTTTTTTCCTACTTTCCGCCCTCAATATCCATGTTGTATCTGTCTTTGTGGCTGTCTGTTTGTGAAGTGGAGAAGTTAAGGGGTGAAGTTTAAGTTATGGAACAATAAGTGGCAATTAAGACATTAATTTCAAAATGGTGAAAGACAAACTATTCATAAACAGTTATTTCCATGTGAACTGCAGAACCAGCTGTTTTTTGTCATCTGACTGTGGACTTTATGGTAGACTGATTAAATCTTTTCTCATCTGTGAAAATTGTGGGAATGAGAGCAGGAAGAAGTCTGCCTTCATCTTTGATTTCCAGCGCACTACCCCCAGAGTGAGTCACAACACTGAAGGTTCCAATACTAGACGATTCGAGCTGCTTCACCACAGAAAACCTTACTTTCAGCTACCAAGGCCCAAGCTTTTGAAATGTTTGCCCTAAACCACTCACATTCTTCATTCTTAAAACCTACACCTTAAAACCTAAACAAAGTTTTAGTCACTTGTCATAACATTTCGTGAGGTGGTTCAGATTTGCTCGATAATGTTTCTCTGAAGCAGCTTGGTAAAAGTGCAATATAAATATAAGCTGAAGTTGAATATGGAGCTTCCATGTTCGTGGTCATGAGGTCTATTCAGAGATCTTGCCTGTTTGGGCTTGATACATAGCAGTGCAATAGACACTTCTGTCTTAATTCTGTAAAATAAAAGAACCAAGTTACCCCTGAGGAAGAACAACAGCTCATTTCTGCATCAAATCTGGTGCGTGGGAAGCAGACACTTTTGGCACTAGCTTCATGCTTGCCACATGTGGGGATGCCAGGATATGGCATGGCATGCCAGAATAGTGCATGCCTGAGACACCAGAGAACACAGTGTTTGACTCACCATTTGCCCCATCACGTTAAAGGAGTTTGTAAAGCAGTTGCAACACCTTCAGGCTACAGAACAAGTATGACAAGGAAGTAATGACAATCAACAATAGAAAAGGCTTACGTGAGATTTGCTCAACATACGGAAGTTAAGGCATGGCACAGAGACAAGTTCTCAGCAAGTGGCTGCAGGAAATGCAAAACCTCAAAAAGTGTCTGAAACTAAACCTGCAACCACAAATTGAAAGCTATTTTCCTGTCACATGGGAGTAGCAGTATATTTTGATGTCAGTCAACAAGTCAAAGGAAAGATGCACAATGGAGAGTTAGCGCACACAAGTTATGGACAAGATGCTTGTAGAGAAATTGTGTAATAAGATTATATTATGTGCTTATAGATGGTGAGAAATCCTACAGGATTCTTTACTTCCAATAGATTTGAAAGCATTTATGAATGAATTAAAAGACTAAACTTCAAGCAAAGGATCTATTTCGTTAATATATTATGATAGTTCCTACTTGCTGCTCTTAAGTCACTGCCTGTAAGCACAGCTATCACATAGCCTGCCAGTTTTACAGGCCAAGTTGAAATTTTTAGTTCACCTGAAACCACAATATGTTCCAGAGTAACTGTTAGTCTGTGCCTAGATTTTATCAGATAAACAGATGATCTGTCTCACTTTCAAGATAACGATTTGTAGCTTTGAGTGTAAAGAGGGCCTACCTCAAAGATAATGGACTGGTTGTTCTTTCTGAGGTAGAAAGCAAAGACGTAAGTGTACATTAATGTGGCGCGACACTGACAGAGCACATCCACAGCTTTCTTCAGGAACTGCACCTCAATCCAAGACATATTGTGTTGTTGCATTTCCTCCATCTTCTGCTTGACCTGAGCATAGAGTTTGTGCTCAAACCGCAAGCTCTGCATGTGGTTCATATAGCGGTTGCAGTAGAATAGGTACCGCTGGAGTGCTGCTCGAGAACGCTGTGAAACAAACAAACGGTAGGAACTGAAAATGGTGTTAGAAGATTGAAAATAGTAGCAATTTCACTTTTTCAAACAGACATATTCAACATGCACATAGTCAATTAAATTCATCTGATTTGACAAATGTTAGTACAGCAAACACATACAAATATGATTTGAGGAGTAAGCCATTTGGCCCCTGTGCCTGCTCCGTCCTTCAGTTGTATCATGGCTGAGCCGAAGTACAGCACAGCACAGTACAGGCCCTTCAGCCCATGATGTTGTGCCAAGGATTAATCCTAATCTAAACTAAAATAATCTAACATACGTTCCCCTCAATTCACTGCTGTCCATATGCATGCCCAGCAGTCACTTAAATGTCTCTAATGACTCTGCTTCCACCACTGCCATTGGTAATGCATTCCATGCGCTCACAAATCTGTATAAAGAACCTACCTCTGATGCCTCCTCTATACCTTCCTCCTAACACATGAAAACTATGACCCCTCATGGCAGTCAATCCTGCCCTGGAGAAAAGTCTCTGGCTATTGATGCATTTTAGAAGGTCGAATTTGAATGCTGAATATAGGATTAAAGACAGAATTCAAGACAGGATTCTTGACAGTGTGGAGGAAGTTGCCTCTCATTACCTTGTATATCTCAATCAGGTCACCTCTCTTCCTCCTTCTCTCCAGTGAGAAACATCAGAGTTCAGTCAACCTCTCCTCATAAGAGAATCCCTCCAGTCCAGGCAGCATTTTGGTAAGCCTCCTTTGTGCTGTTGTGAAGGCCTCCACATCTTTCCTATAATAGGGCGACCAGAACTGGGCACAATATTCCAAGAGTGGTCTCTCCAGGGTTTTGTAGAGCTGCACCAAAACCCCTCAGCTCTTAAACTCAACCCCCCTGTGAATGAGAGCCAAAACACCATATGCTTTCTTTAGGACCCTATCCACTTGGGTAGCAACTTTGAAGGATCCATGCACTTGAACACCAACTTCCTCCGCACTGTCAAGAATCCTGTCTTGAATCCTATATTCAGCATTCAAGTTTGGCCTTCCAAAATGCATCACTTCGCATTTATCCAGTTTGAACTCCATCTGCCATTTCTCAGCCCAGCTCTGCATCCTGTCTATGTCACACTGCAGCCTGCAATAGCCCTCGATACTATCAATGGCACCTCCAACCTTACTAACTTACTAACCCACCCCTCAACCTCGTCATCCAAGTCATTTATAAAAACTACAAAGAGCATAGGCCCAAGAGCAGAGCCTTGCAGGACTCCACTCAACACTCTCCTCCAGACAGAATACTTTCCATCTACAACCACTCTCTGCCTTCTGTCAGCCAACCAATTCTGAATCTGGATAGCCAAACTCCCTGTATCCCATACCTCCCGACTTTATGAATGAGGCTACTGTGGGGAAACTTATCAAACGCCTTGAAGTCCATGTATACCACATCCACTACTCAACCTTCGTCAACCTGCCTCGTCACCTCCTCAAAAGAATTCAGTAAGATTTGAGAGGAATGACCTGCCCCGCACAAAGCCATGCTGACTGCCTTTAATCACGCTATGCTTTTCCAAATAGTCATAAATCCTATTCCGCAGGATTTCTTTCCAAAACCTTGCTGACCACAGATGTCAGACTGACTGGTCTGTAAGTGCCAAGGATTGCCCTTTTCCCTTCTTGACAAGAGGAACAACATTTGCCTCCTTCCAATGTCCCAGTACGACTCCCATGGAGAGTGAGAATGCAAAGATCTTCACCAGCAGCTTAGCAACCCAGGATAAACCTAGTCTGGCCCTGGAAACTTAGCAATCTTAATGTTTGCCAAAATTTCCTTCACATCAGCTTCCTCGATCTCGATCTGTTCAAGTCTGTTTCTCTGCTCCTCAAAGTTCTCATTTACAACAAGGTCCATTTCCTTAGTGAAAACCGAAGCAAAAAAACTCGTTTAGGGCTTCCCCATCTGCTCAGATTCCACACACAAATTCCCTACACTATCCCTGATCAGCCCTCCCTTCTCCCTGATAATTCTCTTATTCCTCACATAAGAGTAAAATGCCTTTGGGTTCTCCCTAACCTTTCCTGTCAGGCCTTTTTCATGCCCCCTCCTGCCTCTCCTTCCTAACCAGCCTGAAACCTTCTAAAGCTGTGCTAGACCCTTGCTTCCTCCACCTTACATAAGCTGCCTTCTTCCTTTTGACAAGAAGCTCCTCTGTTCTGGTCATCCAAGGTTCCTTAATCTTACCCCTTCTTGCCTTATTTACTTCTACCTTAAAAATATTCAATGACCATATCCAATCACTGTTTAGGGAAGAGAGTTTGAAAGACAATTATCAGGGGTAAAAAAAGTGCTTATCTCAGTCTTAAATGGGAAACTCCGTAATTTTAAACTGTTTCTCATCACTCCTGGCAGGAGAAGCATTCTCTCTATCAACTTTGCTTATAGTTTTATAGTTTAGTAAGATCAGCTGACATTCTTCTAAACTTCAACTGTTTGACCCAACCTTAACAAGCATACCTCCTGAGAAAACCACCCATACACGGTTACTCCAAACTGCCTCCCATGTATTTCCATCCTTTATAGAAGGTGACTAAAATTGTACACAGTACTTCAGCTACGATCTCACCAAAATCCTGGACAATTGTAGCAAGATATATCTACATTTATATTCTATTCCTCTTGCAATAAATGGCAACATTCCAGTTGCCTTCCTCATCACCTCATGTTCCTGTACCAACTTTGTGAGATTCAGGTACCATGACACCCAGATTTCTCTGTACTTCACTTTTGCAATCTGCCTTTAGAACATAGAACAGTACAGCACAGAACAGGCCCTTCATCCCACAATGTTGTGCAGATCATTGATCCTCAAGTATGCACTCTCAACTTTCTGTGACCATATGCATGTCCAGTAGTCTCTTAAATGTCCCCAATGACCTTGCTTCCACAACTGCTGCCGGCAACGCTTTCTATGCTCTCTCAACTCTTTGTGTAAAGAACCTGCCTCTGACATTCCCTCTATACTTTCCTCCAACCAGATAAAACTATGACCCCTGGTGTTAGTCATTTCTGCCCTGTGAAATAGAGCCGATAGCCAGAGACTATCTATGCCTCTCATTATTTTGGATACCTCAATTAGTTCCCTTCTCCTCCTCCTTTTCTCCAATGAGAAAAGTCCGAGCTCAGTCAACCTCTCTTCATAAGATAAGCCCTCCAGTCCAGGCAGCATCCTGGTAAACCTCCTCTGAACCCTCTCCAAAACATCCACATCCTTCCTATAATAGGACAACCAGAACTGGACACAGTATTCCAAGTGCGGTCCAACCAAAGTTTTATAGAGCTGCAACAAGATTTTACGGCTCTTAAAATCAATCCCCCTGTTAATGAAAGCCAAAACACCATTCGCTTTCTTAACAACCCTGTCCACTTGGGTGGTCATTTTAAGGGATCTATGTATCTGCACACCAAGATCCCTCTGTTCCTCCACACTGCTAAGAATCCTATCCTTAATCCTGTACTCCGCTTTCAAATTTGACCTTTCAAAATGCATCACCTCGCATTTATCCAGGTTGAACTCCATCTGCCATCTCTTAGCCCATCTCTGCATCCTGTCAATGTCCTGCTGCAGCCTACAACAGCATTCTATACAGTCAACTACACCTCCAACCTTTGTGTCATCTGCAAACTTGCTGACCCATCCTTCAATCCCCTCATCCAAGTCATTAATAAAAATTACAAACAGTAGAGGCCCAAGGACAGAGCCCTGTGGAACACCACCCACCACAGACTTCCAGGCAGAATATTTTCCTTCTACTACCACTCGCTGTCTTCTGTTGGCCAGCCAATTCTGTATCCAGACTGCTAAGTTCCCCTGTATCCCATTCCTCCTGACCTTCTGAATGAGCCTACCATGGGGAACCTTTATCAAATACCTTGCTGAAGTCCATATACACCACATCCACAGCTCGACCCACATCAACTTTTCTAGTCACATCTTCAAAGAACTCGATAAGGTTTGTGAGGGATGACCTGCCCCTCACAAAGCCGTGTTGACTGCATTTAATCAAGCCATGCTCTTCCAGATGGTCATAAATCCTATCCCTCAGAATCCATTCTAACACCTTGCAGACGACAGACGTGAGACTGACAGGTCTGTAATTGCCGGGGATTTCCCCATATTCTTTCTTGAAGAGAGGAATTACATTTGCCTCTCTCCAGCCCTCAGGTATGACTCCAGTGGAGAGCGAGGATGCAAAGACCTTCGCAAGTGGTGAAGCTATTGCATTTCCCGTTTCCCATAGCAGCCGAGGACAAATCTGGTCTGGGCCTGGCGACCTGTCAATCTTAAATGTTTGACAAAGTTTTCAGCACATCAGCCTCCTCTATCTCTATCCATTCCAGTATGCACACCTGCTCTTCAAAGGTTTCAGTCACTACAAAGTTTGTTTCTTTTGTAAAGACAGAAGCAAAAAACTCATTTATAGCTTCCCCTACCTCCTCAGACTCCACACACAAATTCCCTATGCTATCCCTGATCGGCCCTACTCTTTCTTTGACCATTCTCTTATTGTTGTGGTTCTGTTCGCCGAGCTGGAAGTTTTTGTTGCAAATGTTTCGTCCCCTGGCTAGGCGACATCATCAGTGCTCTGGAGCCTCCTGCGAAGCGCTTCTTTGATGTTTCTTCCGGTATTTATAGTGGTCTGTCCTTGCCGCTTCCGGGTGTCAGTTTCAGCTGTCCGCTGTAGTGGTTGGTATATTGGGTCCTGGTCGATGTGTTTGTTGATGGAGTTTGTGGATGAATGCCATGCCTCTAGGAATTCCCTGGCTGTTCTCTGTCTGGCTTGCCCTATGATAGTAGTGTTTTCCCAGTCGAATTCATGTTGCTTGTTGTCTGCATGTGTGGCTACTAGGGATAGCTGGTCGTGTCGTTTCGTGGCTAGTTGATGTTCATGTATGCGGATTGTTAGCGGTCTTCCTGTTTGTCCTATATAGTGTTTTGTGCAGTCCTTACATGGTATTTTGTAAACTACATTAGTTTTGCTCATGTTGAGTATCGGGTCCTTTGTTCTAGTGAGTTGTCGTCTGAGCGTGGCTGTTGGTTTGTGTACCGTTATGAGTCCTAAGAGTCGGAGTAGTCTGGCTGTCAGTTCTGAAACGCTCCTGATGTATGGTAGTGTGGCTAGTCCTTTTGGTTGTGGCATGTCCTCGTTCCGTGGTCTGTCTCTTAGGCATCTGTTGATAAAGTTGCGCGGGTATCCGTTTTTGGCGAATACCTTGTATAGGTGTTCCTCTTCCTCTTTTTGCAGTTCTGGTGTACTGCAGTGTGTTGTGGCCCTTTTGAATAGTGTCCTGATGCAGCTTCGTTTGTGTGTGTTGGGGTGGTTACTTTCATAGTTTAGGACTTGGTCTGTGTGTGTTGTTTTCCTGTGTACCCTTGTGGTGAATTCTCCGTACGGTGTTCTCTGTACTATCACGTCTAGGAATGGGAGTTGGCTATCCTTTTCTTCTTCTCTCGTGAATCGGATTCCTGTGAGTGTGGCGTTGATGATCCGGTGTGTTTTTTCTATTTCCGTGTTTTTGATGATTACGAACGTGTCATCGACGTATCTGACCCAGAGTTTGGGTCAGATACGTCGATGACACGTTCGTAATCATCAAAAACACGGAAATAGAAAAAACACAACAGATCATCAACGCCACACTCACAGGAATCCGATTCACGAGAGAAGAAGAAAAGGATAGCCAACTCCCATTCCTAGACGTGATAGTACAGAGAACACCGTACGGAGAATTCACCACAAGGGTACACAGGAAAACAACACACACAGACCAAGTCCTAAACTATGAAAGTAACCACCCCAACACACACAAACGAAGCTGCATCAGGACACTATTCAAAAGGGCCACAACACACTGCAGTACACCAGAACTGCAAAAAGAGGAAGAGGAACACCTATACAAGGTATTCGCCAAAAACGGATACCCGCGCAACTTTATCAACAGATGCCTAAGAGACAGACCACGGAACGAGGACATGCCACAACCAAAAGGACTAGCCACACTACCATACATCAGGAGCGTTTCAGAACTGACAGCCAGACTACTCCGACTCTTAGGACTCATAACGGTACACAAACCAACAGCCACGCTCAGACAACAACTCACGAGAACAAAGGACCCGATACTCAACATGAGCAAAACTAATGTAGTTTACAAAATACCATGTAAGGACTGCACAAAACACTATATAGGACAAACAGGAAGACCGCTAACAATCCGCATACATGAACATCAACTAGCCACGAAACGACACGACCAGCTATCCCTAGTAGCCACACATGCAGGCAACAAGCAACATGAATTCGACTGGGAAAACACTACTATCATAGGGCAAGCCAGACAGAGAACAGCCAGGGAATTCCTACAGGCATGGCATTCATCCACAAACTCCATCAACAAACACATCGACCAGGACCCAATATACCAACCACTACAGCGGACAGCTGAAACTGACACCCGGAAGCGGCAAGGACAGACCACTATAAATACCGGAAGAAACATCAAAGAAGCGCTTCGCAGGAGGCTCCAGAGTACTGATGATGTCGCCTAGCCAGGGGACGAAACATTTGCAACAAAAACTTCCAGCTCGGCGAACAGAACCACAACAACGAGCACCCGAGCTACAAATCTTCGCACAAACATTCTCTTATTCCTCACATAAGTGTAAAATGCCTTTGTATTCTCCCTAATCCATTCTGCCAAGCCTTTCTCGTGCCCCCTTCTGGCTCTCCTCAGACCATTTTTGAGCTCCTTCCTCGCCTGCCTGTAATCCTCTAGAGCTGAGCTTGACCCCTAGATTCCTCCACCTTATGTAAGCTGCCTTCTACCTTTTGACGAGCAGCTCCACCGCTCTTGTCATCCAAGGTTTCTTTATCTTGCCACTTCTTGCCTGTCTCAGAGGGACATATTTATTCAGCACTTGCAACAACAGTTCCTTAAACAGTCTCCACATGTCTATAGTGCCTTTACCATGGAACAATTGCTCCCAATCCATGCTTCCTAACGCATGTCTAATTGCATCTTTATTTAAATAATGTGCTGTCCCATTATTCCTGACAAGGTGAGAGAGTTCACATTTTCCTACATTAATATTCCAGCTGCCAATTCTTGGCCTACTTGCTTATCCTATCTATACACTTTTGCAGCCTCATTTCCTGTTCATAATTTACTTTCCAACATAGCTCTGCATAATCAAGAAATTTAGCAACAATACATTCAGACCTTTTATCCAAGCAATTGATATTGATTGTGAAATTAATATCAACAATCAGACCTGTGGCACACCAGTCTTCCAATTTGGAAAAAACTCATTACGCTCACCTTCTGCTTTTCAAATAGCTAACCAATCCTCGACACGCAACCTTTAATGAAGCACTTTTCCAGAAGACTTCTGTCAATCTAAGTACACGACATCCACAAGTTCTTCTTTATCTCATTTCCTCTTTTATTACTTTCTCAAAGAACAAGCAATTAGTTAAACATTTCCCTTTCACAAAAGCATTGTGACTTTGCCTGATTAAGACTGAGTGCCCTGTTATAACCTACTCACTAACGGATTCTAGCATTTTCCAATGATAGATGTTAGTTAGGTCTTTAGTTCCTTGCTTTATGTCTCAATTTTACTTGCAATTTTCCAGCCTGATAGGATTTTTACAGAAAAGGTAATTTTGGAAAATTAAAACCAATGCATCTACTAATTCTTCCTGTAACATCCTGGGATGGAGTATTTTAGAACCAGGAGACTTTTCAGAATTTAATTTTCTCAATATCCTTTCTCTAATGGTTGATTGTTTTAAATTTATTGCTCCCTTTCACATTTGGATTTAAATTTATTGCTTGGATATTGCTGACATTGAAAACTTAAGTATGTGTTTAATTCACCTATTTCCTTATTTTCTACGATTAATTCCCCAGACCAACACTCTAGAGGACTAACTTTCACTTTACTCAGTTTTTCTTTTCAAATATTTATAGAAACACTCCATATCTATTTTTATAATTCTCACTAGCTTTCTCTTACTGGAATTATCCCTTCATTATTAATCTTTGTCATTCTTTGTTGCTTTTTATATTCCATCCATTCATCTATGCTTTCTCTTCAATTCACTACTAGCTTTAGCTTCCTTAGCTAGTCACAGGGAATTGATTCTAAGGCAGGGATGTTTCTTTCCAATTCTTTCTTCTCTCTCAAGTCAAACTAGATGTGGAATTCAACCATATTATGATCACCATCTCCTAGGGACACTTTTACGAGGTGTTTCATCAACCTTGACTCATTGCACACCGTCAGATCTTGTCCTTTATAGCCTTCCCTTAGGTTGATTCTAGAGCATGCCAAAAACATAGTACCCAAGCTACCTTTACTAATTTGATTCATCCAATCTATACATGGATTAAAATTACTCATGATCTTTGCAATACCTTTCTCACATGCCCTCAGTATTTATTCAAGTAGAGCTAATCCTAAAATGTGGTTGCAGTTAGGGGATGTATAAACCAGTCACACAAGTAGCCCCATATCTTTACTATTTCTCATCTCTATCTAAACTGATTCTCTAGAAATAATGTATTTTCTCTTCACTTCCTTAATTAGCAGAACTACCCCATCACCTTTTCCTAGCTTCCCATCTGTTCTAAATGTGATCCTCCCTTGAATAATCAGGTTTCATCCCTTTATTATCTTGCAGTCATGTCTCTAACTACTAAACCATACATATTTATATCTATTGGGATTGTAAATTTATCCGTTTTGTTACAAATGCTACATACTGTCAAGTAGAGTAACTACTACTATTTTGTAGTCTCCATCCTTAGCCACTGCTGCACTCATGTTTGAGCTCTGTCCCTTTGATGGGTTCAGATCATTTCTCTTATTGCTATCTCAATTTCTTGCCTTGTCCTACTTAGTTTATTAAATCTTCCCAAGTCTAATCCCTCATACCCACAAGTGTCTAGTTAGAAAGCATCAAGGTTCATAAACAGTATGGTTTGGATGACATGACATGGTTAAGATGGTTAGGAACAATATACAATGATACTCCACTACTTAGCTTGATTGCAATATTTACGTATTATTTCTTATTATCTTTAATGTGTAGCAGAATGAGTCTTTCAAGGAAACTTACTTGCAGTTCTGTACTCCCTGTACATTTTCTACTTATTAGTCATACATCATGGCAACCCTTTGGTCCAACTAGTCCATATTGACCAAGTTTCCCAAACTAAACTAGTCTCACATGCCTGTGTTTGATCCTTTCAATAGTAAATATATTTATTGTTACAGTAACAGACAAAGACAAGTGCTCAATAAACTTGTACCATGAAAAAATTGTGACAACTGTTTTACTCAGATCGCAAAAATTTGAATAGTTGTCATTCTTACTTCCTGAGAGTCCACTGACTTGAAATTGGCGAGTGAGTTTTATTTCAAAACTCTATTTTGTTGGTAAAAGCAAATAGGAACTGTAGCAAAACACTGCATTACCTCTATTAAATCAATAGGAATTTTAGTTGTCACACACAAATGGTAAACTCACAAATGGTGATTCTGAAACACGATCTAATGTTTGATGGCACAAGTTCAGTTAAAGTCAAACAAAAGTATTGAATTTATTGTCAGAAGTCCATATTTATGATGTAGACACAAACACACAGAGTCTAGTTTTCTTAGTATTAAAATGAATGACTCTGAAGCAAGGTCTTAAAGAATCAAGAGCTTTATTTGTTTATATTAAAGCAAAGTAAAATTGCAGTTTGGTTCAGACACTAACACGGTCACTCGAGTCAGGACGTTATGGGTTCAAATCCAAAATATAGCGGAGTGATTGGTTTAAAAGGATATTATACAACTGCCTCCATGGCAAGTATGGATTGGTGATAAATGCTGGGTTTGCACCCCAGTGAAACACATATCTCCAAGATTAATTATTTTAAAATGTAAACTAAGTAATTAAAAAGCTCGATGTGACAGCAGAGAAAATGTCTGCCTGAGCAGATGGATATAAAAAACGCCACAGCACCACTTGTAGAACTGAGAGCCATGTCCTAGCAAACATCCCTACAAAGACTTTGACTAGCTAACACACAGAAACTAGTAATCTGTAACTTGAGGCATACAGCTTCTTACATATTGACTGCACATGTACCTACATAATGCTCTAACTCTACATCTAAAATGTAAACCACTGGTCATCCTGAAGCAAACGCGACACTAAAATGACAATGGGAAATCCTCAACAAACAACAAATAGAGCTCCACAACAGCAACACTACATGTAGTTCACAAGGTCTGCTGATAACTCCCTCACAACTTCAAGATAACCTCAAAAACATTATCTTCAGTTAAAAACATACAAAAATATATACTGGGTGCAGCCTTAAACACCAATTCACAGAATCAAAGCCCATGGGTTAGTCAGACCATTACGATCCAAGCTAGCTCCTTTACAGGAGCTACCCACTGTAATCATATTCAGAAGAACCTTTTAGACAATGTGAAACATAATTCAAAGATAGAAGGGCTAAGACTCTAACTGAAGCACTTTCCCAAAGCTAAAATCTAGGGACTTCCAGGCTTGTCCACAACCCCCAATGCTTCTTTACCTCCTGGGCATCCCTGGCAGCCTTTGCGTCATCTTCGTTGTAACGATTGCAGTTATACCTAAAAACAGGTTTGGTGGTGGGGGGTTGGTTTAGGGAGGAGGTGAGGTAGATGGCGAGGGAGAAGAAAAAATGGTTTCATTTCAGCTTCAATAGCAAAACAATATAACAAATGTATAATATTAACTTGACATGTCCATTTATAGCTTTCTTCACCAGTTTAGAAATTTACTTTTATGAAGCACCATGAACAGGCCAAAACAATACTGAACATTCCTGTTGAAGGATTACTTGAATCCATTGATTCATTTCTTCCCCATATCTACTAGCTGCACCAAGAGACCCACTCTCTTCCTGTATCAGGCCAAATTAGTCAGAGTTCTTCACTGCAACTTTCAGCATAAAACCCTTCCATTGATTTGGAGTAGGAATGTTTCCTCAGTGGATGAGAGCTTGACCTGCCATATATTGAAAGCAATACCCTTACCACAGAGACCTTCAATCACCTATCTTGCCTAGATTCAAATTTGGGTCACAGAGATAATAATAGCATTGCTCTATATTACATAACCCAGCACCCAAGACAATTCAAATCCTTGAACATACTAAACTTCTTCAATGTACAGGAGTGGTGTGACTGAAAGACTAACCAGGCAGATCCATGTGGCTCCCAGGGTCCAAGGCAGACCCAACAGAATTCTGCTTTACAATTCTGATTGCGACAAACCATATGATTGCACCCACCATCCTTTTCAATGGTCACATGGCATTTCGGACATTCCTGTTGAAACAGTTCAGGCATGTTAACAAAAAGTAAAGATCCAATAAATTTAAGTAACATGCCCACTTGAGTTTAATATGGTAATGCTCTCTAATCAACTACATACCAAGACCAATGAATTAGTAAACCACATTGAGAAATCAGTCCTCAGGTTAAGGCCAGTGAATAGCAGTTAGATGCACTCAAGATATGCTCCAGTTATTATTTTACTTTAAGAGCCCTTTATACCCTAAGTTTCATAAGAACAACATGCTTTCTGGGGAAGAAACAACATGTCTATTCTCGAACACTACTGTTCTTATACTTGATCTGAATTGGAACAGACTGTTGTTGACCAGGTTCCCTCAAGCCTTCCCAAGCGATAAAATGAGTACTTTACACCATTACAGCAGACAGATTTGAGTTTTAACCCACAGTTTGTGTACAGGACATAGTCTGCATCAATAGACATAGCATACAGGTAAAAAAAACAAAGAACTGTAGCCCAGCCCAATCATTTTTGTAAAATGCAGTTGTAATTATACAGAAGATTATTCAAAATATTAATGGACCATAGCAAGTTGGATTAACAATTAGTTAGGAGGAAACAGGCTATGATTTAAGGTGTTGTGCACAGTGGTTGGATAAGGGCAGCAGCATTCTGAATAAAGAACATATAGCACAGGAACATTTGCTTTGGCACACCAAAACTTTGTCTTTCTAAACTAAAACCCTTTTAACTCAGCATGGTTTCACATCCCTTGAATCTGTCTATTCACGTATCCATCAAGATGCCTCTTAAATGTTGCTATTGTTATCTGCATCCACCACCACCTCTGGCAACACATTCCAGGCCCTTACCACTTAAAAAAAACCCTGCCTTTCACATCTCCTTTTAAGTTAAACCTATGTGTCCCATTAACTGCCCTAGTAAATATACTGGGAAAAAGACTCCAACTATCCATACCGCTCAATTTTGCAAGCTTCCATCAGATTGCCCGTCTTCCTTCAGCATTCAAGTAAAAAGAATGCAAGCTTGTCCAATCTCTCTTCATAGCTAATACCCTCCAAACCAAAATACATCCTGGTAAATCATTTGTGTATCTTCTCCAAAGCTGCCACATCCTTCCGGCAGTGTAGCAACCAGAACTGTGCAAAACATTCCAAATTTGGCCTAAAGTTCTATACAACTGCAACATGACTTGCCAATTTTTATACTGTGCTCTGACTGATGAAGGCAAGCATGCTATATGCTTTCTGACCACTTGTGTTGACACTTTCAGGGAATGGTGAATCTGTACGCCTCGATCACTCAGTATGCTGATGCTATTAAAACGATTCTACTAGTTCCTGTATATTCCTCTCGTGCATTAAATCATCCAAAATACATATACATATATAAGACAACAGGGATCGCAGTACTGATCCCTGCAATATACCACTGGTCACTCCAGTCAGAAAAATACCCCTTCACCCTTACTCTGTCTTTTATGACCATGCCAGGTCTGCATCCATCTCATCAGCCCACTGCAGATCCAACGTGACAGCACCTTTTGTATCAGAGTCAAAAAGTGTGGTGCTGGAAAAGCACAGCAGGTCAGGCAGATCTGAGGAACAGCAGAGTTGATGTTTTGGGCATTCCTGATGAAAGGCTTATACATGAAATGTCAACTCTCCTGCTCCTTGGATACTGCCTGACCGGTTGTGCTTTTTCAGCACCACACTGTTCAACTCTGACTCTCCAGCATCTGCAGTCCTCACTCTCCACCCTTCCTATCAGCCTGCCATGATGGACCTTGTCAAAGGCCTTGCTAAAGTCCTTATAGACAATAACGATCAACCCGCCTTCAATCATTTTTGTCACTTCCACAAAAATTCAAATTAAGAGTCAGACAGCATGGAAACAGACACTTCAGTCCAACCAGTCCACACTGATCATGTTCCCAAACTAAACCTGCCCTACCTGCCCATACTCGGCCTCAATTCCTCCAAGCCTTTCCTGTCCATAAACTTGAGGGCAGTGTGGTGGATGTGATCTATATAGAATTCAGTAAGGAATCTCACAAGGTTCACAATAGACTGGTTAGCAAGATCAGATTGTCATGCAATACAGGGAGATCTAGCCATTTGGACACAGAACTGGCTCAAAGGTGGTGGTAGAGGGTTGCTTCTCAGACTCGGAGCCTGTGACCAGCCATTTGCTCCAAGAATCAGTGGTGGGTCCATGAATGGTTTGGATTTCAGCATAGGAGGTACAGTAAGTAAATTTGCAGGTGGCACCAAAATTGGAGATGTAGTGGACAGCAAAGGAGGTTACCTCAGAGTACAACAGGGATCTCGATCAGATGGGCCAATGGGTCGAGGAGTGGCTGATGGAGTTTAATTTAGAAAAACAAGAGGTCCTGCATTTTGGAAATGCAAATCAAGGCCAGACTTATACACTTAATGGTAAAGTCCAGGGGAGTGTTGCTGAACAAAGAGACCTTGGAGTGCAGATACATAGTTCCTTGAAAGTAGAGTCGCAGGTCAATAGGATAGAGATGAGGCACTTGGTATGCTTACCTTTATTGGTCTGTGCATTGAGTATAAGAGTTGGGAGGTCATGCTGTGGCTGTACAGTACATTGGATAGGCCACTTATGGAAGACTGCATTCCATTCTGGTTTTCCTGCGATAGGAAGGATGTTGTGAAACTTGAAGTTCAGAAAAGATTTACAAGAATGTTGCCAGGATTAGAGTGTTTGAGTAGAAGAGGCTCCCTGCAATGTCAAAGACTGAGGGGGCGACCTTAGAGGTTTATAAAATTATGAAAGACATGGATAGGGTAAATAGACATGGTCTTTTCTCTGGGGTAGGGAAGTCCAAAATTAGAGGGCATAGGTTTAAGGTGAGAGGGGAAAGAATTAAAAGACACCTAAGGGGTAACTGCTTCACGCAGAGGACGGTGCGTGCATGGAATGAGCTGACAAAAGAAATGGAGGCTGCTACAATTACAACATTTCAAAGCCATCTGGATGGGTATATGAATAGGTAGGGTTCAGAGGAATATGGGCCAAATGCTGGAAAATTGAGCTAGATTTATTTAGGATATTTGGTCAGCATGGATCAATTGGACCAAAGGGTCTGTTTCTGTACCATACATCTATATAACTTATCCAAATGTCTTTTTAATGTTGTATTTATATCTGCATCCACCACTTTCTCTGGCAGTTCATTCCATACATGAACCATGGTATTTTTTTAAAAATTGCTCCACGTTTTTTTTTACATCTTTCTCCTCTCACTTAAACATATTCCCCCCCCCACACTCTAGGGAATGACCTTCATCACTCACCTTATCGATACCACCCATGATTTTATAAACTTCAATAAGGTCACTCCTCAACCTCCTATGCTCTGGTGGAAAAACGTTCCAGTCTATTTTTATATCTCAAACCCTCCATTCCTGGCAACATCCTGGTAAATCTTTTCTGTACCCTCTCCAGTTTAATAATACCATTCCTATAACAGGTACCAGACCATACACAGTACTCCAGAAGAGGCCTCACAAACAACCTGTACAACCTCAACATGCCAACTCAACTCCTATTCTCCAAGGAGTAAGTAATGGAGGCCTCCACTACGAAAACAACCCTCCATCACTCTGTCTCCTACCATAAAGCCAAATTTGTACCCAATTGGCAAGTTTGTCCTGAATCCCATGTGGTCTAACTTTACTAATTAGTCTACCATGAGGAATCTTGTCAAAATGTTTACTTGGAGTTAAGTAAAGCATGTCTACTGCTCTGACCTTTTGATTGCTTCATAAGAAAAATCAAGCTTGAAAGACATGATTTTGCTCACACAAAACCCATGCTGACTATCCCTAATCAGTCCTTGCCTCTCCAAATGCATGTAAATCCTATCTTCCAGAATCATCTACAACAACCTACCCATCACTGATGTCAGACTCACAGACCTATAAGATTTAGGCTTCTCCATACATCCTTTCTTAAAGGAAAACACATTAGCGACCATTCATTCCTCTGGTACTTCACCTGTGTTTATAGATGACAAAAATATTTCCAAGACCATGGAAATTTCTCCCTAACTTGCCACAATGTTCTGGGATACACCTAATCAGGTCCTGGAGATTTATCTAACTTTATGTTTTCTAAGACCTCCAGTACTTCCACTTCTGTAATGTGAACAGTTGCCAAAACATCAATATTTATTTTCCCATTTTCTCCAGCCTTCATTTATTTTTCACTAGCTAAACTGATGGGGTATGCTCAGTTAATATCTCGCCCATCTCCCAAGTATTCCTCAACAGCTCTGACTGTCTCCTTCAGCCTTACGTATGCCTCCTTTTCTCATTTTAACTAAGTTCTCAATTTCTCTAGTTACCCAAGATTCCTAAATCCTGCCACCCTTACCCTTTTTTTCCACAGGAACACGTTGGTTCTGAACTCTAAACAAGTGGACTTTTAAAGATTCCCACATTCCAGATGTGGATTTACCCTCAAACAGCTGCCTTAATCTGTATTCACCAGTTCCTGTCTAACATCAGTTTAGTTTTTTTTAGGAGAACTACGTTTATCCTTATCAAGAAGTAAATTAAAATTTACAGAATATTGTCACTGTTCCACGCTCGCCTCTCAAACTTCAATCACCTAGCCAGTCTCACTCATCAATAACAGATCTAGTATGGCTCCTTGCACGGTTGGACTATTTACATGTTGTTTTCAAAAAAAAAGTCCTGAACACACCGAACAAATTCTCTCCCATCCAAGCCCCATGGCACTAAGGGGTCCCAGTCAACATAGGAAAGTTAAAAATCACCAACAACTTCACTGTTGTTCTTACATTTTTCCATAATCTGTCCCTCTATCACCTGCTGGCTGTAGGAAGGCTTGTACTACAATACTAAAGTGAATACACACTTCCTATTCCTAAGCTCTCTACCCATATGGCGTTGCTGTATGAGCCTTCTAAGGTGTGCTCCCTTAGTACAGCTGTGATATTGTCCCAATCAGTAATGCAACACCCCCAGCTCTTTTACATCTCCCTCTTTCATGCCTGAAACCTCCAAATCTCAACATTTAGCTGACAGTCCTGTCCCTCTCTCAACTAAAACAAACAGATGCATCATAGTTAAATGCATTAATTCGAGCTTAAAGTCAATGTGCTTTACCGGTCATATTTGTATTAAAACAAATACACCCCCGACCTTCAGTCCTGTCAGGTTCAGTAACCTCTTCCCTTCTGATCTTTCTCTGAGCAAGTGAAATGGCTGAAGTCAGTCAGACTGAGTTACTGCTCTGGTCCCTTGCCCTGCCAAACTTGCTTTGCTATGTCATCTCTTCTATTTACTACATGTATCAGTAACTTTAAAAAACAGCTAGAATTCACAGGGCAATAATGAAATTGTGGGCCTTAATGAGGAATTCTCAAGATCAAACGGAGCTGCAAAAGATTATTGATAACATGTGGAATGGGGACATATGGTAAATGGAATAGATCATCAGTAAATGAAAGACTGATTGCAAGGTTTAAAAAGCAAACAGCAAGACACTGGAAATATATGGGAAGGGAGTTTGGGGTTCAGATTCATAAGACAATAAAAACAGCATCAAATGAATAAACCACAAGACTGACAATAGATTACAGTTTGTTTTAAGAGGTGCCGAATCAAAGTCAAAAAATACTAACCTACACAAAACTTCAGAAATATCATGCGTGGAAATGCACTAATGTGCAGTTTTAGAATCCACATTATACAAAGGATATTTAAGTAACAGCACAGATTCACTAGCATTTTGCTTCACTTATGAAATACAAAGACTGCACAAAAAATTGCAATAAATTTTCATTAGAATAGAGGAAACTAGGAGAAATATGATAAAGGTGCTCAGCATTACAAAATGATGTGGATGAGATGCAGAAACAAACTGATCACTGTGATGAAGGGTTCCAGGAAAAGGGATCACAAATGGAGGATTAGATCTAAGTGATTATGAAAAGGGGATGTGAGAAACTTTCCCTCAGAGAGGGAAGACACTGGAATGGTCTACCAAATGTGAGGCCAAAAAAAAGTGTCAACATTTAAGAATATGATTGATGGGTGGCTGAAATAGAATGAAGGGATACAGTGACAAAGTCAGCATTAGAATTAACATTATGGCTGATGTGAAAAACACTGACTGCTTGAGGTGAATGACCAGCTTCCATGTTATATCTATTTAGTTAGAAGTTTAAAGTTTAAAGTAATCACTTTCAGGAACAATTATAGTGTTCACTCAGCTGATGCTCAAATACACAGTGAATCAAAACTAAAACTACTTATTGTGTAATGTTATTTTCCATTGTGAAAATGAGAATCAGTTACCATTAAAATAGTTGTTTTTGGCTCCTTGTGTTAGCATGTTAAGCCACTTAAGTGATCCTGGAGTATAGCCTTGAATCGAGCTCCCACAACCTTTGTAATCCCTCTCTAACTCAATTAATCTTTGATCCTGTTGTTGTTGGCTCATTTGCAGGTATCTGGACATCCAAGTGCAACTTGTGGAGCCAGTAAAACATGCCTTTCAATTGCAGTTTAATCTATCATGATTTCTGACATTATCCTATGGAGTGCTACCTAACTCATCAGAAGTCACAATCACTTAGGCACTAGGTATAAAGAAGGTAGTACACACAGCTGTCTTCCACCAAAGACACATACTGCAAATAGCCTGATCTCACATGGAAAATAGTTATTGAATCATATGAAATTAAACAGGAGAGGAGCCAAGCAGAGAGAACACAGGAAGCACAGAGATGGAGACCATCAGTAGACCTTTTGTCCTTAGCCGTACAGATAAGGCTACTTTTATTGTTCATAGTTTTGTACTACTGATCCAGTTAACTTCATACTAAACTTAAATGCGATCGTTGTTCACAAACTGTGAGATCACCCAAGGAATTTCGATGGAAGAGACACAATAGTTTCAAGGACAGAAGCCTGAAAGTAAGAACTGATAAAGATACATCCAAAATGCACGTGTGGCAATGTCAATCTCAATCTCTTGGGGGTGAATACAAATAGTAAGAGAAGGCTTCTCTGTAATTCTTCAGCAATGCTCTGGCACATAAGTCATTCAATTGCATATGGTGCTAAGTTCCTGGAGGTTTCTGGTCTACCTTAGTGTTTGCTGCAATCCAATTGGAAGTTTCACTGTCATCATCACACTTCTTAATCCACTTCTTCAACCACTACAAAGAAGAAAACGTTATATGTGATTTCTGCAGTTAATAACTACAAGAGTCAGCTCATCTACAAATATATCAATTGCAGGTAATTTTGGAAATATTTAAGCTAAAATGGAGATCAGTACACCCCAAATAATTAGCAAACTATTTGAGACATTTCTTAAATTTCCACACACCAGTTTTTGTTCTCCATGTCATGCTGTCAGAGAAAATTATTTATTCCTTGGACTCTGCCAGTGTTATGAGGGATTTAGATACTACAGTATCTCAGGGTGATTTTCTGTCTGCGTTAGAAGCACTGGGCTTCATGGGACACTTGGCAAAAGTCAGCCCATGGAAACATTGGATTCTAACTGTAGCATCTGCAAATGCAATGTGGCTTCTCCTGTTCACAATATTAATATAATAGTGTCATGTACTTCTACAGAAAATCAATATGCCTCAAATACATTGCCCTGTCAATGTTCAACGGATATTAGCTCATCCATTCTCTCTTCATTGACAACACTGGTTGATCCAACTGCTTTCAACTGCATATGGGCCTGATTTACAAATCTCTATCCAGACCTTTTATCACCTCGTTTGCACTATGGATCTTTTTGATATGTTTCACAAGGCTGTTGTTTTTACAACACAGATGTTGCATCAGCACAACTAGTCATTGTCACTCTTCAGGGGCTGTGAGAAACATGGCAGCATAAGGGAGAGAAATTATGAGTCCCATGCTGCTCGTGGCCTGAACACATCAGTTCTGTCCCTGGCCAAAGTGCAGCTGCAGCAGCACCAGCACACCCCAATTCCCCAGCTCTGCTTCTTTCTCCCGTAGACTCTTCCACATAATCCTGTTGCTTTATCATTTGTTTTATTTCACTTTCACCGAAGTATTTTGATTGCAAGAATTTATTGATGATTGAATACATGTAGCAGTCTCTCACCTTGCATTTAACAGGATCATGCCAATTCTCAGCACAGTTGAAGCTGTAAATTAAACAAAAGTTATTTAATTTGTGTGACTCAGACCTCAGTTCAGGTAGCTCAAGACACCGAGTAACAGAGAGTGGCACTGAAGTAGAAATTTGTGCTATGCACACTTACCAGAACTGCCGCCCACATTTACAGCGAACAGGTTTTGCATCAGGATACTGGACTTTAATAACATGGTGACAGTCAGGGGCAGGGCACCATTTTAACAGTCGATTGCACTGTGATGGAAAAGCATAACTGTTGGTGTTTCAGTCAAAAAAAACAAGCACAGTTATGAGAAGGTGGCATAACAGACAGGTTCCAGTCAGACCCAATCATTATCCAATGACGTTTTTGTTGCTTGAATTATGATATATACATAAACAGCAACCCCTCCTTAATATTGCAAACCTCCAACTACTGCCATATTGCAAAATGATTAAAAATCCACATTAAACTTATTTAGAAGAACATTTTGAATTCCCATTTCACTAGTTTGGCAGCCAATGCTTTCAATGAACACCTTTACATCACAGTTCCATGCTTACAACTTTCACACACATTATTCATTTTGAGTAGAAAAAAAATTACCTCTACAAAACTGTTGGTTATTAAATGCTGGTACTTCAACTTGACTTTGGAATCTGTGATCAAACGCCTAGAGAAAATAAATAGACATATTTCTTGATTAAACTAATGTACTGGAAGGAAAAAGTAGTCATTTCATAGTGGAAGCAACTTAATGCAACCATAGCCTGTATTCTTACAGATTTCATAGCTCAATCACTATGACGGTGATGTTTGGATGTAGTGGGGTTGGGTGGGAGACAAGGAGGAGGAGAAGGAGACAGGATAGAAAGAGAGGGCTTGCGATTGGAGAAGGTAAGCTTTTGTATCTTCTTTATACAAAAAAATCTTTGCAGTGTGATTGCTGATAAATGGACAAATGAATCATATTTCTGTGGGAGATACATATTTTGCAGGCAGATATTACAATCAGGAATTATAGGCTTTTTTTCTGATAGAGCTTTAGATAAACTAAATGCTCACCTCACTTGCATTGAACTTGTCACAATGACAGCCAAACGCGGAAGGAAAGCAAATGTCTCTATGTATTTTAATATTAAATGGCGAGGACTCTAATGTATGCACTATAAAAGTGAGACTAGTCACAAATTAGGATGCAAACAACGCAGTATACTTTACTGGGTTTGTCATAACAGAAACAGGTACATGATAAATGGCGTCCCACCATCAGCCTGAAACAGTTAAAAGGGATGAGAGTTCATTCAACTTCAAAACATGATCCCACTTCTTCAGAAATAAACAGCTTGCAATTTATCAGAAGTGAAACACAAAATACATCAAGATAGATGCACTTCACCATGGCTGTCATTTAACTGAAATGTTATGTAAATAGAACATGCTGAAACAAGGTGACTGTTAGCTTGTATATACAAAGTACAATGAACTCAGATCAATCAGAAGCCAGTTGCTCAACCCTACTTTGTAAGCCAATTACACACTACAGAAATTGCAAGTGTTAGATAAGGTTAGCGTGAAGCACAAGCACTGCCATGGCCCTATCTCTGCACTGCAAGTTCTGTAATTCAGTGTTAATTGTTTCAGAACTGTAAAAAGTCATTAATTCTTTTGAAGTTCATCACAGCAGCAGTGCTGCAGGAGAGAATTGAGTGATTGAGTCAGAATCCTATAGCACGGAGACAGGCCTTTGGGCCAAACTGCACCATGCCAACCAAAATGTCCATCCATGTTTACCCCATTTCCATGCACTTGGCCCATATCTTTCTGATCCTCTCTCATCCATTTATTTCTCCAAATGCCTTTTAAATGTTGTTAGTGTACCCGCCTCCATCACTTGCACTGCCAGTTCATTCCATATGCATACCATCCTCTGTTTAAAAAATAGACACCCCTCAGGTTCCCTTTTATTCTTTTCTCTCTAACCTTAACCTGACACCCTCAAGTCCTCAATTCTCCAACCCTGGGAAAAAGACTGAGTGCATTCACCCTGTCCATACCTCATGAGCTTACACACTTCTAAGGTCCCCCCTCAGTCTCCTATGCTCAAAAGAAAAATGTGCCCATCCAAATACTAAACACTGTCAAAGCACAACTTTGCCCCAAACATAGGAAGCTTAATAGGTGGGTTGGTATTAAACCCCTGGTCCAAAATGGCACACTAATGCAGGACAAGCTCAGGAAGCACACAAAAGAAAAAGCAGTTGAACTTATCTAGCAGAGAAATCAAACTCTGCAGCAATGGACAGAGGAAAACCTTTCAAGGAGATGACCGTATTTCAGTCATTATTCTCAGGCAGAATCAAAGACTTTGAAAACACATTTCAGACCTCCACTACCCAGAAGGACAGTGGCACAGGCAGCAGGGAACATCAAATGAAAGTGCCCTTTTAAGCCTCGATATGGAACAATAATGCCATTCTCTCAGTCACTGGAGCAAAAACCCTAGGATTCTCACCACAACAGCATTGTGGATGCACTTATACCAGATGGTTTGAAAACATGACTGTGAGCTGTTGCAAGAGCAAATATTCATTTGCACTACTCAACTACCTGACAATGAGAGAGTGTCTCACGGACATCACTAGACAATCAATTGCATTACCATGACTGAATTCCCCCACTATTAACACCCTTGGGGCTACTATAGACCAGCCATATAAATATTGTGGCTACAAGAGTAGATCAAAGGCCAGTTTAGACTACTTTCTAAACGGCGAGAAAATTCATAAAGCCAAAGTACAAAGGGATCTGGGAGTGCTAGTCGAAGATTCTCTAAAGGTAAACATGCAGGTTGAATCCGTGATTAAGAAAGCGAATGCAATGTTGTCATTTATCTCAAGAGTAAAAAATGAGGTCTGCAGATGCTGGAGATCACAGCTGAAAATGTGTTGCTGGTCAAAGCACAGCAGGCCAGGCAGCATCTCAGGAATAGGGAATTCGACGTTTCGAGCATAAGCCCTTCATCAGGAATGAGAGAGTAGCCAAGCAGGCTAAGATAAAAGGTAGGGAGGAGGGACTTGGGGGAGGGGCGATGGAGGTGGGATAGGTGGAAGGAGGTCAAGGTGAGGGTGATAGGCCGGAGTGGGGTGGGGGCGGAGAGGTCAGGAAGGAGATCGCAGGTTAGGAGGGCGGTGCTGAGTTGAGGGAACCGACTGAGACAAGGTGGGGGGAGGGGAAATGAGGAAACTGGAGCCAAATTTTGTTGGTTGGAATGTAGTTCGGAGTCCATGTGGGTGCTGAGGAAGGAGATGTGGCTGTGGTAACGAGTCTGTTTGAGAACATGGCTGAAGAGTTTCTGTGCAGAGGAGATGACCTGGGGGGTGCAGTGAGAGAGAGACTCACTGAAATCCTTGTAGAGGAAGGAAGAGAGCTTCTTCAAGGAAGGCATCCTTGCAAGAGGATTCGCAGTAGGTTAAAATGCTTCTTCAAGGAAGCAGCGATGTGCTACTGAGACTTTATAAAGCTCTGGTTCGGCCCCATTTGGAGTACTGTGGGCCCCACACCTCAGGAAGGACATACTGGCACTGGAGCATGTCCAGCGGAGATTCACATGGATGATCCCTGGAATGGTAGGTCTAACAAACGAGGAACGGTTGAAGATCCTGGGATTGTATTCATTGGAGTTTAGAAGATTAAGGGGAGATTTAATAGAAACTTACAAGATAATACATGGCTTGGAAAGGGTGGATGCTAAGAAATTGTTTCCATTAGGCGAGGAGACTAGGACTCGTGGGCACAGCCTTAAAATTAGAAACGGCCAATTCAGAACAGAAATGCGGAGACATTTCTTCAGCCAGAGTGGTGGGCCTGTGGAATTCATTGCCGCGGAGTGCAGTGGAGGCCGGGACGCTAAATGTCTTCAAGTCAGAGATTGATAAATTCTTGATGTCACAAGGAATTAAGGGCTACGGGCAGAATGCAGGTAAGTGGAGTAGAAATGCCCATTTGCCATGATTAAATGGTGGAGTGGACTCGATGGGCCGAATGGCCTTATTTCCACTCCTATGTCTTATGGGAATCTTACAGTATGCAACTAATCTGACTCTCAAACCCACCATATGTAAGGCAGAATTCAGGAGTGTGACAGAAAACACCCCAAATAAGTTCAGCTCCAACAACACTTAAGCAGCTCAATACCAACAAGGACAAAGATGCCTTCTTCATTGGCTCCCATCCACAAACATTAATTCCCTCCAACACCAACACAACAACGGCAGCTTATACATCACCACAACATGCAGTGCAGAAATTCACCAAAGAACCTTAGACAATGCCTTCATGACACCCACCATCTAGAAGGGTAAGGGCAACAGATATTTGGGAACACCATCACAAGTTCCCCTCTAAGTCACTCTCTACCTAACTAGGAAATACAATCCCTTTTTTTTAGAAATGTGGCTGGGTCAAAAAGAAAAAATGGGACACCCGCCCAAATGATATTATGGGTCTACCTGCACTAAATGGAGTTCAGCCATTTACAAAAGGCAACACATCACCGTCTCAAGTTTAAATCAGGATGGGCAATAGACACTCACTCAGCCAATGAAGCATACATCCAAAATATATTTTAAAGTGTGATGGGCAATAAATGTTGGCCCTTTCATTGATGCCCAGGAACTATTTAAAACTGCGAAGAGTTTCCAGCAGAGAAACAGCTTACTTATTCCAATTGATGCATCCAGTGTTTAGGTTCCACTTGAGCTTACTCCTGGCCTAGCAGCATTCCTTTCTTTTTCATGTTTTTCAAGTGTTCTTCCACATTTTACAAATGGAATTTGCAACTGATCATAACCAATGCATAATTTCATTAACACAGTGCCAGCTCTTCCCTAAAGTGAAGTTGGGCAGCTGAGTTTTAACTGATTTCTTGAATGGTGAGAGCTTAGAAAGTCAGAGTCATCCAGCACAGAAACAAACCCTTCAGCCCAGCTCACCCATGCCAACCAATTTCTCCAAACTAAACTAATCCCATTTATCTGCATTATATGGCCCATATTGCTCAAAACCTTTCCTATTCATGTAGCTGCCCAAATGTCTTCTAAACGTTTACAAGTTTTAAACAGTATCTGAGAAGTCCAAAGTGGTCTAGGTGCATTTGTTTACAAGTTATTGAAAACTAGCATGCAAATGCAGAAAGCATTCAAAAGACAAACAGCATGACAGTCTTTATCACAATAGAATGAACATAGGAATAACATGTGTAAGGAAAGATATACTTTTCCTAGAGGGAGTGCAGCAGAGGTTCACCAGATTGATTCGTGGAATGATTGGATTACCCAGTCAGGAGAGATTGGGCCTGTATTCTCAGAAGTTCGAAGAATGAGATGATTGTGTAAAAACTTATCATACCAAATGAATTCTAGAAGTCTTAAAGGGATACACAAGCTATATATAGAAACAATGCTAACCCAAGCTATTGGGTTTAGAATATCATAAAAGGCAAGCCCTTTAGGACTGAAACGAGGAGCACCTTGTTACAGTTAGACTTATACAGCACAGAAACAGACTTTTTGGTCCAAGTCACCTGGGCCAACCAGACATCCCAATTTGACCTAGTCCCATTTGCCAGCATTTGGCCCATATCTCCCTGAACCTTTCCTATTCATACACCCATCCAGATGCCTTTTAAATGTAATTGTACCAGCCTCTACCACTTCCTCTGGCAGCTCATTCCATATATGCACCATCCTGTGTGTTACCCCTCAGGTTCTTTTTAAAGCTTTCCGCTCTCATCTTAAACCTATGCTTTGGACTTCTCCACCAGAGGAAAAAAGACCATGGCTATTCACCCTATCCACGCCCCTCACAATTTTACAAATCTCTATAAAATCGCCTCTCAGTCTTCAACAGATCAGGGAAGATCACACTAACCTAGTCAGCTTCTCCCTATAACTCAAACTCTCCAATACTGGCAACCTGCTTGTAAATCTTTGCTGCGCCCTCTCAAGTTTAACAACATCTTTCCTATAGAAAGATAACCAGAATTGCAGGCACCAGTCTAAACATTCAATTATAGGGTGATCAATCTTCGGAATTCTCTATCCCAGAAGAATGTAATTTACTAAATTCAACAGAGATTGATAGGTCGCTCATCGCTAATGTCAAGGGATATGGACATGGTGCAGGTACTGAGGTACATGATCAGCTATGATGTAGAATGAAAGAGCATGCTCAAGGGACTGAATGGCCTACACCTGCTGTGTTCCTAATGTACCAATGCCATCTTCGATTAGCAGTGCTACTCCCCCACTAACTTCCTACTGCACTTGAATGACATACACACCTCAGTATTCTGGTCATCCTGAAACCAAGTCTCTCCAAAATGGCTGTAAGATAGTGTTCATTTACTTCAATGAGCGTTATCAGTCAGTATCTGAATGCACTTAGCTTTTAAAATAAGTCTTTAGTTTTGTCTTCTTGTAAGATCTAGTCTTGACTACTACTGTATTCCTAGATTTGTTTCCATGTAGAATCCTGGGCTATTGATGCATTAAAATTAGTGCCACCTAGCTTGAGCTGCTGCTTTATAGTAAACTCCTTTTTAAATACAAATACCAGATTCCTTTTGATGCAGGTAAATATTTTTCAGAAACTATACAATCTGTTATTATAGAATTATGCTAACATTTCCATTCTAGACCCAATGCAGTGCTCCAGGAGTCCAACACACTTTGGAGGAATAGTACCTCATTTTGTGCTTCAGGATTCAGCATCTTGTTCCACAAACTTCAGACTGTGAACACTGTCCTCCATTTTAATTAGACCCCATCCCAAAAGGTATTGGTTTGCTCCCAAAAGACCTAACCTATTTTCTACTTTTCAAATATATTCGGTATCAATATCTCTCCTACACTAGATTAGGAAACCCTTTAACGCTTGCTTTAGGAACCCTCCATCCGTTCCAGTTGCTCCCCCCCCCCCCCCGCCTTCATTGTGGTCATTAAAATATGCATCAAAAATTGACTAGATGCTAAGACCTAGATGGCAATTGTATGAAAGTTATTTCCCAGTAACTATTTATACACTGCACAACCAAAAAAAAAGCTTAAAATAGCCAATACAATACATGAATATAAATTCGCACAGACTGCAAATAACTATGGAAGCAATTTAATGAGCTACAGGTTGTAAGATTGCTGCCCTCGTGAAGTATATGGAATAAAGACATTTGACAAAATTACACAAGTCCAGCTGATTATCTGTCACTCAAACTGTACAAACATCTGGGCACTACTTCCAAAGTCTGAAATACTTGCGTAGCAGCTTACTATGGTTTTGAAACAACTCCAAATACACAAACTACTTTTATGATGTCACAAAATAAAAGTAGCTCAATAAAGTCTTCAACACTGGTGACCTCAAAACCTGCTCCTTTTGGCACTAAGGGCCAAATTAGGAGAATATACTTTCCTTCAGAGGGAGTGTTTTTGTACCCACACTGACAAGGCAGGTTCAAGGTCTACCTCACATGAAGGGATAGAACCACTGACAACTCAAAACCCTCACTACTGTCCTGAAGTGTCAGCTTAAATTGCATTGAGTTCTTATAATGAGGTCCAAGCCACAACAGAACTGTGGCAAATGTGAATAAATAAAGTTAACATTTATAATTTATAAATGCAAATGTTATCAAATCAAACCAAATAAGCAAAAAAAAACAAGCTTGGTAGCAGCAATGCCTTCCATCACATTACCCATGCTAACATTCAGCCAGCAGTACTGTATGAGCGATACCCTGTGGTGGAGTTGTCCAATTCCTACTTTAAGGAGTTTTCCTTTGTGTCAAAGCCAATATATATCCCTCAACCAACATCACAGAAACAGAAAAGCTGTGTATCATATCATTGTTTTTGGAAGTTTGCTGGGCACAAATTGGCTGACATGATTCCTACATTACAATTAGGACTATGCTTCATTGGCCTTTAAACGAATTTTGCATTGCCCTGAGATCATGAAAGGCAATATATATTTGCAAGCTCTTTTGCTTATTAACAAAAAGGTTTCATGCATTAGAAATGAAGTTAGATAAAATTAGAGTGTTAGCGGTATTTGTCAGGATGCACCAAGTTAAAAGAATGATAAAAACAAATTATGGAAGCAAAAAGATAGATTGAAATCATCAATCTCTACACTTTACCAAAGAATGACCACTGAAGGACTTTTGCCCGAAACGTCAAATTTGCTGCTCCTTGGATGCTGCCTGAACTGCTGTGCTCTTCCAGCACCACTAATCCAGAATCTGGTTTCCAGCATTTGCAGGCATTGTTTTTAACCACCCTCACTACATCCCAACCTACCTTCTGGAGAACAAAATCTCTTTACAGTGACCTCTAATTACAAGAGTCAGTAACTATATTCCCACTGGTTTATGATCATGGCAACTGTACATATTGTTATCCCTCTGTTTATTGTACTGGCACTAATGTGAAAAAAATACTTAAGCTACTACTGCTTAATATTCTCATAACTCCACTAACATGACATGACTACAACTATCATTTCCCATTTGCACACAAAACAATCTTTCCAGACATGATCTAAATTTAAATGAACCGTGCCTGGAACTATACAGTTTGGCGTCTTTGGGAAGTGAATGCAGTACAGAAAACTTTACATCATTTCACTTCCCTGAAATTCTAGCCATGCACCCCAGAGTTAGATTCTTTTCCTGAGCTGTATGTAAATAGAAATAGTTATCAGGTATTTAAAAAAAAACTCACATAACTGTGTTGTCATCGACGAGGATATCACAGCCGTGAGCTGGGCACGATATAGTCTGCAAGAAAAAAAATCAGAACAAATGATGCTGCTAACGCAGTACGACTCAAAACGTTCAGTTCCAGTGAAAATGAGACAAATGACACAAATACGTACCTGCCCCATACCTTCTTCTATGATCTTTGTAGTTAAGTATTCATTCCAGCACTGCATACAGAATTTGTGACCACATTCTAAGCCTGTGAAGTACTGCAACAAGCAAGAAATTTTAAAAAACAGATTGCCAGTGTAATTATTTGATGCAATTAGCATCCAAGAATATTTCAACAATATTAAATCACATGCAAAGCTTTAACACAACATACAAAATACAACATGTGATGTCTTGCGCGGATGCACAGGCTGCTAAGTCCTACTCGCTGTTATTTATTTTTCTCTTTTGCCCTACTGAATCCATTAGACATTAGTGAATAAATCTGAAGCTAAGACATCAAGATCTAACCTGTCAGGATCTCGAAATCCATGCAAGTCAATGGCAAGGGATTTTTATTTATATATTTCATTGCATGTGACTCCATAGGGCAGTGGCAAAACTCCCAATGCCCTGCAGGCACAGCAGCGCATCATTTTGCCCCTTCAACAACAAAATGGTAAGACCTCAAGCCTGTCCCAAGAGGCAGAGGCACCCCTCCAACAATTCCATAGGGCACAGCCATACAAAGAGGAAACACGGACACTTTATGAAATATGAAGGCTTAATGATTGCTCAAATTCATCATTATATTCAATATTTAAACAAAACATTTGTTTCTCATAATCACGAACCAACTTCAACAATATTTCCTCATTCCAGGAACTCTGTGTTCAACAGCCCTACTGTTCAGCGTATATTACCTTTCCTGTATTTCACATGTTGTAAACTACACCCAGCATTGACCTGCCCATTTCAACAAACGATTTATTGCCCCTTGAAATGAATTGCATTTATCTTCAGTTTACAAAGTCTTTAAGCAGCAAACTTTGACATAATGACTCTATCCTAACCAGGTACATAAATGGAAAATGAAATGGTTCCAGAATCACACTTTGGCAGTCTCAGCCACATTCAACTATTAAGAAATCACAGTTATGTCTAACTAGATGATTATATCCCCATTTACGTCCTGGGCTTCTCCACACCAGCACCGAAGGACATCTATTCTCTATGGAATGCAGCAACTCAAGAAGGTAGGTTACGACCACCTGCTCAAGGGAAATTAGGAATGGACAATAAATGCAGGCCTTGCCAGTTTGGTTCATGCCCCAACACAAAAAAAGACAATCAATACATAAAACTCTAAATAAATTTTATGACTAATGAATTAGAAATTGATGAAATCATGAGCAGCATCTGCCACCTCCACCCCCCTCCAACCGCCTCAGGTCTTCCTCAGGTTTCAATAATCTCCTTCTGTCTTCAGGATTGTGCAGTTTGTCTGCAGTGAAGGAAAGAATAAATGGCCAGCAGCTTCCTGGCTTATATCTTACTTGTTTAGAAAAGACAGTTATAAGAACTTTTTTACCTTCTGAACTAACCTATTTCCCCCCCCCCCAAAGTCCTTACAAGATGGATGCCTCAGTAGACAACTGTCCATTAGGGTTGAACCAGTGCTAATTCAAAGGCTATTCAACTGTTACCTTAGCATCAATCTCAAACAGGGGACATTTAGAATCAGATTAACCCTTGGGCAGTGCAGTGGTCCTTCTGAAGATAAAGGAATTCAAGTCTTCTGGGAGAAAAAGAGACAGAAAAGGACCTTAATCAACTTTTTTGCTTGGTGGAAATACAGTATTGAGAATTACGGAGTGACTATCCCAAATGCAAAACAACTGCAGACTTCACTTTGGCACAAAGTTGTTGCAAAGATCTTTTATAAATTTTCCAATCTGGAATAGTACCCGTTATGTAACAATTGAATCTCCCGAAGAAAACACATTCAGTAAAATTGATCCATCTGAACCTCACTGACACATTTGGACAACTGACACTGCTGGTTGTCAATTTATTATGGTATCAGTAATCTGGGAAATAGCAATTTGGTGCATACTGGCTATTGCACATTCATATCTCGTTTAGTGGACTTCACAAATATTATTAGGTCAGTCCTATTGACCAAACTTAACCATTATTAAAAGTGAAATATGATATTTTAAAAATTTAAAATGTGTTGGAGGGAGGATTAAACAGCAGCTAATAGTTGCCCCGAATGCTAAACTAATACAGAAACCAACTATATTAAGTTCAGTTAAGTCTGCCCATCTAATTGGTCTACTTTAGAACATAAGAACTAAGCACTGGAGTAGAATTGAGCCCCCCCAACTTGTTCAGTATGATCATAGCTGATCTCATCTTAGCCTCAACTCCACCCTCCTGCCTACTCTCCATAAACACAGATTTTAAATCTATCTCCTCCTAAAAGTTTTTTTTTGAGTCCATGAACTCTGAGGCACTGAATTGCACAGGTTCATAACCCTTTAAAATAATTAATTCCTTTATATCTATTGAAGCCGGCTACCCCTCATTCTAAATCTATCACTCATTCTAGATTACTGCATGAGGAACCATTCTTTCTACAGCTATTTTGCCCAGCCCCTTTAAAATCTTATATCTCCTCTTATGCTTCTAAGTTCCAAAGAATATAGGCTTAAATTACTCACTCTTTATTAGGCAATCCCCTCAGCCCTGGGACCAATGAAGTGAACCTCCTCTGAATGGCTTCTAATGCTACTACATCCTTCCTCAAATGAGGAGATCAAAATTATACATCAAACCCAATGTTGTCTCACTCATACGTTCTCCAGTTGAAGCAAAACTTCCCTATTTTTATACTCTATTCCTTCAGCAATAAATGCCAGAACTCAATTTGCCCTTGTTTACCTGATGTACCTTCATCCTAGATTTCTGCAATTCATGCACAACAGTACCCAGATCCTTTTGCACTGAAGCACTGTGAAATTTCTTTCTATTTTAGATCATAAACTGCCTTTCCAACCAAAATGGATAACCTCACACACATCAGTGTTAAACTCCATCTGCCAACATTTAGTCCATTTACTTAACCTACCAATTTCCACTTATAAATTTCTTATTTCTTCAGTACAACTTACTTTCCCACCTATGTTAGTATAATTTGCAAATTTGGCTACAGTATTTTTCATGTCCACATCAAAATCATTAGTACAGATTGCAAATAATTGGGGCCAAGAACCAAATCCTGCTGCAGCTCCTAGTTACAACTTTCATTCAGAAGACGCATTCAGGTTAGTCAAATTCAAGCTTGAATACAGTGAATAATACTACACCCAATCCCCTGTGATCTTGTGTATTAATCTTTAGCACAGCGCCTTATCAAATGTCTTCTGAAAGTCCAAATATACTACACCAACAGGACTTCCATTACCTTATTTGTTAGTTACATTTTTAACGAACTCTAACAAATAAGTCAAATACAACTAACCCTTCATATAATCATGCTGACTGATGGATTGTATTTTAACTTTCCAAACTCCCTGCTACTATTACTTTAAATGATAGCTTCTAGCAATTTTACGACAAATTGTGGGTGGCGCAGTGGCTAGCACTGCTGCCTCACAGCACCAGAGACCCGGGTTCAATTCCTGCCTCAGGTGACTGTGTGGAGTTTGCACATTCTCCCAGTGTCTGCATGGGTTTCCTGCGGGTGCTCCGGTTTCCTCCCACAGTCCAAAAATGTGCAGATTAGATAAATTGGCCATGCTAAATTGCCCATAGTGTTAGGTGAAGGGGTAAATGTAGGGGAATCGGTCTGGGTGGGTTGTGCTTCGGCGGGTCGGTGTGGACTTGTTGGGCCGAAGGGCCTGTTTCCACACTATGTAATTTAATCTAAATGGTAGATAGTTTCTTTGTCTTTTACACTTTTTTTCAAAAAAGGCGTCATATTAGCATTTTTACAATTCCAATTAAGCGTTTCCACAGCATCCTGAAATGTTGGAATATTATAGCCAATGGATCCACTATCTGTGCTCCCATTTCCTTCAAGACCCTAGGAAGTAGGCCATAAGGATTAATCTGCTTTCTAACTCAATAGCTGGCTTAGTGCTTTTTCGCTAGTTATCATGATGGTTCCCAGTTCCTCCTTTTCTATAATCTCTGCAATAAGTGGTAGTATTGCGATGGTACAATGCCCTCCACAATGGAAACAGATGCAAAATATTGATTTAGTATCACCACCATTTTTGTGTTCCTCACTATTAACTCCCTAGTTTTATCCACCAAGTGACCAACATTCACTTTAACTACTCTTACCTTTTTTTATATATTTGGAAGCTTTTGCTATCTGTGGACAGCACTAATTTGAATGTTTGTATCTTGGACAACATATTGAAAACAACTTGATCTTGGACTCACAAGTAATTAGTCAAATTAACCAATTAACCAATGTATATAATAAATACAAACCTCCAGTGGAAAATAAAGGGTTAACAAGGCAATTAAAGTGAACAGATGACATTAAGTCTCCTGAATTAATTGCACAGGGCAGACCATTTGTTTATTCAACTTTAAGAAGTGTTCAGATTATTGCTGAGAAACAATCCTAATTCACTCACCATAATTTCAACTTGCTGTCATTCAGAATAATTCAGTATTGCAAATCTGCAGTCATTTGGCACAGATCCATAAGCTGACTACTTGTGGGGACTCTGTTTGCAGAGGTACAGTACCTACCTCTGGACCAAGAGGCCTGATACAAGTATACAAGTCCCACCTGTTCCAGAGTTGTATAATAACATCTCTGAATAGTTTGATTAGAAAAATACAATAAAATAAAACAAAGGTGACTACTCATTTATTGCAATTCTCTCCTGCTTATCATTAAAAATACAATAGCAAACTGCAGAGGCTGGTCTGACACTGTGGATCTACATAACATAGACTAACTAATAAAGTTAGGTCACAGGCGATTCAGCACAAATTTGCCTAATGGATATATTATTGGTTTGACGGATGGACAAAGAGTGGTGGTTGAGGGCTGCTTTTCAGAATAGAGGCCTATCAGCAATGTTCCTGAGACCAGTTCTAGATCCTCTATTGTTTATCATTTAGATTAATCATTTGTTTGAGAATGCAGAAGGCACAGTTAGTAAGTTTGCACATGGCACCTAAACTGGTGGCATAGTAGACAGTGAAGAACACTGAAAATACAAAGTGATCTTGATCAAATGGGTCAATAGGCTGAAAAAAAATGGCAGATGGAGTCCAACCTGGATAAATGCAAGATATTGCATTTTAGGACAAGGGTGGGGCTTATACAATTAATGGTAGGATCTTGGGTAATGTTGGAGAACAAAGGGACCTAAGAGGTTCAGGTACATAATTCTTTGATGTTTGTGCCACATATAGACAGGGCGATTGAAAATGCACTTGGCAAGCTTGCCTTCACTGCTCAACCCTGAGTGTACAGGAATTGGGACATCATGGTGAGGATGTACAGGACATTGGTGATGCCTCTTCTGGAATACTGCATTCAATTCTGGTCACCCAGTTATAAGAAGGATATTAAGCTGGAGAGGGTTCAGAAGAGATTTACCAGAATGTTGCCAGGAATGGAAGGTTTGAGTAATAAAGAAAGGCTGAACAGGCTGGGACTTATAGGGAGGCTGAGAGGTGACCTTGTAGAGATTTATAACATCATGAGGGGTATAATTAATGGTGGTTGTCTTTTCTCAAGGATGGGGACATTTCAAGA
The DNA here is from genome assembly GCF_020745735.1 of Hemiscyllium ocellatum. Taxonomy (NCBI): domain Eukaryota; kingdom Metazoa; phylum Chordata; class Chondrichthyes; order Orectolobiformes; family Hemiscylliidae; genus Hemiscyllium; species Hemiscyllium ocellatum. The sequence continues at coordinate 35,621,848 of NC_083442.1, read as the reverse complement.
CTAGAGGCCATATTTTTGAAGAGAAAGGAAAGGAGAGAGATTTCAAAAAGACATAAGGGTCAATTTTTTTTAAAAAACAGGGTGGTTCGCTTGTGGAATGAACTTCCTGAGGAAATGAGGAGTGTGGATACAATTACAACATTTAAAAGACACTTGTGTAAGTGCACGAATAGGGAAGGCTTGGAAAAGATATGGGTCAGGAGCAGGCAGGTGGAGCTAGTTTAGTTTGGGATTATGTTCAGCATGGACTGGTTAGACTGAAGATCTGTTTCCATGCAGTATGGCTCTATAACAAGATTTCACTCACTGAAACTGCAAAGTGAAAATGGATAGAATAGAATAGTTTGTAATGTGTCAAAATTGGCAGTTAATATAACTGACCCATAGCTACACTTATGAAAGATTCTTGGAACTTTTCAACAGGGTGCACATATTCTTAATAAAATATCTGCTAACAACGAATGAATATCTAAGAGAACCCTAGTTGAAAACAAAAAAGGTAAGACAATTCCTTGATTCTCAAAAACATGATATTCACATCTGCAAGCTAAGTAATCCCTCTCTAAATAAAATAAACAAACTAGTTAGACACAAGTTCTCTACAGTTATAACTAGCTAATCTGGAAGTCACAAGGGTTGTCTGTCACTTGAAGAAACTCCACAGAACTAGGTGCTCTTGCTGGTGAGAGTCAAGTTAGAGGCCAACATCCAAAACTTTTGAAAACTTTTTCAAAAAGGGAAATAAAAATGATTCTTGAGAAATTGCTGAATAGAAACAACAAAGTCCAAATAATTTTGTCCGTCAACATGTGCATTAACACTAACAAAGAATGCAAACGTAATGGAACAAACTGGTCAGTAACTTTTCAGTTGTTCATTTCCTACAAAATAAAATCAACCTCAAAAACTAAAGCCATAATTGGCATATGTCTGCACACTGTATCATCTTCCAAACTCAAATCAACAGACTTTTGATCACTGAACTAGGATCATTAAATGTTGCTGCTTTAAAAATGCTATCATGCAAATGACTTGGAAGTGATGAACACAAGAGCATGTGATGTTGAAATGTCTATGATCATTCTTACCAGGTTACAAAATGCAGAAAATATGTGCCAAACTCTCTTTTATTCCAGTTGCACAGTTGAAGAGATAAATTGTTCACACCTATTGTAATCACTTTCAGATATGCATAAAGTAAATTGGGGAAAAAGGTGAGATGTGATATGCTTTTGGGTATAAGGTTGTCTCTAAACAAAATAAAAAGTCATGTCGTCGAAAGAGACAGTCTGGAGAACCAAAAGGTTGAGCATCTCATTTTCGTGCCACCTTAGATATTAGGTAATTCTTAAAATATTCTTTCATAGAAAAGTTCTGAGCCAGCACTTAGTGTCTGTCCCTCAATTTCCCTTGAAAAGGGGCTTCTGAGCACCTTGATGAATCACAGCAATCTACTTGATGCAGATAGACCCATAGTACCATCAGGGAGGGAGGTACCAGATTTTGAACCAGTCAGGACGGTGAGTGACTTAGGAAGAATCTATCAGGTGATAGCTGCCAGCTGCTAGGCAGAGATGCTTTCCATTAGTCAAAAGATGGCCCTTTTATTCCCTTTATGTTTTTAGCCAGAATAGTACTTACTGTTTGTTGCAGAGTCAGATCTTTGCATTGTGTTATTTCCCTGGGGTGAGGTGTTCATAGTTCTTCTGTATTTTGAATTTCTCCACACAGAATTACAAATAATGCATCATTTTATAAAGAGCTTATGCTGGCTGTGATATTCAGGTGGAATCAGAGATACCATCCTCCTTGATACACAAGTTTAAATATATATGAATATATATATTTAACCAGTATACATTTGTCTGCTAAAAGGTGCATTTGAGACACCTGGAAAATTTTCCAGGTTTGCGCGTGGACAATAATGGCTGGAGATGGCAGCTCCTGCTCTTTCAGTTGCATTATGCACCCCAAAATTGTTCAATCATTCTACATGCAACCAGTCACATTCTTCCAACAACATTCATAAAATGCAGCTGACCGAACAGCTAACTTTGTTCAGATGAAATGCATCAGCTACAATTCGGGCAATAATCTGATCCATGTTTTCCCTCTAAAGAACGGAGTACAAGAATGATTAATCTTCTGAAGTTAAGGAGTCTCAATTATAAATAGTGTTTTCACATCAAAGGCAGAAGTGTCATTGAACTTTTCAGTTTAGAGATTTCGTACTTCATAATAGGTCAAATTTATTAAAACTTTGTTTTTGAAAAAGAGAACTTGATCACAATTATTCAGATGAAGACACCTCAGTATAAAAGAAAAAAATTGACAGTTATATCACACTTCTCACAACCCCAAATATTTCAAACACTTTATTAATAATATTTAAACCTATTTATAATGTACAGTTGGCCTTAGCAACAACATGACAAATAGGGGCCAATTTGATCAGGTGAGCTTGTCACAGCCATTCCGCAGGATAATAGTGACCCTACTCAGATCACGTCATGTTGTATAACATACATAGAGGGCCTGAAGTTCACCTTCCTGGTCCTGAAAAGAGGTCATTAACCTCAGTATCCTAGAATGAGAAAAGCAACAAGCGAAGCTAGCAGCATCATACTGCTATTGAATACTAGCCACGTAAGTGATGCTCATCACCAACAGGCAGGTGTGACAAAATCAAAAAGATAGACCACCTATCATACATGACAATTGTGGTTTATGAATTTCAGTACTGATGAGATACCAGGTATGTAGACCATGTGATTTAGACTGATGGGTCATATCAAACAGCACACTCCTTTGCCTAATTATAACAAGGCACTGACCATACCCAACCAGTTAGCTCTTGCAAAACCTGCAACTTGTTTCTGCAATTGAGAGCCATTTGCTGGATAATTTGGAGCGTGCAAAGAATTACAATGACACAAATTCAGGAGTGTAGGACTTGCAGTGCAGCATACTGGAATAAAATAAAGCTACATATATACATTGAAAATAGGCACACATAGCACCTGTTCAATTAAAAAAAAACAGCTGACAGTCATTTTCCCCCTTTACTATGGAGGCGATGCTAGATCTCTTCATCAAGAGCTGCTTTGGTTGACAGGACAATTCCAAAGTATTGGAAATGATCCAACATTGTCCAAGGCCTCCCCCCTAGACTTTGATGATCGGGATTTTGTTCCACAATACGAAGCCAGGTTGGTGAAGGACCTTCGTCTTGTAGATGTTCAGGGTGAACTCGGACTTCAAAATATTGAATAACTGACTCACATTCCCATGCCATCACAAGGAACACCCCTCAGTTTGTGACAGATTAGACAAGGAAAGATTATGAAAAGAATGTGGCAGCGATTTAAGAATATGTGCTCACAGCCTCAGCCTAACAAGGTACACTTATTGAGATGTCACTTCAACTCAGTTTGGCAGAAAAAGGTGAAGAAACAAGAAGCTTAAAACCAGCTAAGGTTTTGAGCAAAGCGAAACAAAGGACTGCAGATGCTGGAAATCAGAGTCGAGAGTGTGATGCTGGAAATGCACAGCAGCATCCGAGGAGCAGGTGAATCAACGTTTTGGGCATAAGTTGTTCATCAGGAATGAGGCTTGTGGGCCGGGAGGAGCAGAAAGATAAATGGGAGGGGGTGGGGCTAGGGGGCAGGTAGCTGAGAATGCAATAGGTATATGAAGATGGGTGGAAAGGTGATAGGTCGGAGAGGAGGGTGGAGTGGATAGATGGGAAAGACTATGGACAGGTCAAGAGAGTGGTGCTGAGTTGGAGGTTTGGGACTGGGTTAAGGTGGGGGGGGGGGAATGAGGAAACTGATGAAATCCTCATTAAGCCTGTGTGGTTGTAGGGTCCCAAGGTGGAAGATGAGGCATTCTTCCTCCAGGCGTTGGGTGGTTAGGGTTTGTATGTGAAATGTTCAGCCACAGGGCAGTCCCACAGATGTTCTCTGAAATGATCCGCAAGTTGGCATCCTGTCTTCATGATATAGAGGAGACCACATCGGGTACAACGGACACAGTAGATGATATTAGTGGAGGTGGAGGCATATTTCTGTCAGATGTGGAAGGATCCTTTGGGCCATGGACAGAGGTGATAGGTAGGTGTGGGTGCAGGTTCTGCACTTCCTGTGGTGGCAGGGGAAGGTGCCAGGAGTGGGGTGAGGGCTGGTGGGGGGAATGGTCTCTCCGACACGCTGATAGGAGGGGGGGGGAGGAGGAAAATATATGCCTGGTGGTGGGGTCTGTTTGTAGCTGCCAAAAGTAACAGAGGATGATGCAACATATGGGCGGTGGTGGGGTGGGAGCAAGGACAGGGGGGTTCTGTCCTTGTTGCATTGGAAAGGATGTGGTTCAAGGGCGGAGGGGGGGGAAGTGGAGGAGATGCACTGGAGGGCATCACCAACCACGTAGGAGGGGAAACTGCAGTCTCTGAAGGAGGTAATCTGGGATTTTCTATGGTGAAATTGGTCATCCTGGGTACAGATGTCGCAGGCGCCAAGGAATTGAGAATAAGGGATAGTGTTTTTACAGGAGGCAGGTGGGGAGGTGGTGTAGTCCAGGCAGATGTGGGAGTTTGTGGGTTTGTAGTAGATGTCCATGGTTAGTCAGTCACCGGAGATGGAAGTGGAGAGGTCCACAAAATGTGAGAGAGATGTCCGAGATGGTCCAGTTGAATTTGAAGTTGTGATGAAAGGTATTAGTGAAGTTGGTGAACTGTTCAACCTCCTCATGAGAGCTCGTGGTAGCGCCGATATAGTCAGATGTGGCAGAGGAAAAGATGGGGAAATAGTGTCGATCTAGCTGTGGAAGATGGACTTACCATGCAGCCGACAAAGAGGCAGGCAAAGCGGAGGTCCATGTGGGTGCTTGTGGCTACTCCTTTGGTTTGGAGGAAGTGGGAGGATTAAAAAGGAGAAGTTGTTACAAGTGAGGACCAATTCAGCCAGGTGGAAGGGTATTGATTGGGAGGTTATGTGGGGAAGAAACTGAGGGCTTGGAGGCCTTCGTCATGGCAGACAGATGTATACAGGGATTGGATATTTATGGTAAAGATAAGCGTAGAGGAAACTAAAGTCTTGGAGGTGGTGAAAGGCATGGGTGGTGTCCCAAATGTAGATGGATGCTGCCTGACCTGCTGTGCTTTTCCAGCACCACACTCGACAGTTTCAAGGAATATGTTGGATGATATTTTCATTGAGAATCTCAGTTCTTCAATACATACTGTAAGCTTTAGATCATTACTTGATACAATACTTGATTATTTGCTATTATCCTACATTTCAGATAGAATGAGAAACCTGATTAGAACACAAAAGAGAGTTCTGCTTATCTTGCATTATGAACATCACTTTAAGGTTTGGTTTGCACAGGTCCATCGTGTTTTTTTCCCCCATTTATTTATAGTAGGAGTGTCACTGGCGCCAAGCCAGTATCTATTGCCCATTCCCAGTTACCCTGGACAAGTTGGTGGCAAACTGTCTGTCTTATTGAACCACTGCAATCCATGTGCTGTAAGTACTCCCACAGTGCTTTTGGGGAGGAGCAATCTCAAAGCTCAATGGACCAAACAGAGACTGCCTGTACACTGATCTCTGAAGGATGTCTTTTTCAAGACTTTGTGCATTAAAATAATAAAAATCAAAAGCTGAAAATAGCCACACAATAATAGGTTTATTCTAGGTTTAGAGTATTTATACAATGTTTGTTTCGTAGGACAGTTTGAAAACAAATTTTATTGCTGTAACTTCACAGATTAGCAATGCTTTTCCATTCGGTTTCATCATAGCCGGTCTTAAACACATGACATGGACATTCATGTATGCTGAAATGCTATCTTCGATTCAAACAAGAATACTTATGCTTTGTTTGCTGAACGTTTAAATGTCACCACTTCGGTAACTTACAGTGCCTTTCTATTATCAATGTGATACTTCATGATGAATGGCAGTGTTGGGAGGTACAACATTTCAGATTCCCACAGACAACCTTGTTGGGTTCTTAGTGAAATTAGCTGCAAAGAAGCAATATTCTGCTATGCTTTGGATGATGAATGAATGATTTTTATCTGATCAAACAAGGCTATGCTCAATAGACCCACAGATTCAACTGCTACTTAACATCGGAGATATTTATTTTGGGGAAAGAAAATGTTGCACTCGTGGTCCAAACATTGAATGATGTCAACACAGCAGCTGGTGTTGTTGGAAGATCATTACGGTTTCTTACATTAGAACAACTGCTGTCCTCTCAGATACAAATTTACAACAGAAGTCAGCAAAGAAAAATGCCACTTAGGTCATGGTTTCTGAGAGTAGTTTTAAGAATCCTCTGTCTTCTTCTTTATTACCTTTCTGTCGGTTTACAACATCCTGGTACATTACCTATGTATAACACAATTATAGCACCTTCATTCTAGCAGACACCCCCACAACTCCTTGCAACAATCATACTATATGAAGATCCAGGTTCAATTTGACTCAGCTCACGAAAGTGCCATCCTGCTCCAATAGTGTACAGGTCTGAAGATAACATGGATGGCAACGAGTTTTTCAGTCGTTGACAGAATGAAGATCGCAAGGCATCACCATTCTGCAGATAAACCAATATTCTCCTGCAATCTTACAACAAGAAGGCTGTGTTCCTTGCCCTTGCAGCGATATGGTCAAAGATGTTCTACTTTAACATCATTGCTACCTGGTCTAGGAGGCACACATGTCTGAAAAGCAATTCCAAAAGCTGTCTAAAATTTACAGTAAAAACCCAATATACTGTTCAACTGTTGCTTACCTCTTCCTCAGCCCCAAGTAGAAAGGTCATTCTTCCTCCTAATTAGCACTGACTTTGGGAGGGGCGTGTTTGGTAGCAAATTGTATGTGGAGTATAATGGAAGAGAAGTAAATTGGTTATCTTTTAGGTTTCAGTGACATACCCTTTTTGCCTCTCCAACTGTGAATCTGGCGTTGGAACGAAACGCGGGTGTATTTGTTCAGTATGTTACTAAACAGTTTACATTTGGACACTTATTAGAACTGCCTGAGTAAACAGGAAGTAACTAGCAGTCTGACTCTTATGAAAGTCAGATCGAGAAATGCTGCAAGCCTTCAGTCATCTATCGTGGCACTCTTTGGTGACAAAAACAATTAGTGAGGCAAAATCAAAAGTTGTAATTGCTGGAAATCTGCAATAAAATCAGGAAATGCTGGCAATACCCACACATGGGTGTTTCTGTTTCTGCAGATACTAAAGGTTTTGTTCAATCATGAACCAAAATCTTAGCGCATTTTCCCCTCTATATGTACTGTTTGACTTAAGCATTGCCAACATTTTGGTTTTATTTAATGTTTGATAATGGCTGTGCTTTCATCATGTGAAAGTGAAAAGCTACAATAACGAAGAAATATTGTAAAAGAGTCAGGTGATGCAAATCCTTCAGGATTTCACAGCAGTATTGTGCATTACAATTACATAGAACATTACAGCGCAGTACAGGCCCTTCAGCCCTCAATGCTGCACCGACTTGTCATACCAATCTGAAGCCCATCTAACCTATACTATCCCATGTACGTCCATATGCTTGTCACATGTAACAACTGAAAATAGTCATTTTAATAATTCTTTTTAAACAAAAAAACCCCATAGATATATCATGCTCTTCTTGCCATCAGGACATTTTAATTGCAGCGAAGCAAGTTGCAAACTTCTATAAAAAGGACCAATAACCGATAACCGTTTTTGTGTTGAGGGATTACTATTGACTCAGATAGTGACCAAGTGAAACAAGGATTCAGCATATATAAAACTATATGTGACCAATATAAATAAATTTTTTAAACAAAATGTTTAATACACCCAACAATACAAAAGTGAAAAAATTGCAGCAAAATAAAACAAAGGTCATTGACTTCAAAATTTTCCTTGCTTTCATATGCAAACATTAGGATAGATCGCATCTTGGGCCTTTATATAATCATATCCTTGAACATGAAATACATGCTAAAGCTCTAAGTTTAACTATATTGCAGTCAATCAAATGGACACTATTTGTAACCAAATTTAGGTTTATAATTGGTTCACTGGGGCAAACAATTTAGTTTATTGAACTGAAGAGATTCAGAAAATGATGCACTAAAATTTCATTAAAATGAACATGGCACAGCAATAGCTGAGGGTTCAGCAAGTTTAAACAACATCTGAACCAGTAGATAGAGTATCACATAGCAATTCAAAACCTTAACTTAGGAATAGAATCAGCTCATTTCATCCCAGGGCTAGCCAGGTAGTAAAGCTGAATGCGGATGGGTACTGCAAATGAAGACAGATTTTAGCAACATTGTTGCTTCTATTTTTTTCAGCTCAGGTAAGATCATCCTTCATCAGCTGAAAGCCATTTGTCCAGTTAAATGCCCATTATTTTAGATTTGAAGGGAAATCAATGGCTGGATAGATGTTTATTTTTGATAGACTACATAATAAACTCAAACCAACTACTAAACTATACTAGGGGTGGCACACTTTGGAAATTTCAATTAAGGATCTGTTTAGATTGACAATATTGATTCATTGAAGTGATCAGTAAATACAAACTGTGCTGTACCAACGACAACTGCTGAGGGGGGGGAATTTAGAATTCAGAGTAGCAGTAAGAAGATCAGGAGACCAAACTAATCAATATCAGCCACAATATTGATAGTTTTCAAAAACGCACATTTTGAATACAAGGTGCCACCCCATTCACAAGATAGAGCTTTATAATCTTACCCTACCTGGCAATCTGACACTGAGTTAGTGATCCTAGTGGCGCTTCCAGACCCCCCACTTTCTTCTTTCTAATGAGAGAATATGAAACTAGTTTCCACCTTGTCATGCTTTATACTACCACTATTCTACGTATCTATTAAACAAATTATTAAATGATTAAGACTAAAATACATGTATAAAATATAATTTGTATACCCAATCTGCAAGCATTTAAACCACTGCCTCAAAGCATCTGCCCCTTTTTTTTTCAAAAGGGGAGGAATTTGAAAGATACCCTTTACAGTACAAGTGCCTGCTCAATGATAAATTTTCAGATCTGAGACAGGGAAGGTGGCTAAGGGACCCGCCACATTCTGAGATTTACTTTGGGGTGGGGTGAGGGAGACCAAAGAGAAAGAAATGGCCAGGTGGGAAGGGGAGCTGAAAAAAACAAAGAAGTTCCAACAAGAAAGGAAAAAGATGTATATTTTGGACATACGGGAACAAACTCCCCAGTTAAAATAAAGATAGGTGATTTTTATAAATTCAAATTTCATGTGTTTAAGAGTGGTTTTCACCAGCACTGCAGACTGGGATCATCAACTAGAGTTTGCCCCTCTCAGAGTACTGGCTATGTTATTTTATGTTAATCTAAATGTATACACCAGTGCTGCACTGTGTTAAATAATACCAGTTCAGTATGGAAACTGATATACAAACCAACTAATAAATCATTCATATAGGACATGCCAAGTAGAGCAAGCAGGTTGATTAACTTTAGATTAGAGACTCCTGACTAAAAAAACGAATTCTTTAACATTATGTTCCTGCAAGTGATTATTTTACACTTCCTCAAGTGACAGTGCATGGAGCAGACACAAGTCCATAGTTACAGATATCTCAGTTTAGGATGAGGTGTAAAGTGTTACTGCAATCACCATTTGCCTAACACCTCACATACATCAACATCTTCAATCTCCAAATCTGAATCTCAGCAGACAAATCGAGGAAAGTGGAATTTGAGAGTCATGTGAAAATCACTAAACTCCTTACCCCTCGGCATTGTGGGAAAACCTTTATTACAAGAATTGCATCGGTTCAAGGAATCAATGGCAAATCATCACCTTCTCAAACCGACCAGACAGATAATAAATGCTGATCTTTGTCACCGTTAGAAAAAATCTGTTTATAAAGATCATGCACAATCTGCTGCAAAAGTTGAACTACAACCAAATCAATCCCGTTCCCTCCCCTACAAGTCCCAGATCCAAACGGAGAACACTGGAAAATAGAAAGGTAATCCCAGATTTTAAAGGGGCAGTGCGTAACCAAACACAAAATATTCCATTTTTACACTGTTTTCTCCACTGAAGAACCCATTTAATTACCATAGACTGAGTAAGTTTTGATTGGGAACTTTAGTCATTGTGAGGTGTTCAATTTACACAAAAAAATTCAAACTTTTTAAACCTAGTGTCTAATAAGAGGTAGTTTAAATAATGTGCAATCTCTATATAGCCAAAACCTTGAGTTCACTCATAATAGTAATAGGGCGTGAGACTCAAGATTCTGAGCTGAGTGCTATTGTAGCCATTAATAAGGAACCACCAGGAAATCACCAAAAACAAAATTCCCAATCTTGAAGCTGCTATGGGGATATCTTTTCCAAAGTAAAAAGTGAAAAGCATCAACATTAACTCCCACTATTCAAAGTAATCCAGTCACTGCATGATACATGCAATTTAGATGGTTAAAAGAATCAGGCTTTTTCACCAACACTCAAACGCGTGACCAACATATATGGATTAAGTATTTGGTAAGTTGGAACCATATGGGCTCAGCTGTAACACGTTAGACAAACCTCACAGATACAGACCCAACTTGATCAAAAAGTAGTTTCTGGTGACCACAATAATCAGACTCGCTGTTATACTTCTGTCTATTCTATCACTGCATTCACCAAGGCAGACCAATAACATCTTTGCAGAAATCTGTAGAGTGACACACTTCTCAAAATAGTTCGCCCACTGGTGTCTGCCAAATAGAAATTGGTGCAGGCTAATCTTTACTATTTTAGACGAGCATCAGAATCAATTGATAATCTAAAGCTTGTGAAAAACTGGAACTCTCTCAAACTAAGGACAAGAGTCAAGTCTTATTGAAAACATTCCTGATTGCAACTCAAGTCCTTTTTATAACAAATATATTACTTGGCACAGCCCTGTAGAGTTGGGATTATTGACCAGTATGATTAATATATCACCTCAAATGACACCACAAGATCTCTTGATGAACAATTAAAAGGATTTTGATCCACCAAACAATTTCAATGAGTGCCATGATCCACCAGGCATACGATCAGGACAAGACTTTCAACAAAAGCGAGGCAAGTCTTTAGTTTTCACCATTACGACAGAATTACCTTCCTTTCCAGTTCTTCACACAGTATCTGTACCAGACTTTTGTAAATTCAAAAGTGGCATAAGTTGTATTGTCATTTTTGCTGAGCAAAACTAAAACATTACTAAACTTGTGTGTGATTGGTCTGATCTATGAAGTTTCTGACAGAGTAGTGACCAGAAGCTCACTTCTCATTTGCTACAGTGAGCAGCAATTGAGTTACACATCTTGGGTCACCCAAACGGTCAAGGTCATTGATGTATTGAGCAAGGAGCAAAATGACTTATTTTACACGTGAATCACTACCCAACTGATCCAGTGAGCTCGAGTGTTGTTCAGGAACTTTCCTGAAAGATGTTCCAATCTCACAAATTCAAATGATCATTCCTGTTCTAACAAAGAGATTTCTCCAAGACCAGCAGGCACAGCTGAAAAATCTTATTACTTATAAGATAAAGTTTGTGGTTGACTACACTCTGGCTATTTCTGAAACTTGCACCGTGTGTTCTTTAGTCTGACAGACTCACCGAGTTAGGATAATTCAGGTAGCAGATCGCACAAACCATATCTTGTGAGGATGATCTTGTGTTCATCTGACGTGTTCGAGACTTTTTATAAGGGTTTACTACATGGCATTCTGCAAAAAGTTTCTCCAAGTTTCCATCAAAGTATCTGTAAGAAACAATGCAGCTATTACAAAAATAATCAAAAGAATTTGCTCAGTTTTCATCTGCTTCATGTTGAAATATTTATCTCAAAATGTCTTCACGCATAGAATATATCTCTCTAGGAAACTTTTATGCTTGCATGCACTTAATGAGTAATGCTTATCATTATAATTTCCTTTGTCAATTTTTAGACTAGGAAATGCTTCTGAAAATCTGATGCACTGCAATTACACACACTGGTGGTGGCATCATAATTTCATCACTGGAAAGAGTTGGAACCATCAGGTTTACATTAAGAGTTCCCATTATCAACATGAATACAGGAATCTTTAATGAAAATATACAAAAATATTAAAAAAAAGAATGATTTGGTAAAACAGTACTACTTACCTTATTCCAAATATCCCCTTCTTTAATCCTATCTAACATGAAGCTGAACATAAGCCGTGCAGAACTCCATAGAAGATTATACAACCAGTCAATGTAATTTTTGATTTCTTCAAAATTTACTTTTTAGCAACACAAATCTGACAAAGACAAATTTCTAGTCATTCTATCTATGCTGGAATTACCTATGGTCATGTTCACCATTAGCAGCAAATTCACTAGAAGTGGAAGGGGAGAATACACCTAGGAAGCTGTGACCTTGAAATGGACAGCAATTTAGACAAAGTGAAGAGAATTTAGAAGACTCTTACACTGATATAATGGAGACTGCAGGAGGGTAGTGGTAGGAAAATGAATTTCAAAAGTTTAATTCAAGTAAATTATAGGCATTCATTTAAGGTCATTTTGACTAATTCCTCCAAATTGTACATAATTAATATTTTTGACATTTGGAATCCCATTCCCAACATACTAATTTCAATTTCAAATGCAACTGATCTAAACTTTCTTACAGAGAAAATGAAGTCAATAAACTATGGGCAATTTCGATGATTTGTTCTTCTTCAGCTAGGGCTTTGCACAATACAAGTGCATATCCAGGAAGATACAGAAATGCACTGTACATAACTAGACAACATTTTGCCCATTAAAATCAATGACTCAGGAAACTCAAAGCTTCCATTGTAACTGTACTCAACTTTCTAGAGTGGCATCTCATCATTTACATTCAGGACAACTGAAGAGTAGAACAGAAAGCTGGGATGATAAGTCTTTACTTCTGAGATATCAATGGCCATAAGATCCAAATGACACTCCTGGTTATCTGAGGGTTACCAAACGAATCCAGTAACATACAATAGTGTCTTACAACTTATCTAGAAATTTACTAGGGCTATCTCACCCTATGTTTCCGATTGCCAGGAATGAATATATAAAAATAATGTTCTGGGAAGATAGCTAATAAAATAATTTCCATAGGGGCGGTGATAACAGTCCAAATTTTGCACAACTGACATCATAAATAATGAAAATCTTTTCCTGATAAACTCTCCATTATGTTTATATGGACATAGTATATCACTGCACTGCAAACTGCCTCTTTAATAGATGTAGTTTATGTACAGGTAAACAGGCAACTCCTCCAATCCACAATCAATAACAGCAATCTTGGAAAAACTGGATAAAATCATAACTTGAGATTACTTAGTGGCAGAATTAAACTAATCTATCCAGGCAAATGAGGATTAAGTAAAATAAACAGTTACGGCTCGTGATCCCATATCACTATAATTCCATAGAATAAGACTGATTTTGAATATCTTTCACCTGGTAGGAAAATATAATTAAATGGGCACCACTGAGGCAGATGGAGCCATAATGGTTCAGGTCTATCAACCAAGACACTCCCATCTGCTACTGCATAATCTCATTCCAAAGTAGTAGCAGAACCAAAGCTGTGCAACTAATACTAGCCACTGTCCATTGCTAGTGAGAGAAGGGTCACATGATAGTTGTGCTCATTTTGCACAGGTTCCGTGGTTGTTTTTGTATGGTTTTCAATTTACCAAGTCCAAAATTCATCCTTCCACAATTGTAGGATGGACAATCATGGTTTATGCAACTAAAGACAGTAATCATATTCTGGTGATGTCCAGTTAGTATTTAGATCATAGAACCGTACAGCACAGGAATGGACCCTTCGGCCCATGATGCTGTGCTGAACATGACTCCAAATTAAACTAATCCCTTCTGCCTGCCCTTGATCCATGTCAATTCTTTGCACATTTATGTGCTTATCTGTAAGTCTCTTAACACCTCTATCGTATCTGGCTCCAGTACTGCCGCTGGCAGCGTGTTCCGCAGTCCTACTACAATGTTAAAAAAAACACCCCACCTCAAATGCATGCCCCCGAATTTTACGTTCCAATTCTGGGAAAAATATTCTGACCATCAACCTCATCTCTGCATCTCAATTTTGTAGGCTTTATCAAGTTTCCCCTCAGCCTCTGCCACTCCAGAGAAAAACAACTCAACTTTTTCTAGTCTCACCTAACAGCTCATACCCTCTATTCCAGGCAGCATCCTGATAAACCTCTTCTGCACTCTCTCCAAAGCTATTTCTAGATTAAGACATCAATGTCTGGACTAAAACCTCATCAACAATGCTGGACAGTTCAGTACAATTTAAGGTTAGAGTGATAAAGCCATACAGCATGGAAACAGACCCTTCAGCACGGTTTATCAAACTGAATCTCTCCCATCTGCATGCATTTGGCCCATAAACTAAACCATTCCTATCCACGTACCTAACCAATTATCTTTTAAATATCATAGTTGTAGCCACCTCTACCACTTCCTCTGGCAGCTCATTCCATACACCACCTTGCGTGTGGAAGACGTTGTCCCCTCAGATCAGTTTTAAAAACTTTTCCCCTCTATGCCATCTAGTTTGACCCAACCTCTACATCCGCCTGTGGTAAAAAAAATTCCACAGATTCACTACCTTCAGAAGAAATTCCTCGTCCCTGCCTTGAACGGGTGACACCCTACTCAGAGGTGATGTCTTTGCTGTCCTACACTCTCCCACAAAGAGAAGCACACTCCCTGCCTTGAACCTGCTCTGCCCCACAAGAAGGTGGGGCATAGCAGTTCAACAAGGTCTCCGTGCATTCTTCCAAACTCCCTCCCATTAATAGAAATTCAAACTACTCAACCTATCCTTATAAGAAAATCAGGTTGTTTTACTTAATCATCTTTATCTGCCAAGTACAAAGAAAATGAGACCCATTCCCCTGTAATAAAGGGAGCCAGTCAGCTGCCAAATTCAGTAAATTAGGGCACTAAAGCAGTTATACCCTCCATCCCTGACTTAAAGGGTTGAGTATACATCCTTCCAGTAATTCATCAGTACTGCTAGCTAATCCAGGCAAGTGCAGGTTCCCAGCTGTTTCCCACACTTTGCTTTCAGAGCCCACCAAAACCTTGCAGAAAAGTACTGCGGCCTCTTACTACTGTTGAAGACCATTTTGTTACATACAAAGCACTCAGCCCTTTAAAAAACCCAATGTACACCTAATATAATTTACTGTAAAATCCCACCGTACACTCAACATTGCCATAGAGAGTTTTACAAACTAGAAAATGAGTTAAAAATAAAACTAATGCAAAAGAAAATTGAAGTATTAAAACAATATTACCTACAAGTGGGCAAAACGGAACAGTAATAAAACTGAACTTTAGTCCTAAACAGACTGACACAGCAGTTATGAAAGGGTAATATAGTCACTGCATAGACTTGAAATAAATATTGTCTCTGCTTTTACAGAACATATAAATTCGGAAAAGGCAAGGTTATTTAGCCCCTTGCGCCTGCTCCACCATTCCATAAGATCATGGCTGGTCTGATGGCAGCCTCAACTTTGCATTCTTACCGATCTCTGAAATCTCACCTTGTCCTTGTTAGTTAAGAATCTACCTCTGCTTCCATGGCTCTCTGGGAAAGAGCTGCACAGACTGATAACCCTCAAAGGACAATGCGTCTTAAATAGAGACTCCTTATTTTTAGCCTGTCTTCACTAGAACTCTTCGCTCCCACAAGGGACAATGTCCTCTCAGCATCCATCCAGTCAACTTCCCTCAGGACCTTGCATCTCAATAAGACTACCTCACATTCTACCAAACTCTAATGAATACAAACCTAGTCTTTCCTTATAAAATAATCCCTTCATCTCAGAAATCAGTAGAACATTCTTGGAGCTGCTTCTAATGCAATTATGTCCTATCTTAAAACAAAGATTAAAACTATGGACAGTACTCCACATGTCCTGTAAAACTGTAGCAAAATAGCTTTACTTTTTTATTATGTCCCTCTTGCAATGAACTGTGCTCCATTTACTTTCCTTATCACTTACTGTATCTGTATACTCATACCAGAACAGTCAGTCAGAGGCCTTCTGGATAAGTGCACAGTTTTCTGCATTTTACTCAATCAAGTTTTTGCCATCACTCACTTAATTACATCTCTTCTGAAGAGGAAATAAAAAAAACAAACTTATTTTCCTACCTATCATTGGGTCATTAACGAACTTAGTATCCATACCCTTGTCTCTTTATCCAAGTCATTGGTATAGATTGTAAATAGTTGATGTATCAGCATTGATCCATAATAATCCGCCAGTTACATCATACCAACACAAAAATAAACCATTTATGGCTACTGTTTGCTGTTAATTAAATAATCTTTTATTCATGTTAATATGCTACACCTGACACCACGAATGGTATTTTGCGTAGTAACATAGTTGGATGCAGCAATGAAATACACAACTCCTACGGAGTTCCCTTTATCCATATTACTCATTACTTGTTCAAAGAACTCAAATAAATCAAAGTTTCACTTTCACAGATTCTACCTGACTGTATTGAGATTTTTGAACTTATCTGCTATCTACTTAATAAAAGATTCTGTCATAGGAAAAATGCTACGCTAACTGACCTGTAGTTTGCTGCTTTCTGCCTCTTTCACTGCTTGAAGAAAGTAACTATCTTGATACTTGCCAATATTTTCTAATTTACCAGGAATGTTAGAAAACTCAGATCAATACGTCTATTTCTGTAATCACTTCTGTTAAGACCCCATGACAGAGTCCTTCAGGACCTGGGAATTTGCCAAATTTTATTTCCAGTCATTTCTCTCTATCTTTTCCGTAATGACTCTAATTGTTTCAAGATCCTCCTTCCTTTTTGCCTTCTGGTTTACAACCATCTTCTATAGGGAAGACAAAATACCTGCTTACTACATGTGCTAGTTTGTTCCATTAACTTCCGAGTCTCCCTCTAAATGACAACACTTCATTTCTTTCTTTTTAAAGATGTGCAGCAAGAGTTGTTTTTCATCTTTCCAACTAGATTGCTCTTGCACTCAATTTCTCCCTCTTTTAAGTCATCCATTGCATATTATTTTCTATTTAATCTTCCGTTCTATTAATCTTGACAAAATTGGTTGATGTTTCTTTCAATTTGATACTTGAAGACAATAAACTGTACCAGATTTAGAACAAAGGCACAAAAGAGTGAAATAAAGTACGAAGTATTCGCAAGGCAAAAATACTTGAAATATTAACAGGACCGAAAGGTAATAAAACCCCTCAACCTGAAGGCTGACATTTTAGCATTTTGAGAGTTAACTGCAGATATTGCGGATACACAGATGACAATATATCAAAGTCCCTAGATTCTGGAAGAGTCCCAGTATGTTGAAAGGTGACAAGTACTATCCTGTGATTGAAAAAAGCAGGGAGAGAGAAGGGAACTGAAGCCCAGTTAGCCACACACTGGGGACATACTGGAATCCATCATTAAGGAAACTATATCGAGCCACCTAGAAAAGCAGTGTAAAAACTGATGAAGCATTATAAACTTATAAAAATTTAATTTTTTGAAAATATTAACTGGGTATATAAAAGGGAACCAAATCAACTTAGTTTGCCTGGATTTTCAAAATACATGTGGTTAAATGTCACATGAAAAGGTTGCTGCTCAAGTCAGGAGCTTTATTAGTTATATAGGATTAGTTTAAAAGCCAGAAAATGGGGGAAGATACTAAACAAGTATTTTGCATCAGTATTTACTGTGGAAAAGGATATGGAAAATATAGACTGTAGGGAAATAGATGGTGACATCTTGCAAAATGTCCATATTACAGAGGAGGACGTGCTGGATGCCTTGAAACGGATAAAGGTGGATAAATCCCCAGGACATGATCAGGTATACCCTAGAACTCTGCGGGAAGCTAGAGAAGTGATTGCTGGGTCTCTTGCCGAGATATTTGTATCATCGATAGTCACAGGTGAGGTGCCGGAAGACTGGAGGTTGGCTAACGTAATGCCACAGGCCAGGGAACTATAGACAAGTGAGCCTGATGTCGGTGGTGGACAAGTTGTTGTAGGGAATCCAGAGGGACAGGATGTACGTGTATTTGGAAAGGCAAGCTGGGAAATCAACTCTCACAAACTTGATTGAGTTTTTTGAGGAAGTAACAAAGAGGATTGATGAGGGCAGAGTGGTAGATGTAATCTATATGGACTTCAGTAAGGTGATTGACAAGGTTCCCCATGGGAGACTGATTAGCAAGGTTATATCTCACGGAATACAGGGAGAACGAGCCATTTGTACACTGAACTGGCTCAAAGGTAGAAGACAGAGGGTGGTGGTGGAGGGTTGTTTTTCAGACTGGACCGGTGCAGTGCCAGAAGGATCGGTGCTGGGTCCACTACCTTTTGTCAGTTACATAAATGATTTGGATGTGAGCATAAAGAAGTAGAGTTAGTAAGCTTGCTGATGACACGAAAATTGGAGGTGTAGTGGACAGCGAAGAAGGTTACGTCAGATTACAACAGCATCTTGACCAGATGGGCCAATACGTTGAGAAGTAGCAGATAGAGTTTAATTCAGATAAATGCAAGGTGCTGCATTTTGGAAAAGCAAATCTTAGCAGGACATATACACTTAATGGTAAGGTCCAAGGCAGTGTTGCTGAACAAAGAGACCTTGGAGTACTTGAAAATGGAGTCCTTGAAAATGGAGTCACAGATAGATAGGATAATTAAAGCGGCGCTTGGTATGCTTTCTTTTATTGGTCAGAGTATTAAGTACAGGAGTTGGGAGGTCATGTTGCGACTGTACAGGACATTGGTTAGGCCACTATTGGAATATTGCGTGCAGTTCTGGTCTCCTTCCTATCGGAAAGATGTTGTGAAACTTGAAAGGGTTCAGAAAAGATCTACAAGGATGCTGCCAAAGTTGGAGGATTTGAGCTACAGGGAGAGGCTGAACAGGCTGGGGCTGTTTTCCCTGGAGCGTCGGGAGGTTGAGGGGTGATATGATAGTGGTTTACAAAATTATGAGGGGCATGGAAAGGATAAATAGACAAAGTCTTTTCCCTGGAGTCAGGGAGTCCAGAACTAGAGGGAATAGGTTTAGGGCGAGAGGGGAAAAGATATAAAAGAGACCTAAGGGGAAACTTTTTCACAGAGGGTGGGTACATGCATGGAATGAGCTGCAAGAGGAAGTAGTGGACGCTGGTACAATTACAACATTTAAGAGGCACTGGGATGGGTATATGAATAGGAAGGGTTTGGAGGGATATGAGCCGGGTGCGGGCAGGTGGGACTAGATTGGATTGGGATATCTGGTCAGCATGGAAGGGCCTGTTTCCATGCTGTACATTTCTATGACTCTACGACAGGAGAAAACAAGCAGGAATGAACTGGCCGTTTTCAGGTTGGCAGGTGATTAGTGGAGTGTCACAAGGATCTGTGCTGAGGCCTCAGCTATTTGGGAGTCTATATTAATTACTTGGAAGGAGAGATCAAGGGT
Organism: Hemiscyllium ocellatum; assembly: GCF_020745735.1. Taxonomy (NCBI): domain Eukaryota; kingdom Metazoa; phylum Chordata; class Chondrichthyes; order Orectolobiformes; family Hemiscylliidae; genus Hemiscyllium; species Hemiscyllium ocellatum. Next base: position 35,602,265 of record NC_083442.1, on the reverse strand, counting down.
AGTGTTTCCAAATTTTCTAATACTATAAAGCTTAAAAAGCTTAGGGAGGCAAGTTTACAAAGGTTTATAGTTGGATGAACTGATTGGGAAACGTGAACAGACCCTCCACTTTGATACACCTGGCATACTGTGTACAGTTGGTACCCAAGGATGAATGCACATTCTTAGATCGGATACAAAAACAATTCACAGGATTGATTCCCATAAAGAAATATTGATCATCATGGTCCTTTATTTCTGGAGTTTAGAAGAATGAGATTGCATTGAAACAGATATTAGCAATTCCATCAGACAGAAGATCCAGAAGCTTGAACACACGCACTAACAGGTTCAAGAACAGCTTGTTCCCTGTTATTAGACTGATGAATGGACTCTCTAACTTCAAATAATGTTGATCTTGCTTCACGTATCTCCTGTGCAGTGTAATCTGTATGCCTCACTCTGTCTAGGCACCCAATGATGCTTGCTATGATCTGCCTGCACAGTTCGCAAACAAAGCTTTTCACTGCACTCAGGTAATGTGACTACAATCACATCAAGTCAAAAAGATGGCCCAATCATAGGACATGTATCAGTACAGCATAGGAACAGACCCTTTAGCTCATCATATCTGAGCCAAACATAATGCTATTCTAAACTAATCCCATCTGTCTGCACATGGTCCATATCCTTCTCTTCTCTGCCTGTTCATGTACCTTGTTTAAATGCCTCTCAAACTTTGCTACCATATTTGCTTACACCACCTCCCCAGCAGCATGTTCCAGGCACCTAACTATATTTAAAAACAAAACTTTGCTTGCAAACCTGTTTTAAACTTTCCCCTCTCACCTTAAACCTATACCCCCTAGTATTTGACTTTTTCATCCTGGCAAAGACACACCCTACCCACACCTCTTATAGTTTTATATATTTCTATCAGGTCACCCCTCAGCCTGCAACACTGCATCAAAAACAATCCCAAAATGAACAACCTGTCCTTATTGTTAATACACTCTAATCCAGGCAGCATCCTGGTAACCCTCTTCTGTACCCTTCATATCCAGTGTCCAGAGCTGCACACAGTATTCCAAACGTCACCTGACTAAAGTTTGATATATTTGCACCATGACTTGCCAGCTCTTATACTCAAAGTCCCACTGAAGACAAGCATGTTTAGTTGAATTTCCACTTTCAGGGAGCTACAGACTTGAACCCCAAGATGCCGGTTTATCAATGCTAAGGGTCTTGCTATTTACTATATTCGTTCTTTGTGCTCCAAAAATGCATCGTACCAGATTAAACTCCAACCGCCATCTCTACATTCAACTTTCCAGCTGCAATCCTGGATATTTTTCTTCACTATCCACAACTCCACCAACTTGTCTCATCTACAAACTTACTAATCAGGCCACCAACATTTTGGCAGTACAGTGGCTCAGTCGTTAGCGCTGCCACCTCACAGGTTAGTGCTGCCACCTCAGAGCCAGGGACCAGGGTTAGAGTGCAGCCTCAGGCAACTGTATTGTGAAGTTTGTATGTTCTCCCAATGTCTGCATAGGGATTGGCCATGCTAAAGAGTTCAGGGATGGATACATTAGGTGCATTAGCCATGGGAAATGCAAGGTTACAGGGATACAGTGGGGGACAAGGTGTGGGCGGGATGCTCTTTGGTGGGTTGGTGTGGACTAGTTGGACTGAATGGCCTGTTTACACACTATAGGAATTCTATTTTATAATAACTTATAAACAATACAAACAGAGGTCCTAGCACATATCTTTGCAGAACACCATCGGTCATAAGCCTCCAGTCAGAAAAAAAACCTCTACAACAATATCCGCCTTCTATGGTCAAGTTGATTTTGCATCCAACATATCAACTCACCGTGGATTCATGTAATGTGATCTTTTGGAAACCATGAGGGACCATGTCAAACGTTTTAGTCAAGTCCACGTAAACAACATCTGCTACCTGACCCTCAATAACCTTTGGCACTTCCTCAAAAAAAACTCAATCAAGTTTAAGAGACAAGACCGCCATTGTTTATAGGTGAAAGGGAGTACTGCAGATGCTGGAGGTTAGAGTCAAGAGTGTGGTGCTGGAAAAGCACAGGTCAGGCAGCACCCGAGGAGCAGGAAAATTGATGTTTCGGGCAAAAGTCCTTGGATTACTTAGAGCCAAGTTGACTATCCCGAATACATTTACACTTCAATGCTGCTCTTATTTTTAATGCCTCTTACATGAAACAACTGAATTTATAGTACTCTTAAGTACTCTTCAGTACAACGTATCATTGAATCCCTTTGATCAACTTCATAACCGAAATGCTGAGCAATCAAACTGGTAATGTCCATAGTTAAGTTTACAATTAATAATGGAAATTGGCCCCTTCAACAATTTCAACTTAAATTCACCTCTTAACTTTGTTCATGGGAGATTGAGGTTAAGAGGAGACCCAGACATTCATGATAATGTTACATTTAATGCAACTGTTGTTTGCAACTTAGGAAGCAGAGGTCTTCATGGCAGGTCCTGGAATCACATTTCTAAAAATGTTTCTGTAATATTGACACCATGTTTGTGGGACAGTTCTATCAGGATTCAGCAAAGTAAACACATGAAACTCATCCAGAGACCAATCTCTGACCAAACAAATGATAGAAGAGTGAAATTTAAATACACCTTTGATAATGTTATAAAATTCACTCCACTGAACGTGTTACATTGTGAAGCACTATGATCTTAGCTTCACCCTGGCTATCAAGAATCTCTCCTTCTATGAGCACAACAGCATTACAGATTGCACCAATTCACTCAGGTGTCAGTTACTGATCGGGGAACAGGCAGTGCAGCCAAACGACTTTGCACAATGGAGATGTGACTATCAGGGTCTAATTTTAATCCCTTTCTTGGAGAAATGCATTGTGTTTATTGTTTCCATTTAAATTTCTCAACCTAGCTATCAAACAGAAGATGTTACTAGACACAAAGACATACTTAATTCCAGCACATGAACTAACAATGACATAACCTTCCTCGGCTTTGGAGCTGACCTCCTTTCCAGTATGTACAGGTCCACGACTTTCCCCACAATAGAGAAAAAAAAATTACCTTTCCATTAGTTTCTCCTTATCCCAGTTGAAGTGGCTGAGAAGTATCCTTGTGATTGTGGCTGGATTCTGGGGGTAAAGGTAAGATCAAATAACATAATTTAATAAATTTGAAGCATATTTCCTGTGATTGACATCCTTAAACACATTTGGAAGTTTGTACTAATTTTTCTCTGGGTCGTCTCCACACTATTATTTGTAGAGGGGCAGACAATTGAGTTGTCAATTAGCACCAACATGACAATTTTGGCTGTAAGAGCTCAAAGCATGTTCCAAGTTGAGTTCTATTTTCACCTGTGAGTCAAAGGATTCAACCCACCATCAGTAAACATATAATCTAGACCGACAGTAGGGCGAGGCTGTTCAGCGCTTGCAGAGCTGTTGTCAAGTTACAACCCAGTCTGCCTGTTTAAATTGGTACAGACAACCAAAGATTCAATTGCACTGGCTGACAGAGACCAGAGATTACCACCTGTGTCCTGGTCAACACAGCTCACTTGACAACCACATGAGTGTAGTTCTGGCACAAAATGGCTGCTATAAACCGAGAAAAGAGATTTACTTTACATAAAGTACTGAGCCATTTCAGATACGTGACAAGGTTGAGTGCCAGCATTCCTCATTCCCAATGCCATGATCAGGAACAGATTTGTAGCCACTAATTGGGATTTACCAGCCTACTTAGCAATGAGTAAACAATCTCACCCTACCTAACACTGTAAGGTTAGGAATCTGTCAAACACAATTGTGCATTATAAAGCTGAGGTCATGAGTTTCAGATTGCTGTGTAATAAGACACTAGTGTCTTACATCAAGACCAAATGACATGGAATTATTTAAAAAACAATAGTCTTCAGAAAATCTCTCAATAACCCTAGTTATAGATGAGTGCATTTTCATAACATACAAAAGCTTTTTATTCGATTTTATTTATTCAGTTGATATCATTTCCATATGTACTACCTCACAGGAACTTAGGAACAGCGTGTGATTCAACAGTCTCATACAATCTGGAATTGACAAAGCTGGGTTTGCAACATCGTATTTAAAAACACCCTATCGACAGTGATTTTTAGCACACATAACTAATCTACAGTTTATGAGATTGTGGACAATGCTGACAAGGCTAGCACTTATGGTGCATCTTCAACTGCCCTCAAGGCGTGGTGACCCACATTCAAGAACCATTGAAGTCTCTGCTGGAGGCATCCCTGTTAGCGAAAGAGTCCCACGCTTTTGTCTAAGTGATGAAGAAACAATGGTGATCTTGTTTCAGGTTAGCATGGTGTGTGGCTTGGTGAAGAGGGACTCCATGGCTTCCAAGTGGAGAAGATCAGACTCTGGAAGGTCATCTTGAAGCCTTGGTGAGTTGTTAACGTGCTTCGTGTAGGTGGTACACACTATCGCCATCGTCCCGGACTTTGCTGAGCTTTTGGAATGTTTTTACAGCTTCATCCATCCAGAAAGTTCCATCAGACTCCTGACTTGTTCCTTAGAGATGGGGGAAAAGTTCTGGAATGTTACCTGCCACAGAATACAGAGAGGGTAAAAACGAGGACTGCAGATGCTGGAAACCTGAGTCTGAATTAGAGTGGTGCTGGAAAAGCACAGCAGGTCAGGCAGTATCCAAGGAGAAGGAAAATCGATGTTTCAGGCAAAAGCCCTTCATCAGGAATAGAGGCCACCTTCACCTCCATTCCTGATGAAGGGCTTTTGCCCAAAACGTTGATTTTCCTGCTCCTTGGACGCTGCCTGACCTGCTGTGCTTTTCCAGCACCACTCTAATCCAGACAGGATACACAGAGTCAAAAGTGTGGTGCTGGAAAAACACAACAGGTCAGGCAGCATCTGACGAAAAAGACTGACCTTGCTGTGCTTTTCCAGGGCCACACTTCGACAGACTCTCTAGCATCTGCAGTCCTGCCTTTCTCAAAGAATACACCAGACCCCAATCCAGTACTGTGGTTAGAATATTAATGCAGCCAATTCAGGTGAATTTCATTCTCGTGATGAGGACACACATTGTTTGTTCACGTTAGGCATTTCAGATGACACTATGCGAGGTTGCAGCAACAAAAACAATGAATAGTACAGCGCAGGAACAGGTCCTTCAGCCCACCAAGCCTGCTCTGACATGACACCTTTCTAAAGAAAGGGACTTTGGCCTCTACTCAGTCCATATTCTTTTGGACTCCCCCACCCAAGGAAAAAGACCTTGACTATTTATCCTATGTATGCCCTTCATGATTTTATAAACCTCTATAAAGTCATCCCTCAGCCACTGATACTCCAGGGAAAAACTCCTAACCTATTCAGCCTCTTCCTATAACTCAAAACCTCCAATGCTTGTCAATCTTTCCTGCACCCTTTCAAAGTTTAACAACATTCTTCCTATAGAAGGGCGAACAGAATTGTGTGCAATATTCTAAGAGTGGCCTCAACAATATCCTGTAAAATTACAACATCACACCCCAACTTCTACACTTAATGTCCAGACCAATGAAGGCAAGCACGCGAAACGCTTTCTTCACCACCCTGTCTACTTGTGGCTCCACTGTCAAGGAAGTGTGTGTGCACCTGCACCTTTGTTTGGCAACACTCCTCAGGGGCCCACCATTAACTGTGTAGGTTCTGGCACGGCAAAAGAGAGAGCTGCAGGTGCTGGAGATTAGAGTCGGGAGTGTGGTGCTAGAAAAAGCACAGCAGCTCAGGCAGCATCCGAGGAGCAGGAAAATTGATGTTTTGGGTAAAAGTATTCCTGATAAAGGACTTTTGCCCGAAACATTGATTTTCCTGCTTCTCGGATGCAGTCTGTCTTGTGCTTTTTCCAGCACCACACTCTTGACTCTAAGTTCTGGCGTGGTTTGCCTTACCAAAATGCCATACTTCAATTATGTAAAATAAACTCCATCTGCCTTTCCTCAGCCCATCTGATCAAGGACCCATTGTAATCTTTGATTACTTTCTTCACCATCCACTACACCACCTATTTTGGTGTCATTGGCAAACTTACTAACCAAAACTTATATTCATATCCAAATCATTTATATAAATGACGAACAATGGTGAACCCAGCACCAATTCTTGTGCACACCATGGGTCAGAGGCCTCCGATCCAAAAAGCAAATTTTTACCACCATCCTGTCTCCTACCTTCAAACTAATTTTATATCTTATTGGCTAGTTCCCCCTGGAACCGATGTGATCTAACCTTACTAACCAGTCTACCACGCGGAACCCTTTCAAACACTATGCTGAATTTCATATAGACAACATCTACCACTCTGCCTTCATTAGTCTTCTTTGTTACCTCTTCTTTCTCTTGTACTGCCCATTTTGTCAAAGGGTGCAAATTGTCTGGAATGCTTTGTGCATTACAACAACGCTGCACTTCACAAGGACATTACTGTTTGCAAAACTCTTTGGGATATGCCAAGGTCACAAACATTCTATTGAAATACACGTCTTTCTTTTCAACCAATCTATCTCAATCTAGTGAACAGAGATGTAGGTGTGGGAAATACAGGGAGGTTTTCAAGAACCTTGAAAAAACCCTCTTTTAATGAGAAACAAATTACCATGAAGATACATGAATGGGGAAAGATTTCCATAATCTTTTAACCATGAGCCAGAGTTAAAATGGTTGATTAATCTAAATGCATTGTTTGCTACGGTGTTCAGTGGGTGCCACTTTCTTCTTTCACCAAGAAATAAGAAAGCAGCTCACTCTAAACAGTGTTAATGGCTTTTCCAGTTATCTCAACAGAATTGGGGAGGTGCTTCCATGTGATATCCAAAAGATGGCACTTCCAACAGGATTATCTGGTCAAGTTCTGTAGTAGGATGTGATTCAAAGACAAGTGTGTTAATACTGAGTCAAAACTGTGACATCTGATACAGAAACCAAAACACATCAGTAAGCAGATCACAAAGCATAAGCTAATTTAGCATTTCAAAGCTAGAAAATTCTCCAGGGAACTTCTTCAGCTACAAAATTTGGCTGTATGTGGCAAGAAATCTCATGCAATAATACAGACAAGCACCACCACCACCACCACCCCTTACCACAGCACAAACCCTCCCCCAAAATTAATTGGGTCTTTGGAACAGCATCCTTTTTAATGCCAGAATGGAATTTCAGACGTGAACTCAGATATAAACACCTTACAGCCCAGATCATATACAATTACACAGAGAATAAATGAGTAGAAGGGAATCATCATGCCACAGGGTTCAGAATATGTTGTAAACCTTAACTGCAAATCTGTAAATAACTACTAATAGGATTATGGCAAGTGACTTTTCCCCTGTAGTGTGGTCCAATTCATCAGACAAGATGGAAGATTAGAGCAACTGTTATTTTCTAATGTGAAGTAGCACATGTAATCACATATGTATAGCCATTACATAAATTCAAATGTCCTGTCCTTTCCAGCAACTTCCTCTAATCATTCTTTTCTGTAATCACCTCACCAGATGAAGTTTAAGTTTGGAAAGATAGAATGTATCCTTTCTTCATACTGGTGAAGGAGTCTCATTAGAGTACTAATAATGGAAAAACTCATTAATAGCTATAATACTTTTTACTGTATAATGTTTATAAATAACAAGTGAAAGCGATCTCTGAAGGCAACAAGTGTGATTCTACCATTATTATACTTTTACCCAATCTAGTTCCTGACCCATGGAAAACTGCACCAGCAAATAAACATTAAAAATGGACTTTAAAAGAGTGTACATTGGCTGAATGAACTAAAGGTAAGAGCAACAACGTTACTCCACAGATTTCAATGTACATTTAAAGAGGGACTTCCACAATTTTAATGATTGTAAGGCCACTGCCATCAAACAATGCTCTCAAACATATTGTAGGAAGCTTGGCTGCTGTGAGTAGAGGCTGTTAATATAATTCCGATGCAAGCATTCCCACCCAGCAGAAGTTTCAGGCTCTGTTGGGCAGAACAAGCTGTTGCTACCACAGCTACCTCTGTGAGACAGTGGCAAGATAGTGAACAGTGAGCAGTCAACGATTGGACCACAGTCAGCAGTCTGGCTGCACACTCACCATCGAAACAAGCTCAAAAGTAGTGACGTGCAGGCTTAGCATCATCTCACTCAAACAAAAGGAAAAATTATCCATTCTGATCCTGGTCAGCACAGCATTTGGCCTGGATAGAAGGCAGTCATTCACCCTGCTCAGAACCCACGTTGCTTTTCCAATGCTGTTCAGGTTAAACCTAATGTGTTCCAGCCAGAAAGGTTTATTTTGAGCAGCTGCTAATTTTGAAATGGAAAAATCCAAGGTTCAAACCTTCTCAAAGTTACGAATGGGAAAAAATTGTCCAGACTAAGCTCGAGCTTGCTGTTTAGAGGAGACTCAATTCTTTACAAAAGGGCATAAATTACTTAAGGAAATAAATACAAATAAACATTCAAAATTGTAATATTTAATTTACTCCTTCAAAATGCTCCTCAGCAATCAGACTATAACCCAACACATTATATCAAAATCCTCCTTCCAAATAAAAATCAAGTTTACAATTACAGAGCCTAAAGATTAAAAGAGAACTTTCAGCAGGCTGTGTGTAAACCCTGGTCCACCAAGCCAAGTCACTGCTGGCTATGCCTTTTAACATAGGCGCACCCATCCATACCAGGATGGGTATATGAATAGGTTTTTAAGAGGGATATGGGCCAAATGCTAGCAAATGGGACTGGATCAGATCGGGATATCTGGTCAGCGCAGACAAATTGGACCAAAGGGTCTAGTTTTGTGCAATATGACTTTATATAGGAGAAAGTGAGGACTGCAGATGCTGGAGATCAGAGTCAAGAGTGTGGTGCTAGAAAAGCACAGCAGGTCAGGCAGCATCCGAGGAGCAGGAGAATCGACATTTCGAGCATAACTTCTGATAAAGAGTTTATGCCCAAAACGTCAATTCTCCTGCTCCTCGGATGCTGCCTGACCTGTTGTGCTTTTCCAGCACCACATCTCGACATATGATTCTATGTCTATGACAATTGAGAAAATAATGTCCTTATCTGTAGGATAAAATGATAGCTCTCTAAGGTTGGACTCACAAGGAGGGGCCACCAGATTAGACTTAGGTTATACAAACTCCAAGGAATGGCTTTCTTAGAGCTCTGACTGAGGGCAGCACGGTGGCTCAGTGGTTAGCACTGCTGCCTCACAACACCAGGAACCCAGGTTCGATTCTTGCCTCTAGTGACTGTCTTTGGAATTTGCACATTCTCCCAGTGTCGGTGCGGGTTTCCTCCCATGATCCAAAGATGTGCAGGTCAGGTGAATTGGCCATGCCAAATTATCCATAGTGTTAGGTGCACTAGTCAGGGGTAAACATAAAAGGTGGGGGAATGGGTCTGGGTGGGTTGCTCTTCAGAGGATCAGTATGGACTTGCTGGGCAGAAGGGCCTGTTTCCATACTGTCGGGTATCTAATCTAATAACAGTCCCTGCCTTTAGTAAACCCTCTATTGCAAGTTTCCTTGATCAATGAAAAGTATTTCCACATAAATAAGGTGGCTCCTCTCTCTACATGTCCAAATACTGTATCCCTTTAACATCAGCATAGGAAATAAGAATGGTCACTTGGCTTCTGTATCGACATAATCAATGCATGCTCAACTAGTAAACACTGCTACATTTCATAAATGAGAAGTAACTGGGAGAGCGAGAAAACAGCATGCACTGAAGTGGAGACTGGACATAAAATCCAGAGGTAGCTGATTAAGTCTTAGCTCAAAACAGCAATTACTCTAGGCAATTTTATCACCCTAGAGGTTACTGGAGCGTTGTCAACCAAAATTCTATCACCACCTACATGCCCCAGGCTCAACCATGTGCTGGGATCTTAAGTAAAGCAAGCAGCAAATTTTCTAATGGAAGATGGAATCCTTCAGCTGAATGATAAGTCTTCGATACTTCGAATGTCAGGTTCCAGGCACAACTAGATATTAGACCAAAATAATTTCAGGGTATTCACTAGACTTCCAAAGGCTGTCTCAAGCTCAGCACTAACAAATCGCAAAAGTTCTACTTCCGATTGATCAGTAAGCCCCATGTCCACAGATGACTAGTTCAGGCTCAACGTTCACCTCTCAGCAAATATCATATCCATACTGGTTAACATGAAAACCCTAAGCAGTTGGTTCTTCAAGACAGCTCACTGGGCCAGAATATCTAATGCTGTCACTGTACAAATTTAGCAAATTAATGTTTCACATTACTGAAACCTAATGATGACCTCACATATAGATCTTCTAATAGAACAGTGAAACATATGACTAACATGGTAAATCCTAGAAGGTTGATGACCTTTCAATGCTGGCATTTAATCCAGGTTCTGTTGCATAAATGCAACTAAAATCTGAGGTCTTTTCAGGTCTGCAGAATGACATGGTCTAATTACTGAAACCTGACAAGGTTTTATTAAACCACCTGAATCTTTAAGTGAGAGGATGAAGCACCTTTCTCTATTTTGCTCTGAATAGTGGCGAGATTCTTTACTGTTCCTGCAACTGATTCACCTAGGCAAGTAGAAAATCTCATTTATGCCATGTAAGCAGTTGGCAGACTTTGAGAAGTCAGGGGACTAGTCACTTAGCACAGAACACTCAACTTCTAACCTAGACACATGGTCACAACATTTGTGCTGCTTCCGCAAAGATTTTCGATGTTAGCTCAAATGCTGCAAGATTTACAGGATACAGGGAGAACTAGCCATTTGGATTCAGAACTGGCTCAAAGGGAGAAGTCAGAGAGTGGTGGTGGAGGGCTGTTTTACAGACTAGAGACCTATGACCAGTGGAGTGCCACAGGGATCGGTGCTGGGTTCTCTACTTTTTGTCATTTACATAAATGATTTGGATGTGAGCATAAGAGGGACAGTTAGTAAGTTTGCAGATGACACCAAAATTGGAGGTGTAGTGGACAGCTCAGATTACCACAGGATCTTGACCAGATGGGCCAATGGGCTGAGATGTGGCAGATGGAGTTTAATTCAGAGAAATGCAAGGTGCTGCATCTTTGGAAAGCAAATCTTAGCAGCACTTAATGGTAAGGTCCGGAGTGTTACTGAACAAAGAGACCTTGGAGTGCAGGTTCATAGCTCCTTGAAAGTGGAGTCGCAGATAGATAGGATAGCGAAGGCGGCATTTGGTATGCTTCCCTTTATTGGTCAGAGTATTGAGTACAGGAGTTGGGAGGTCATATTGCGGCTTACAGGACATTGGTTAGACTATTGCTGGAATATTGCATGCAATTCTGGTCTCCTTCCTATCGGAAAGTTGTGGTGAAACTTGAACGGGTTCTGAAATGATTTACAAGGATGTTGCCAGGGTTGAAGGATTTGAGCTATAGGGAGAGGAACTGTTTTCCCTAGATTGTCGGAGGCTGAGGGGTGACCTTATAGAGGTTTACAAAATTATGAGGGGCATGGATAGGGTAAATAGGCAGTCTTCTCCCTGGGCTGAAAATGTGTTGCTGGAAAAGCGCAGGAGGTCACACAGCATCCAAAGAGCAGGAGAATCGACATTTTGGGCATGAGCCCTTCTTCAGATTCCTGAAGGGCTCATGCCAGAAACATCGATTCTCCTGCTCTTTGGATGCTGCCTGACCTGCTGCGCTTTTCCAGCAACACATTTTCAGCTCTGATCTCCAGCATCTGCAGCCCTCACTTTCTCCAAGAAGTCAGGGGTCAGGGAATCCAGAACTAGAGTGCATAAGTTTCGGGTGAGAGGGGAAAGATAGAAAAGAGACCCAAGGAACAACTTTTTCACACAGTGAGGTACATGTATGGAATGAGCTGCCAGAGGAAGTGGTGGAGGCTGGCACAATTGCAACATTTAACAGGCATTTGGATGGGTATATGAATAGGAAGGGTTTGGAGGGGTATGGGCTGGGTGCTGGCAGGTGGGACTAGATTGGGTTCGGATATCTGGTCGGCATGGACTGGTTGGACCAAAGGGTCTGTTTCCATGTTGTACATGTCTATGACTCTATTCAAACATATTACTGCTAGTACTAGTAACAATCATGTTGGCTCCTACTTAGGAGTCACATACAGACAAGATACGATACTATAGCAGGAAATACATTTCCATCTTCTCTGAACACAATCTGCTCATTGTGATGTGGATTTCCAGTGTTAAGAAACACAATGAGATCATCAGAGTCCAACCCCTTTTTAAAAAAATTTGGGTTCAAGGAACAGTATCTTTTAATTTACAGGACTAACTTTAGTCCCTTGCCTATTCATTCCTACTATAATCCACTTTATCTTTCTCTCTGATTTTATTTTACTGCGATAAACACAGGAATCCTTCGTTTTAAAGACAATCATTGGTAGCAGATCCATAGAATATCCAAAACTGACCTAAACTTAAAGCAGCAAAGACTAATTTCTCCACTTTATAAAATGTGAGCATCTTTTTAGAATGAATATTGCTCCATTTTACTAACTTCTAGACAATGATCAAATCGTGAATCAATATTGGTGTAAATTTATTGGAAACAATAAGTAATAAAACCAAAAAATGATGGAAATAATTAATGCATCAGGGACCATCTGTAGAGAAAAAGTTAATATTTCAACTTGACGACCATTTGTCTGAACCGGAATCTAGAGTCACTGAGGCATGAGGTTAGATAATATAGGCTTAAAATATGTTAAATTAAACAAGTTCAAAGTATGGAAACCAGCAAATTTCATGTAATGCAGTAACTTCACCAAAAAAAAGCAGAGTGCTGCATTATTAAGTTATTTATTTTGGGTTGTCTCTTATTTGAACCTCTTGCTTAAAGCAAGGCTGAAATTCCATGTAAGAATGCAAACTTCCAGCCAAATATCTTGTGCTCTAATCTAATTCTAAATATTGTAGAGAAAGATCTACATGCTGGTTCACGACAAGATTACGTCTTTACCAAGAGTTGCATGCAATATTTAGAACAACATAAAAATCACACTTAGGTTTACTTGCATAACTTAAGTTTCTTTTTTGTCTTGATTTCTGAATGAAATAGCAGTGATAACACAGGGGTCACAAGCAGAAAACTGTTAGCATGAAAGATTACTCTAAGTAGGAGCCAACTTGATTATTACCAGTTGCTCAAGATAAGTGATCCAAATATGGATTTTGATCGTTTCAGCAGAAATCAGGAGGTTAAAAACGGTAACACGCTCAGTTGGTAAATTCGAGACTATCCCAGTTCAGGGAATTTCCCCAACCAGAAATATCAACCTTAAAAAAAAGCACCAGATTCTGTTCAAAAACTTTAAATAGTAAAGCACTCATGAAGATTGTACCGTATTTCCTCAATATCACAACAGGCACACAGAAACTTATGGCAACATAGAGACAAAGACGCGATTAGAAATATGAGAGTTCAGGAAAAGAAACCTGGCTGCCCTCCTGGCACAAGTTCACCTTTCCAGTGAAACCGGGAATCCTGATCAAAACTAAGGCCAAGGAAAGTGGCGGGCGAAGGGAAAGACAAGAAAAAATAAATCACTCATCCTTCCCCTCATTCTCACTTTGGTTTCATCTCCTTCCTCATTTTGCAGCTTACACCAACAGGGCCCTCACCACAGGACGCGGGGAGGGGGGGGCCTACTCATTCGGGCTTTCGGCGAGTTTTCCTGCCGCGGCCCGGCCGGCACTGCCTTACCTCGATGACCTCGTTGACCTCCCGGATACACTCCACCATGTGCTGGACGATCTGCTCGGCGCTCAACACCTCGTAGCGGTAATCCTCCTCCTCCTGCTCGGCGCCCAGGCCGCCCAGGCCGCCCAAACCTCCAAGGCCGCCGCCTCCACCGCCGACCCCGTCACCGTCCTGGCCAGGCTCCAGGCCGGGCTCCTGCATCTCCACCTCACCGATCTCGAAGTTATCCTCGGGCTCGCTCTCCTCGCTGTACTCATCCTCGTCGTACATGTAGCCCTCGTCCGAGTCCATGTTGTTGTGGATGCGGGCTGGGCTGATGTGACTGTTTGTGGGGGTGTCCCTGCCTCAGGCTGGGCTCGGATCGCCTCAAGCTCGGGCTGGGCTCGGCTCCGCTCTCCCCCCACCGCCCCCCGGGCAGCGTTACCGCAACAAAGGGACTGGGCCGCGCTCTCTCTCCCGGCGGCACCCGCGCCGCAGCCTGCACCCACCCTCCCTACCACCGGCCGGCCGGCAGGGCCCCGCACCGTCACATCCGCCCCGCAACAGCGCCTCTTCCGCTGCTGCAACTTTGCCCCTCTGTGATGTCAACCGTTCGTGAGTTCAGCATCGACGTTTCTGACCCCGTACCCACAGTTTTACACACCTCCCCCCAGCGGGCGAGAGGGCTGAGTGATAGCCCCGCCTTTCTCCTAAGTCCCGCCCCTTTCCAGGAGGCCCGCCTACTCAAAAGCCCCATGCCGTGAGCATGCGCGATCGCAAATCTCTCTCTCTCTTCCCCCTTACCCCGGCCGCGAGCTGTCTGTCCGTCCTTCTCCCTGGCCGCCGCTGGGCGCGCCCCTGCGCGCGGGGTGTCCGTTGCTCCTGTTGTTCGCTCGGAAGTGCACGGCACCGGCATCTCTCTACCTGAGGATGTGGAAAATGGCTCAGGGTCAAAGTAACCCGAACAACTGCTTCAGCCCACCCTCACTCTTCAACACAGGGATGGAAAGCGCTGTTTATAAAACAGCAGTTTACACAGAATTAATCCCACTTCCTGATGTACACGTTTGGATGTCTTCTGGCACACTCCTGGCCTGGTAGCGCTTTTAAAAATTTTAAATACTCTTTCTTGTTTTCAAAACCGCCTTTGATATCATCTCTTATTTTCTCTCATTTCTCCAGCTTTATAACCACCCTAAAGACCCTGGGTAGCTCCGATTCTGGCCTCTTGAGTATCTTCAATTGTTATCACAAGAACAAAAGTAGGCTAGTCACACGTTCTGCTTTGTTATATAATGCTGATCATCTTCCTCAATATTACGTTTTCACATACTTCCAAATCATATCCTTTCATGTAATTAATGTTTAGAGATCTATGGATTCATCTCTTCCACATGCTCAAGAATTCAGCTTCACAGTACTCGGAGGTAGTACATTAGTGGCCATGCCTTCTGCTGTCTGGGCCATAAACTCTGGAGTTCACTCTCCAAACCCCGCTGCCTGTCTACCTTTCTTTCCTCCCTTAAAATACACCTTTAAATCTACGTCTTCAATTAATCTTCGTTCAAAACTAAATAAGGTAAATGCTGGAGAAACTAGGCAAATCTGATAACATCTGCAGAGAGAGTGGAGTTATCACGTCAAGTCCAGTATGACTCTTTAGAATCTTTTGACCATCTGTCCAAATATCTTATGCAGTAAAATAACAAATTCTGTTAAAAGTAAAATTTAATTTTGGATTTGAGAATTTGTAGTTTTCTTGACTTGATAATAAAATAAAATGTTTCTACCAAGCTACTTTCTACCACTGTTTAGAAGTTGCCGAGTGCCAAAAGAAAGATGCATAGCTATGAGCAACGAAGAAAGCGAAACAGAACCTGTATGGCAAAGGAGACTGAGAAAGGCTCTAATATAACAGCAATAGAATTTTATAACACAGAAGGTAGCCTTTTGTCCATTGTCTTCATACTAGCTTTCAAAAAGAGCTATGTGTTCCATTCATTCACCCCCTTTCCCTGAGCACCTTTGGACATTTTTTAGCATTATTAATTTTTTTTATTGTAGATGCTGTTTGCAGAAAAACAAAAGTATGGGTTTATAAGTCAACCTTAGACTTGTTTATAAAATTGTCACCAATGCGATGGTACGCTGGAAATCAAGCGCTGCAATTCCCAAGGTCATCACAAAACTTAAAAATTGTATTTAAGTATGCAAATTTCTCCATTTACCTGTCAGATAGCCCCAGGATAACAGAAAACACAATCCAGGTTTCTGTACTTAACAATAACTATTATTTATAATTACTAAATAGATTCTAACAACAGGTAAACAATCATGAAGTGTCAACATTTAACTTTACAAGTGAAAACTTTATAAAACCATTACACACACATATAGACAGACAAAAACATTGGTGTTATGGTTGGAAGGCTAAAGTGTTCTATGGAAGGCTCATCCACTGTGATGATCCTTTTGCTCACCAGAGCTATCTGTTTTTCAGTCTCAGGATCAGACAGAGTCAACGTGGATTTATGAAAGGAAATTGTACTTGAAGAATCTACTGGAATTCTTCAAGGATGGAGCTAGTTGAATTGTTGAGGGAGAGCAGTGCATGTGGTTTATTTCGATTTTCAGAAGTCCTTTGACAAATTTGCACGAAAGACATTATAGTATAAAATTAAAGCAAAAGGGATTGTGAGCAGTATATTAGGTTGGATAGAAAATCAGATAGCAGACAAGAAGCAAAGCAGAAGAATAAATGGTTTTTTTTGAATAGCAGTCAGTAACTAAAGATGTGCACAAGGATCAGGGCTAGAACCCCAGCTATTCCCAATATATGTTAATGATTTGGATGAAAGACTAAATATAGTACTGAGAAAGTCTGTAGCCTTAAGACTTGTCTTTAAACATTTAGACTAAAATGTATTGCTGAATTATAGAACACATTTGCTGCATACTAGAAAATGGACAGGCAGGAAGGCTCAGAAAAGGGGGGGATCTCAAGGTATGCAGAAGATAAAAACATCTCCGCTCACGAAGTGATAATAGGATGCTCTAAGGCAATTAAGATCATTTGTCTTAACATCAGTGAATCTGTGTAAACAGGACACCTAGTGATAACATTCATGGCTGTTCCCTTGTGAAATTAATGAGTGTTTGATTCTGACCCTGAAATGAAACTCTATACTATCAAAAGCCTTGTAATTGACAGTCAGGTCCTGTCAATTATAATGGATTTTCATTACCCTTTGCAAGCTAGGCAAACACAGAGGGCAAAACATCTTTGCTGTTACAAGTCCCTGACTTGAGAGCTGAAAAGGATACTAGAGAGAGAGAGAGACCATTTTAGTGTTGAGGCCTAACATTGAAGAGGTTCTGGCATAATGTGTCGGGAAGCCATTTTATGGTCAAAAGTTTGCCCTCCTTGCCAGGCAAATTCTTAGCATACCTTGCCAGAAAGAGAAGTGCCCCACAAACCATTACAGCGATTAGGGAAGGATCTGGGAACCTAACATGTAATTCCAAAAAGATTAATGTGGCGTTCCAGAGATTCTACTCTAAGTTATATCTGAGAATTGTGAGGAGGGGCAGGCCAAAATGGAATCCTATTTTAGAGATCTGAAGCTCCCGGGTGTGACTCCCGAACAACAGTCCTTTCTCAATGCCCCATTATCAGAGCAAGAATTGCAGGAAGCTGTGAGGCAGCTTCAGAGTGGAAAGGCGCCCGGTCCTGATGGACTTCCCAGTGAATTCTGTAAGGAATTTATAAGTATACTGTCAGGCCCAATGCTGAATATGTTTAATGATTCATATAGTCATGTTTGTCTCTCACCATCTCTGAGAGAGGCCAATATTTCACTTATCCTTAAAAAAGGGAAGGATCCGGAAGACTGTGCTTCATACAGGCTCATCTCGCTCTTAAATGTGGACTTTAAGATCCTCTCTAAGGCTCTTGTGTTAAGGCTGGAGACTGTGTTACCCTCTATTATTAAAGAGGATCAGACAGGTATCATAAAGGGTCGCAGATCCTCCAATAATGTTAGGAGGCTGCTAAACGTAATTCAAGCATGCCAACAGCCGTCAATACAGGGATTGGTGATTTCTTTAGATGCAGAGAAGGCATTTGACTGAGTTGAGTGGCTGTACCTTTTCTATACTCTAGACCAGTTTGGTATGGGCGAAGTTTTCATAAGATGGGTAAAGGTTCTCTACAGTGTACCTCTCACTGCGGTCATTACCAACAGAGTACAATCAAGCAATTTTAATATTTCTAGGGGCAGCCGGCAGGGCTGTCCCCTTTCATCATTACTTTTTACGTTGGTGATTGAACCATTGGCAGAGGCCATTTGTGGGGATCTCAATATATCAGCTCCAGAAGTGGGGTCAAAATTACATAAGATCTCGCTGTATGCAGATGATGTTCTAATTTTCTTGAAAAATCCAGCAGTCTCAGTGCCTTGCCTGATACAATGCATTCACACGTTTGGCGCTTTTTCAGGACATAAGATTAATTTTGCTAAATCAGAGGCTGTGCCTATGGGTGGTCTTACGAAAGAGTTGGCTTTTGAGTGTGACTATAGATTCCCATTTATGTGGTCACAGGGAGGTTTTGTGTATTTGAGCATATTCATTGCTCCCGTTTTGGATTGACCAATTTTACTCAATTATTTGAAAAAAATTAAACAAGATCTCCAAAGATGGGAGGCACTCCCAGTCTCATGGTTGGGTCGTATAGCGCTTATTAAGATGAATATTCTCCCTCGATTGCTATACCCTATACGGATGCTCCCCCTGATTTTCAATAAACAAACACTCAGGAGACTGAACAGTTGGTTCAGCTCCTTTATCTGGCACCGTAAACGGCCCCTCATTAAATTAGCCAAACTGCAGTTGCCTCACAGATTGGGGGAGTAGACCTTCCGGACATTAAAACTTACCAATTAAGCTCGCTTTTGACCTACGTAAGTGATTGGGTTTGTGGGGACCCTCTTTCAATATGGCTAGATATCGAAGTCTCCCAGGCAAGGTGTCCCCTCACCAGTTTGCTGTTTTTGGACAAGGTGAGGACAGTAAGGGAATATTGCCATAACCCAATAGTCATCAATACTGTTAAAGCATGGAGGGCAATTCAGCAGAGGGAAGGTAATATTGGCAAAACATCTTTGTTTACGCTTTTAGTGGGTATGCCGTGTTTTCAACCAAGTATGATAGATTCAGGATTTAAACATTGGGCAGCTGGGGGTATATTTTGCATGGGTGATTTATTTGAGGGAGATGTAATGATGTCCTTCGATCAGTTAGTACGGAAGTACGAGTTACCTAAGAGAGACCTCTCGTTTTTTTCAAGTTAGGGATTTTATTCTAAAAAGGACCACACTTTTGACTGATCCCTACAAATCTGACATAGAAAGAGGGATACTAAGGGCTAAGAGTACATTCTTTGTCAGTACTTTATATCACCAATTGGGGGTGCCACCTCAGATGAGTCTGATCGACTCAGCAAGATGTGGGAAAGAGCTGGGTGTTGAAGTTTCTTCAGAGGCATGGGAGGATATTTGGGAGAATGCAAGGAAGATATTAATTTGCAATAGGACCCATGCTTTACAGTTAAAGATTCTCCACAAGGTCCACTTAGCCCCAGACCGTTTGTCAAAATTTAAACCAGAGGTATGTATCTTCAGCATGCCCCAAGTGCAAGGTCTGTACAGGTACTCATACCCATTGTCTTTGGTCTTGTGACATGCTTCAAACATATTGGGTACAATGGAGAGGAGTTTAGGTGTAGGGGTGGAGAAGGACCCTATTTCGCTCCTTTTGGGCCTACCCATTGTATTTCCTGCAGACTCGCAAAATGCAAAACTTTTCAATATTCTTACATTCTATGCAAGGAAGAATATCGTGCTAGGTTGGATATCAGAAAACCCCCCAGGCCTGTCGGGTTGGCGGAAGATTGTTATGGAGCATATTCCCCTGGATTTTCTTACAAATATGGTATACCACAAAACTGAGAATTTTTACAAGACATGGCAACCCTTTTTGAAATACCTGGACACAGATTTATCTGCCATATTAACAAGGGCTTTTATATAGCCGTAATGATTGTGTTTCATGAGTCCAATATCCAGGGAGGAGGAACTGTGAATGTATGAGTGTTTTGTTTGGCTAGTCTGAGTTATTACTATTTATTTGTTTGTTGTTAGGAATTTATTTATTTAGTTAAATAGCTAGTTTAGGTTTTTTAAAAATTTTATACTTCTCTATATATGTTTATACATTCGTACAGGAGGGTGGTTGGGGAAATTTTTTTATTATTTGGGTTTAGTTTTGTACTATTTTTGTACTGTTTTGAATTGCATTGTTTTGTATTTGTAATATTTAAAAATCTATTTTTTCTTAATAAAAATATATTATAAAAGAAAAGTTTGCCCTCCTTGCTAAGAAGCCATTTTGTAAAACAATTGTATCTGACACGTGAGTTGTGCAAGGTTACCTTATGGACTCTCCAATTAGCTCAGTCTGGTACCTCTTTATGATAGGATTTTATCTCGCTAGCAGCTACCTAACATGGCTGGGTATGGCATAGGGCCTGTAGGAGTAATTAGTCAAGCGTACACAGGCATGTCAATTAACTTTTCTTCCTTACGAATTACTATCTTTCACTGTTATCTGTCTAATTAAGAACATACAATGTTTTTGTAAACTTTTGTGTACAGGAAGCCACTTTGTATCAGTACATCAGAGTAGCCTGCTACAACTGGTATTCTACTCTCCTAAGTTATTAGAACTTAGTTAGTTTAGCTTATGGGTGTCAGTGTTATGTTCTAACAGTGATGCTATTGGTAAATAACGGGGATGACTAAAACTAAACTAATCTGTCTATAAGACTTCCAAAAGGTACAGTCTCCGGGACAAACCAAGAGAGAGAGGCTTACTGGTCTGTCTCCACAAGGGATTCCCTGGGCCATCTCAACTCTGTACTTTAACAGTATCTTCAAATTTGCAGATGACGCAAAGCTAGGTGAGAGGGTGAGGTGTAAGGATGATGCAACGATGATTCAGTGTGAATTCCACAAACTGATTGAGACAACAAATGCATGGCAAATACAGTATAATATGGATAAATGTGATTTCAGATAGTCAACATGGCTTTGTCAAGGGCAGGTCATGTCTCACAAACCTCATTGAGTTTTTTGAGAAGGTGACCAAGCAGGTAGATGAGGGTAGGGCAGTTGATGTGGTATATATGGACCTCAGTAAAGCCTTTGATAGTCATTCGACACAGAAACAGACCCTTCAACCTAATTCATTCATGCTGACCAAGTTTCCTGAACTGAACTAGTCCCATTTACTTGCATTTGGCCCATATCCCTCTAAACCTTTCCTATCTATGTACTTGTCCAAGTCTAATTGTACCTATTTTTAACATTTCCCCTGGCAGCTCTTTCCATATATGCACCACCCTCTGTGTGTAAAAGTTGCCACTCAGACCCCTTTTAAACCTTTCCTCTTTCTAAACCTATGTCTGATAGTTTTGAACTCCCCTAGCCTGGGAAAAAAAAATCTTGGGTATTCTCCTTATTTATGCCCCTCAAGATTTTATAAACCTCTGCAAGGGCACCCTTTAGCCTCCTATGCTCCAGGGAAAAAAGCCCCAGCCTATCCAGCCTCTCCTTATAATTCAAACCTTCCAGTCTTGGTAACATCCATGCAAATCTTTTTTGCACACTTTCCAGTTTAATAACACCCTTCCCATAACAGGGCAACCAGAATTGTACACAGTACTTAAAATATGGCCTTACCAATGTATTGTAAATGATGTCCCATTCTGTACTCAGTGCTCTGACCAATGAAGGCAAGTGTATTAACTACCTTCCTCTAACTATGACATGACTTTCAAGGAACTATATACCTGCACCCCTAGGTCTCTCTATTCAACAACGCACCCCTAGGTCTCTCTGTTCAACAACACTCCCCAAGGTCTGACAATGAACTGTTTAAGTCCTGCCCTGGTCTGTGTTATCAAAATGCAACACCTTGCATTATTCAGAGAGTCATAGAAATAGGATAAACAGATAAGGTATTTTCCCTGGAATGGGGGAAACCAGAACTAGAGGGCATAGGTTTAGGGTGAGAGGGGAAAGATATAAAAGGAACCTAAGGGACAACATTTTCACTTACAGGGTGGTGCATGTATGGAATGAGCTGCCAGAGGAAGTGGTGGAGCCTGGTACAATTACAACATTTAAAAGGCACCTGGATGGGTATATGAATAGGAAGGGATATCAGCCAAGTGCTGGCAAATGGGACTAGATTAGGTTAAGATATCTGATCAGCATGGACGGTTTGAACCAAAGGGTCTGTTTCCGTGTTGTGCATCTCTATGACTCTATAGCAGGGAAACTGGAATTGCACAAAGTACTTCAAAAGATTCATAGATTTGTACAATGCAGAAAAGGCCTTTTGGCCCAACGAGTCTGCACTGACAAAACTGGTAATAAAAGTATGCTAATCCCAATTTCATGCTTTTGTCCCATAATCTTTAATGTAATCATATTTGAAGTACAAATCCAAATATTTTTTAGAAGTTTTAAGGTTTCCAATCTCCACTACCTTCCCAGGCAGTGCATTCCAGATTCCTACCATCTGCTGAGTGAAAACATTTCTTTCCCAAATCCTCTCTGCATCTCCTGTCCCTTACCCTGAAACTATGCCCTCTTGTAATTGAACCCTCAACCAAGGGGACCAGCTGCTGTATTCACCCTGTCCATTGACCTCACCTTATATACCTCAATCATGTCTCACCTCAGTCTTTTCTGCTCTGAAGAAAACAATCCAAGACTTCCAAGTCTCTCCTTATAGCTCAATTTCTCCATCCTAGGCAACATCCTGGTGAATCTCCTCTGTACCCACTCTTGTGTTATCGCATCCTTCTTGTAGTGAGGTAATCAGAACTGCACCCAGTACTCCTGTTGTGTCCTGTACAACTCCTCTTTACTCTTATACACTATACCATGACTAATGAAAGCAAGTGTCCCATTTGCATTAACTAAGATTCTGAAAGGGGAGAG
Source organism: Hemiscyllium ocellatum (assembly GCF_020745735.1). Taxonomy (NCBI): domain Eukaryota; kingdom Metazoa; phylum Chordata; class Chondrichthyes; order Orectolobiformes; family Hemiscylliidae; genus Hemiscyllium; species Hemiscyllium ocellatum. Next base: position 35,579,449 of record NC_083442.1, on the reverse strand, counting down.
CGAACAGCCAGAAATCGTGTTACATATTGGCACCAATGATATAGGAGAAAGTGAGGACTGCAGATGCTGGAGATCAGAGCTGAAAATGTGTTGCTGGAAAAGCACAGCAGGTCAGGCAGCATCCAAGGAGCAGGAGAATCAACGTTTTGGGCATGAGCCCTTTATCAGGCCAATGATTAGATTAGACTAGACTTACAGTGTGGAAACAGGCCCTTCGGCCCAACAAGTCCACACCGACCCGCCGAAGCGCAACCCACCCATACCCCTACATTTATCCCTTACCTACCACTACGGGCAATTTAGCATAGCCAATTCACCTGACCCGCACATCTTTGTGACTGTGGGAGGAAACCGGAGCACCCGGAGGAAACCCACGCAGACACGGGGAGAACGTGCAAACTCCACACAGTCAGTCGCCTGAGTCGGGAATTGAACCCGGGTCTACAGGCGCTGTGAGGCAGCAGTGCTAACCACTGTGCCACCGTGCCACTAATGATATAGCCAGGAAAAGGATCGAGGATATAAAAAGTGACTTCAGGGAGTTAGGGTGGAAGCTGCAGAGCAGGACGAACAGAGTAGTGTTCTCGGGTTTACTACCGGTGCCACGAGATAGCGAGGTGAGGAACAGGGAGCGGGCGCAGCTGAACACGTGGCTGCGCAGCTGGTGTAGGAGGGAGGGCTTCAGATATGTAGATAATTGGGATGCCTTCTGGGGAAGGTGGGACCTGTACATGAAGGATGGGTTGCACCTGAACTAGAAGGGGACCAATGTCCTGGGTGGAAGGTTTGCTCGAGTGGTTCAAGAGGGTTTAAACTAGTATGGCAAGGGGGTGGGAACCTGAGCTATATACCGGTGGTGAGAGTTGATGGAGATGAGGCAATAGCAAGAGGTAGCGCAGCCAGTGGGAAGGAATTTCCTGGGAAAGATCCAAGGGATCAGTTAAAGTGTGTTTGCTTTAAGGCAAGGAGTATCAGGAATAAAAGTAATGAGCTTAGAGCATGGATCAGTACCTGGTGCTATGATATGGCCATAACAGAGATGTGGGTTTCTCAGGGACAGGAATGGTTGCTGGATATTCCAGGGTGTAGAACATTTAAAAAGAATGGGGGGTGGGGGGGTGGGGGAGAGGAGGGGGTGTAACACTGCTAATCAGAGAGGGCATCACAGCTGCAGAAGTTATCATTGTCAAGGAGGGTCTGCCTACTGAGTCAGTATGGGTGGAAATTAGGGGCAGTAAGGGAGCAGTCACCTCATTAGGAGTTTACTACAGACCCCCCCAAAAGAAGTTGCATCAAGACACTGTTCAAAAGGGCCACAACATACTGCAGTACACAAGAACTGCAAAAAGAGGAAGAAGAACACCTATACAATGTATTCACCAAAAACGGATACCCGCGCAATGCCTGAGGGAAAGACAAAGGATCGAGGACATGCCGCAACCCAAAGAACTAGCCACACTACCATACATCAAGAGCATTTCCGAACTGACAGCCAGACTACTGCGACCACTAGGACTCATAACAGCACACAAACCAACAGCCACTCTCAGACAATAACTCACCAGAACGAAGGACCCGATACCCAGCATGAGCAAAACCAATGTAGTGTACAAAATCTCATGCAAGGACTGCATGAAACACTACATAGGACAAACAGGGAGACAGCATCCATGAACACCACCTAGCCACAAAACAACATGACCAGCTATCCTTAGTAGCCACACACGCAGATGACAAGCAACATGAGTTCGACTGAGTCCTACTATTATAGGACAAGCCAAACAGAGAACAGCCAGGGAATTCCTAGAGGCATGGCACTCATCCACAGATTCAATCAATAAGCACATCGACCTGGACCCAATTTACCGACCACTGCAGCGGACAGCTGGAACTGACAACCGGAAGCAGCAAATTCAAACCACTACAAATGCTGGAGGAAACATCACAGCAGTGCTTCACAGGAGGCTCCCAAGCACTGAGGATGTCACCTAGACAGGGGACGAAACGTCTGCAACACAAATTCCCAGCTCGGCGAACAGAACCACAACAACAAGCACCCGAGCTACAAATCTTCTCAAAAACTTTGAACCCCCAATAGCAGCAGGGAGATTGAAGAAAGCATAGGTCGGCAGATTTTAGAAAAGTGTGAATGTAGTAGGGTTGTTGTAATGGGTGACTTTAACTTTCCCAATATTGATTGGAACCTCCTTCGAGCAGATGGTTTGGAAGGAGCTGTTTTTGTAAGGTGTGTTCAGGAGGGTTTCCTAACTCAGTATGTTGACAGGTCGATGAGGGGAGAGGCCAATTTGGATTTGGTGCTCAGCATTGAGCCGGGGCAGGTATCAGATCTTGCGGTGGGAGAGCATTTTGGTGATAGTGACCACAACTGCCTCACATTCTACATAGCTATGGAGAAGGAGAGAAGCAGGCACAATGGGAGGATATTTAATTGGGGAAAAGGAAACTATGATGCTATCAGACGTGAGTTGGGAAGCATAGACTGGGAGCAATTGTTCCATGGAAAGGGCACTAGAGTCATGTGGAGACTGTTTAAGGAACAGTTGTTGCGAGTGATGCGTAAATGTGTTCCTCTGTGACAGGCAAGAAGGGGTAAGATAAAGGAACCTTGGATGACGAGAGCGGAGGAGCTTCTCGTCAAAAGAAAGAACGCAGCTTACGTAGGGTGGAGGAAGCTAGGGTCTTGCTCAACTCTAGAGGATTACAGGCAGGTGAGGAAGGAGCTCAAAAATGGTTTGAGGAGAGCCAGGAGGGAGCACGATAAAGGCTTGGCAGAACAGATTAGGGAGAATCCAAAGGCATTTTACACGTATGTGAGGAATAAGAGAATGATCAAAGAAAAAGTAGGGCCGATCAGGGATAACATAGGGAACTTGTGTATAGAGTCTGAGGAGGTAGGGGAATCCCTAAATGAGTGTTTTCTTCTATCTTTACTAAAGAAAAGGACCTTATAGTGAATGAAACCATTGAGGAGCAGGTAAGCATGCTGGAACGGATAGAGATTGAGTAAGCTGATGTGCTGAAAATTTTGACAAACATTAAGATTGACAAGTTGCCAGGGCCAGACCAGATTTGTCCTCGGCTGCTTTGGAAAGCGAGAAATGTGTTTGCTTCGCCACTTGCGAAGATCTTTGTATCCTCACTCTCCACCGGAGTCGTACCTGAGGACTGGAGGGAGGCAAATGTAATTCCTCTCTTCAAGAAAGGAAATAGGGAAATCCCAACAATTACTGACCAATCAGTCTCACGTCTGTCGTCTGCAAGGTGTTAGAAAGGATTCTGAGGCATAGGATATATGACCATCTGGAAGAGCATGGCTTGATTAAATGCAGTCAGCAAGGTTTTGTGAGGGGCAGGTCATGCCTCACAATCTTATTGAGTTCTTTGAGGATATTACTAGACAGGTTGATGAGGGTCGAGCGGTGGATGTGGTGTATATGGACTTCAGCAAGGCATTTGATAAGGTTCCCCATGGTAGGTTCATTCAGAAGGTCAGGAGGAATGGGATACAGGGAAATCTAACTGTCTGGATATAGAATTAGCTGCTCGACAGAAGACAGCAAGTGGTAGTGGAAGGAAAGTATTCTGCCTGGAAGTCTGTGGTGAGTGGTGTTCCACAGGGCTCTGTTCTTGGGCCTCTACTCTTTGTAATTTTTATTAATGACTTGGATGAGGAGATTGAGGGATGGGTTAGCAAGTTTGCAGACGACACAAAGGTTGGGGGTGTCGTTGACAGTATAGAGGACTGTTGTAGGCTGCAGCATGACATTAACAGGATGCAGAGATGGGCTGAGAGGTGGCAGATGGAATTCAGAGCTGAAAATGTGTTGCTGGAAAAGTGCAGGATGCTGCCTGACCTGCTGCGCTTTTCCAGCAACATATTTTCAGCTCTGATCTCCAGCATCTGCAGTCCTCACTTTCTCCTCACAGATGGAATTCAATCTGGATAAATGCGAATTGATGCATTTTGGAAGATCGAACTTGAAAGTTGAGTACAGGATTAAAGACAGGATTCTTGACAGTGTGGAGGACAGCGGGATCTTGGTGTGCAGGTACATAGATCCCTTAAAATTGCCACCCAAGTGGACAGAGTTGTTAAGAAAGCATATGGTGTTTTGGCTTTCATTAACAGGGGGATTGAGTTTAAGAGCCATGAGATCTTGTTGCAGCTCTATAAAACTTTGGTTAGACCGCACTTGGAATACTGTGTCCAGTTCTGGTCACCCTATTATAGGAAAGATGTGGATGCTTTGGAAAGGGTTCAGAGGAGGTTTACCAGGAAGCTGCCTGGAAGGGGGGGCTTATCTTACGAAGAGAGGTTGACTGAGCTCTGACCTTTTGCATTGGAAAAAAGGAAGAGAAGGGACCTAATTGAGGTGTACAAGATAATGACAGGCATAGATAGAGTTGATAGCCAGAGACTCTTTCCCAGGGCAGAAATTGTTAACACGAGGGACCATAGTTTTAAGCTGTTTGGCAGAAAGTATAGAGGGGATGTCAGAGGCAGGTTCTTTATGTAGAGAGTTGTGAGAGCATGGAATACGTTGCCAGCATTGTTGTGGAAGCGAGGTCATTGGGGATATTTCAGAGACTGCTGGACATGCATATGGTAACAGAAATTTGAGGGTTTGTACATTAGGTTTACCTTACATGGCACAACATCGTGGGCTGAAGGGCCTGTTCTGTGCTGTATTGTTCTTTTTTCTATGTCCTATCCTATTTACGTGCTCTGCTGACTTCAGAGATCTGTGAATAACTGCCCCAAGATCTCTCTGTTCCTCTAAGCTACCCAGTGTCCTGCCATTCATTAAGTATTCCCTTATCTTGTTCCTTTTTCAAAACTGCATCACCTCATACTTATCAAAGTTAAATATCATCTGCCATTAGTGTGCCCATCTGACCAACCCATTTATATTTTCCTGTAACCTACACACATCTTCGCTATTAGTTAATCTACTAATCATGGTGTTGTCTGCAAATTTGCTTAACATTCCCTCCATATTTTCATTTATAACATTGATTAGTCTAAAGTAAACTCCATCTGCCATTCCTTGACTTACTGTCCCTGATGATCAAGATCCCATTGTACTCATAAACAAACTTCTTCACTGTCTGCCAAACTACCAATTTTGGTGTCATCTACAAACTTACTAACCATGCCTCCTATATTCTCAATCAAATTGTTTCTGTAAATGACAAATACCAGCAGCACATCACTGGTCACAGACCTCCAGTCTGAACAATGATCCTCTACCACTATTCTGTCTCCTACCATCAAGCCAATTTTGTATCCAATGGGCTCTCTCTCCCTGGATCCCATGTAATCTAATCTTACCCTCTACCACTGCTCACCTATCACCTCCTCACCATTCCACCTCTCTCCCCACCCAAATCCTCCCCACCTTCATCCCCACCCCAGCCTCACCTTATCTGCAGCTCTCCTTACCCTCACTCCCAGTCCTGATGGAGGATTATACTCAAAATGTTAACTTCTCCACCTCCTGTTGCTGCCTGGCTTGCTATGTTCTTCCAGTCTTCTGCTTGTCTATTTAATCTTGGTAACCAGTCTTCCATGTGGAACCTGTCGAAGGCTTTGCTGAAGTCTACCTACACAAATTATATGTTCTGCCTTCATCTATCTTCTTGGTCAAATTCTCATGCACAAAGCCATACTGACCATCCCTGATCAGTCCTTGCCTTTTCAAATGCATGTAGATGCTGTCTCTCAGAATCTCCACCAACAACTTACCCACCACAGACATTAGGCTCACTGGCCTGTAGTTCCCTGGCTTTTCCTTGCAGTCTTCCTTTAACAATGGCATAACATTAGCCACCCTCCGGTCTTCCAGCACGTCATCTGTGGTTATCAATGATGTAAAATATCTCCACTAAGGAACCGTCAATTTCATCCCTAGCTTCCCACAATGTCCTTGATACATCCCAGGGATTTATCTACCTTTATGTGTTTTAAGACCTCCAACGTCTCTTTTGTAATGTTGCTAGTTGATATCACTTTGTATACACAGGAGCCTCAATTATCTGGCATTTGATTATCCGAATTTCGGATTATCTAAACTAAACTGTTATCAATTATCCAAACATTCAATTATCCAAACAAAACACTCCCCACCTGTGTCATTCGGATAATTGAAGTTCCTCCATATGCCCCATTAACAAACAGCTTCCCTAATATTTGAATAAAATACAGTATAAACATTTCTTAGTGAGTTTCAGTAACTTGCCTTTTCAAAGTAGAGCCATTCCTTCCTCAGTCCTTTGCTCTAAAATAGTTATTTTTTTCCATTTCAGTCCATAATCAAAAATACAGAAAAATAAAAAGATATGGTCTTTTAAAAATAGGTGGTTTCAGATATGAGGGACGTCAGTTCCATGGATAGGCTATTCACTTTTGAGAGAAGATTGATGATCTCTAACAATTCTCCATTCAGTCAAACTGAGTCTGAACAGAACAGATACTGTTTCTGTTATTGGAATGGTCAAGTACCAGAGATCACCAACTTAAGGTGATTGGCAAAAAAAGTTACAGCAACATTAAGAAAATCTTTTTTATTACACAAGGAGTTGTAAGGATCTGGAATGCACTGTTTGAGTGTAATGGATGAAGATTCAGTTGTAGCTTTCTGAAAAACCTGAAGAGAAACAATTTTCAGTGCTATTGAGAAAGAGCTGGAGTGGGATTGGTTGAGTTAATCTTGAAGAAAGATCATGGATAAATGCACAAATGGCCTCCTGTGCTATAATCCAATCTGTGACACTCGTGCTCGCTTTGCTGTACTGGCTTTCTCTTAAGCAACACTTTGGTTTTAAAATTCTCATCCTTGTTTTCAATTTCTTACATGGTTTTTCTCCCTCAAAACCCCAATTTCTGTAAACTCCTCCAACTTCACTATCTTCTGAGATATCTGTCTCTAATTCAGGCCTTTTGAGCTTCTCTGATTTTAAATGCTCCACCATTGGTTATTGTCCCTTCAGCAGCTCAAGTCCTAATGTCTAGAATTATTTTTCTATTCCACTCTGTCCCCCAACCTCTGTTTTCTAGTAATTACTTAAAATCTACCTGTTAAACCAAGGTATTGTCCTAATAACTCCATATGTGGATCAATGGCAATTTTTGTTTGATAATATTTCTACTAAGTACCTATAGAAGTTTAACTATGTTATAGATGCCATTCAATATAAATTAATTTACCTAAAGTATAACTATTTCAGAAAGAAATAGTTTTTGAAATGCAACTCGCAAATATTTTAAAATCAAAAATAGAGTCCTGGATAAATGCAGCGCTGGAGAGAGAAAATCAGGGTTAATGTTTCAGATCAATGGTTTTTCTTCAGAACAGTCTGATGAGGGGTCATTAATCTAATTCTCTTCATCAGAGATACGCATGACTTGCTGAAATGCTTCCAGCTTTTTTAGGTTTTATTTCACATTTTAAGCATCTACAGTACTTTGCTTAAACTTTTGCATTTGAGATGTGAGTTAGTAATTTAATTGAACTTTCTTAGGAATAAAGTAGGGGATTTTAGTATAGTACACATCGGAAGTGGAGCCACCATTCTCTCAGCTAGAAACTAAAGCAGCATTAACTCAAAACAATAATATGTAAGTCAATTTGTACTGCATGTACATGTTCCATTTAATTAAAATTTAAAAGTGATCGTCTTCTATGAGAAAAACAGCCATTTTATTATCATGAGTTTAAAAAAAGCTGGGTAATCCAGAGATATATTACATAAGGTTTTTCAAACAACTCATCAGTAATGCCAGAACATACAGCATCATCTAGTAGTACTATTTAAATTGTGAAGATGACGCATGCGTGTGCTAGCTTACACAAAATAGACAAGTCAAATATGTGTTTTACATCAGAGCACTATGTTCAGAAGTAGATCATTTTGAAGATAGAACTGTGATATAGTGGGGCAATGCTCAAGAATTCCAGAAGTAACAAGCCTCACTTTCCGTTGGATCTCTGGAAGCAGTGTGGCATTTTTCACTTTCCATTCCCACAATTCACTTTCCTGCTCTTTCCTTGTAACCCTTGATTCCCTAACTGATCAAGAATTTATCTATCTCAGCTTTAACTATACACAAGGACACTGCCTCCATAGTTCTTTGGCAAAGAGTTCCAAAGAAATACATCTTTATCTAAGGAGTCTTAAATTGGTGGCCCTTTATTCTGAGACTATGTCCTCTGGTCCAAGAATCTCTCATGAAGGGGAGCATCCTCTCAGCATTTACCTTGTCAAACCCCTGAAGAATCCTATATGTTTCAACTAGATCACCACTCATTCTTCTGAACTCCACTGAGTAGAGTCTTAACCTGTTCAGCCTTTGCCCTTAGGACAATCTCCATACCAGGCATCATCATAGTCAACCTTCTCTGATCTGTCTCCAACGAAATGATGTATTTCCTTAAATAAGGAGACCAAAACTGCTCATGGTACTCCAGATGTGATCTGACCAGCATCTTGTACAGTTGCAGTAAGGCTTCTGTACTATGATACACTGTAACATTCATTAGCCTTCCTGATTACCTACTGCACATCTGTGTGCTAGCTTTGTGTTTTGTGACAAATACCCCAAATGCCTTCGTGTTGAAGCTTTCTGTGGTTTTTCTCCATTTAAATTATGTTTTGATCTTTTGTCCTCTCTTCCAAAATGAACAATTACACATTTTCCCACATTATGGTTCATTTGCCAACTTTTCGCCCATTTACTTAACCTATCGCTATTTCTCTGTAAACTGTTTGTATCCTTCTTGCAACCTGCCTAGTTTTGTGTCATCTGCAAATTTGGATATAGTATATTTGCTTCCTTCCTCCATGTTATTAATATATATTGAAAATGGTTGTGGTCTGAATGCTGATCCCTGTAGAACTCTCCTGGTTATAGTCCACCAACCTGAAAATGAATGCCTTATTTTACTTGCTGTTTCCTGTCCATTAGTCAATTTCCTATCTATGCCAATACACTATCTCTAACACTGTTGCCTCTTATCTTACAAATTAACTTTCGTAAGGTACCGTGTTGAACACCTTCTCGAAGCCCAAATACAATACATCGACTGGTTCCCTTCTATCCACTCTAGTTGAAACTTCCTCGAATGATTCTAATAAATTATGATGTGGAGGTAATGGTGTTGGACTAGGGTGCACAAAGTTAAAAATCACACATAACCAGATTATAGTCCAACAAGTATATTTGGAAGTACAAGCTTTCAAAGCGCGGCTCCTTCGTCAAGTAGCTCGTGGGGTAGGATCATAGGACACAGAAATTGCGATATATTGAACAAATCTATATTGCTGTTAAGTCTTTCATCTTTTAGAATGGGTTTCAGGTTTCAATTCATTATTATGTAATTCCCAGAACTTCTTTCAAGTCACATTCCCGAGATAACTTTAAGGTTTTATAAAAAGATGGTGATATCTCAGCTCAGACAATGCACTCAAGGTGTGAGGTTAGAGTCTGAATGTATTCCAATCTTGAGTCAGACTGGTTCTATTTCCAAAGTAGGAATTTATAAAATGCCACATGGATTATAAAAATATTGACTACCTACAGATTGTGTGCTTTTTGAATAAAATAGAATGCATCTGCAAATATAATTCTGCAGATGCAAATTCATCACCCATAGACTTAGCTGTGTATGCTTGCATGCAAGGGAGAGAGAGAGAGAGTGTGTGTGTATGTGTGTGTGTGAGAGAGGGAGTATGAGAGCATGAGTGTGATGGAGTGTATGCCTGTGAGAGGGTGTGAGCATGGGTGAGTGTGTGGAGGGTGTGTGTGTGTCTGAGAGAGCACATGTGTATGAGATAGAAAGAGACTAATAAATTAGTCAGACGTGATTTCCCTTTTATGAAACCATGCTGACTCTGCTTGATTAGATTATGATTTTCCAAATGTTCTGCTCTTCCTTCCTTATTAATTGAGGCCTATTATCCTAAATCCAGAGGACTCTTGGCTTCTTTGGGGCCAAATGAACACTGACACATTTGATCCTCAGGTAGGAATCCTGTTCTGTAAATGCTGTTGCTGAAGTCCATCAGTATCTCAATGAACATCATTTGCAACTCTCAGGCATCCTGTCATTAACTCATTGATTCCAGGTGCTTTCCTTATTTCATCTTTTGGATCCCAGCTCAGCTGCTGTTAGCTCTGATCCTTCTCTTTCCTCTGATAGCACCAATTCACTTATGTCTTCATCATCATACAGCTGTCTGGTCTACTCCACTCATTATTTTTCTGTATTCTTTTTGAACCAAAGTACACTATCTTTGCTACATACACAGCCATTCTTTGTAGTTATTCTCTTCCTGTTTGTCAGGGCTTTAACTTTCTCATGTGATACTGTAATGTTTTGCCTTTTCTCCTGTTTTTCTGAGTTTGTGAAAGCTGTATGTTGCTTTTTCTTGCCACTTAACATGCTTTTTTAATGCTTTTTATCTGCTTTTCTATTTCATCCTATTATTAATTGGATGATTGCCTTTCTGCCACGTTTGGGCTGTACTCATCATTCACTTGGCTGTTCTTACTTCCTAGTAAGTTCTCTTAATCTCTGTTCTTATTTACAGTCAAGATCTCCACAGCGGATCCAGTTGTTCCTACATCATTACTACTATTTATTAGATTCCATAGCTGATTATGGGTGATACTTGGTGAGTTTCCTACTCTTCCAAGGTGATTTGTTCATAAGAGGTATGGCTCTGCCCTGGCTGTGTTACACATTTGCAGTGACATTAATTCTGTGTTGTGAGATCTTCTATCTTGACTACTGGTTCAGCTTTTATACAGGATAACATCTTTTGTATCTGTATTTGTGAGTTTGCTTTTCCCTCTCATTTAGTCTACACACAAGGTAAGTTGAGGTCCCAGGGATTGCACAACATACTTCCAGCTCCTTGGAGGTACAAGCAAGAGGTTCATTGCAATAGAGACGTGACATCCTTGATCATTCCGATGCTAACAGAGTATAAGGGGATTAGTCCTAATACTAGACCATACATATCCAAAGTTGGACATGTACTTGAAGATGAATTTGCAGGATAATTGGGCAAAATGTAGACTAGATTAGACAGATTTTTCAAAGAGCCAGCATTGTAGACAGGAGAAATGACTTTCCTTGTACTGTAAAGTTTTAATTCAGAGTCCAGGTGTGAGAGAAAATAGTTCTGAGGGATTGTCACTAAGGTTGTTACTATAGAATGTCAGTCTGCAAGTTGTGCCATATCAGGAAAAATACAAAGAGTTAATATAAAAATAATAGTGACAAAATGTTTGTAGAAACATATCTTTCCTCTTTTTATCTCCTTAAAAGTGCTGGTGCAGAAGAAATATTTAAATTACTGGATACAGCTTCTTTCCATTTGATGTGGGAAAACTAGAGTGTTCAACTAAGATGAGTAACAATATGAGCACAGGAAAGAAATACCTTTTTGGAGATTAGTAAAAGGCAAAGGAGGTTTTCCATAAACTAATTGAATAATGCACGTCAATCGAAATGAATCTCTACAAACTCACTGAAATGCAGACTCTCTTCAACCAGGTGGAAATGTTGCTGAGCACACCAAAGAACATTTTTGATGAGCTACTGCCCTCCAGTGGAATTGCTGAATAATGTTTCAAACAAGGTCTGATTTCCATTCCACACAGTCTCAATTAATACAAGAATTACTACTCTTTTGGAGAGAATAATCATTTGAATCAAAACTAAATTGAAAATCTAAACTAAAGCAGCCAATACATGATACTCATCTACAAGATGCACTGCAGAAATTTGCCAAGGCTCCTTAGACAGCATCTTCCAAACCCATAACCACGACCATTTAGAAGGACAAGGGCAGATGATATATGAGAACATTTGCAAGTTCCCCTCCAAGCCACCCATCATCCTGCCTTGGAAACATATCACTGTTCTGTCAATGTCACCGTATCATAATCCTGGAACTCCCTCTGAAATAACTCCACAGAGACCAGTGTCCTGTCATCAAGTCGCCCTTTGTTTACAAATGGAGAGTTCTTGATACTGATCCAGCTCCCTGAGCCACCTCTCAGAGTGAACAGAATGTCTGAGACTCCTTTATTTTTCTTTAATTACCCCCACACTACCACCTAACTGTGATAGTGCTTATATTTTCCTACTCACCCATGTTGTGTGTTTGCAGGAGTGAGACACAGTGAAAAATACAAAATGTACAAATCTTTATTCAATTTCCAACACCCAAGTGGCCAGTAACAAGCAGTGCACTTCTCATCAAAGGACAATGCTGTGTGGTCACACAGTGATGGGGATGGCAGGGATGAAATCATAATAGAATTGGAGGGGGAAATATTACACTCCACTCCCTTGGGTGCCCACCTCTCTCTGAACTGCTCAAGAGTGGATACCGCGTGCTCCCTCTCTAAAGACACCCGGGCTCTAACATAACTGCTGAAGGGGAGCAGGCAATCAGCACTAACGACCCCCTCACAGCCCGTTACCTGGACCTGTTTATGGCCTGGCTCACGGGCAGACCCACGCGGAGGTCCTCTGACCTGCCCTCCCCCTCTGCACCGGGTGCAACCAAAAGCAGAGAAAATTTTTAAGAAAATCAAAAAGGGAGTGCAAGCACCCACACCCAATATATACATGGCTAACGAACTCCACAGCACCACACAACAAGCAGTTGGGCTGGGAGTCTGTGAGCCACCACAATCCGCATCCCGAACCCGATGCCCGCAGAGTCCCGAGCAGATACTCGTGATCGACTGTGTTGAACGACTTCTCCTGGTTGAGAGGCAGGGAGGCGCTTGGCAGACCAGCCCATCAACAGAAATGGATCAGGTCCAGGACCAGGTGGACGTTATCATGTATCTTCTGGCCCGTGACCGTGTAGGATTGGTCTGGGTGAATCATGTGGGCCAGCACGGAAGCCAGGCGAGAAGACAACACCCTGGCAAAGATTTTGCAGTCCGTACTGAGAAGGGAGACCGGGCGGAGACTCCTATTCTTTTTTGCTTTTTTGTTTTTTATTCTTTTTCCCTTTTTTCCCATTACCCCCCACACTACCGCCTAACTGCGGCAGTGCTTTTCTTACCCTGCACCATGTTGTGTGTGTGCAGGCGTGAGACACAGTGAAAAACGAATCTTTATTCAGTTTCCACCACCAGGAAGAAAGGAAACACCCGAGTGGCCAGTGACAAGCAGTGCCCTTCACATCAAAGGGCAATGCTGTGTGATCAAACAGTGAAGGAAAGGGCAGGGGTTAAATCAAAATAGAGTTGGAGGGGGAAGTGATGCACTCCACTCCCTGCAGCACCCACCTTTCCCTGAACAACTCCAGGGTGTTGGTGGACACTGCGTGCTCCTTCTCCAGAGGTACCCGGGCTCTAACGTAACCGCGGAAGAAGGGCAGGCAGTCGGCCCTAATGACCCTCTCCATGGCCACTGCCTGGACCGGTTTATGGCCAGTTTGGCCAGGCCCAGGAGCAGAGAGACTCCTATACTTATTTTTTTCTGTTTTTTATCTTTTTTCTTTTCTTCCCCCCAGCATCCGTGTTGTGTGTGTGCAGGTGTGAATCACAGTGAAAGACACAAGGTGCACGAATCTTTATTCAGTTTCCACCACCAGGAAGAAAGGAAACACCCAAGTGGCCAGTGACAAGCAGTGCCCTTCACATCAAAGGGCAATGCTGTGTGATCAAACAGTGAAGAGGAGGGCAGGGGTTAAATCACAATAGAGCTGGAGGGGGAAATGATGCACTCCACTCCCTGCAGCGCCCACCTCTCCCTGAACAACTCCAGGGTGTTGGTGGACACCGCGTGCTCCTTTTCCAGAGACAGCCATGGGCTCTAACGTAACTGCGGAAGAGGGGTAGGCAGTTGGCCCTAATGACCCCCTCCATGGCCCGTTGCCTGGACCGGTTTATGGCCAGTTTGGGCAGGCCCAGGAGCAGAGAGATTCCTATTCTATTTTTTTCTTTTCTTTTTTTAAATTCTTTTTCTTCTTTTTCTAATTAACCCCCACACTACCACCTAACTGCAGTCTGCAGTAGTGCTTATTTTTTCCCCAGCACTCATGGTATGTGTGTGTGTGTGCGGGTGTGAGACACAGTGAGAAACACAAAGTGCATGAATCTTTATTCAATTTCCACCACCAGGAAGATAGGAAAACACCCGGGTGGCCAGTGACAAGCAGTGTCTTTCGCATCAAAGGGCAATACTGTGTGATCAAACAGTGAAGGGGAGGGCAGGGACTAAATCAAAATAGAGTTGGAGGGGGAAATAATGCACTCCACTCCCTGCGGCTCCCACCTCTCCCTGAACAACTCCAGGGTGTTGGTGGACATCGCATGTTCCTTTTCCAGAGACACCCAGGCTCTAACATAACCGCGGAAGAGGGGTAGGCAGTTGGCCCTAATGACCCCCTCCATGGCCCGCTGTCTGGACTGGTTTATGGCCAGTTTGGCCAGGCCCAGGAGCAGAGAGACTCCTATACTTATCTGTCAGCCGGGGCTCCCTGATTGGGCCAGATTAACAGCCCCAATAAGGGACCTCCTATTCTATCAGGTCCACCTGACTGATCTCATTTCAATCACTACTTACATCTCTCGCACTCTGAGTCCAAAGTCATAGGCCATTTTTGGTTGTTGCAGCTCCTTCTGTTGCATTTTTGTACCAGGTCAGGTCCCTTCAACTCTACCTCTGATATGGGCAGCATTTAGTGCACAGTAACTCCCCTGTTGCGCTCAGAGCTTCTCGGAACACATTCAGTCTCCTCTTCAGGCAGCAGAGGTAGCAACATCTACCATGTCCATCTTGGGTTCCATGGTAATTTCAAGGCTTGATGAAGAGAGAAAATCCATGGGTTCCGGAACAGTGTGAGTTTGCAGCGTTCATATGATCCGCGTTTTGTTCAGGACTGTCTCACCTACCTGAACTGTATACATCACTGGACCTGACCTCAAGTTGACCACGCCCCTTACTTACCCATGCAGGGTCGTTTCCATAGTTTCTACACCAAACCTCAGCCCCTGAAGTAAAGTGTCTCTCTTGCTCAGCGGAGTCATGTATATGGCATCAGTGTTCCTGATGCTGTTTCATCTCCCTCCTCCTCCCCCCTCCCCCGCACCCCCCCACCATACCCCCATCAGATTTAACCTTGTGCGAAGTCTTCTTCCCATTATCATCTGCTGGAGCTATCCGTGTTGGTGCGTGAGTGTTGGTTCTATAATCAAATAGGCATCAGGACAAAAACAGAAATTATTAGAAAAGCTCAGGACATTTGGCAGCATTTATGGAGAGAAATCAGTTAATTTTTGGGTCGAGTGACCCTTCCTCAGAACCCAGTTTTTTCGGTTTTTATATAGGAACAGTATGGTATCTAGTGAAGTTGTAAGCTTTTTTATAAGCCTTCAAAGTTTGCACTAACCTTTCTGCCATGTCATTGGATGATGGATGATATAGAGCTGTTCTGAAATATCATTCAACTTTAGGATACACAGAAATTCCCTGCTGGTAAACAGTCACCCATTATCTGTGACCAACACTTCTGGGAGAGTTGAAGAAGATAGATGCAGTTTTTCTATCATCGTCCCCATGTTTGACAAATGAACGCCAGCATGACTATGCATGTCCAACCACTTTGAGTGGGCATCCACAATGACTAAGAATATTGAGTGCATGGAAGGACCAGCATAGTCAAATGTGTAATGGAGTCTAGAGTTTGCCCAGCCATGAATGTGGGGGAGCTGTTGGCAGTAATTTTTGTCCTTGTTGACACTCTGTGCACTGCTCCACCAGCATAGCCATGTCTACATACAATCCTGACTACCAGACATAACATTTTGCCAACTTATTCATTGGAAACATCTGAATGACCCTGATAGAGTTCAGTCAGTATCTGGCAGTGACCTTTGCTTGGTACAATCATTCTTGCTTCCCAAAATATCAGAGAGAATCCCTACAGTGTGGAAGTAGGCCATTCCACCCACCAAGTCCACACTGACCCTTTGAATAGCCTCCAAACCAGACTCACTCCCTCTAAACCTGTAACTGTTCATTTCCCATGGTTAATCCACCTAACATATCCTTGGACAAAATGGGCAATTTAGCATGGACAATCCATCTAAACACATCTTTAGACTGTGGGAGGAAACCAGACCAACTGGAGGAAACCTACGCAGACACGGGCAGAATGTGCAAACTCCACAGAGACAGTCAACCGAAGGTGGAATCAATGTTAAGTCCCTGGAACTATGAGCCATCATGTCGCTCCTGCTGTCCTTACTGTGATCTGGTCTCTCCAAGTCTGAAAGGGTTCACTTCTGGTTGGGGCATTCCTTTGATTTCCCCATCACCACCAGCTGTTTTAATTTTGTCAGAAATTTTGTCCAAAGTCTGATATTGTCAGCTGTGACTGTAAGTGGTCCAGAAAATTTATAACCATTTCGGACTCTTCCAGTGGTTATAGTACTGCTGGTGTTTCTGCAGGTAGGAGGCAGCTCAATGCATCGTATGTGCTACTTGGCCTCCCAGACAGTGTTCCAACTTGTAATTATATGTATTAGTATTAGAGCCCGCCAGTGAATTTGGACTGAAGCTATGGAAGGCACTGTCTTGTCCTCTTTAAATAGACCGAGTAGGAGTTTGTGGTCCATTATTATTAAAAAAATTATATCTGTAAAAGGTATTGGTGGAATTTCCTGCCTCCAAATATGAGTGACAAATCATCCTTCTCTTTCTGGGTGTGTTTACACTCTGCATTTGCTGAAGTCCTGGGTGCATATGCTATTCCGCATTCATCTCCATCCCCACAAAGATGAACTGACCCACCGTGTTTCACAATCAGTATAACTGGTGCTGCCCATTCCACAAACTGCGCTGGTTTGATGATTCCTTGGCTTTCCAGCTTCTGATTTCTACCTCAACTTTTGCCCATGAGGCAAACAGCACTTGGCAGGCCTTGCAAAGTCATGGAATTGCTTCCTGGTCGATATGCAAGTGGCCTTGGCTCATTCAATAGTCCCTAGACCTTCTTGAAAATCTTCCAGGTATTTAATTAGAACTTCACTCATGCAGCCATATTCTAATTTAAAATGTTGAGCTAGTCTAAGTGAATCTTTCTCAACCATTTTTGCCCCACCAAGCTTCTTACTACACTCAGTGGAAACTGAACCAACTGCTTCTCAGAAGAGACTGACACTGAAGATGTCCCCTTAATCTATAAAGGTTCCCTGGTGTAGGTTGTCAGTCTAGCCAAGGTCTTGCACAAAATTAAGAGTTGGAGTCCAGAGCAAATTTTGTTACAGACTGATTCTGCAAACACTGAAACTGCTGCCCTGGCATCGACCGCTATTTGAACCAGGTGACCATTTAACCAGATCTTTACTTTAATCTGAATTGGATGTTGCTAAACAATTTAACTGTTCCAAACCAGATGTAGGTGGACTTTCCAGAACGTGCCCTCTCCTTGATACTGACCTATGAGTTCTCTTACTCAGTTTAGGTCGAGTGGGACTCTTCTGCTGTCTTGAATTGACCCAGCAGCAGCAATTAGGTAAAAACAATGACTGCAGATGCTGGAAACCAGAGTCTAGATTAGAGTGGTGCTGGAAAAGCACAGCAGTTCAGGCAGCATCTGAGGAGCAGCAATTACAATGGCTTGCCAGCCTGGATCCTGAAGACACCATTAATCATTTGACTGAGGCTTGGCTTTGTTTTGGGGTTTTGCTGTGGGCTGACCTCGAGTCCCTTTGTTCAAGATATGTTCTGAGTGAGGCTGTGCAATTTCCTTCACTCAGATGGTGTTCCCCAAGCTCCATTGGACTGGCGAGGGTGTCCACTTCCATCAAAATACACTGCAACTCATATGGCCCACTTGCCACATTTTCCAATGAAAAAAACAGTTGTAGTGCTTGCTTGAAGTCCAGTTGGTCTTCGGCTAGTGGGCACTTTTGCATGTTTACCTCATTAATCCCACATCTCACTAAGGGTTAAACCAAAGTCACATGTCTCTGCCAATCATCATAACCTAGTTGAAAGTCCGATATAGACTCCCCCAGTTCTCAAATTGCTGAGTAAAACTGATAGCATTTCAGAATTAGAAGAGGCTTTGGATCGTAATACTCCTGAACTAAATCCATCAACTTTTGAAAAGTTTTAATATCTTGTGCCTCAGAGAAAGTTAGGCTCCTAATAACCAAAAAAGCTGTGAGGAGAACTTGTTGCTTTTCATCTACCCCAATGTTATTTGCCCAGAATAATATAACACATCCTTTCCACACACTGGGCCCAGTCTTCAATAGCTGGATTGAAAACATCAAGCTTCCCAAACAATGACATGATGCCAGAAGTGCTTACCCCAACTCAAAGGCAACTGTTACAAGCAAATTTCTAGCTCTGAGAGAGAGAGAACAGGATGTCTGTCACTGTTGTCCCTGTCTATCAGCCAGGGCTCCCTAAGTGGACCAGATTAACAGCCCCAATCAGGGAACTCATAGAGTCATAGAGATGTACAGCATGGAAACAGACCCTTCGGACCAACTTGTCCATTCTGACCAGATATTCCAACCCAATCTATTCCCTCCTGCCAGCACCTGGCCCATATCCCTCCAAACCCTTCCTATTCAGATAAACATCAGATAAACATGCCTTTTAAATGTTGTAATTGTACCAGCCTCCACCACTTCCTCTGGCAGCTCAAACCATACACATACCACCCTCTGAGTGAAAGAGTTGCCTCTTTTATCTCTTTCATATCTTTCCCCTCTCACCTTAAAACTATGCCCTCTAGTTCTGGACTCCCTCACCCCAGGGAAAAGACTTTGTCTATTTATCCTATCCATGCTCCTCATTATTTTATAAACCTCTATAAGGTCATATTCTAGTTAACCTAGGTAACCTTGTTACAATCACGACAAGCTTTCTGACAGCATTATGAGTCTATAGCAAATAGATGGCAGCAGCTCAAGAAGGTAGCTCAGTACCAATTTCTCAGAGATATCTAGGGATAGGCAATAAATGTTGGTCCAGCCAATGGTGCCCACATCCTATGAATGAATATTTTAAAAACTGTACTTTCAATGGATTAAGTGAATGAATTATTGAATCACTTGTTACAATGTTTGTGAGAAAAGGACTGGATTGGGGATGAAGATGCAGACAATCTTCTTGCCACTGTTGTATTCATGTTATTATTCAACTCATGTTCCATGATACAATTGAAAAAAAATAGAATCAGAAAGTGACTAAAGTAACTGTAGAAAAGGGAAACAGATTTAACTAACAAGTACAAAGAAAATTGACAGATTCAATTCATTAGCCACTATGTGGAGAGCAGTCTAAAGATATACGGACGGAAACATTATCAAAAAATACTCACTTATTGTGATTTCTGTATTGCCTCAGTTCAGTGAAAATAAGTCTGTTCTTTTTCATACACCCAGTCCTAATGAAAGTTTAATTAATATGAAATATTAACTTTGTTACTTTTTCAACAGATTTTGACAGATCAGTTAACTATTCTGAGAATATTCTGTGTTCATTTCAGTATCAACTGTATTTCCTTCCTTTTTCCTGCTTAATGTTGGTACGACTGTTTGTCTGATAGTTTGCTAGGTTTCTTTTGTGAATTCATCATATTTCAGTGTTGTTTCTAATGCTGCTAAGAAATCTTTCTTGTCCACATCCTGGAAGTTGTAATTTAATCCTCTTACTAAGATGGCTTTTTTAGTGTCTGTTAAGGGTCAGTCAGATAAGTTTTTTTTATTCCATGCTTTGAGGTTGTCTGTGCTATTATTTTCTGTGCGTTTGTCAAGTTTTTCTAGTTTTTTCATTTTCTGTGTTTGTCGCTGCCTAATGTCTATGGCTCGTTCTACAGTGTCCATCCATCCATGGTCTGTCACGTTAGTGAGTAATATTTTTTGGCATGAAATTTCCTGGTTGTCTTTATGGAATCTGCTGTGGGCATCGTTAATTATTACTATAAGCATTCTGTGGCCGCATTGCTCTGCTATTCTTTTGGCTAGTGGGGTGTAAGGGGAAGGTTTGTATTTAAGTTCCACTAAATCACCCACTTCACTTTCAATAACAATACCTACAGACAAATCAACGGAACAATCATGGGACCTCCGATATCAGGGTTCTTAGCAGAGGCAGTAATGCAGAGACTTGAACAAACAGCTCTGCCAACCATCCAATCCTAACTTTGGCTCCACTACATGGATGATACGTTTGCCATCACTAAATGAAACAAATTAGAGGAAACCTTCAAGACCATCAACAATCCCCTTACTGGCATAAAATTCACAAAAGAGGAGGAAAACAACAACAAACTGCCATTCCTAGATGTCACCGTTGAGCGAAGAGCCAATGGGGATCTTCAAACCAGCATCTACAGGAAAACAACACGTACGGACCAAATACCCAGCTACAGAAGGAATGGTCCCAACACCCACGAACGAAGCTGCATTAGAACATTATTTCAATGAGCCACCACACACTGCAGCACAGAGGAATTATGCAGAGCAGAGGAAAATCACCTATACAGCGTATTTAAAAGAAATGGGAACCCCAATGAACACAGTCCACTGATTTCTCAGCAACAAACCCAAACAAGCAGACAAAACACATTCAGATACCCTAGCCACTCTCCCCTATATCAGAAACATCTCAGAAATGACTGTCAGATGACTCAGACCTCTTGGCATCATGGTAGACCACAAACCCACCAACACACTAAAAGAGCAGCTAATGAACTTAAAGGACCTTATAAAGACAACAAACAAAATAAATATCATTGAAAAAATATCTTGCAAGAACTGTAACAAACACTACATTGTACAAACAGACAGAAAACTAGCCACCAGGATACATGAACATCAACTAGCAACAAAAAGACATGATCCACAATCACTAGTGTCCTTACATACAGATGACAAAGGGCACCACTTCAGCTGGGACAAGACATCCATCCAACCGAGGACAAGCCAAACAGATACACACATTCCAACCAGAACTTTATCAATAAACACATTGACTTGGATTCCATTTCCCATCTTCTGAGAAAAAGAACAGGAAATGACATCACCACTTGAAATGACATCCCAAGGAAATCTAAACGTATAAATAGAAAGCAGGTCATAACACCAGTATTTCACCTGAGGCTCACTGATGACATTACCTTGTATGATAATGAAACGTCTGAAAATGAACCTTCTAGCTCAGCGAGCAAACTTATATCCAGAATTTTTAACATATCAAATGATCAGTGGAGCTAATGATGATGGCTTCACAAAGGGGAAATCATGCCTGACAGATTTATTCAAATTCTTTGAGGAGGTAACAAGATGACAAAGAAGAACCAGTCAATATATATATTTTGATTCCAAACGGTGTTCAATAATGTACAGCACATAACACTACTTAATAATATAGGGGCCAGGGTGTTGAGGGTGATATATTGGCACAGATAAGGGAACAAATAACTAATAGAAGGTGAAGAGTTGGGATTATAGGGACATTTTCATTTGGTAACCTATGGAGAGCCACGGGCATCAGTGCTAGGATGACTTTGGTAATGAATATAAATTTACTATCACCATGTGTGCAGGTGACACAAAGATAAAGTGGGAGTCAAGTAGTGACGATGATTCAAAGAGTCTGCAGAGGGATGTAGGTAGGTTAAATGAGTGGGCAAAATCTTGGCAGTTGGAAAGTAGTTGGTTATGGACTTTGACAGGAAGCATAGAAGAGTTGAGTGGGAAAGACTGCAGACAGGTACAGCATAGAACAATACAGTGCAGTACAGGCCCTTCAGCCCTCAATGTTGCGCTGACCTGTGAAACCGATCTGAAGCCCATCTAAACTGTACTATTCTATTATCATCCATATATTTATCCAAAGACCATTTAAATGCCCTTAAAGTTGGTGAGTCTTCTACTGTTGCAGGCAGGGAGTTCCATGCCCTTCCTACACTTTGAGTAAAGAACCTACCTCTGACATCTGTCCTATATTCATCACAACTCAGTTTAAAGCTATGTACCCTCATGCTAACTATCACCATCTAAGGAAAAAGGCTCTCACTGTCCACCCCATCTAACCCTCTGATCATCTTGTATTCCTCTGTTAAGTCACTTCTTAACCTTCTTCTCTCTAATAAAAACAGCCTTAAGTTCCTCAGCCTTTCCTTATAAGACCTTCCCTCCATACTAGGCACCAGGCAACATCCTGGTAGATCTCCTCTGCACCCTCTCCAATGCTTCCATGTTTTTCCTATAACAGCAACCAGAACTGTAGGCAATACTCCAATTGCGGTGGCACCAGAGTTTTGTACAGCTGTAAAATGATCTCAGAGGTCTGAAACTCAATGTTTGCATCAATAAAAGCTAACACACTGTGCACCTTCTTAACAATCCTATCAACCTGGATGGCACCTTTCAGGGATCAATGCACATTGACACAGATCACCTGCTCATCCGCACTACTAAGAATCTTACCATTAGCCCAGTGCTCCGTATTCCTGTTACTCTTTTGAAAGTGAATCACCTCACATTTTTCTGCATTAAATGCATTTGCCACCTCTCAGCCCAGCTCTGCAGCTTATCTATGCAGAGATAAGTAGAACGATTTGGGAGTTTACATGCATAGTCAGAAAGAGCTAGCATTCAAGTTCAGCGGGTTATAGGAAAGGCAAATGAGCTTTTATATGAAAGAGAATGGAGTCTAAAAAGAGGGAGATCCAGCTAGAACTATACAAGGTGTTAAGTCCGACTGCACCTGGAATATTGTGGATGGTTTTGGTCCCCTTATCAAAGGAGAAATATCTAGGTACAGGTGGCAGTCCAGTGAAGGTTTATTAGGCTGATTCCAGGTATATGTGGAATGTCTGACAAGGACAGATTGAGTAGGTTGTACTTGTATTCATTGGAGTTTAGAAAAATGAGAGGATACCTTACTGACACGGTGAAGATATTTAGGATATTTCAGAGAGTTGTTTCCCCTTGGGAGAGAATCTAGGATAACAGGGTAATATCTCAGATTGCCCATTTAAGACCGATGTGGAAGAATCTCTTTCCTCAGAGGGTCATGAATCCGTGGAATCAGTAAGGGTATCAAGGATTATGAGGTAAAGGCGGAAAGGTGGAGTTTAGGATTATCTCATCAGCCATGCTTTTATAGAAGACAGAGCAGACTGAATGGGTCACATGACCTATTTCTGGTCCTACTTGTATGGCCCTAGGTGCAGAAATTGAATACAGTTGTCAGAGTGAACAAGTGCTCAGACTTGAAGGATGTGAAGCTCCTTGAGTGTTATGGCTACATCCATCCGGGCGAATATTACTCTCAGTTAAATAAGGACTATATAGGGACACACATATATAAAGATTCATGGAATCCTGATATCATTAAACAGTGAAGACACTAACTTGTCCCGGCACACTGCGGCTGCCGGGTGGGAAACCAGCAGCTAACAAAATCCAGTGAGCCTGCCACCACGTGTATTTGTGTGGACTGAATCTAATGGTCAACGAGGTAAAAACAATGACTGCAGATGCTGGAAACCAGATTCTGGATCAGTGGTGCTGGAAGAGCACAGCAGTTCAGGCAGCATCCAACGAGCAGCGAAATCGACGTTTCGGGCAAAATCCGAAGAGCTGCTGTGCTCTTCCAGCACCACTGAATCTAATGGTCACTCCCACATTTCAGTGATAAAACCTTACAATGTTTGACAAGGTAGGTGAGGCGGTGCCCGAAGGAATCGTGTCCCAGAAATAAGGCAGCAATTTTAGGAATGTCAAAACTTGGAGGGAAAATTTGGAAAATAGTCCTTCGGTTCAGTTTAGTCAGACCTGCATCTTATTTCTTGCATTCTACAATGGTGTGTCATTCTACACCACTTGGCAATTACGCGGACCTTGATGCAAAGTGGAAAATGTGAATTTTGGGGGTAATCACATCAAAAGCGGGAGTTCCACCAAAACAAATACTCTGGGTAACCAAGCAGTAACTCCACCCGAGGCTGTGGCTCGAGAGTTCGTTATCTTCACATATTTTAAACATGGAATTAAACCACGCAGTGAACGGTTGGATTGACTCATCTCCCGATGAATGAAGCTGTGTTGAGCCCCCGTAGATGTAACGCTTTTTTGAAATATCCTGGGACTGTAATGTGAGAGAGCCTCTGTGTGAGAGGTTGGTCTCTGGAACAGCGGGTTAGTCACTCCCACTATATACATAGACTGCTGAAGGGAAAAATACTTTTCGAACTGAGTTGGAAAGTGCATAAGGGAGACAGATGGCTCCGAAGAGGGATTTCGTTTTGCTGGTTACATCTCCAATACTCCATCTCTTAACTGTTCTACTTTCAGACATTGCATTAACCACTGGAGGTAGGTGTTGAAATTCACAATTTTTTTGCAGTTTTGCAACTGTTTGAGACGCTGGGAATTTTTAGAACGATTTTTTGAGATGGAGTCGGTCATGTAGCAGTAGTGAAGTCTGAAGTTCGGTTGCTGACATTTAGGTACAATGTATTTTCCTCCTTTGGGGCCCTGTGTCTGATTTTACTTGTTAAAATGGCTCGCATTCCCCATAAGACCAAGTCTGTCTCTGATATCTGCTACTAATTCAGAGTAACGGCTGTCATCTGTCACTCGCCAGCAGCGTTCGTTGACTATTTTAAAGGGATAGTGCTATTTGGAAACGTCACTTTTTCTATAAGAAGTAGTTCCTTCTGGTGCAAACTCGCGCTATAAGAGAATCGTGCAACAGCAGCACAATTTAAACTAATGGGACTAGCACCACGTTATAACCAACATAACGTTTTCACAGTTCGCGCTATAACATTACCGCTCACATTATTACATCGTGTTATAATGGATTCGCATTCTAAAACGCACGTTATAGCAGAACCACCTGTAAATTATTAAAGTTAAATAGATTTGCGGGTCCTTTTAATATACTGTTAATAAAGTTAATTTAGTTCAACTACATAAAAATCTTGAGAAAGACGGTCATCTGGAGTTAATTCATACCAAGCTTCCAGAATCTGATGTACTTTGGAGTTGCAATTATATATATGATACTACCTGTATCTACCTGTGTTTAATACAGTTCAGTTTATTGCTATATAACAAATAAAGCCCAGACATTTGAAGCATAGAAAGAGAACAATACATCCACAGAATTAGGTATCATTGTTACAGAGATTGCTGGTACAAATCTATTGGATATATTACAACACTGAAGGATTTACAATCAGTTAAAAAACTTTAACTGCATTAAGCCAGATACCCAGTAAGAAAGGCTAGATTCTCTGACATAATGTGATTTGAGTGGACAAGGAGGATTGTGCATTTTGAATTCACTTGCTCTGGATAATTGGGATTTGAACATTGTCACTGAGTGTAGACTTAGATTACTGTAGGCTACACAATGGCATAGTAATTATGTTACTGAATTAGTAATCCATGGGTAAAATCAGAAAATGCTGATCAGGTCAGGTAGCATCTGTGGAGGGAGAAACAGTAAACATTTCAGATTGATTAGAGCTGAAAAATGTGTTGCTGGAAAGGCGCAGCAGGTCAGGCAGCATCCAAGGAGCAGGAGAATCGATGTTTCGGGCATAAGTCCTTCTTCGGGAAACTGAAGCCCTTCCTGAAGAAGGGCTTATGCCTGAAACATCAATTCTCTTGCTCCTCGGATGCTGCCTGACCTGCTGTGCTTTTCCAGCAACACATTTTTCAGCTCTGATCTCCAGCAACTGCAGTCCTCACTTTCTCCCATTTCAGATTGATTACCCTTTCCAGTCCAAATGCCTGGAATAGAGATCCCAAGACATTCAAATTTCACCACAGCTACTGAGGAATTTGTATAAATCGGTTTGAAAAGTTAGTACCCCTAATGATGACTATGTAACTACCAGATTGTCTTAATAACCCTTCTGATTGACACATGACCTTTAATTAAGGAAGTTTACTGTCTTTACCTAGTCTGGCCTATAGTCTTAACTCTTAGGTGCATCAAGCCACAGGGCAGTGAAGAGCTAGCTCTCCAATTGTACTAGGAGCAATTGGGAAAAGTAACTACTAACCCCCTGCCTCCCTGCTCTATGGATAGATAAAGACAAACATATTTGGATGGCACAGTAGCTGAGTAGTTAGCACTACTGCCTCACAGTGTCAGGGACCCAGGTTCGAGTCCAGCCTCAGGCTACTATCTGTGTGGGGTTTGCACATTCTCCCCATGTCTGCATGGGTTTTCTTTGGGTGCTCCGGTTTTCTCCCACATGATAACTTGCCGCATGTTGTTCAGGAATGGGTATTAATCAGGGGTAAATGTAGAGTAATAGGGCAGGAGTATGGGTTTTGGTGAGATACTCTTCAGAGGGTCAGTGTGGACCTATTGGGCTGAATGGCCTGTTTCCACACTGTAGGGATTCTCTGGATTATTGAGGAAATTTATTCCACTACAGTGGGTATAATTGATCACTATTACAAACAATAACAAGTGGGAACTTTATGCCGCTCAGAGAATCAACTAGCCACAAACTGGCGTGAAGAAATCTGTTCATTAAGAATTACAGATAGTAAGGAATAGTCTAGGCGTGGTAGCTTAGCTATCCATTGAAATTACTCTTATGCTGGGTTTGCATGATCTGCGGGTGGTGACTCATGAGTGCTGCTGGTGTGAAGGCAATTCATTGATCTAACATGTGTTTCAGAATCAGAGATCCATTAAGAATGTGACGTGAATATATTAAATTACTAAAAAAAAGCACTGTTTTAATTTTACAAGTTGCAGTTTTATAATAATTTCTATAATTTATTCACTGGATGCCAGTTCACTTCAGATCCTGTCCTGAGTTTGGATTTGAAATTTACATCCTAGATGAATTGTCTAAAGCCGCATATTGTTGAGACTCGGCAAAGTTGCTCATTATTTTTGAATTTGAATACTCCTGCTAACTGCCTTTCCATAAATGGAGCTGATTCTGTGAGCGATGCGTAAATCCAAATCACTCAGAATTGTTGCTATTAACTGACATCAGAAATAATGTTTAATATAACTGAAGTAATTACATGTAAATAGATGTACAATAACACGCCTAGATGTTAAGCAGTGGAGCCACTAGGCAGTCTTCAAACTCTTCACTTCATTCTTTATGGCTTTGAAACCATATAAAGTAGAAAGTCAACCCAGATGTTGGCTCTAGCTTTAGCAATAATAACTTTAATGGAGGCAAACATTTAGAGAAATTGGCTGTTAACCAAGAGAAACACTAGTCTATTTACCATTCTAACTGAAAGTTACAAAATCTCTAAAAATACCCTGTAAACTGTTATTATGGACACAGTCTTTTTTGTGCTTTCTTAAAAAAAAGACCAGGGATGTGTAGACTGGGTACACACCCAAAGGGTAATCTGTAACGGTAGAGAATATCAGTGTATGCTCATGTGGAATATATCTGCAGTAAAAGAATAAACAACAGAGACACCTGGGGAATCATAGCTAAACATTAGATAGTATAGCACCTGTTTATGAGGCAAAGCAAGTACTAAAAGGTCCAGTGTGGCATCCTCATACACATTGTAAGAGCTACATGTATTTGTTTGGAAATACCAACTAGAAAGTAAAGTTTTAATTACTAGCTTTTGCAACTCAAAGGTAAAATTGAATGGTGTGGTTAGTTATTGGTTAGGCAAGAGCATGTAACTGTTTGGAGGAGCTAGATTTGACATTTTAGTGAGTCAGATTGGCACCAGGTGTCTTCGTGTTGGAAGAAGAAAACGCCCAGCAACAGATTTTGGACTTTTTTTTAAAGATTAGATTCCCTACAGTGTGGAAATAGGCCCTTCAGCCCAAACTGATCCTCCAAAGAGTAACCCATCCCCCTCTGACTAATGCACCTAACACTATTGGCAATTTAGCATGGCCAATTCACCTGGCTTGGGCACCTTTGGACTATGGAAGGAAACCCATTCAGACACAGGGAGAATGTGCAAACTCCACACAGATAGTTCCCCAAGGCTGGAATCAAACCTGGGACCCTGGTGCTGTGAGCCAGTAGTATTAACCACTGAGCCACCATGCTGTTTTAATTCATAGCTTGTCACAGATCAGAGAAGAAAGATAGAAATTTGGCAATCAGACCTCCAAAAGTTTGCAACAAGCCAGCTCGCTCTCCCTTTCCTCCTCTATGAGTGGAAAAGAAATAACACTCAAAGAATCTGCACAGAAAGTTAACTTCAAACTCCATCAAAGACCTAGGTTCAACTGACCAGCTGCAGAATTGAGGATCACTGTGCTCAGCAACAACAGTAAGATCTGAGAGAAATTCACTGGATTCTCTGTTGCGGTTTTGGCTCTTGGTTCACAAACTTTGTTCCTCTTTACTTATTTTTCTACCCAGAATATTCCAGAAAATTTGTCACATCAATCATGTCTTACCTGTCCTATATGTGAATGAATCTGTGAGTGTTTGGATTTAGAAGAAGTATAGTTTAATTTTCATATTAGTCATTAATAATCCATTTTGTCACATATTAGGGGTTAATTTTGTGATAGTAAACATTTTTCTTTTCTTGTTTATTAATAAAACCTGATGTGAGTCTTTATGTTCAATGGTAGTCACAACATGCAATACATATCTTACTGATTAAATTAGTCATTTAATACTGACTCATGGACGAGAGAAGCTTGATTTCCAGTGCACTTTTGTGACATAGTCTGTGCCAACAGATGCAACATGCTAAGTTGTTTAGGCTGTCTATAGTTGCCAACGGTGTCCATCTGAAACAGCTATTAAGCTCAGTAACTATTTGGAGTCCTTTCAAAAAATGTATTATTTGCTGGCATGTGGGAGTCACTGCCAAGATCACCATTCCAAATTTCTGTTCAACTTACTGTACCATTTCTTTTAGTAACTTAATACCTTCACATCACACTATTAATGGATCTCTGATTTTAGACCATTTCAGCGGGCAGTTAAGAGTCAACCACATTGTTGTCACATGGAGACCAGACGTGGTAGGACAGTATATTTTGTTGCCTAAAGACCATTAGTGAACAAGATGGGTTTTTATGACTATCAATGGTAACATTATGGTCATCATTACTGATTCTACTGACATAATTTTAGATTTACTAATTTAATTAAAATTTTATTTGCCACAAAAGGATTTAATCCTGTGTCCTTAGAACATTAATTGAATTAGAACTTTATCACCATCTCCCACTATGCCCCTTCCTGACTGCTTTCTGAAGTTGTTTCACATGTGATCGCAGAGTGGACTTTTATGCTTTGCTCTATTTTGTTAGAGCCACAGCAATCAAGCCAATGATTTTTAAAATTGTTTACTGAGCTCTGTGTGGAACAAAGAGTCGCTGCAATGTTTCCTCTGGCTTCAGGTTAAGACATCAAATGGTTGCTGGGCTTTGCTCACTCTATATTGCCACCACTTCCAACTCCCGTCTGCTACGTCCACACTTAGTGTAGTACTAGTATCCCTATCCGCTGTCTTTCATTTTCTTCATTATCACACTGGGGAATTCAATTGAGTCATCAGAGAGTCAGAAAATTTTTAGTAAGACCACAAGACATAGGAGCAGAAATTAGGCTATTATCCCATCGAGTCTGCTCTGCCATTCAATCATGGATGATAGGTTTCTCAGTCTCATTCTCCCGCTTTCACCCTGCAACCCTTGATCCCCTTGACAATCAAGAACCTATCTATTTCTGTCTTAAATATACTCACTATTTCCAATGGGATGAAGCTTATGCCAATTCTGATATTCAAAAGGAAAACCATTACAAATAAGCAATCCCCAAACAAAGTAGTCATTTATGTTCACAATAAAGGATGGATTAATGAAGTGGTCTTGTAAGAATGGCTCAGCAAAGTCTGGAGCTTCTGACCAGCAGAAATATGGAAAGAAGAAAATTCTTCTCATCTGGTACATGTTCAGATCACAACATGTTGGTGATGCTGTTGCTGAAGTTAGATTGTGAAACAATAACATTGCAGTACTTCTAACCACAGTTAGCAGTCCTGTGCTGGGATATTGTAGAGGTCTGCGATGAAATCAGAATGGAGAGTGTTGTCAAATCATTGATGAAATTCAGGACATCCAATGCACTTGATTACACTAAACTTATTGTGAAATTATATAGTCAATGGCTATTGCTGATGAAGATGATGTTAAACCATTCAAGAGGCAGATTGGGATAGTTAATTGGTTCTGAAGACAAAGAGGAGGAGGAGGATTTTTTAAAAGGTTATACCTCAATAATTTGGTAGTTTGGGGCCAGGCCTTTCTTGGACAACAGAATTTGCTGGACCACAGGAAGGCATATGCCTAAAACCAGACACCAGACTCCTGGCCTGCACCGACCCCTCACACTCAGACCAAAACCCAGCATGTGGCCTGCTGCTTTTGCTGCCTTTGCTGCTAAATTTGCAAAGGCATATGAGGTGTTGGTATTGAAGAAAGACAATCTTGAGGAGGTACTTCAGAATACCAATACCACCTGGTAGAGCTCTGTAAGTGACAGGGAGAGGGGATCTAACCAGGAGATAAACTAGCAAACCCAATTATAACATGAAGTAAACCAGTCTCTAATTAGGAACTGTTTTCTCTGTAACTAGCAATAAGCCATTATTAACAAATGCTGACTTTTTAGAATGAACTTCAAAGTTATGTAAGAAATAAGACAGGAAGAGGTGGCACTGGAGGGTGAAGGGAGGGGGTTTGTGTCTTAAACCACAAGTACTGTGGGTGCTGCACTACTCAGATTGCTGGTCTATAGAATGCAGGATAGGGAGGCACAACATCTATAAATTTAGCGTCTCCTCTGCTTTTGAGTAATATTCCTCCCTGCGCTGTGAAAAACTGAATGAAATTGTTTAAAGTTTTATGTGTGTCTTTTGGTTTCCATGAATTTGATAATTTTGGTGTACATCAATTAATATCCGCCTCCTTAGAAACTATTTATTTGTAAATAAAAAAAGAAATACTTTTGGCTCCATTTGCAGTGTTTTTGAGTGTGAACCTTGCTACAGCGGTTTCTGATATAATAGCTGCTACAGGGAAACAATGGGAGAGAAAGATTTTGATATCTCTAGAAATATTATTGGCGTAAAAGTTGACCTTTACTTTTTGACACAAAGCTTAGTCTTAGAAATTCAACCTTGTTAAGACAGGACAGGAGTATCTTAGAAAATAATAAATATGAAAAACAATATAAATTTAATATTCATGAAGGTTAATTTTTAATTAAAATTCCATATGTACATGAATATTTTCCAAGTTCCTTGTGTCCTGTCTTGACAATGTTCAAATAATCTATGAGCAAACGGTGATAATATTATTCCATTTGCTCTCTTTGTTTCTTTTTTTGTACATGATTGCAGTGCATTGCCTCTTTTGCATCAGTAAGATCTTGAACTATGGCTAATACCAATTGACATCATTCAATTAATGATTACTTTTGTTGAAATTAATCTTTTACCAAAGGATTCCCAGAGATGTGTTTATGTTAAAATGTGTTTTTAAGAAATCTGTGTGTGTTTTATGAAGAACAGATTGAGAACATGAGGTTTTTTTAATAAGATCCATTTATTGGATTTGATCTTACTCAATGTGCTATTAGCCACAATTTAGGCACAATATACTTCAAGTTCAACTCACTTCCCATAACTGGATTGATTCAAGTTTCTTGTGAACTGCACAAATTCTTATGATAACTATAACCTTCCTCCCATCTGTAATCTTTGAACATATATGATGTTGGTAAGATCAACATTGCATTAGAGATTGATACTCTATGAGTTTGGCATCATTGTTCTGGCAAAATGCCGTGCACAAAACGTTCTGAGCTCCAATAATTTCTGAAATGACTTTTTAAAATTCTGAATGGAAACTCTGCTAGTGAGGGGTCTCCACTTGGCAGGATGAGAATTTCTAGTGATGGTTTATTTTGAATAATTGGCTGCTGCTGGTGAAAGAACAGAAATTATTCTAATTTAAAATCAAAAGGGTCCAATGTTTAATTTCTCAAAATACAAAGTTTTAATTTAGTATGGTCAATTTTGATTGATAATCCAAACTGAGTAGGACAGTATGATTTCTGAGCTACTGGATCCATGATGTTGCCAAGTTGAGAATAAACAATATAGGATTTGAGATTGCACCCCAGAGAGCAGCAAAGAGGAATTTTGCCAAATTTTTCTTTGGTAGATTAATGGTTTATGTTTTATGTAGAAAGTGTAAGAAGTCTGATTATAAATGATCTGTAGAAAGTACAGGTTTAATTGAAAGGTAGATTGACACTCCGTGCCATCTAATACCCTTGGAGGACCAAGACCATGGAAACACATCCCATTACAAAAAGTTAATGTTTTCTTAAATGTTGAATAATAGAATTTCTGACTATCGTACCTGTAGGACTGGAAATTGGATATTTATTTGTTTCTAATTTGTCCAGATGAAAGCAGTTGCTTTCTGTTATATGTAAAATGGCAAGCAGTGGCAATTTCTTTTCAACTTGAGTCAAATATCCACATTTCTGCAGTTGGAGTTCTGCCTTCAATTTGAATCCTCTTGCCAGATTGGCTGCATATTCCTAATACACATTTTGGCTTCAGCTGGACTCAATTATGTCAAATGTTAACTCTTTGTGATCATTGTTCCAGCATGCCATCTGCATAGTGCAGCTTTACTTAGCTTCTTAAACACTTAATTTCTTTGGTCGCATATGTACACTTTTCATTCTATTTTAAAATTGAATGAGTCAAATGTAGGCTCATTTCCATTTTTTGTGGTTTTCCCTGACAGCAGAACAGAAATGTTTAAGAGTGGGTGAAGAGTTCAGTTCTAACATAGAACCTTTTGCTATGCTTTAGTGTCAGTCATAATTGAACACTGGGTTATACTGATGAGTGCTATTGTTTCTGTCCTTCATCACTTGCAGAACATGAATGGAGAAGGAAAGGAAAGATAGTCATGGTATTTCTCTCCCTCTTTACATGCATGTTCAGAGATGTAGGCATTGCTGACTAATAAATGCCCGTGCCCATGCCCAATAACCCAGATGGCAGTTGAGGGTCAACCATATTCCTGTATATCTGGAGTCACATGTAGACCAGATCAGGTCAGGATGGCATGTTTCCTTTCATAAAGACCATTTGTGAACTTGATGGATTTTTACAATAATCAGTTGTGGTTACATGGTTGCCAGTAGGCCAGCTTTTAATTTCAGATTTTTATTACATTCAAATTTTACCACTTGTCATAGTACCGTGGTGGGATTCAAACCCATGCCTTCAGAACGTTAGCCTGGTGTTCTGGATTATTAATCTCATGACATTACCACTATGTCACCATCTCCCTCATGACTTTTTTTTATATAATCAAATTTGTAAAGTTCTAGTGGCTTCTGCCAAAATTGGGGAGTGTTATGACGGACCCGCGGGGTCCCATCTTAGCATATTCTTTTGGAAGGAGAGACCCACACTGGCATCTTTAGTTTGGCGCAGACTGTCGTTTATAGGGTGTTTAATGTAGGGCTAGGGAGGGTAATACTATTACTGCAACAGACACTTCTAGTTCCAGCCCTGAAACGGTTAATAACAGCCATGCGGGCTGAAGCTGGCAACTGCATGACTACCTGTCTGGAGCTCGCAATTGATATACATTTTGTTAATTAAATCATGGAGCCTGTAACTGCCAGCCAGTGTCAATTGTTCCATCGAAACTCATGATTGATAAAGGAACCTGTAACTGTCAGACAGTGTGAATTGCTCTATCGGAACTCATAGTTGATAAAAGTACCTGTTAATTTACTTGCTGAAACTATTGATTAAATCACGGAAAACGACTAGCCTGTCAGACACATAGTAATGAGAGTTGATTCTCTAAACAATGAACTATTGATTACGGGATCGGAACCGCTGGCCCCAGGACGTCTGTGCCATTGTCAAGCACAGCAGGAGCTGGACAGGCACCTCGATGCGGCCAATGGGAAGACGGATCCCATCGCGCGCAGATGAACGGACCAATGAGGAAGGCGGACAAGGAAAACCTAACCGGGGACTCCAGGCAGCGCGAAGTATAACTGTGCCAAGTCCGAAGGGGGGGGGCAGAACGCCTTCTCCAACGAATGCATGCTTGATAATTCGTTGTATCGTTTCCCAGTTAAGATTCTGTGAATAAATGACAGTCTGCGCCAAACTAAAGATGCCAGTGCGGGTCTCTCCTTCCAAAAGAACACGCTAAGACGGGACCCCACGGGTCTGTCATAACAGGAGCTATCCCAGAAACTGGTCAAACAACAGTCTGTCATAATGTTACTCATGGAATCATACCTTACAGATAAGGTTCTAGATCACCCTTGCATCCCAGGGTGTGTCCTGTCTATCAGCAGGACAGATATAAAAGTAGTTGCAGTACAGTGGTGTACAGCTGAGAAGCAATTGCATTGTATGATCTTCAATATTGACTCTGAACCCCATGAAATCTTATGGCATCAGGTCAAATATGGCCAGGTAAACTTCCTGCTGATTATCTGCCCCTCCTCGGCTGCTAAGTTAGTACTTCCCAATGTTGAACAGCATGTTGAGGAAGAACCAATGATAACACAGGCACAGAATGTACTCTGGGTGGGGTCTTCAACGTACATCATCAAACTGGGCTTGATAGTGCCACCACTGACCCAGCTGGTCAATCTCTAAAAGATATGGCTGCAAGATTGCAAGTGTGGCAGATGGCGAATGAACCAAAAAAGGAGGAAATATCTATTTGACGTCATGCTCATCAGCCTACACATTGCAAATGTATTTGTCCATGACAGTATCAGTAGGAGTGACCAAAGCACATCTTTCTGAAGATAAAGTCCTGTCTTTGCATTGAGGATACCCTCCATCATGTTGTGTGACATTACCTCCATTCTAAATGGGATAGATAGACTTCAAATAGATCAAGCAACTCAAAACAATCCATGAGGCATGTGGCCCATCAGCAGCAGTAAAATTGTTTTCAACCACAATATGTAACCTCACAGCCTGGCATATCCCCTACTACATTAACATTATCATCAGGTTGGGAGGTCAACCCTGTTCAAAGAAGAGTACAGGAAGGCATGCTGACAGTAGCACCAGGCAAACCTAAAAATGAGTGTCAACCTGGTGAAACTACAACACAGAACTACTTGCATCCAAACAACTGAGGCAGAATGCAGTGGGGGAACTAAGCAATCCTACAGTAGTTCAGGTATAAGCTCTGCAGTCCTGACACATCCAGTTGTGAAAAACAAAGTCAGAAGTCACACAATATCAGGTTATAGTCCATCAGGTGACTTCACCTGATGAAGGAGCAGCACTCCAAATGCTTGAGATTTCAAATAAACCTGTTGGGACTGTGGCCTGGTGTCATGTGACTTCTGACTTTCTTCATCCTAGTCCAACACCAGCACCTCCATAATCAAAGTTGTGAAAGAAGATATGTAATTAAACAACTCCACGAAGTAAATTCTACAAATATCCCCAACCTCAATAATGAAAAAGCCCAGCACATGTGCAAAAGACAAGGCTGAAATATTGGCATCCATCCTGAGTCAGAAGTGCCAAGTGGCTGATCTATCTCAACCTCTTCCTGAGGTCCCCGGTACCGCTGATTCTAGTCTTCAAGAAGCTGCTGAAGGCACTGTATACTACAAAGGCTACATTCTAACAATAGTACTGAAGACCTGTGCTTCAGAACTAGCCACACCAGTAAGTCAAGCTGTCTCAGTATTGTTACAACGCTGGCATCTAACTGACAGAGTGGAAAATTGCCCAGGTATATGCTGTATACAAAAGACAAGTCAAATCAAACCCAGACAATTACTGCTCCACAATCTATTTTTCATAATCAGCATAGTAAGGGAAAAGAAGATCCACAGTTATCAAGTGCAATTGCAAATACATAACCTGCTCATTGATATTCAGTTTGGATTCTGCCAGGGCCATTCAGCCCATGGCTCCATTACAGCCTTGGCCCAAAAATAGAAATAAAAGCTAAATTCCACAAAAGAGGTGAGAATGACTGCCCTTGATACCAAGACACTGTTCAATGGAATGTGTCATCAAGGATCCCTAAAAGAATTAGGGTCAATAGGAATCATAGGGAAAACTCCTCAGTTTGGAGTCATACCTGTCACTAGGGAAGATGGTTTTGAGTTTTGGATGTCAATCATTTCAGTCCCTCGACACCTCAGCAGGAATTCATTAAGGTTGTGTCCTAGGCCAAATCATCTTCAGCTTCTTCAATGATCTTCTCTTCATCATAAAGTGAGAAGTTGGGATGTTTGTTGATGAATGTTCAGCACCATCAGGCAATGGCTGTCTGCAACAAGAATAAATCTAACCATTATCTCTTGACATTCAATGGCATTACCACAATTGAATCCACTGCTCACAATATCCTGAGGATTACCATTTACCAGAAATTGAACTGGACCAGCCATATAAATACTGTGACTACGAGATCAGATCAGAGGCTAGACATTTGATGGTGTTCATCTCAACTTCTGTTCACGATTTCAAAGTCAGTAGTGCAATGCAATACTCTCCACTATCCTCGATAAGTGCAGCTTCAACAACAGTGTAGAAGCTCAATACTGTCCAGAACAAAATAGTCTGTTTGATTGACATGCCACCTACACCTTCAACATTCACTCTCTTCACTATCGATGCACTGTGGCAGCAGCATGTACTATTTACAAGATGCAATGCAATGCAACAACTCACCATGATTCCTTCAGCAACACCTTCCAAATCCTTTCCTCTGCCACTGAGAAGGACAAGGGCAGCAGAACCTGCCTACAAGTTCCTTTCTAAGTCACAGATCATCCTTACTTGGAAATGTATCACCATTCCTTTAGTGTTGCTGGTTCAAATGCCTGGAACTCTCTGGTTAACAGCATTGTGGTTATTCCTACATGCCAAAGGAGGCAGCTGACCACCACTTTCTCCAAGGCATTCAGGGATTGGCAGTAAATGCTGGCCCATCCAGTGATATCCACATTTCCTTGAATGAATAAGGAATAAAGTTGGCAAACTGTTGACATCTCTCCTGATTTTATTGACTTCAAAATGGGCTGTTGGCGAATTGCACAGACAACACCCATCTTATTTCTTTTCAGATAAGATTCCATAAAATGAACTTTGTGTATCCCCTGCAGAAGAATGACCACAATATAATTAAACTCATAATTGTGGATAACTTCACTCAATTTCCAGGGCAATTATTTTTGCTAATTGATGCTGAAGTATGAGTCATGTTACAATAGTGTAGTTTTTCTGTTTTATCCCATCTCTTCTGAATATGTTATATTTAGCTTGGGCACAGTTTCGCAACATTCAGTGCCTGCCCAGTGACCGTTATTCACATCTGAAAATACATTGAGCATTTGTAGGTTGGTCGACAGTCAAGACCCATCTCCCTACACCCTCTGTTTGTGAAACCAAGTGCTTCACCAGAAGTGATGTGAACTGTTTCAAAGGAAGGAACTGAGACCAGTATTTAGGATCAGGAATTTAGCATGAAAAGAAACTTGCTGAATTAATTATCTGCTAAAGTGGATCATGACAAGGCTAGCAACTGGAACTTGTGAACTCTTCAATGACTATTTACCCACTCTTGCCAACAAAAAGACGGAATGATAAACAATAGCAAGTAATATTAAGCTTGTATACATGAAAGGATAACACAAACTGTGCAGTTTTTTTCTAAGTAAAAGTACATATACTAATGAATAGTTTAAGTTAGTGTTGGATGGTAAGACAACCCCTTGTTTTCTAGTGCATTTTAAACTATGGTAAATGTGCAGCATCTATAAAACAAAAAGGAGTAACTTATGTCCTTGAAATATCTTGAAGTACTTCACAATCAATTTATAGAAGTACTGCAAGCGGTAAGCGGAATGAATGATCAGCCATCCAATGTTTGGTGATGTTGGTTGAATAGGAGCACTCTTTGCTCTTCTTTTAGTATTGTAATTTGATGGAACTTATGTTCACTTGAACCACCAGAACAGCTTGCCTCATCGAAAGCTACAACCATTTAATTTGCAAGACTCTCTCTGTCAAATATATCTTCCTAATTGACATTTATCTCTAAACCAACAACTTCAAAGAAATAATTTATTTGGTTATTATCAGATTTATGTCTGTGGGAGCTTATTATGCACAGAGGTGACTGCACTTTCAAAAATACTTCATTGATTGTAAAGCACTCTGGAGATGATGTGAGGATGTGAAATATTCTTTTCAAATGAGTCTTTTTTCCTTTCTGCATTGTACTGTAGTGTCAGCTTTGATTGCATGCTATGTCCTTCCGTATATTTAATATATATTGGCATCATTGACCCCAGTAGTCCAAAACTATACATAACTTTTATATATGGCTTTTACATATATTTCAATTGTTCTGTCTGAATTATAATACCCGAGCATGGAAGAACACAATGAAAAACAAGCTCAACTTTCAAGCTAAAAAAAAACACTGTTTTGGTGGTTCTACAGCAAACTACTCTCCCCAAATGCTGACACAAATTCTACCCTTTCAAGACACTGTAGACTGAGGTACGCTGTTATACTGCTGTAAAACTGCAGCTATTTTCTAACAGCTAAGTATAAGTATAATGTTACACAATGGACAGTTAGGCAGGTGCTGGTAAAATCAGTTCCCTGTGAAAGCTGCAGTGTAATTTTTAAAGGACAAACTTTTAAAAGTAGAACTGCATATTTTCTACTTCTGTTACAACAGCAGCTGTGGTATAGGAACAGAGGAGGAGGAGAATATTCAGTCCCTCGATTCTGCTTTGCTAATCCAGATCATGACTGATCAGCTCCCTTCATGCATTTTCCTGTACTATCTCCCATCCATTGATGTCACCAGTATATAGAAAGCTATTGATCTCTGCCTTGAACGGAGCGCCAGAGCTCTCTGGGATAGACATTTCCAAACACTCACCAGGTTTTGATTGAAGAAATTCCACTGATCTCAAACCTATGTGGACTGATACAGGGTCCCCTGTATAGACACTCCAGGCTGGAAATACCCTTTCTTTCTCCAACTTCTTAACTATTCAAGATTTTTATAAGCTTTAATTAGATCTTCTCTCATTTCTCCAAACTTTAGAGAGTAAGGGCCCCAAACTCGTTAAGCTTACCTCACAGGACAGTCTGCTGTCCCAGGAATGAGTCTAGCGAATCTCCATTGCATTCCCTCAGTTGCAAATATATCCTTCCTTTGGTATGGGGACGAAAATTACCGATACAATCTAACCAAGATTCTTTACAATTGGAGCATGACACCTTTTCTCCTTTTCTCAAATTCTCTTGTGATAAAAGCAACTGTACCATTTGCCTTCAGAACTGTTTGCTGCACCTACATGTTTGTACTTGAACAGGATAACTGTCTGCTCTGCTTTGAGTATTGTAATGTTATGAAACACCTGTTTCCTCAGTGACTTATGAACAAGGAAACCTAGGTTAGTTTGGGCATCAACAACTTTCCAGTCACTCACCACTTAAGAAATACTCTGTATTTCTGTTAGACCATAAAGACATAAAAGTAGAAATTAGGCCAGCCTATTGAGCCAGCTCTGCCTTTCACATGGCTGATACATTTCTCAATTCCATTCACCTGCGTTCTCCCTGTAATCTTTGATATTCAAGAATCTATCTATTTAAATCTTAAATCTACTCAAGGACTTGGCCTCCACAGCCTTTTGTGGCAATGAATTCCATAGATTCACCGCTCTCTGGCTGAAGACGTTTCTCTTTATCTCCATTCTCAAAGGTCTTCCATTTACCCTAAGGCTGTGCCCACCCCAGGTCCTAGTCTCTTCTATTAATGGAATCACCTACCCAACGTCTACTCTGTTCAGGCCATTCACTATTCTATATGTTTCAATTAAATCTCCCCTCAGCCTTCTAAACTCCATCAAGTAGAACACCAGAGTCTTCAAACGTTCTTCAAATGTTAAGTTTTTCATTCCAGGACCATTTTCATGAACCTCCTCTAAAGCTAGTACATCCTTACTGAGATATGGGGCCCAAATCTGCGCACACTACCCCAAATGTGGTCTGACCAGAGCCTTATCTAGCCTGAGAGGTACTCCCCTGCTCTTCCAACAAAAGTGAATAACCTCATGCTTATCAGCATTATATTCCATCTGACATATCCTTGCACATTCACCAAATTGTCTTTGGGCCAAGATTAGAGTATGCTAGAAAAGCATAGCAAGTCAGGCAGCATCCGAGGATCAGGAAAATCGACATTTCGGGCAGAAGCCCTTTATCAGGAATTTCTGGTGAAGGACTTCTGCCCAAAATGTCGATTTTCCTGTTCCTTTGTTTCTGCCTGACCTGTTGTGCATTTCCAGCACTACTCAAATCTTGACGCTAATCTCCAGCATCTGCAGTACCCACTTTCGCCAAATTGCCTTTGGGCCTCTATCCTCGCAACACATGTTCCAAATTAATTTTATATCACCCGCAAACTTGGGAAATCATCACAACTGGTCCCCACATCTGAATCATTGATAGAGATTGTGACCACTCGGGGCCGAGGCACTGAACCTTGAGGTATTAGTTACATCCAACTGCTTTTCATTATGTATATAGGTGATTTGGGTATACCTATCGGAGGTATGGTTAGGAGGTTTGCAGATGATACTAAAATAGGTGGTGTAGCGGGCAGTGAAGAAGATTATCCCAGACTATAACAGGATCTTGATCAAATGGACCAATGGGCTGAGGAGTGGTAGATAGAGTTGAATTTAGATAAATGTGAGGTGTTGCATTTGGTAAGGCAAACCAGGGTAGAACTTGTAGTTTTAATGGTGGAGCCCTGGGGAATGTTGCAGAACAGAGAGACCTAGGGCTGTGCAGGTGCATAATTCCTTGAAAGTGGAGTCACAGGTAGACTGGATGGTGAAAAGGCATTTGGCATGCTTGTCTTCATTGGTCAGAACATTAAGTATAGAAATTGGGACTTCATGCTGCTACTGTACAGGAATTTAATATGGCCACTTTTAGATACTGTATATAATTCTGGTCACCGTTCTATAAGAATGATGTTGTTAAACTTGAGAGAGTGCAGAAAAGAATTATAAGGATGTCGCCAGGACTAGAGGGTTTGAGTTGTAGGGAGAGGCTGAATTGGTTGGGTCTTTCTTTCACTGTACTGTCAGAGGCTGAGGAGTGACCTGATCAAGATTTATAAAATGATGACCTGCATGGATAGGGTGAAGAGCCAAGATCTTTCCTTGGGTGGGGACTTCAAAACTTGAGGACGTAGATTTATGGTGAGAGGAGAAAGATTTGTAAAGGACCTGAGGGGTAAGTATTTTTACGCAGAGGGTGGTTTGTGTTTGGAACGAGCTGCCAGAGGAAGTGGTGGAGGATGGTATAATTACAACATTTAAAAAGCACCTGAATAGGTATATGAATAGGAAGGATTTAAAGGGATATGAGTCAAATGCTGGCAAATCGGTCAGATTGGGATGTCTGGTCAGCGTGCATCAGGTGCACCAAAGGGTCTGTTTCTGTGCTGTATGATTCTATGACTCTATTTATTCATATTCTGTTTTCTCTCTGTTAACCAATTCTCAATTTCCCTAAGTAACTTCTTTATGAGCAGCTTCTAGAAATCCAAGTAAGCCACATCCATTAATGTAGAGGAAATACTTCCAGAGCATAAAAATATTTCTAGTCTTGCTTCTATGGTTTCCCAGTTGCTACCTCAGACAAACACTGGATTCTTCCAACATTTCTATTTCTGATGGTATTTATCTTTCTGGATCTCTGGAAGAAATTACCAGTATCTGAAAAAATTTGTTTCCCAATCCAAAAGGAGATGGACTGAGACGACACAAACTTGCTGAGGAAATTTGCTGTCAAAAGGCAGGAGAAACTTTCATGCTATCAGTCTGAGCTGGAATTGAACATGGATTCCAGGCACAAAAAGACAGTCAATCATCCAGTCCTTCCATTGTGCTGAATGTTAGTTTTAGCATTGGATGATCCATTGGTTAGTATTTATATCTTTACTCTGGGACTTGATTTAGTTTTAACTCAGAACACAGAGCTCAAATATCACTACAATAATTACTTGTAAGTTTGAAATGTACTATCTTTACAAAAAGGCAAATTATAAACCTATCCTCAGAGGAACAAAGAGTAAGAATGAATTTGTATCTTAAGGGAAGTACTCAATGTCTTCCAGTAGCAATTGGAGGTGACCTATCAATAGAATTTATTAGTCTGACCTTTAGGAATCTGTGCCCCACAATGGCCAAGCCCAGTTAGCTTGAAATTTTCTCTTTGCATCTTTGACAGAAACATATTTTCAGCATACATTGTAAAACCAAATCCTGTTTGAGGAAACTCATGGAAACCAAATGATCTGTTAGTCATCCTTTCCAATTTTCAATGAAAGGCCAAAGTTGTTTCAGGCAATGTCATAAGCACCCAACCAGATTATTCCTGAGTTCACTATCCAGAGCTAAAAATACATGGGAAAGAATAAACTTTCCATAAAGATCTTGAAAGCTCACATTACACTAAATATACTGGGTTTTGCTAGTCTGTATAATTACAGAATACATTAGGATTGTCTAGCGGTAAAGTTCCATGAGAAAGACTGGGATTGTCTCACTGTGGTTACAATACAACAATTTTTTTTAGTATAAAATAGATACCATGTGTCGATGTTACTAATTGACAGTCTGATTCAGGGCAGAAACTTGGTGCCTGCCTTTAATTGTAATTAAGAATAAATTAATCTGTGAATCTAAGTATGTCAGACTGAGCGTGAAT
The DNA here is from genome assembly GCF_020745735.1 of Hemiscyllium ocellatum. Taxonomy (NCBI): domain Eukaryota; kingdom Metazoa; phylum Chordata; class Chondrichthyes; order Orectolobiformes; family Hemiscylliidae; genus Hemiscyllium; species Hemiscyllium ocellatum. The sequence continues at coordinate 35,536,566 of NC_083442.1, read as the reverse complement.
GTATTGCTGTTACAGATGTAACTGTTCACATGTGAGACTATGACCTTGCTTAATTGGAACTGAGATGGAATTCATGCACAAATAATTAGGTTAGTGTATGAGTGAGGTGTCAGTGATACGAGTGCATTCATCAGTGTGAGATTAAGTATCTGCATCATTGCTTGTGAGATCTTGGGGGAGTTTTAACTTCCAAGGATGGGTGAGTTAGGAGTAGGAGAGAATGTAAAAATTGTTTAATTCATGAACCAAATCCCAGTCCACCTCCAACTTGCCCACAAACAATTTTAGCAGGAAGGTCAATGATGGGCAAACACCACTTCCAAAAGTAAATTTGCGCCCTCAAGTCTTTTAAGGAATTTTTTAAAAAATAATTTTTTTCACTAGAAACCACAGCCTTGAGAATCTGGGCAGGTGAAAGGAGGTTCCAAGAGCAAGTAAAAGCATTTTCCAATATTGCTACTTACACACAAATTCTGCAAGTTTAAACTTTGAAAAAATTATTCATGAGATGTTGGTGTCAATGATTTTATTTCCCTTCTCTGACTGCTGTTGAGAAGGTGGAGGTGAGCTGTCTTCTTGAACTGCTGCAACTCATTGAATATAGATAAACTTACAATGCTGTCAGAAAGGGAGTTCCGGGATTTTAACCTAGTGACACTGAAAGAATGGCAATATAGTTTCAACTCAAGATGGTGAGGAAACTTGTTGATGTACCCATTCATCTGCTGCTCTTGTCCTTCTATGATAGAGATTACGGTTCAGAAGGTGCTGTCGAAAGACCCTTGGTGAATGGTGACAGTGCTGCATTTAAGAAGACAGTACACACTGTTGCCATTGTTTGTAGATGGTGGAGTGAGTGAGTATTGAAGATGTTTGATGGGGTGTCTGTCAAGCAGGCTGCTCTGTCCTGGATGGTGTCAAGCTTCTTGAATGTTGTTCAAACTATATACGTCCAGGCAAGTGTAAAATCTTCCATCACAATCCTGACTTGTTCCTTGAGGATGCATGATCATGAACATTGGCTGAAGCTGGCTCACGGTATTAGGCAAGAATTTTCAAAAGCTGATTGGGGGCAGATGATCACAAGTAAAGGGACGGCTGGAAAACGGGAAGCCTTCAGAAATGAGATAATGAGAATCCAGAGAAAGTATATTCCTGTCAGGGTGAAAGGAAAGGCTGGTAGGTATAGGGAATGCTGGATGATGAAAGAAATTGAGGGCTTGGTTAAGAAAAAGAAGGAAGCATATGTAAGGTATAGACAGGATGGATCAAGTGAATCCTTAGGAGAGTATAAAGGCAGTAGGAGTATACTGAAGAGGGAAATCAGGAGGGCAAAAAGGGGACACGAGATAGCTATGGCAAATAGAATTAAGGAGAATCCAAAGGGTTTTTATAAATACGTTAAGGACAAAAGAGTAACTAGGGAGAAAATAGGGCCCCTCGAAGATCAGCAAAGTGGCCTTTATGTGGAGCTGCAGAAAACGGGGGAGATACTAAATGAGTATTTTGCATCAGTATTTACTGTGGAAAAGGATATGGAAGACATAGACTGTAGGGAAATAGATGGTGACATCTTGAAAAATGTCCATATTACAGAGGAGGAAGTGCTGGATGTCTGAAACGGGTAAAGGCGGATAAATCCCCAGGACCTGATCAGGTGTACCCTAGAACTCTGTGGGAAGCTAGAGAAGTGATTGCTGAGCCTCTTGCTGAGATATTTGTATCATCGATAGTTACAGGTGAGGTGCCAGATGACCGGAGGTTGGCAAACGTGGTGCCACTGTTTAAGAAGGGTGTAAGGACAAGCCAGGGAACTATAGACCAGTGAGCCTGACGAGTTGTTGGAGGGAATCTTGAGGAACAGGACATACTTATATTTGGAAAGGCAAGGACTGATCAGGGATAGTCAACATGGTTTTGTGCGTGGGAAATCATGTCTCACAAACTTGATTGAGCTTTTTGAGGAAATAACAAAGAAGATTGATGAGGGCAGAGCAATAGATGTGATCGATATGGACTTCAGTAAGGCATTCGACAAGGTTCCCCATGGGAGACTGATTAGCAAGGTTAGATCTCATGGGATACAGGGAGAACTAGCCATTTGCATATAGAACTGGCTCAAAGGTAGAAGATAAAAGTTGGTGGTGGAGGGTTGTTTTTCAGACTGGAGACCTGTGACCAGTGGAGTGCCATAAGGATCGGTGCTGGGCCCTCTACTTTTTGTCATTGACATAAATGATTTGGATGTGAGCATAAGAGGTACAGTTAGTAAGTTTACAGATGACATCAAAATTGGAGGTGTAGTGGACAACGAAGAGGGTTACCTCAGCTTACAACGGGATCTTGACCAGATGGACCAATGGGCTGAGAGGTGACAGATGGAGTTTAATTCAGATACATACGAGATGCTGCATTTTCGGAAAGCAAATCCTAGCAGCACTTGTACATTTAATGGTAAGGTCCTCGGGAGTGTTGCTGAACAAAGAGACCTTGGAGTGCAGGTTCATAGCTCCTTGAAAGGGGAGTCGCAGGTAGATAGGATAGTTAAGAAGGCATTTGGTATGCTTTCCTTTATTGGTCAGAATACTGAATACAGGAGTTGGGAGGTCATGTTGCGGCTGTACAGGACATTGGTTAAGCCATTGTTGGAATATTGCGTGCAATTCTGGTCTCTTTCCTATCGGAAAGATGTTGTGAAACTTGAAAGGGTTCAGAAAAGATTTATGAGGATATTGCCAGGGTTGGAGGATTTGAGGTATAGGGAGAGGCTGAATAGGCTGGGGCTGTTCTCCCTGGAGTGTCAGAGGCTGAGGGGTGACCTTATAGAGGTTTACAAAATTATGAGGAGCATGGATAGGGTAAATAGGCAAAGTCTTTTCCCTGGGGTTAGGGAGTCCAGAACTAGAGGGCATAGATTTAGGATGAGCGGGGAAAGATATAAAAGAGACCTACAGGGCAACCTTTTCACACAGAGGGTGGTACATGGAATGAGCTGCCAGAGGATGTGGTGGAGGCTGGTACAATTGCAACATTTAAGAGGCATCTGGATGGGTATATGAATAGGAAGGGTTTGGAGGGATATGGGCCGGTTGCTGGCAGGTGGGACTAGATTGGGTTGGGATATCTGGTCAGCATGGATGGGTTGGACTGAAGGGTGTGTTTCCATGCTGTACATCTCTATGATTCTATGACTCATTACATGCAATCTTTTAGCCACAGTGCTTCACAATAAGCCAAGTAGGGTTATGATGGTCTGTGTTTGGCAAAGTAGGTTGAAAATTGGTTGACAAACACTTTATCCATCATAATGATTGTACTTTCTTCTAAGCACCCTGCTTTTCCTTTATTATATCCATCTGTGGTCAAGATGCTGTATGTTCAGGAACTCCAGTCCCCGTGCTACCGTAAAATAAGTGCAAGGATGGCATGATGCACACTTTCCTTACATCTGGTACTAATTAGTTTAGTTTTCCACTAGTGACAGTTAATAACCTTAACTAGTGGGAGGAAAGATTTCCTCATGAGTTTTATCTGACAAAATTGGAAATCTGTTACAAAGAGGCAATTTATAGTTTGGTTGAATATATCACGGAAAATAAATCTACCCATAAGAAACATCTCAAGCAATGTTTTTCCTGTTATGTTCCTCCAGAGCTAATTTTCAATTTTATTCTTTAAATAAACATGCTTCATTTAAAAAAAACAGTTTCCTATGTACTTTTAGCAGTAATAACAGTATGAGAACAGAATAACCCACCAACTCATAAAATTGTTACAAGTAGCAGCTATTTGGCGTATTATGTTTGCATTGGTTCTCCAAGTGAGCATTTCATTTAGTGCCACTCTCTTGCTTTTCTTCATAACCCTGTAATTGTTCCTTTTCCAATAGCAATCTAGTTCCCTTTTTAAAGCCTCAATTGAAGTTGCCTTCACACACTCACAGGTAATAAATTGTAGGCCTTATTTGCTATGTGATAAAAGTTTTTCTAATGTCATTTTTGCTTTTTTTACCAATTATTTTAAATCTCTGCTATCCCTGATCCCTCACGATTTTGAATACTTATATATGGACTTAACAAAATAGGAACAGTTCGCCCCTCAGCCATTCAATGTGATGATTAGATTAGATTCAATTCCCTACAGTATGGAAACAGGCCTTTCAGCCCAACAAGTCCACACTGACCCTTTGAAGAATAAGCCACCCAGACCCATTCCCCCCTCACTAATTCACATCGCACTACAAGCAATTGAGCATGGCCAATTCACCTGACCTGCACATCTTTGGATTGTAGGAGGAAACCCACACAGAGGGTCACCTGAGGCTGGAATCAAACCTGGGTCCCTGTCGCTGTGGGGCAGCTGTGCTAACCACTGAGCTACTGATCTTTTTCTATTTTGGCTGATCTGTTTCTGTTTTGAATTCCACATTATTAATTACCTCCAAAAACCTTTCATTCCCTTGTCTGATAAGAATCTACTTCCCTTTGACTTAAGTATGTTCAACCCCATTTCCATAACCACCTGAGGCAATGACTTCCAAAATCATACAATCCTTTGAGAGAAAATCTTCCTTCTCATCTCTGTCCTAAAACAGTGAGTCCTAATTTTACACAGTACCCCGTAGTCTGAACTAACCCATAGAATAAATATCCTTTCCGTGTCCAAGGCTGTCCAGGATATTATACACTTCAGTCAAGTCAACCCTTACTCTAAATTTCAGTGGAAACAAGCCCAATCTGTCCAACCTTCCCTCATTAGACAACCGACTCATTCCAGGTGTCAATCTAGTAAAACTCCCATGAGCCATCTCCAATGCATTTATATCCCTCTTTAAATAAAAAAGATCTAAATTGCACACAGTGTTCAAGGTGTGGTCTCAGGAATGGTTGTACAACTGAAGCAAAACATTCTTACCACCCCAGTGTTCAATTCTTCTCCTAGTAAAAGGATGGCATGCCATTAGACACCTTAATTATTTGCTGCACCTACTTACCTTTCTGCAACTCATGCACAGAATATCTCGATCTGTCATCACCTCGGAATTCTACAACAGCACTCCAGTAAAGGAACACGCTGCTTTTTCATGCTTGTTGCCAAAATGATTTTCACACATTCTCCCACTTTATGCTCCACCTGCTAGTTTTTGCAACTTACTACACCTATCTAAATTTGTCTCTCATCTCCTAAGTCCTCTCATTTATCTAAGTGTCATCTGTAAATCTAGCTACCAAAGCATTTCCCCCTTCATCTCAACCATTGATATCATTTGTAAATACCTAGGGCTACCTTTATGAGATCTCTTCCAAGGTTTCTCTTTTTGAAGGAGAACAATCCAAACTTCTTCAATCTTTCCTCATAATTGAAGCTCCTCATCCCTTGAACAATTCTTGTAAACCACCTCTGTACTTTCTTCATTGCATTCACATCCTTCCTGAAATGTGGTGCCCATGACTGTACAAAGTACTCCAGCGGAGGACAGTATCACTTCCTTACTCTTGTACTCTGTGCTGTTATTAATAAAGCCTAGTAATAAATACTGTATGCTTTACTTACTGTCCTCTCTACCTGTCCTGCCACTTTCAATGATCTTTACACATGTACACCGAGATCTCTCTGTTCTGCTCCCCCCCCTTAGAATTGTACCCCTTTTTGTGTTGTCTTTCACTCTTCATCCTACCAAAATGCATCAACTCACTTCACTGCATTGAAGCTCATCTGCCACCTATCTGCCCACTCTGCCAATTTGAATATGTCCTTCTGGATTTCTACACTATCCTTTTCACAGATTACAATTCTTCCAAATTTTGTGTCATCTGCAAACATTGAAATTATCCCCTGTATGCCAAGCTCCAAATCATTGACATACATCAGGAAAGGCAAGAGTCCCAATACTGACCAATAGGAACTCCACTACAAAGTTCCACCAGCCTGAAAAATATCCATTGACAGGAAGGGACACAGTGTATAAACATAGAAAAACAGCAGTATAAATAGGGTTGTGTGGGGGGGAGCACAAATACAGGTAATAATAATTTCACTCTAATAGCCATTGCAGAGAAGAGATTGCAATGAGATCAAAACTGGGAACCCAACTTCGGAGTAAATGACTTTTCAAATGGACAGGTAGGAAGGAAAGGGTATGAGTGGAGCGTTGTTAGGGTGTGGGATAGCATTGATAGAGATGGAATAAATACTACAGCAAGAAATTATCTTGGATCAGAAGATGTAGGATCTGTATAGATGGAGATAAGAAATAAGGACAAGAGGACACTGGTATGAATGGTCTGTTGACCCCCTAATAATAGGTTTTCGGTGGGACTAAGAATAAATTGGGAGATAATGTAAAAAAGTATATTAATCATGTGTGACTTTAATTTTCATGTCGATTGGGATAGCCAGATTGGCTAAGGTAACCATGAGTAAGAATTCATAGAGAATATTCAGGACAGTTTCCTAAAACATTATGTTATGGATCCAAACAGGGATCACTATTTTGGATATGGTGATGTGTAATGAGGCAGGTTAATAAATTATTCCAGAGGAAACAGTATCAGAATACAGGATAATTTGGTATTCAGTTTGATAAGGAGGAACGTAGGTTGGAAATATTTGTGTTAAGCTTAAATAAAAGCAATTACAAAGAAATGAGGGCAGAGGTAGCATGAGTGGACTGGGAAAGGAGTTTAGCAATAAAGGTAGTTGAGGAAAAATAAGGAAGTTAAGAAAATATTTCATGGTTCACTGCAATGATGTATCCCAGTGAGAAAAAAGGGTTTTAGGAAGGAGACAAGCCAATCATGGTTAACCAGGGATGTTAAGGCTAGTATCAAACTAAAAAAGGCTACAATGTGGTAAATATGAGCAGTAAGCCAGAAGAATGGGAAAGTTTTTAAAAATAACAAAGACAACACAAAAACAAAGAGGGGAAGATAAACTTGGAGAGTAAACTTTCGAGTAAGATCAAGGTGGACAGCAAAAGCTTTAAACATGTAAAAAAGAAGAGAAAGACCAAAGTTAAATAAGCTCCTTCGAGAATGAAGCTGGGGAAATAATACTGAGGAATTAAGAAATGGTAGAGGAGTTGAAAAGCTACTCGGCATCAATCTCCACAGTAACATTCCAAAGTTACTAAATATTCAAGGCAAAAAAAGGAGATAAAATAAATACAATAACTATCACCACAGAAAAAAGTGCTAGGGACAGCAATAGTGCTAAAGACTGACAAGTCCCCTGCATCTGATGGGATTTATCTTGGGATATTTTTAAAAAGTGCATTCAGAGATAGTGGATGGGTTGGTAATAATCTTCCGAGAATCTTTAGATTCTGGAAAAGTCCTAGAGTATTGGAAAACTGCCAATATAACATCCTTATTCAAAAAGGGAGGGAGGGAGACAAAAAAAACAGGCAGTAATGAGGTTGGCTTAACAATTGTCATTGGGAAAATGCTAGAATCTATGAGAAAATAGATAATTGTATATCCTTTTAGAAATAGATAATGTAATCAATCATGGCTTTGCAAAGGGAAATCATGCCTGACAAATCTATTAGAGTTCTTTGAGGTGGTAACAAGATAAAGGGGAACCAATAGATATAATATATTTGGATTTCCAAATGGCGTTCCATAAGGCACCACATATAAAGCTACTTAATAAGATAAAGGGTAGTATATTAGCATAGATAGAGAATTGGCTAGTTCATAGAAGGCAGAGTTGGGATAATCCTTTTTTTCTGAATGGCAACCTTTAATAGTGGATTGCCACAGGGACCAGTGCTGAGGCCACTATCATTTACAATATAAACCAATTTAATGACAGAAGCAAATGTAATATACTAGGTTTGTGGATGACACAAAAATAATGGAAAGACAAGCGGTAGGGAGGACCCAAAGTGTCTACAGAAGGGAAAAAAAGTTAAGCAAGTGGGCAAAAACTTGGAATATGAAATATAAATGTGGGTAAATGTGAGATTATGGACTTTGGCAGGAGGAATAGAGGAGCTGAATATTATTTAAATGGGGAAAGACTGCAGACAAATGCAGCACAGAGGGATCGGGATTCCTCCTGCTTAAATCCTAAGAAGCTAGCATCCAAGTTCAGCAGGTAACAGGAAAGGCTAATGGAATATAAGCCTGATTTCAAAGGGAATGGGGTATAAAAGTTGGGTGCCACGGTGGTGTGTGGGGGGGGTGGGAATAAGCAGAAACTGTTAGTAGTGTCAGAGGATTGAACTAGGGTGTCACTGTGGGAATAGTCCTTTCAAATGGAAGTTATGGTAAAGGTGTGACATCCTGTCCAGTAGTGTAAATGGCAGGGGATGATCCTTTGAATGTGGAGACTGGCTGGGTAGAAATTGAGCACAAGGTGAACCAAATTGTTGTTTAGAAAGGAGGGGGAAGGATGAAGGCAGAAATACAGGAAATGGGTCAACTGTGGCTGAAGGCCTGTCAAAAACAGTGGTGAGGAAAAGAAGGACATGTTGTAAGCACCCTTTGGAAGGTGACATCATTGGGATAGATGCGATGAAAAGAGATAAAAGAGAGAAACTGCACTAATGGAATCCTTACAGAATTCAGGCTGTTAGAAAGAATGGTCAAGGCAACTGTAGGAGTCAGGGGATTTGGAGTGGACATTGGTAGACATGGAACTAGAGAAGTCAAGAATACAGAAGGGAAAAGTCAGAGCTACATGAGGTGAAGGTGACAAACAAATGGAAATTAGAAGCAGAATTGATTAATTTTTCCAACTTCGGTCGAGAGTAGAAAATAATGCTGACGTCTTTGATAAACCAGAGGGAGGATTGTGGGAAAGGGCCAATTAGGATTGGAACTGGAACAACGTGTTTCTCCTTTTAAAGTTCCAGAGGTTTATAAACTGTGATGGAAACTATCAGGAAAAGGAAGGAATCCAGTACTGACCTCTCGGGGACTCCACTACATACCTATTAGAATTATGAAAAAAATCCATTTACCCCATTACTCAGTTTCCTCTCACTCAGACAATCCTTTTCTTTCATCTACTATAATTTTGCTTGCAAATCTGTCATGAGACACTGTTAAATATCTTTTGGAAGTCCATGTACAAGATAGCATGTCCTCATTAACCCTCTTGGTTAATCTTCAGAAAACTCCAGCAAGTTAGTTCAACATGTTTTTCATTTAATGAAACCATGCTGGCCTCCCATAGTTAATCTCCATTTGTCCACATGACTATTAATTTTGTCCTGAATTATTGTTTCTACTTGAATGCACGAATATTAACTTCAAAGAAGGAAAGAGCACACATTAAGCCAGATGAGTAACTAACAAACTGATTAAAGAAAATCCTCATCATTGGTCTATAATCATAGACTTTTTCTAAATGTGTGGAGGTCGTAAGACATACCTCTGCGGCCGTCATATCCTGAGGTTGGACTTGAACTCAGACCTTCTGACCAAGGATTAGGGACACTATCATTGTACCTCAAGACCCTCACCAGCTGTCTCTGAAGATTGTCCAACAACAGAATTTGCTGATGATTATTTCCTATATTTTCTATATTCACCTCCATTTTTGATTAAGTAACTTAAGTTCTGCATGATATCTAAAATCTACTAATCCTAGTTTTATATTTACTGGTGGTCCATTTTATATTGAAAATCAGAAGTGAGGCTTTTATTATCAATATAGAACGTCTCTTCCCCACTCACATACCAAGGATGTTTCAAAGTGGATGATTTACAAACAGGATGTAATGCCCACTTGCTTTGTTTTCCAGAAGTCTTGTAAATCTAATCTAACTCGCTAACCAACAGATGGATTTAAAAGGCAATTTTATCATTCTTGGAACAGAAGAGAGTGGTGCATTTCTTCATTCAGAAATATGAGGTTGGGGGAGCATTCCCATGGGTGAATGAGAAAGTAACTTCCCACGTTCAGGATTAAGTAGGCAGCCATTAAGGGAATGATGATAATGATTGAGGACTACATTAGAACTCCGCAGAGGCTGGTCTCCAGTTAATAAGTCACCTTTTATTTACATATGATAGTACTTGATACTGGTCTGGTTTCCTCAGAGCCAGCTCTCAGAATAAGCAGAACCTCTGACTGTCCTGTTTTTTTTATTTTATTAAACAAATTACAAAAACAGTTTACAACAAAGTTACATTTACAGCTGCATACAATAGACAGCAATTTTACAAGGGAGAGGAGCAGCAAAGCTAGGCCCCAAACCCTACCGTTCAAACAGTTTACAGGGACATGAGGACAAACCTCAAATCCCAATTTCACATATAAAAATATAAAGAGACATCAACAATGATATTTGTACATTAGACAATACTGTTACATACAAAAGTGCAGACAATACAGACCCAGCAAGCCCCACTGTCCTGTTTATATCTGTCAGCTAGGGTTCCCTGACTGGACCAGGTTAACAGCCCCAATCAGGGAACTTATATGCTATGAGGTCCACCAAGCTGACCTTGTTTCAATCACCAGATCCCTCTCCCAACAAGCCTGGGGACGTGGGCCTATTCTTTTTCTTGTAGCATCCCCTGGGTATTTTTACACTGGATCTGGTTCCTCCAAGTAAGCCTTGGATGTGGATAATGTGTACTGGACTGTAGCCTGCCTGTTGTACCTGGAGCATCTCGCAATAAATTCATCCTCTTCTTCAGGTGGTAAAGGCATCAAGGCTGCAATATCCACTGTGTTTATCTCAGACTCGAGCTTCTTCGACACTGGGAGGGGGTGAACTCACGGGTTCTGACAGCCTTTCCAGCTGTTCTGAGGGGCCGGGTACATTTTGCTCCTCCCCAATTTGAGAGTTGTGGTGCACGTGCTTATTCAGGACCGCCTCACCTACCAGAACTTTGTACATCCTGGGACCTGACCACATGTCGACCATGCCTCTTACCCATGCAGGGCCATTTCCATGGTTTCAGCACCAATCTCTAAATCACTTAGAGGAGTCTTGTGTCAGCAGTGGTGTTCCCGTTGCCGTCTCAGCTGTCCCCCCAGCCATTAGGAGGTGATGATGCCCTAGTGGAATATTGCATCCATTGTCAATTGTCACAAAAACCTATCTGGGTCACTAACGTCCTTCAGGGAAGGAAACTGCCATCCTTACCTGTTCTGGCCTACACGTGACTCCAGACCCTCAGCAATGTAGTTGACTCTTAACTGCCCTCTGGGCAATTAGGGATAAGCAATAAATGCTGGCCTAGCCAGCGACATCCTGAACCTGTGAATATGTGGGAGCTCCTGGCAATAGCTTTTGCCCTGTTGACACTCTGGGCATTGCCCTATCAACACATATATATCTGCATTCAATCCTGGCCACCAGGCATAATGTCTCACCAACATCTTTATTTTGGACACCCCAGGATGACCCTAGTGGAGTTGAGACGGTGTTTAGCAGTATCCTTTGCTCAGGACAATCACTCTTGCTACCTAGATTAAAATGCCATCCTCTGTGGTGATCTGGTCTTACCAGGTCCAGGAGAGATTTTAATTTCTGGTTGTGATGGCACTTTTATTTCCCCCAACACCACCAGCTGTTATAGTTTTGCCAGGACCGGAACTTTATGTCCCTGGTTTGATATTGCCAGCGGTCACCTGGAAGATTAAAACCAGAATGGATTGTTCCAGTGGCAGCAATACCAGTGAAGTATCTGTCAGTGGGAAGCGGCTCAAAGCACTTGCTATTTGGCCTCCCAGATAGTGTTCCAACTTGTACATCCTTAGGATGAGAGCCCACCGCTGAACTAGAATCTGAAGCTAAGGGCAGCACAGCCTTGTCTACTTTGAGTAGCCCTAGCAGGGGTTTGTGGTCTGTTATTATTACAGTATTGATGGAATTTTGTCACACCAAAGATGAACGCCAAACCTTCCTTCTCTATCTGGGTGTATTTGTGCTCTGCATCAGACAAAGACCGGAAAGCATACACGGCTGGTTGTTCTTCTCCATTGGGCCATTGCTCCAATACCATACAGAGGGGCACACCAGATCTCGCTTGGGATCATTGTGAGTCACCACTTTATTGATTGACTTGTTGTTGTCACATGTACAGAGACACTGTGAAAAGTGTTGTTTTGCTTGCTTTTGGCAGATTGTACCATACAAAGTGCATCAAGGGGGTAGCAGAACAAAGTGTAGGATACAGTGTTACAGCCACTGAGGAGGCGCAGAGTGAGAGATTAGAATTAACATTTGAGAGGTACATTCAAAAGTCTGATAACAGCGAGGAACAAGTTATTCTTAAATTGATGATGGCTGCTTTTTCACTTCCTTAAAGGCTACATATTGGCTATGAGACCATTTCCAAGTCTGACCCATTTTCAAATGCAGTTGTAAGGGTGTCAAGATGGAGCTCAGGTTACATCTTAACTTTCTATTATAATTCACCAATCCATGAAATGTACCTTGGCTCCGGTACAGATGTGGGAGCCAGGGCACCTTTGATTGCCTCACTTTATCTCCCTAGGAGTGTAACCCAGTCTTGCTAACTCTGTAGTCCAAATGGATTACTTGGGGTGTGTGGAACATAATTTGCTCCCTTCTAAGGCATATGCCCATCATGGAGAAATGTCAAGTTCTCTAAGTGCTCTTTATTGGTCTTCCCTGTATTTAGAAGAAGGTGAGGACTGCAGCCCCCCCCCTCTCCCTCCCCACCAGCCCACACCCAGCACCTTCTCTGCCACTGCAGGAAGTCCAAAACCTGTGCCCACATCACTCCCCTCCCCTCCCCTCCATCCAAGGCCCCAAAGGGTCCTTCCACATCTGACAGAAATTTACCTGTACCTCCACCAATGTCATCTACTGTATCCATTGCACCCAATGTGGTCTCCTCTACATCGGGAGACAGGAAGCTCACTTGTGGATTGTTTCAAAGAACATCTCTGAGACACTCACACCAACCAACTCCACTGCCCTGTGGCTGAACATGCAGGCCCTGGGCCTCCTCCATCGCCAAACCATTACCCACCCGACGCCTGGAGGAATAATGCCTCATATACTGCCTTGGGACCCTGCACCCACATGGGATCAATATGGATTTCACCAATTTCCTCATTTCTCCTCCCCTCACATTATCTCAGTCTCAAGCCTCCAACTCAATTCCATCCTCCTGACCTATCACCCTTCCCATCTATCCGCTCCACCCTCCTCTCTGACCTATCACCTTCTCCCTCACCTTCATCTACCTATCACATTCTCAGCTACCTTCCCCCCAATCCCACCCCTCCTCCCATTTATCTCAGCAACCCCCCAGCCCACAAGCCTCATTCCTGATGAAAGGCTTCTGCACAAAACATCCTCAGATGCTGCCTGACTGGCTGTGCCTTTTCAGCTTCCCTGTAATTAGCATCTCATCCAGATAAATGGCAACTTGGGATGGATGTTGTAAAATGTTCCGTATTATCCACTGAAAAATGGCATCCCAAAAGATGATATCCCAAATGGCAGTCTTGTATATTGGTACAAACCCCTATGGGTATTAGTTATTGCATACTTTTGGAAATCCTCATCTAACTTCAGTTGCAGGTATGCATGGCTCATGCCCAGCTTCGGGAAGGATAGTTCCCCACTTTCCTTCTCTATCCTGGGTATTTATGCCCTGCAGTAATCGAAGTCCTGGATGTATGAGCCTTTGGGCATTCCTCTCTGTCCCTACAAAGATGAACCAACCCCCCAGGCTTCACAATCAAGTGATTGGTGCTGACGATCCCTTCGCTTTCCAGCTTCCTGATTCCTGCCTCTACAGGGGGCAACTGGCACTGTGTGGGCACTGTGTGGGCACTGTGTGGGCACTGTGTGGGCCTTGCAGAATTGTGGAATTGCTTCCTCGGTCAACATGCAAGGTGTTCTTGGCTACTCAAATCCCACCTTATTATAAGAAAAAGGAAACAGTAAACACAATCACATACACATACAGACAGACAGTCCAATAAACCAAACAATAAAACAGTGCATATATCAGACACCCTGGCATTGCAGCAAACCACCCATCCCTCCCACTTTCCACACTCAAAGGCAGCTTGCCCCTATGCCCCTCCGGCTCTCGGTCCTCCTGAACACAACTTCCAGCCACCTCTAGGATACCCCGTCCGGTTTCCGCACCAATGACGTGAGCCTACCTACCTTCCAGCTTCCCTAACTGCCCTTTTGCACCTTCCAGCCACTTCTAGGACAGTATCTTCCAGGATGACAGCGGTGATGACAGCCTGCCCGCCTTCCAGGTCTCGGTCTGCCCCTACATACCATCTGGCTCTCACCCACCACGATGCACTATCAGGACTGTGGACTGCCCTGATCGATGTCCAGACCACATCTAGAACAACTTGTCCTCCTCCCTGGGATGACCGTGCACAAGGCAGCCTACAAGCCTTCGGATCTCAACTTGTCCCTGTGCACCTTCTGGCTCTCGGCTGCTCCTACACATCTTTCGGCCACCTCTAGGACATCCCATCCTGATTATCCCTTCTCAGGACGATAGTGCTCAGGATGGCCTACCCACCTTCCGACTCTTGGGACAACTGGCATTGGGGTGGCCTCCTCACCCTCTTGTTCCCGGGGTTTCAGCTTTCAGGATGACCTATGAGCTCCCCAGTTCATAGTCCGGCCTGCCAGACCCAGGGAGACACAAGACAGTGCAGGTGATAAACCCAACAAGCAACAAGACAAAGTCAGAGTCAATTATCAATAAACAGAGTTCCTTTTGATATACAGAGTCCATTACCATAAGCAGTTCTCTTCAGAATGGAGAGACCAACCCCAGGAACAGAGCCCACAACTGAACGCACCAATGTACAGCCCACAGCATGCGCGTGCGCGCACACACACACACACACACACACACGTGTTCAGTCTCCATAGAGGTCTGGTCTATCCACAAAGGACCAGGTCCACTCACAAGAAAATAGTTCATTGTAAAAAGGTGCAGTTAACTCACAGGGGATGGTCCACTCCCTAAGACAGCAAATGCTTACCTCCCCGCATGCAACCAGGTGTCAGTCTTTACAGAGGCCTAGTCTACCCATAGAAGGCCAGGCCTAACCACAGAGGAACAGTGCACCTGGAAAGGTGAAATAACTTACAGGGGTTCAGTCCAAATACCAAAAAGTGAAAACGTACAAAAATGAAAGAAAACCAAAGTGCAAAGGCTAAGCCCTGCCACAAAATCAGCATTGTCCTTTTCTCAAAGTAAAAGAGAAAAGAGTAACACACAGACTGTAACCAGCCAGTGAAACAACGATCCCCTAATGAGGGCTGAATTAAACCTGTAACACATTGGCTGTGTAGATCAGTCAGTTCAGAAATCAGTCCTCAAAGAAGAGAATACCAGTCAGCAAACTGGCTATACAGATCAGCAATCAGGTTCCCCAAACAAAATCAGAAACCAGCAGCAGCAGCAGCAGCAGTACACACTGGATGAGGGCAGCCAGCTCAGAGTCAGTCCCCTCTCTGACACAAATGGAGAGTCATTAACACTGAGCCAGCTCCTCAGAATCAGCACCTCGGACCCTTCTGTTTTTTTTTATTTTATTAAACAGTACAAAATACAGTTGACAATAAACAGAAAGATGCAGTTCACAAAAAACCCACAATATCCAGGGGAAAGGGCAGCAAAGCCAAACCCCAAACCCCAAACCCCAAACCCCAAACCCCAAACCCCAAACCCCACCGTTCAACCAGTTTTCAGGGAGATGAGGAAAAAACCTCAAGTCCCACTTCCATTCTTTATAAAGGTAACAGTAACATACACAGTCAAGACAGTGCAATCAAATGAGAGACAGTGCATAGAACACAGAGCTTAAAAATATGTGTTGCTGGAAAAGCGCAGCAGGTCAGGCAGCATCAAAGGAACAGGAGAATCAACGTTTCGGGCATAAGCCTTATGCCAGAAATGTCGATTCTTCTGCTCCTTTGATGCTGCCTGACCTGCTGTGTTTTTCCAGCAACACATTTTTAAGCTCTGGTCTCCAGCATCTGCAGTCCTCACTTTCTCCATAGAACACAGACCCAATATAGCTATATGAAAGAAACCTGACACCAGTCCACAGCACACACTGATCAGGCTGTCCTTGGCTAGCCTTCCTGCAGGACAGTCATCGGCTTTCCGATCTCCAGCTGCCTTGTGTACTGACTGACCCTTTGACCTGGCCAACACTCCTACAGACCAGCCATCAGCTGTCTGGCTGTCAGCCCCCCTGCGTACTGACCAATCCTCACCTGGTCGGCCTTCCTACAGGCTGCTGTCAGCTGCCTGGCTCAGCCTCCCCACATACTGACCAGCCTGCCCTATACCGGCTTTCTTGCGAGGATGCAATCAGTTGTCTCGCTCCGCGTACTGACAGGCCCCTCCTGGCCCACTTTCCTCCACGTCAGTCATCGACTCTCCAGCCCGCGTACTTGCTGCCCCTCCCCGACCAGCTTTCCTATGCTTAGCCCCCTGCCACCCTGAGTACCAACAGACCCACCACCCCAGCCAGCTTTCTCCCAGGCCGGACATCAACTCTCCAGCTCCCAGCTGCTCCACATATTTAATAGCCCACTCTGGCCTGCGCTTCAAGCACAATTAATTACAAAACCCACATACACTAACAGAATTCACAAAATCTTCACGATACAGTTTCCAGTACCAAGGTAGAGTCCACTCCAACCAGCAGCAAATGTACACCCCCCAGCACACACACAGCTGTTCAGTCTCCATTGAGGCCCAGCCCATCTATAGAGAACCAGGCCCATACACAGGAACACAGTACGTTGTGAAGGTGCAGTTAAGTCACAAGGGCTTGGTCCACTCCCGAAGGCAGAATCCACTCCAGGATGCAGCAATTGCTCACCTCCCGGCATACGCACAGGTATTCAGTCTTTACAGAGGCCTAGTCACCCCAAAGAGCCAGGCCTACCCGTACAGGAACAGCTCATCTGGAAAGATGTATTTTCTCACAAGAGCTCAGTCTAAACACCAAAGTGAAAACACAAACAAAATAGAAAGAAAACCAGAGGGCAAGCCCTGCCACAAAATCAACATAGTCCCTTTCTCAAAGAGTGACACAGACTGTAACGAGCCAGTGAAGCAACTGTTCCCTAATGAAAACCGAGTTACACTTGAAACACATTGACTGTTTAAATCAGTCAGTTTAAAAATCAGTCCTCAATAAAAAGGAATACCAGTTAATAAACTGGCTGTATGGATCAGCCAGTTTAGAAATCAGGTTCCCCCAAAACAAACAGAAACCAGCAGCCGCGGTACACACTGGATGTGGGGCGGCCAGCTCAGAGTCAGTCCCCTCTCTGACACAAATGGAAAGTCCGTGACACTGATCCAACTCCCTCACAGCCAGCTCTCAGAATGAGCAGAATCTCTGACACTTCTGTTACAATCACTGCACCTGGTACCTATCCTGTCAGGAAGTGACTGGCTTAGGCAAGCTGACATGATTATATTTTAAGATGAATTTTCTGATTACTCAGAAACAGGGCATTTAGTAGCAACATCTCTAATGTAAATAATTTACTGATTTTCTGTTCACCACCTGTCTAAGGTTATATAAATATAAATTTATAGAACCCATTTCCTGGAATGATTTTTAGATAGGTATTTTAGTCCTGGTGAATGTTACTTTTAGTAAGTAATAATCAGAAGGAAGCATGAGAAATCAAGACCAGATTTACACTGGCTTTCTGCCAATTTTCAAAGTGATTCAGAGTCTTAGAGTCATGGAGTCATAAAGCACACAAACAGACCCTACCATCCAATTCATCCATGCCAACCAGTTCCCAAACTAAACTAGTTCCACTTGCCTGTGCTTGTCCATATCCCGCTAAACCCTCCCTATTCATGTTGCTGTCCAAATATCTTTTAAATGTTTGTAACTTTACCTGCAGCAAACATGAACCACCCCCTGGATGAAAAAGGTGCCTCCCTCCAATCCCTTTTAAGTCTTTTTCCTCTCACCTTAAAAATATGCCTGCTAGTTTTAAATCACCCAATCTAGGGGAAAACCTTTTATTATTCACCTTATCTGTGCCCGTCCTGATTTTATAAACTTCTGAGAGGTCATTCCCCCCAATCTCCTGTGCTCCAGGAGACTATCTATTCTCATAATTGAAACCCTCCAGTTCCAGCAACATCTGATAGATCTTTTCTGAACCCTCCCCAATTTAATAATGTCATTCCTATAGAAGGATGACCAGAATTGTACACAGTACTCCAAAGGAGGCCTCACCAACATCCTGTACAATCTCAACATTACGTCCCAACTTCTATACTCAGTGGTCTGAGCAATGAAGGAAAACATGCTAAACACCTTCTCAATCACTAAGACTACATGTGGCGCAACTTTGAAAGAACAATGTACCCGAATCCCTAGCTCTGTCTGTTTGACAAGACCACTCAGGACCCTACCATTAATGCTATAAATTCTCCACTTGTTAGTTTTCCAAAAATGCAAAATCTCACACTTATGCAAATTAAACTGCATCTGGGATGAGCATATGGTTGCTGGGTTTAATGAAAAACAGAATTACATTAAAAATCTGGGTTTCTATGATATCTTTTGTGTTTCTTCAATACACTTAGCTTTATCAATGTTCCAGCTGCATTTTCCCAAGAGGTCCAATAGTCTCTGGGTTCTGACCAAAACTACTGCTTGCCACATAATCAGTGTGCTTACTGGAACCCATTATGAGCTGTTTATATCTAAGTTTGAATCTAAAAATGTTGACATGAAAAGAAATTAATAGTTATGAAATGATTGCACAAAGCAAAGAAATTTTTACTTCCAGACTAGTAAAAATGTTCGATATTATAAGAATCCATAACAAAATTCCTTATTCAACTATGTCTCTCTGATGCTGGCATTGTTTCCTAATGGATAAATAAATATTTATTTACATCCTTAAGTTTTGCTATTAGCGACTTTGATGAAAGGAGAACACAACTGATTTCTGTTTGATTGTTAAAATTAAAGCAAATTTCAGGATTGTGCAAATCATCGAAAGATATAGCATGACAGCTTTGCAATTTTAAAGAAGCAACAATTTGTTTAGGTCCATTTTTGACAGACAAATGAGTCCACTCAGATCCCATCTTATCTTTTACTCTTGTGATGTAAATTCTAGTTGTTCAATCCTGTTACTCAAGTTTGTAAATAGAATCTTCCTGTAGTCCAATACTGAGCTTCAGAAGCTTCCAAAGGCGGCTCAGTTGAAAGTGTGAAGCTGGTACACAGTTCCACTCTCCGATGTGTCGAGTAGAATGGTCAGGTCTGTTACTCAAAAGACTTACAGTTTGAAATACAGACTTACCCCAAGGCTACACTAGCTTTGCCACTTTTGCATGTATCTCATCATCAATAATTTGGAGATGCTGGTGTTGGACTGGGGTGGACAAAGTTAAAAATCACACCACACCAGGTTATAGTCCAACAGGTTTAATTGGAAGCACACTAGCTTTCGGAGCGACGTACCTTCATCAGGTGGTTATGTCCACAATCACCGGATGAAGGAGCAGAGCTCTGAAAGCTAGTGCTTCCAATTAAACCTGTTGGACTATAACCTGGTGTGGTGTAATTTTTAACTCGCATCATCAATAGGTCAGGTCAACAAAAGTATTTCAAGGTCCATTTCCATTCTTGGCATTTCTGCTGGAGGTTTCTAATGGCAGACACGGTATCAGTGATTCCTAAACCTTATCTGAAAACAAATTAATTCTCTGGCAGCAGATCTTTGTTGAGATGTTGCACTAAGCATTTAAGGAGATTGAGCAAAGATTTTGAATGTAATGGAGAAGAGTGAGATTCCTTTTCAGTTGTCACAAGATCAACAAGTTTTTCAGTATGTGAAGATGGAAAATGGAGGCATTTTTAAAATCTTGCAGTCATTGTAATCAGGCACTGACTTCTCGCCTTGTAGCGTACAGCTGGGAAAGCAGTAGTTCTTGCAGCTTTGCTGCTAGACAGGAGTTTGATTGCATTTGTCTTTTGTAACAGTGTGGGAGTGTCAATAAGAGAGCAGTTGATGGAAACCTATGCCTCTCCACCATTGATTGCTTCTTCATTGATTGATGAAGATCACTTGAGATGTATATAGCTCAGTAAGCTATATAAACCAAGACTGCATGGTGTGATCCAATACTGGGGTACGTACACCAAAGCTGCATAGCATGGTCTGATACAGAGCTATATGGATCACTAAGATCTTCTATCTCCAATCTTTATTAAACAAAATAATTTTAGCCTATTAATTGGTTCTCATAGGTTTGTACCCATTCTCCTTATCTCTAACTGACCTTATTATTTTGAAGTTCCTTTTGCTTTCAAAACCCTTAACATCACTCTGTTTTACCAGCTGTAGATACCAGACATCACCGTTTGTTAATTCAGTTTTGGACTCCTGTTGTTCTGCATTGTTCATGATATTGAGGGCAGAAGTCAGTTTTAAAATTAGGACTTGTGGCTTCTAGAATTGTCTTCCACTTGCCCTTATTCAAAGGCCTCAAAATCATAGAATCCCTACAGTGTAGATAGAGGCCATTTGGCCCAACCAGTCTGCACCAACCCTCCAAGAAGCATTCCACCCAGACCTGCACCCAGCCCCATTCCTGTTACCCTGTATTTACCATGGCTAATCCACTTAGCCTGCACATCCCTCGACATTACTGGACAGTCTTAGCATGGCCAATCCACCTAGCCTACACATCTGTGAACTGTGGAATGATACCTGGTGGAAACCACACAGACACAAGGGGACCATGCAAGTTCAGACATACAGTTATAGATTCATAGAGTCATAAACTTGTACAGCATGGAAACAGACCTTTTAGTCCAACTCATCTATGCTGACCAGATATCCTAAATTAATCTAGTACCATTTGCCAGCATTTGGCCCATGTCCTTCTAAATTCTTCCTACTCACGTACCTATCCACATACCTTTTAATTGCTGTAATTATACTAGCCTCTACCACTTCCTCTGGCAGCTCATTCCACACACGCGCCACCTCTGCATGAAAACGTTGCCCCTCAGGTCCCTTGAAAATCTTTCCCTTCTCACCTTAAACCTATGCCTTCTAGTTTTGGACTCCACTACCCTGGGGCAAAAGACCTTGGCTATTCAATAAACCTCTATAAGGCCAACACTCAGCCTCTGACTCTGCAGGGAAAATAGCTCCAGTTTATTCAGTTTCTCCCTTTAGCTCAAACTCTTCAACCCCATGAACATCCTTGTCAATTTTTTCTGGGCCGTTTCAAGTTTAGCAACATCTTTCCTATAACAGGGAGACCAGAAATGAGTGCAGTATTCCAAAAATGGCCTCACCAATGTCCTGTACAACCGCAACATGACCTCCCAATGCCTATACGCAATGCACTGACTAATAAAGGCCAGTGTAGCAAACACTTCTTCACTCTCCTGTCGACTTGTGACTCCACCTTCAAGTTGACCAAGGTTAGCATCGAACCACTAACCACAGTGCCATCCTCACCCAACTCGATTCCCCTAATTTTTTAAAATTTCTAGTCTGTACTTGTCAAGAAATATGAGATATTCTTTAAAGTAAATATATGTAACATAAGCTATTAGGTTCATAGAACCATACAGTACAGAAGAGACCTTTGGCCTTTCAAGACATATCAAGACATTGAGACAATAATCGAACTAACCACAAATCATTGCCATAAGCAAAACAATTATAAAGCAATAAGATCTCACAAATTCCAGGGATGATGGTCAGAATAATCAATTAAACATACATTAAAATTATTATTGAAAGATTATACTGAATATAAAAAACAGACTTCGCAGCTTCATAATAAAGACAAATGAATATTGTGAAAATATTGGTGGAGTTGCAGACAATATAAAGATCGATGGAGTAGTGATTGTGTAGAAGGTTGTCAAAGGATACAACAGGATATAGATCAGTTGCAGAAATGGGAAGAGAAGTGGCAGATGGAGTTTAATCCGTCTGAGTGTGATGGGAGATCGAATGTTCAGGAAAAGTATACAATTAATGGCAGGATCATGAACAGCATTGATGTACAGAAGCATTTTTGGGGTTTGTGTCCATAGCTCCCTGAAAGTGGCCATGCAAGTAGATCGGGTGGTAAAGAAGGCATATAGCAGAAAGAGGGTGCAGAAGAGGTTTACTAAGATGCTGCTTGGATTTGAGGGTATGAACAATAAGGAGAGGCTAGAAAAACTGCTGCTGTTTTCTCTGGAGTGGTGGAGGCTGAGGAGAGACTTGATAGATATCTATGAAATTATGAGATGCAGAGATACGGTTGATACTCAGAATCTTTTTCCCAGAGTTAAAATGTCTCAAACTAGTGGGCATGCATTTAAGGTGAGAGGGGCAAGTTCGAAGGAGAGTGGTAAGAGTGTGGAACATGCTACCAGGCGTGGTGGTGAACGCAGATATGATAGGGGTGTTTAGGAGGCTTTTAGATAAACACATGAATATGCAAGGAATGGACAGATATGGACCAGTGGCAGGCAGAAGACATTAGTTTAATTTGGCATCATGTTTGGGACAACAGTGTGGGCCGAAGGGCCCCTACCTCTGCTGTTCAGTTCTATTTTCTATGTACAGTATTGATATTGGCAACAGC
The DNA here is from genome assembly GCF_020745735.1 of Hemiscyllium ocellatum. Lineage (NCBI taxonomy): Eukaryota > Metazoa > Chordata > Chondrichthyes > Orectolobiformes > Hemiscylliidae > Hemiscyllium > Hemiscyllium ocellatum. Next base: position 35,513,971 of record NC_083442.1, on the reverse strand, counting down.
TTACAGTGATTTTGAGTGATTGGGTTAAGATTTCTGAGACGAGCCAGAGAATAATTACCATTATGTGTTTGTTGCACATTTTTCTCATTTCTGCATTCTAATCTGATTCAGACCAACCTATAAAAACCCTTCATGAATTGGGTTTGTGCAGTCTCAGTTTATTCAGTTTGGTATGGGCCATTTGTCAACTTCTGTCTTATAAAGTTTTCACCAACACTGAATTGACAGGTTCCTTTCAAGAGGGCATTCCACAGCAATAACAAACCACTGGTCAGTTCTGAACAACTTGTTGGCTTTACAACTTAATATAAATTAATCTGGTTTATTCTAGAAGTTTTCAAGTATCCTTCTTTACATCAACACCGAGCTTTAATTCTGAAAGGAGGATGTTGCCAGGGTTGGAGGGTTTGAGCTACAGGGAGAGGCTGAACAGGCTGGGGCTCTTTGCCCTGGAGCGTTGGAGACTGAGGGGTGACCTTATAGAGGTTTACAAAATTATGAGGGGTAAGGATAGGATAAATAGACAAAGTCTTTTCCCTGGGGTTGGAGAATCCAGCACTAGAGGGCATAGGTTTAGGGTGAGAGGGGAAATATATAAAAGAGACCTAAGGAGCAACTTTTTCACGCAGAGGGTGGTATGGAATGAGCTGCCAGAGGATGTGGTGGAGGCTGGTACAATTGCAACATTTAAGAGGCATTTAGATGGATATATGAATAGGAAGGATTTGGAGGAATATGGGCCAGATGCTGGCAGATGGGACTAGATTGAGTTGGGATATCTGGTTGGCATGAACAGGTTGGATCAAAGGGTCTGTTTCCACGCTGTACATCTCTATGACTAACTCCAAAGGAAAATACGTTAGAATTGGTCCAGATTACATGGTCACTGCCATCTCAAAGCCTCATCGCTTGGGGACAAAGGGGTAATTAACAGGGTTAATGATTTCAGTCCAGTGATCCTTCTTCAGAACTGGAGCAGGGTCTCTGGACTCGAAACATTAACTCTGCTTTCTCTCCACTGATGCTACTAGAACAGTGAGTTTCTCCAGCAATTTCAGATCTTCAGCAAACACAGTTCTTTGTTTTATTTTATGAAATTAATCAGGATTCCTTCTCCACTACTGCCCAATGACTGCTAGAAAGTGTGCATGTTTGGACATCTTATAGAACAAGATTGGAGTAATCTGCAATTATTGGCCAAATCTGGCAAGGGTGGTGTAAGAAAAAACTTTTAAATACAGTAAGTAATTAAGGTATGGAATGCACTGCCTGGAATGTGTTAGAGACAGGTTTAATTGAGGTATTCAAGAAAGCATTAAATGTTTTTTTTGAAGAGTAATCGTGAGCAGAGATATGGGGGAAATGGCACTAGTTAACAGAATTGTTGCAGGAGTGATAGGTCGAATGGCCTTCTTCTGCCCTGTAACAATTCTGTGATTCTGTAATCATCTAAATTAATAATGTCTGCAGAATGGTAACTCCATGGATGTTTTTGACTTCATGGTACTACTTTTGGGAAAAAAATGGAAACACATGGGGACAGGGGAGCCAGAATAATACTGGTACAAGCAAAATGGCAATGTAATAAAAAGTGGTAGTGTTACTAAAGTAATTTAATGAAGACCCTCTCATTGTTAAAAGTTTAAGGTCAAAATATATTGGAAGTTGCAGATTCTATTTATGGAGCTGAAATGTCAAATACTTACCCTGGAACTAAATGTATATCTGAAAAAAATGCCCTTGTGTTTAAAAACAGCGCTGTTTGTGGTTATTCTTTGATGTACATTTGCTTTGAAAGCATGCATGCTCTGTGTATTCTCGCAGTAGCTTGGTGCTGCAGCTGCAAGCAGAGCCCCTTTGAGTAAGTTATAATCACTTGTTATAAAGGACAGAACTGTTGGGCTAGCCAGAGTTGGAGTGCCTGCTATCCTCAAGTAAAGCTTTGTGATGTTGTTGATCATATTTTAATGGCACTACTGCCTAACAACCTATTTCAGTCTTTTAGACATTCGTCAGAGAAACAAATATTCTGGAGGGAAACTAGTAACTCAGGAAATAGTGAGTCATTCTATTGGGCCCATCATAAAACAGCACTTGTACTCGCTCACTACTTCTACTCTGTATAAATTCATGAATAGCAGACTGCAGCCAAATCACTGAAAATTTTTTCCATGCAAAAGAATGAAGCCATTTTAGCAATGTAGATGATAGATCTTCTGGAAAAAGAGGGCACACATCATCTTCTTCACTCCGGCCACCCACTGTGTATCTTTACTCACACACTTTCACCTCTTCACCCAATCATTAGTATTCTCGTGGACTTTTTTTCTCAGACTTGCTAACTCTGTCATGATATATTTTTCTCCATCTCAGGCATGAATGCTAGCTTCAAAAACAGAAATTACTGGAAAAACTCAGCAGGTCTGGCAGCAACTGTGAAGAGAAATCAGAGTTAACCTTCCTTGTCCAGTAATCGTTCTTCAGAACTGGTTGCTAGCTTTTTGTTTTCCATGCAGGAGGGAGACAAAAAATTGTGTTTCTGTCCCACCTTTCACAATCATGGAACATCCTAAAGTGCTCAGTTTACTCTCAATGAAGTACTTATACTTTTGACTTATCTCAACTTGTATAATGTTCTTCTACTGGTATTTCTTAATTAACTATTGTAAGGACATTCTCAAGTTTCATTCCCAATCTTTACAGAGATCACTGATCAGCGTTGCACTAGGGATGTTACATTTGAACTTGGAAATAAAAATAAGAGGGAGTTAAAATTCATCCAAAAATGATAATCTTTGCTGGAATTGGGATTGAGTAGCTAGCAATCAAGGCTGACAAAGGGTCACTAGACTCAAAATGTTAACTCCATTTTCCTTTCTACAGATGCTGCCAGATCTGCTGAACTTCTCCAGCACTTACCATATTGATCAAGACCAGAGTTTGGTTTTGTTGTGATACCTCCAGTAGTGGAATAGCTTTCTAAACATAAACATGAAGAGTGGTTATTTAGGCAGAGAACAACCAGTACATGCTAAACTGTACCTCAGCAACAAGTCAATTTATTGAGATGTAGGAAGGAGTTGGGTGCAGATTGGCAAGAAATAAATGATTTATCTTGAGCTTCATTCCTTGTGTTCATGTCTACTGATATTTTATGTTCTTGCTTGTTGCAGTGTCTTTCTTTGGAGACAGTTACATGGAGGTGAAGGAACGTGAAGCTTTTACCTCCAGCAGACTCTCCATGAAGTTCCTTACGAGTAAACAAAATGGGCTTCTCTTCCTGGCTTCAGGTCAAAGTGACTACCTGCTGATGGAGTTGTTTGCTGGAGTATTGCAGGTACAGTATTCTCTGGGATAATAACCATAATAACCATACTTATATACATTTGGATGGATAACAAATAGAATGAATGATTTTCACATTGGGGGAAATGTCTCTCCAAATTAATGTACATCTGTACATCCTTGGATGAATAGAGAAGTCTTTATTAGCACTTTTAGCAAACAGAGATATCTTGCTTTCCTATAAATGGACCATTTGACCACCAATTATATCCTAATCTGCAACACAAACATTTTGTAAATTTCATGTACATCCAGAGTGGACCCGTGCACTGTGAAATTCAGATTGGTGTAGATGAGTGTAGGCTGAAAAACACAGCCATGCCCATTCAGCTGCTAATGAATTTACTAACATAACCATTTCCGAATTTGTCAGCTTGAAGTGGCGATTCTTGTATAAGTATATAGAGCTAATTTAGCAATGACTATTTCTTGAGCTTTCTTTGGCACCTTGGTGAATTCAGCAGAATCCCCATTTATAAGGAGTTTTCATCAAAGCTACAATGACAGAGCAGGAGAAACCCAAAGAAATACTGGGTATAGGATTTGTAAAGATTGCCTGTAACAAGCCAAATTATTTTTCCTATTTTCAAAAATATGTTCATAGCCATGTATGTTATGATCTACAATGGATCCTATAGATTTAATTTCCTGAAGAAGATTTTTCCTGTCCCAAAAAGGAGTTGACTAAATGTCTATCCGGCAACACATCCTGATCATCTGCTGCTTCTCAATCCATTGAGTTGATTAGTCCAGATTCCTTTTGCAGCAAGTATTCCATCAGATGATGGATTGACATGTATAATGCAACACTAATAATGCCATATTTCTCGTTGCAGTGAAGTCCATGCACTACTTAGTGGGCGGCATGGTGGCACAGTGGTTAGCACTGCTGCCTCACAGCGCCTGAGACCCGGGTTCAATTCCCGACTCAGGCGACTGACTGTGTGGAGTTTGCACGTTCTCCCCGTGTCTGCGTGGGTTTCCTCCGGGTGCTCCGGTTTCCTCCCACAGTCCAAAGATGTGCGGGTCAGGTGAATTGGCCATGCTAAATTGCCCGTAGTGTTAGGTAAGGGGTAAACGTAGGGGTATGGGTGGGTTGCGCTTCGGCGGGTCGGTGTGGACTTGTTGGGCCGAAGGGCCTGTTTCCACACTGTAAGTAATCTAATCTACTTACTATAAAGCTTCAGTGTGCATCTACCTGGTTCTTTCTCTGTCAGTCACACACAACACAATGCTGTTAGTTGTATGATCTCCTCTACATGACAGTTGCTGTTTAAGCAAACCCATACCGAAGAAAGGTCACTGGACCTGAAACATTAACTCTGATTTCTCTCCACACATCCTGCCAGACCTGCTGTGTTTTTCCAGCAATTTCATTTTTTGCTCAGGGACATGGATCAGCAGACAGAATTTTGACAACTGCCAAAAGGTTGATGGTTGCCTTTAACGGAGAACTGGTCCTACTGAACTCTGGGATATGGTGTTAAGCTATCTGTAAATAGAATTTGTGCAAAACTGATGTCAAGAGCAAAGATGCACCAAAATATCTGCAAGTAATCATAGCAGTTACTGATAGGTTGTCCCATGTAAGCAGAAGAACAAGAGCATAAGAAAGGGCTTCCCATAAAACATGGTTCCATTCTGGCACTATATCTGGATGATTGTGCTAATACCCAAATACATCAATAGGTAATTTCCCTAGTAATTTGAAAATAATTCTACCAAGAGCCTGCTGATGATATAATTAGCAGCTGAAGAAAATAAATTCCTTTATTGATGTTGATAACTGATTTTGCCTTTCAAGAGTTATCTCCAGAAAAAAATTCCATTTAATGTTTTAAGATTGCATGTTTATTAGAGGGAGATAAATGTGATTAGGATGTGCCCACCACTTGGATCTGCTTGGCTATATCTAGATTCATATTCTTGGTCAAAGTTTGGGAGAAGATTTGTAGCTCGGGTGCTCATTGTTGAGGTTCTGTTCACCGAGCTGAGAATTTGTGTTGCAAACATTTAGTCCCCTGTCTAGGTGACATCCTTAGTGCTTGGGAGCCTCCTGTGAAGCGCTTCTTGGTGCTTAGAGTATAGGAACATGGACTCTAGTTGTAACAATGATATTTATATAAAGAGCAATAATGCCTTGAGTAATTATTTATATCTAAAGTACGCTTAGAGTTATTGCAAACAACATATTTCCAAAGCCTAATGCAGAATCCAGGTATTGCCAAGAAAAATGTCAACAACAGAAGTTTTAAGATGAAGGATCACTTATTTCTTGTATAATCAAGGTTTTCAAGTACAAATTTGAGAGAGATGAGCGGTGGTGGTTTAACCTGAGGGTCACCCTGCCTCAGGCGAGGGGAAGAGGTTGAGAAGGAGACCCCTTCATGGTGACCCCAGCTGGATGTGGGAATTGAATCCATGCTGTTGGTAGCACTCAATTATCCAGCCAACTGAGCTAACTGATCTCTTAGGTAACAGGACTATTGATAAAGTAGTGATTATTAGGGTCAATATATTTGGACATCTTATTCCAGGTATTTCCATCTAATGCAGCAAAAGAAATCTATTAATATTGAAACATTAGGTTGGAAATATTCTGTTTATTGAAGTCCTGTGTATAGCCAATTCAACCTCAAAGTTTCTGCTCTCTTTATTTCTGCAATACTCTGTTTCTAGCTGAGCCTTGCCTCTTTTTTCTGAAGCTGCTCCAAATCTTTGGGGAAACAGGTATGTAGCGATAGTGTCAATGGACTAGTAATCCAGAATCCGAGGCTAAAGTTGTGAGGATGAGGGTTCAATCCCACAATGTGAGATGATAACATTTAAATGCAATAAAACGCTAATCTAATGGTGACTGAGTGACCATTGTCAATAGTTGTTCACTAAAGATTTTTAGGGAAGGAAATCTACTATCCTCATCTGGTCTGGCCTACAGACAATGTGGTCTCCTCTTAACTGCCCTCAAAGTAATTAGGGATGGGCAATCAATCACTGGTTAGTGATGCTCACATCCCTTGAACAAATGTTTTTTTTATGAAGATCTAAGTCTTTCCATTGAATAGACATTTGTACTGTTAAACTCTGCAGAACATGAAATTCCTCTTGTCTGCCTACTAATCAGTATGTTGCTTTGTTTCGCTTAAGTTCACTCTGTCCTTTATTATTATTACAAGATTAATGCAACCCAACAGAACAGGGTAATGATAGTTATATGAATCTAACTGTTTCCAACCTCTGTGATTCCCTTTAAAATTGTATTTTTTGTATGTTTTTATCTTTCAGGTGAAATTAGAACTTGGATCTGGAGAGACTGTATTGCATTCTCAGAATGGCCTGAAACTTAACAATCTCGTCTGGCATGATGTTTATCTTGTGTATGAAAACAAGACCCTAAGTTTGACTGTAGATGACCTCTTCACAACTTCAGTAGAAGTACTTGGCCATCTTAATAAGTTGAATGTTGATAATGGCCTGTATGTGGGTGGACCTGGGAAGGCAGAGATCCCTTACCTATCGAGGGAATCCAGTCATTTCAGAGGCTGTATTTCCAAGGCTGTGTTCAATGATTATGACATCTTATTCTCACTTGAACCACTTCCCGAATATAGAACTATTTCTGAGGTAGAGAATGGATGCAGCAATGTAATCCTAGCAGGGGATGACTATCCCAGCAACTTTCTGGGACCGAAATCCTATATCTCCTTTCCAAGTTGGAATGCAAGAGAAGAGGGGACATTTGAGTGCTTTCTGAAAACGACAATTCTGCGAGCACCATTGCTTTATCATGCAGGATGGCAGACAGACTTTATAATCTTAGAAATTACAGACGGTCATCTCCGTGTTTTACTTAACAATGGAGGTGGAGTTGTTCTATTAAATAATACTTATTTTGTTAGTGATGGGAAATGGCACAGTGTTAAGCTATTATTTAATACAAACTTTATAGAGATTACAGTAGATGATGAATTATCTCAAAAGCAACTGATTAACAATAAGGACGCATATTTGAATCTCCGAGGGCACCTGTTCATTGGTGGAATAGACAACAAAACCTCTTTTGAATTAATTAAACGTGGACTGTCCTATGTGTTAGTGGAAGGAACAATATCTGGCTCTTTCATTGGTTGTATTCAAAATATGCGTGTAAACTTAGAAAAGAAAAGTTTGGTAGATGCACTAGTCACCAAGGGTATTAGTACTGTATGTGAGGATGAAGAGAGTAAAGGGATGGAGAAAAGGGAGAATAAATTGGAGGATGAAGTTTCAGCAACACCAATTCCAAGTTTTCACGAGCTCCTAACCACCAATGCACCTTGTTTACTTGATAAGAACATATCTAAAGTCTTCAGTAATTTTACTAGCTTCTTGAATCTGACACCATTAATTGTAAAAGAAGCAGGAAGATCCACCTTGGAGCTCATTCACATTCATCCCACAATTGATCTGAGCAGGTTTGGAGTAAGAAATTCTCAAGTAGTTTTCAAAATAATTCAAAATGTAAGATATGGTACCCTGGAACTGAATATTCCAGGTGCAAAGAGTAGGAAAGCATTCACCCTCTTAGACATAATCAACCATCATATAACATATCAACATGATGGATCTGAAGGGTCACTTGACCAGTTAAAATTTGAAATTTCTGTTCATAGTAAAAAAGGGATCTCTAATTGTTTAAAGCAGGGTCAACAATACACATTAAATATAAAGATAATCTCTGTCAATGACCCACCAGAATTAATCTTCCCAAATGGAAATCTTATGACAATTCTTAAACATACTAGGAAAACCCTTGGTCCAGATATCATTCGTATTGTAGATGTTGACAATGTTTGTTCTGAGCTAAAAATTATAATAGTTAATAGAAAAGATCCAGGTTTTGTGGAGGATTTGAGAAATCCTGGCCAGAGGATTGGAGAATTTTCATGTCAAGATCTGAAACTGAGAAATATTCGTTATGTTAATACTGGGGCCAAGATTTCTAAGTTATTGCTTCAGGTCACTGATGGGGAACAAACAAGTGGCCCAACTCCTTTGAGAATAGTGGCCTTGAAACCTGATGTGCAAGTGGGCAATAATACTGGTTTAATTCTTCCACAAGGAGGTGTCAGTCTAATCACCATCAGCAATCTGTCTGTAGAGACAAATGCAGTCGAGCAGAAGGTGGATATTTTATATAACATTACTAAGCCATTATATTATGGTGAGGTGCAGAAATTTGATGACAATGGGGAATGGAAACCGGTGAAGATATTCCATCAGAATGATATAGAACAGGGGAATCTTCGCTATTTCAGCACAGACCCTGAGTTTCGCAGAAACGATATAACAGAAAAACTTACATTTGCAGTGACAGTTGGACAGCAAACCCTCGAAAATAATGTTTTTTTAATAAAAATAAAGAGAGCTAAAATAACATTGCTGAAGATATCTCCAAATGAGTTAAATAATGTTAGACGAGGACAGATTACACAAAATGAACTGGAAGCTGCAATAGAAGGCCATAGGATCCCTTCTGATCTATTCAGGTACGTTATTTTAAAGTCTCCAGATAAAGGAAAGTTGCAAGTTCTGGATGAGGAGCTAAATGTTGGTTCTACCTTCACCCAAGAGGATTTAAAGCAAATAGGTCTCACTTATGAAGCAACAGTTAGAAATTCTGAGGAAACCCAAGACAGCTTCCAGTTTCAGGTTTTTGTTGGAGACCAACACTCACCAGTATATACTTATCCAATATTGATTGGCATTGATCCAGAGGTTCCAATTTTGATGAGTAAGCCATTGATTGTGACAGAAGGAGGCACACAAACAATCACCAAAGATCAACTTTTCACTATAGGTCAGAGTACCACTGCTTTTGTGTACAATGTCACCCAGGGTCCTCAGCATGGGAAACTGATCAGGCAGCCAGACCATGAAAAATCTATCACAATCTTTACCAATGATGACATTCTGCAAGAGCAGTTAATGTATAAGCATGATGACTCTGAAACTTTGGAAGACAAGATTGTTTTTGTTGTTATGGAACAGTCTCAAGATGATGACCCTGAGGTAGATGTGGTTCTTGGCACACTGAGTATTTATATAAGACCAGTAAATGATCAGCCACCAATTCGAGTGGTGAACAAGACATTTAACGTGACATTAAATGGGCAACACTTGTTAACCACAGCTGAACTTCGTTTTCATGATGCAGACTCAGATTTTGATGATTCCCAGTTGATTTATACCAAATGGGGGATCTCCAATGGTAATATTGTCTCTGCAGATGACACTGCTCATGAACTTTCCCGTTTCAGTCAGGAAGACATGGAAAAGAAACAGGTGTTGTTTAAACATTACGGAGCTCAACAAGGAACATTCCAGCTACAAGTGTCTGATGGTGTGCATCAAACTAGGACTGTCTTGGAAGTGCATGCATTAGATCCATACCTGAGAATAGTCAATAATTCCATATTCTTGGTTCACCAAGGAGAAGAGTCGCCTATCCTTGGCTATCTCCTTGGTGTGGAGTCCAATATGGACATTTGGAGTGAAGAGGAAATAATATACCAGATAACATTTCAGCCTAGACATGGAACAATTCTAGTAAATGGTGAACCAAATCATTCTTTCTCGCAGAAAGATATAAACAGTGACCAAGTGGTTTATCGCCATGACAACAGCCAGCATTCAAGAGATTTTTTTAACTTTACGGTTGAAGTGAAAGAGATCAAGACAAAGGGAACTTTTCCCATTTTAATCTTCTTGGAGAGCCATCAACACCCACCAGTTGTGGTACACAATAAAAAGATCTTTGTCAACCAAGGGGAAGCAAAGAAAATTTGGAGAGATCAACTCCTTGTAAGTATAAACTATTTAATTAATAATTCCCTCTAACTTGTACCTTTGTGAATGCACCAACTCACACTGTGGAGGAAAATTAAAGTGAGATTCATTAAGAAGATATTCTGCCTCTTTTGAGTAACACTGATTTATTTAAAAAGCAACTAAATTGACAGCATTCAAATCATGCAGCTATTTTGCTAACAAAGTCCTTAAACCAAACTCGTTCAGCTTAATGCTAACGTCGAGTGATAGCATAATTTCCATAGTGAATGAAAATTGGTTATTTATGCAAAGAAGTTGATGTTTCCTCCAATAGTTCTGCTTGAAGAGATTGCTTGTGCACAAAGATTTGTCTGTTGGAGTGGTTGAATGATTTGCCTCCTCCTCCTACAGGCTGCGCAATCTGTCCTGAAAGAAATTCTTGAGGTTGTTAATTATCAGCAGAGAAACTAAATTATTTGCCTAGATTTTTTTTAAAGAATTGAATTGCTGCCACCAGATGGATCTGATTGGCTACACCTGCTTTAGATCAATGGTTAGTTTGAGAACAGTTCAGTATTAGAACTCCAAACCGCTAGTTATTTTAAGGGACTGTGAGAAATAGCTTAAATTGCATCTAGATTAGATGACAGGAAACCCTTAAGGTGTCAATAAACAAGATCAGTCACTAGGAATAAATTGACAAGCTCTCTCCAGACAGACCCCTGGAGTTGATGAGTGCTTTAATATTATTGACTTAAGGTTGTTCAGTTAAAGTTACAATGTGTATCTAGAATTTATTTCTTAATCACAGAAGTATTGAATTTGGCCTCAGTAAACTGTTTTTACTACACTTACTTTGTTGAGTTATTTGGCCTATGCAGCCAATATTTTTTTCCTGCAAGCATTGATTTGTCTAAGCATAAATTATGTTAAGTTGTTGGTTAGTTCAATCCCCATTGTACACCTTAGCACACAATTTACACTGGCAATTCAATGCAATCTCGGGGGAGTGTTACATCAAAGTACTATTTTGATTGAGATATTAAAACCAGGTTGTTTGTTTGTTCAGATGTGAAACACTCCTCTGAACTATTCAAAAAGAACTTAGGCATTCTCCTGGTCTTAGTCAATCAATATTCCATTAACACTCAAAACATATTAATCAGTCATTACTTTTCTGTTTGTGATATTTTGTGATAAACAAATTGACTGCCACATTTTCCATCATCAGTTATCTGGGTGACTCTAGTAATGCGTTGATTGATAAAATGCTTTGGGATAACTCACAGATATGATAAAAGTATATAAATTTAAATTTGTTTGTTCAAATACCTTACCATTGTCCCAGTGTGTGGGTGCAAACCTCAAAATACATCTACTTTGGAGAATGATGGAATGCTGTGAAACTGCTGGTGTTTTAATGGTTAATGTATTTTCCCTTACTTCCAGGCTCTGATTAACAAATATAAAACTTGAGTATTCTTTGCTGGCTTCTCCACTCCAGTTTTAACTTCCCTGCTCTGTCTCTGTCTCTGTCTCTGGCTCTGTCTCTGTTCCTGTTCCTGTTCCTGTCAATCAAACAAATAATCTAGCTCTTCCCATTCACGTATTGCTACATCAACGCTGAATTTTATTGATGATAATTAATTACACTCCAATCCGTTGGTTCAGTGTAATTAATTAACAAACTAAATTGAATTCTACTATTCTTTGTTTCTCCAATAAATGATAAAATGTTTGCAGTCTTCCTTTATCATTAACTGCCTGCATAATAAATTCTCATTCTTCCAGCTTTACATACAGGTACTGGAGACACATTAAAGCTGCCTTGTTAAAGTTTTGCTACTATTTCCTACCCTCCCCCCTCCTTATTTCTAAGGTTGCCAGGGATAATTATGACACTTAATATCTGCTCTAGTTGACATCAGCTGATGTAGTACAGGCATTGAATTTTGACTAAAGCTTTAACGCATTAATTATTTTTCAATAATTTTCAGGCATTATCCATTATATATTTTCATGATCCACTTTCACAATGAGTATCAGCAACTATTTAATTAGTGAAGCTATCACATAAAGCTTAATCCCATTCTCTCTAACGGTTAACTTCGTGATGAGATACTCGAGCCTTTTATCCCGTTCTTATTTCTAGGGTTGCCAGGGATAATTATGACACCTAATATCTGCCCTAGTTAATGTCAACTGCTGTAGTACAGGCTTTGAATTTTGACTAAAGCTTTAAACAACGTGGTTTTGTTGTAGTGATTATTAATTGAGTTATCAAGAGAATTTTACTATTAACCTGTTACTAGATCCTGAAATAAAAAAATAATCAGGTAAATCAGTGTCCTTTCCAATGACTTATTCCATTCTTCCATAATTTTGATTTTAGCTGGTACAAGATCATGGTTACCTAATATAGTCAATGATTTCTAGCAATTTCCTAATGGGTTTCTCAATAAATTTAGTTTAGGTTTGGTACTTCGGTTAGTTAGGTAAAGAAAAGAAATGTGTATCCCATGACAGATTAGAATGTGTAACTGATCCTGAGTCCTGTAAAATAGAGAAGTAGAGACAATGCTCCTCCACATCGGTTTTCCAGTCTTTAGTCTTTAGTGGCAGCTGTCTTTGTTCTTCACTCAGACTGATGTAGAGGAATTCCTGGTCCTTCTTCAAGAGGTGGTGGCTCAAGCCTTTGCTTTTGCTCATATCTCCCTCTCCCCAACTATCCCTGTTGAAATACATTATTTTGGAAGCTGACCATCTCTGCCAATTCAATCACCTATCTGTAGCCTCTTGGCCATTGATCCTAGGTAGCTGCTCATGATGCCAGCTTAACTTTTGTCTCCATGCATTTTCATCCCTTGGAAGAAAATTGCAGTGATAAATCTTTTGTTAATGCTTGTAAAACAAGTTATGGGCCCTCTACTTTTTGTCATTTACAATAATGATTTGGATGTGAGCATAAGAGGTACAGTTAGTAAGTTTGCAGATGATACCAAAATTGGAGGTGTAGTGGACAGCAAAGAGGGTTACCTCAGATTACAACAGGGTCTTGACCAGATGGGCCAATGGGCTGAGAAGTGGCAGATGGAGTTTAATTTAGATAAATACTGCATTTTGGGAAAGCAAATCTTAGCAGGACTTATACACTTAATGGTAAGGTCCTAGGGAGTGTTGCTGAACAAAGAGACCTTGGAGTGCAGGTTCATAGCTCCTTGAAAGTGGAGTCACAGGTAGGTAGGACAGTGAAAAAGGCGTTTGGTATGCTTTCCTTTATTGGTCAGAGTATTGAGTACAATTGGGAGGTCATGTTGTGGCTGTACAGGACATTGGTTAGGCCACTGTTGGAATATTGCGTGCAATTCTGGTCTCCTTCCTATCGGAAAGATGTTGTGAAACTTGAAAGGGTTCAGAAAAGATTTACAAGGAAGTTGCCAGAGTTGGAGGATCTGAGCTACAGGGAGAGGCTGAACAGGCTGCAGCTGTTTTCCCTGGAGCACCGGAGGCTGAGGGGTGACCTTATAGAGGTTTACAAAATTATGAGAGGCATGGATAGGATAAATAGGCAAAATCTTTTCCCTGGGGAGTCCAGAACTCGAGGGCATAGGTTTAGGGTGAGAGGGGAAAGATATAAAAGAGACCTAAGTGGCAACTTTTTCATGCAGAGGGTGGTATGTGTATGGAATGAGCTGCCAGAGGATGTGGTGGAGGCTGGTGCAATTGCAACATTTAAGAGGCATTTGGGTGGGTATATGAATAGGAAGAGTTTGGAGGGATATGGGCCGGGTGCTGGCAGGTGGGACTAGATTGGGTTAGCATGGACGGTATGGACAGGTTGGACCAAAGGGTCTGTTTCCATGCTGTACATCTCTATGTTTCTAAATGAGGTATCAAACTGCACAGGAAATATCAAATATGGACTGCTCACTGGATAGGTTTAAAGGGGACCCCAATTTCCAATAAACCCTCCCTCAACTTTGCTTAATGTCTCTCAATGGGATTTGAAGATTGCATCACATATAAACAGGGTGGGTTAAAAATGCATGTAGCATGTTTGATCTCAATGCTCAGTTCTTTGAGAATGTTGGGTCATCATGTTGAGGTTGTACAGGACATTGGTGAGGTCTCTTCTGGAATACTGGTCCAGTTTTAGTTGCCCAGTTATAGGAAGGATACTGTTAAGTTGGAGAGGGTTCAGAAGAGATTTACCAGGATGTTGGGAGGTATGGAAGGTTTGAGTTATACGGAAAGGTTGGATAGGATGGGAGTTATTTTCACTGAAGCCTTGGACATTAAGAGACCACCTTACAGAAGTTTATAAAATAATGAGGGTTATAGGATTGCAGTGAACAAATGCAATGTTCAAAAGACATTTGGTTAAGTACATGAATAGGAAAGGTTAGGAAGGGTTTGGGCCAGAGCAGGCAGGTGGGACTCGTTTAATTTGGGATGATGTTCACCATGTTATTGGTAGTTAAATTTTCACTCAGATGGTGGATTTCAAGACCAGAAAGCATGAGGGGAAACCTTTTCTTACATAGAGGGTGGTTTGCCTATGGAATGAACTTCTTGAGGAAGTGGTGAATGTGGGTACAAATGCAATGTTCAAAAGACATTTGGTTAAGTACATGAACAGGAAAGGTTTGGAAGGGTTTGGGCCAGAGCAGGCAGGTGGGACTCGTTTAATTTGGGGTGATGTTCACCATGGACTGGTTGGAAGAAAGGGGCTGTTTCCGTGCTGTATGGCTCTGAGAGTGGGAGCCAGAGTTCCAAGGGTTTTAATCCTGTAGGACATTTCTTGCTTCCCATCCTTCTGAGGTGGGTGATCCAATACTATATAGTACTAAATAGTGCATCTCTCGATATTGTTAACTATGCAAGTGGAGATCTACACTGTCTAATACTACCATCTGGTGGTGATGTGACACATTTTTCTCTCTTACACTTTACAGCTGTGATATCTGGCCTTTTTGTGTATAGGAAATCTGTTTGACTACTTCCAAAATTCTTTTGTAACATTTGATTCTGTTTCAGGATAATTGATACCACTTGCTTGGCATCCCCACCGCTGTGAAAATGTACTCATTACTTTTGCCTGAGGATTCAAGCTTGACCTTCTCCTTTATGTTCATATTAATGAAGTGAAACAGTTACATGTCTTTCTTCATGCTCACTACGGAATCTGGAATTACTTCTGAAACTTTATTGCCTCTCATTTAAATATTTTGCTTCTGGTTGTCTGTGAGAATGCAACTTAGCTTCTGCATGTCAACTATTTTAAAGCAGCTTTGTAGTCCATAGTTTGTGTCCTTGAGATTAATCCCGGGTGAATAGGTTTACTAAGGTAAATTTAGTACTTGGAGAAATTCTCTAAGCATTAATATACTCTTATTTAACTCCCGCCTATCCTCTTTTACATTTAATGTAAAATGTTCATCCTTCTGATTGTGTTATATGGTCCATGTTGTGTAATTTCCCATCTAATTTCTCAGTTATCAAAATGTTTCCCTTTTTCAAACTTTATTTATTTCCTTCAGCAATTAGACTGTAAAAGAGCCAGGAAGATCCAAACTTGGTGCACCAAGCGCATTACAATGAACAGTCATAACAACCTGCACTTATATAAAATATAAAAAGGCATCCCAACAGGCACCACACTAGCCATATTTGAATTCAGAGAATACATTTGATCTAGTCTGGAGTTTCAGCTCCTTGCAGAACCCTATCAACCTATCCTTCTAACCCTTTCTACTTCGTATACTTGTATAGTTTTCTTATTAACATATGTGCAGTATTCACCATGACCATTTCCACATAATAGTAGGTTCCAGATTCTCAACCCTCTCTGTGTAAAGTCTACTGAAAAACACACACACTAAAACACCTTTTCTATGTGTACCCTATTAAGTTTTTTTACATTCGTTAAAACCTCTATTGATCTCCCTTCAGTATTCTGTTTTATAATAAAAAGCAAGACAACCTATCCAACCTTTCCTGCTAGCTTTGGTATCAAAAAGGGAAATGTTTCTTTTGCATCTCCTGCTGTCATTCTATGGATTCAAAACTAATGGAACTGTGGACTGAAACACTGAACAGAAAGAGCAACAGGAGAATTAGACTACGCTGGGAAGATGGGTGGCAAATAAAATTCCAAGGAAAGAAATTCAAAGTGCTTCACAAAAGGGACAACACATGGAGGAACTGATTATTACTTAATTGGAAGAAAATAATGTGTATGAAAAGTTACAGAGATCAAAGTGATCTTGATAGACAATAAATAAATCTATTGCAACAATCCTTGGTGGCAGATTAACAGAAAAACAGATGGTGGGATGTGTTAAAAGATGAAAATTGAGCTGAACCAGTGAAATAATTCTGTCACGTTATGAATCAGTGGTGTGACCTTGATTGAAATACTCTGTACAGTTATGGTCTGTATATTTATATTTATATTTATATTTATATCACTGTGGTACAGAGAGGATATTGCAAGAATGAAAACATACATAAGAGAGCAGCCAGAGTGATGAGAGGAATGGAGAAATGCAGGTACTTGTTTTTGCCTGGCACAGATGGAGTGGGCCAAGGGGCCTTTTTCTGTGCTTTAGATCTCTATGGCTGTAGGTTAGGCATGTTTTGCTTGGGAAGACAAGGCATTCCTTGATTACACTCTTTAGGATTCTAAAGGACTAGATAATGTTGACTAGGACCAGTTGTTTCACCTTGATTGATAGGTTCTTGATTGGTAAGGGATTCAAAGGTTATAGGGAGAAGGCAGGAGAATGGGATTGAGAAACATATCAACCATGATCAAAAGACAGAGCACATCCAATGGGTCAACTGGCTTTATTATGCTCCTATGTCTTATGGTCCAGGACAGAAGATACAACCTGCTGTCAAAGGGTTGGGTAGGGCCTTGGGAGCCAAACTCAAAATCAATTGGCGGAAACGATATTTCAGTGAGCAAGAGTAGTCAGCCTATGAAAGAGACCCCTAAAAAGACAATGGAAATGGTTAGGATTGATTCATTCAAACAAAGATTAGATAGACTTCCCTCAAAAGATAGAATTTTGGCATCTGGTAGATGAGTAATTTGAAACAAGAGATGTGATTTAGAAAAACAGGTGACCTGCGGATCTAATGGTCCCAAAGCTATCCTCCGTGGGATTTATTTACCTCATGTCTAGGTCTGTTGATGGAGATCAATGACTGTGTAGTCGGTAACTCCATTAATGTATTATGTGACTAGCATGATAGCACAAGGTGAATTACATGCTGCTTGGATAGTTTCCATTTGTTCTTATTTAGCCAGTTAAAAATAGCTCAGCTATGATGTCAGGTTGAAGAATCTCAAATTGTTTACTCTGGTGAAGTAGAGTCAGGAGAGATATTTTTTCAAGAATAAATATTATATGAATTGTATTCCAATAATCTGTTTGAGATAGTTAGAAACTTCAAAGCTGAGAACTTGGGCTGAAGCTTATACATGGGAAGATATATCGACAGCTGAGATTTAACTTGTTTGCATAAAGAGCAGTGAACATCTGGAATGGTGACTCTGGGGAGTGGAAGACAGAGGGTGTGGGATATTTGAAATAAAAACTTTCTGGATATTTGAGGAAGTGGGCGATTGAGATTTGGGACCGGATGGATGGAAGAAGCTGTATTTTTCATGCTCCTGTGTCCTTTTTTAAACTTTATTTTGGAAATTCAATTAATGGGATCATGATGTGTGAGATTTAACGTTTAACAGAACTTTATGAATTTATGCTTTGTGACATTTCACCAATGGTATTAGCTGGGGCTGCAACTCTTCTTAATATCATATATAGAGGAAATTTGCTAAAAAAATGTGCTGTGGTGACTGGGTAAGTTTGATATTGAGCTCAGACTGTTGAGAATGCTGACTGACTCCTGATGTATATTTCTCACACAGCAAGTAGTAGACCAGGAGTGAACTTGTTTGATTCACTGAGTATCCACAAAGTACAGGCTTCCTACTGAACAGTAAAATCTGAGCAATTATGCAAAAATAAGGAAAGCAACTCGAAAGACTTTAAAAGCTTAAATTGTGAAAAATTACAAAGAGTCAAATTCCAATGAGACTTGGGGGTCCAGGTACGCAGATCATTAAAGTCTAATTGCTTACAGACTATAGCTTAAAAGAAAAGCGAATGGAATGCTCGCCATACAAGGGTTAGAAGTTTCATTTCAATTACACAAATCCCTGGTCAAAGTGTTGTGGAACACTGTCAGCAATCCTGAGTAGATGGAAAAGATATACTGGCCTTGGAGGAAATGCAGTGTGGGTTGACCAGCATGATACTTAGACTCCAAGGGTTAAGTCATTAAATTACAAGGAGATATTTCTCAGAAGAAGTATTGTATTTTCTGGGATTTTGGATGTTAAGATGGGAACTAATCAACGTTATGAGGAAATAATAGGGCTGTTAGTAACAAAGTGTTTCCACTGATCAGTCTGACTAGGACTAGAGGGTATGGTCTAGAACCTCCTACCAGATCTTGAAGAGTGAAGTTAGTAAGCTCTACTATGTATAGATGGTAACCGACTCTGGGTCTATTGTTAATTTAAAATTTGAGATTGATCAATTTTTCTTAACAATGTATAAAAGGAATGAAGCAAAAGAGCAACACTGAAAAAAACCCAGATTTTCAGAAAGGTTATTTCCTTCGAAACCCCACAAACCAGAAAGAGGCCATTCAGTCCATTGAATCTGCATCAATCCTCTGAGGAGTATCCCACTCCATCCCCACATTTACTGTGGCTAATGCACCTAACCTGAGCAACTTTGGATTGGGGGAGGAGACTGGAGCACCTGGCGGAAACCCATGTAGACATGAGGAGAATATACAATGCAGTCACCGAAGGCTGGAATCAAACCTGGGTCCCTGGTACTATGAGGCAGCAATGCTAACCATTATGCCACCATATGATTGTTCAAAATTTCTCTGTCCTTTGATAGCCATCCTTCCCTTGTCTGATGGCCTCAGTGTTTTTTGAACATTTTCCTCAGTATGTGCTACACAGGCTGACACTTACCACACAGTCAGAGAAACTTCTGATTATTCTGATGATTGATTGTCACTTTAAACATTTTGAAAGTGATATTTCCCTAATGCTGCTTGTTTATTCAGAGCAAACATGAGACTGTCTGTTGTGGAAGCCTTGTGGATCCTTCTCTCAAATTGACACAATATATGGTAACAATTGTAAGACAAGATACTAACAAAATCCCATGGTTGATATTTAGAGTCATAGAGCTATACTGCATGGTCCAACTCGTCTATGCTGACCAGGTATCCTAACCTAATCTAGTCCCATTTGCCAGTATTTGGCCAGCATCCCTCTAAACCCTTCCTATTCCTGTGTCTATCCAGATGCTTTTAAATGTTGTGATTGTACCAGTCTCCACCATTTCCACTGGCAGCTCAGTCCATTTGTTTGCCTAGGCCTGTAAAACCATGATGTCTATATTGGTGATTCAATTAACAACAATCAATCTATTATTTATGTTTTAACTAAGTGTGTTTTATTTTATGTGCTTTTCTTTGGCAGGTTTCTCACAATGACAGTGTTCCATCAGATTTAATCTACACTGTGAAAACTGCTCCTGTGCATGGTCAGTTGGTCATGGTTACTGAGAGCCAACTGACTGGACAACAGAAACCCCTCAAGTCGTTTTCTCAAGATGACATAAATAGAGGCAGAGTTCAATACCTTAATTCCAGATTCAGCACTCAGGGGGATGCTTTTGTTCTTGATGTTACCAATGGATTTAAAACGGTGGATGGACTAACTGTGCTGGTGGAACTCATTCCTGATGTAATTATCTTGGTGACACAGAATATCTCCGTGAATGAAGGCGATGCACGGGTCCTCACTGGAGATATCTTAAATGTTTCCAATTATCTTACCTCATCAAATTTTGAATTTTATGTTACCAAAACTCCAAAACATGGCAGAATTGGACGACAAGGCATTGTTGAAGGAAGTGTTACATCTTTTACTATGCAAGAGGTAGATTGAATGGTATTTTCTTTTGTTGGTCACCTTTCTCTTGTCTAATTGCCCTCAGTATGTGTTATGCAGCCAACACTCGCCACCGATTTAGAGAAATCTTTATGCATACTGCCAAATGCATGTTCTGAAAAGCAGTGGGTGCCCTCAACATGCTACCCCGGGAAAGTTTACAGTTGGCTGCATTGTTTAGTTTTGCTTAAAAATAATATTAGAGATCGACAGCACAGAAAAATGCCCATCAAATCTGTGCCAGTCAAAAACAAGCTCCCAACTTTTCTAATCCCATTTTCTTGAATTTGGCCTTGTACGCCTTGGCATCACAAATATACATCTAAATATTTCTGAAAAGAAGTATCATGTTATGACGGTTTTGGCCTCTGCTGCCGTAAAGACAGTGAGTTCCAGATTCCCTCCACCCTACGGAT
The DNA here is from genome assembly GCF_020745735.1 of Hemiscyllium ocellatum. NCBI lineage: Eukaryota > Metazoa > Chordata > Chondrichthyes > Orectolobiformes > Hemiscylliidae > Hemiscyllium > Hemiscyllium ocellatum. The sequence goes on along the minus strand of NC_083442.1, from coordinate 35,493,346 downwards.
TAAATTGATTTTCCTTACATCTCCTCTCAACCTTTTGCCCATCATCTTAAACCCATGCCCTCGATCACTGATCCTTCCATCAAGGGGAAATGTTCCTTCCCGTCAACCCTATCTATATCTCTGTTCTTACTTGTCTTTTGGAACTCACCTGTTCCAACACTGACCCTCCCCTACGTGAGGCACATCTGTGCTCTTTGTTCAGTGGACGTATGAGTAAAACGAAAGTGCCAATGAAATGCACAAAATACCCACTGAAGTGCAGTAACTGGGTCTGTGGTGTATATGGTGTTCTATTGATTTAAATAATTAGTTTAACGTTGCTGTGTTCTTCTTTCCTAATATTCCTTTTCTGCACATTTTTAGGTGGAAGAAGAAGCGGTGTTTTATTTTCACGATAACAGTGAAACATTGATGGACAGCTTCACCGTGATTGCCAATATGTCTGAGATTGACAGACAGAGTGAGCCAAAGTCAGTTATTGTCACTGTGATCCCCGTTAATGATGAGGCTCCTGTTGTTACCACTAATACTGAATTGAAGGTAATAGTGTAGTTTATATTCACTCCTCACTCCTAGAATGAATCTACTGGGTAATACAAATTAAAGATCTAACCACTTAAAGACCAAATACATTCACTGCAAGGAATGGCACTCTTTGCTAACACCTCCAAACTCTCCATGTTTAGGAGAGCCAAATAAGTGATTTCTAGCACTGCTACCACATACAGACTTGTGGTTTTTTTTTGACATTGTTAGAAGTTCCTTACATATTAGCAAAGGGATGGTTTAAGTTAAAAAGGTATCAAAATCACTTCTAACTTTGCCCAATTCAAAAGCTTTTATAAAGATCTGCCTGAATGAACATTGATGTTTTTTTTCAGGTCTAATTCAAAATAAATTAGATTTTAGCAACTATTTCATGAATTTTACATTCATCAATATGAGAAATGAGCAGAGTGCAGGATAATTTAAACTTTCCATGCCACTTGAAAGGATTCAGAAAAGATTTACAAGGATGTCGCCAGGGTTGGAGGGTTTGAGCTACAGGGAGAGGCTGAACAGGCTGGGGCTGTTCTCCCTGGAGCATCGGAGGCTGAGGGGTGACCTTATAAAGGTTTACAAAATTATAAGGGGCATGGATAGGGTAAACGTCAAAGTCTTTTCCCTGAGGTCGGGGAGTCCAGAACTAGAGGGCATAGGTTTAGGGTGAGAGGGGAAAGATATAAAAGAGACCTACAGGGCAACTTTTTCACACAGAGGGTGGTACGTGTATGGAATGAGCTGCCAGAGGAAGTGGTGGAGGCTGGTACAATTGCAACATTTAAGAGGCATTTGGATGGGTGTATGAATAGGAAGTGTTTGGAGGGATATAGGCCAAGGGCTGGCAGGTGAGACTAGATTGGGTTGGGATATCTGATTGGGATGGACGGGTTGGACCGAAGGGTCTGTTTCTGTGCTGTACATCTCAATGACTCTATGACTCACTGTTTGCAGGATTGGAAGCTGGGGTGGCAATGATGCTGAGGACAGCATTTGGATTGCAATCTTTCTGTGAATGTGCAGTGGGTGGAATGTCCTGGGACTAGAAATTGAAGATCAGAGTATACCAGCCCTGTGGAGGCCTTTGAACAACAGTGGTCTCCTTGGGACGAAGGAGCATCATAAACTCCAGAGTTGACATTCCAGTTTAATTATGATATATTTCTGTTGACCGCTTCACTTTTGTTCTTATTGAGGTGCACCATTAGGGCTGTCCAACTTCATTTTAGGTTTATTTAAAATAGTAGATACTAGACCTCAACAATGAGTGTCAATGTGTCTGGAGGTGGACACTGGGTATTTCTGGGGATGGACCTTGGGTGCCAGTGTGTCTGAGGATGGGTTCTGGGGATGATGTGGAGGTGCCAGTGTTGGACTGGATTGGACAAGGTCAAAAATCGCATGACACCAGGATATAGTCCAATGGATTTGTTTGAAAACACAAGCTCTCAGAGTGCAGCTCCTTCATCAGGCACAGCGCTCCAAAAATTAGAGTTTTCAAATAAATCTGTTGGATGATAATCTGGTGTCGTGTGACTTTTGATCTTGTTCTGGGGATGGACACTAGGTGGTAGTTTATTTAGGGATTGTTCAATATATTATTTCAGTTGCACACACTGTAATATTTTGCTTTAATTTCTGTGTCTTATGATCTTATATCCACAACCACCTGATGAAGGAGCAGCGCTCCAAAAGCTAATGCTTCCGGATGAACCTGTTGAACTATAACGTGGTGTTGAGTGAGTTTTAACTTTGTCTACCCCAGTCCAATACTGGCTCTTCCACATCATTTCTGAAGATGGATACTGGATAGCCGTACGCCTGTACATCGATATTGGGTGGGAGGTCTGGGGATTGGCAATGGGTAGCAGTATTTCTGGGGATGGACACTGGGTGGCAGTATTTCTGTGGATAGAGCTGCAAATGTGTTGCTGGTCAAAGCACAGCAGGCCAGGCAGCATCTCAGGAATAGAGAATTCGACGTTTCGAGCATAAGCCCTTCAGATAGACACTGGGTGGCAGTGTTTCTGGGGATAGACACTGGGTGGCAGTATTTCTGTGGATAGACACTGGGTGGCAGTATTTCTGTGGATAGACACTGGGTGGCAGTGTTTCTGGGGATAGACACTGGGTGGCAGTATTTCTGTGGATAGACACTGGGTGGCAGTATTTCTGTGAATAGACACTGGGTGGCAGTGTTTCTGGGGATAGACACTGGGTGGCAGTGTTTCTGTGGATAGACACTGGGTGGCAATTTTGAGCCAGATTTTAGTATATTCTGCCAGCTCACTGAATTTATAAAAAATGAAAACAGGATGTGCTGGAAATACACAGCTCAGCATCAAAGCAGATGAGAGGTAAAACCTCAGCTCTCCACAGATTATGCCAAATCTGCTGAATATTTCCAGCCTTGTGTGTGCTTTTTATTTCAGCTTACTGTGTCATGGTATTTTGGATATGTGTCCCAACTTTGTTTTAAATTTTTTGGAAATCCTGTCCTGATATGGCTGCCTGGATCCTAAGCTCTGGAATTCCATGTTTTTATTTCTTTGTCTCAGCATCCTGACTTTACTTCCCTCAGTCACTCATTAAAAACTAAAGTTTTAATTTGCCCTGTATTTTCTCATCAGGTTCACACTCACCTTTTGCTTTCTAATACTCAAGTGAAGTGTCTTGGAAGCAACATTAAAGTTGTTTTACAAAAGACAGGTTGTTGTTGTTAAAGTGGCTTTTCTTTGCTAGTTTTTCATACTTCCAGCTCTATGTTCTTTGCTCTGTTTAACCATCTACACTAAGCACTTTGCTGGTCACTCTTGTGCATGTGTTCATTTTGGGGTGTTTTTTTTCTTTACTCTTTCCATCTTGACTTTATATAGCACCTTAATGTTTCTTTTCAAATGCTAATGACCCAGTACTGATGTTGCATCCATGCCTGAAATGTTGATTTCTGTTCTTTCCTCCTGTCAGATCTACTAATGGTTTCAAGCATATTTTTGTTTCTCAGAGTTTCTTTCCTAATTCTTGGTAGGGAGGCAATCAAATTAATAAAAGATATATATCAGATGTAGAGATTACAGTTGTGATGTCACTGCTGTATTGTGTGCTCAAGTGTAACTTAATCTCTATTAAATAGAAACTCTTTTTGAACTGATGACTGGTGATATGAGTGTCATAGTCTATCAGGTTGGAGGGAAGAGAATGCTGCTTTATCATCAGTCATTCAGAGATGAGGAAGAATTTACCAGCCTAAAAGATAGGGTCAAATCTATTAAGAATATGTACTTCAATATATTTTACTGGATTGAGAAATCGTGGAGAACAGAACTAATATTAGTTGGAGAGCTATAATCACTGTATATTACATATTTTTTGAAGTTGTATTCTACCACACTCTTCGCTAAGACTTCTTTCTGATTTTTGTTTCCATTATTATTTAAGGCATGCTGTTAATTAATACCCCTTTGGGACTTGCTGTGAGTTGATATTCCAAAGGGGCAAATTAATGTTCTGATGTGGCTTCTTGTCAACTACGATTTATATAATGCATTCTATCCATTAATGATCTAACCCAATGTATACTCAAATGGTATTTACTCTGGACTGGATATTATTCTTGTAACAGATAACTAACTGTACAGCCTTCTGCATTACTGATCAGTGTACTGCCTGATTTTATTCTTGCATTTGTACTTCTACCAACGCAATCGTTTTCCAGTGTGTTAGCTTAGTCCATTTGTTACAAAGCACTATTCTCCACTTGCCTGGATGAGTGTAACTCTGGCAAGACTCAAGAAGCATACCCCCACCATCCAGGATGAAGTACCTCACCTTGATTGTCCACTCAGTGCAATTTGCTGGAGTTGATTATCCATTAGCTCTGCTCAACCATGTTCCTCTTTCAAGTTGCGATAGCCTTTCTCAAACTTTGTTTCTTATCTAGTTAGGTGTATTCTTGTGTCTGAGGCTCTCTTCTTCATTTTAAACAGCAGGTAATGAACTGAGGTACAAAGAAGAGAGGGGCTTCTATCTGACACGGTCTTGAGGGGCTAAAGGATACATCCGAACAAAGGATAAGGTCATTTAAGGTGGAATTAGCTCAGTGGATGCTGCAGGCAGAGTCATTTTGACAAACCCATGAATTATGTAAGAATCACTGTAATAGAGAGTGTTTTCTATATTGGGTATCTTCACAAAACCAAAGACTACTAAAACATGTACAAATTACTGAGCAAAGGGCAGAATGGCCTATTCCTGCTCCTAAGAAATGTTTGTCATGTTTGTATGTTAGCATTTGATCAATTTGGGTCCCAACAATGACACAATTAATATTTGAGAATTGATAATGAGTGAAATATGCACCTTTTTCAATATTTCTAATGGCAGAAAATCATTCTTATTCTTAGATGTGGGAACACAGCATTGCTGAGATCTCACAGGATTTATTGAACAGTGAGGATCCAGACACCCCTGCAGAAGAATTGATATATTCTATCAAGCCTCCATCCAATGGCCATGTGGCTCTCAAATCATCTTCGGGTGACAGCATCCTGGAGTTTACCCAGGAACAGATCGACAGTGGTCAGATCATCTTTGTGCACAACGGTAAGACGGGAGGCATGATTACTTTTTGAGCTGGTGTATCCACATGTTGCAGTTATTCAGTGGCAGCCACTGAACTCATCTGGCAGTAAAACTCCATTATCATGATTCTACTTTGTACTAAACACAGTGAACAGGGCAGTAAAGTGTTCATGGACAGAGAGAGAGAAAGAGAGAGAGAAAGGCAAGTACAGAGTTTGCGCAGGGTCATGCAAGGTCAGGAGATTTAGATACTAGAACAATGAGTTGGGATGAGCTGAAAGGTACCTTTTTAAAGAGTCATAGAGATGTACAACATGGAAACAGACCCTTCGGTCCAACCTGTCCATGCCGACCAGATATCCCAACCCAATCTAGTCCCACCCGCCATCACCTGGCCCATATCCCTCAATGTTGCAATTGTACCAGCCTCCACCACATCCTTTGGCAGCTCATTCTATACACGTGCCACCATCTGTGTGAAAAGTTACCCCTTAGGCCTCTTTTATATTTTTCCCCTCTCACCTTAAACCTATGCCCTCTAGTTCTGGACTCCCTGACCCCAGGGAAAAGACTTTGCCTATTTATCCTATCCATGCTCCTCATAATTTTGTAAACTTCTATAAGGTCACCCCTCAGCCTCCGATGCTCCAGGGAAAACAGCCCCAGCCTGTTCAGCCTCTCTCTGTAGCTCAAATCCTCCAACCCTGGCAACATCCTTGTAAATCTTTTCTGAACCCTTTCAAGTTTCACAACATCTTTCCGATAGGAAGGAGACCAGAATTGTATGCTATATTCCAACAGTGGCCTAACCAATGTCCAGTATAGCTGCAACATGACCTCCCAACTCCTATACTTAGACCAATAAAGGAAAGCATACCAAACGCCTTCTTCACTGTCCTATCTACCTGCGATTCCACTTCCAAGGAGCTATGAACCTGTACTCCAAGGTGTCTTTGTTCAGCAACACTCCCTAAGACCTTACCATTAAGTGTATAAGTCCTACTAAGATTTGCTTTCCCAAAATGCAGCACCTCGCATTTATCTGAATTAAACTCCATCTGCCATTTCTCAGTCCATTGTCCCATCTGGTCTAGATCCTGTTGTAATCTGAGGTAACCCTCTTCCCTGTCCACTACACCTCCAATTTTGGTGTCATCTGCAAACTTACTAATTGTACCTCTTATACTCACATCCAAATCATTTATGTAAATGACAAAAAGTAGAGGACCCAGCACTGATCCTTGTGACACTCCACTGGTCACAGGCCTCCAGTCTGAAAAACAACCCTCCACCACCACCTTCTGTCTTCTACCTTTGAGCCAGTTCTGTATTCTCCTGTATTCCGTGACTTTTCTGAGGTTATTTAATCAATGCTGATCCAGAAACAGTCAGTACAACAAACACATTCCCAGAGTTGTAAATCTAGTTCATGTACAAACCAAGTTTATACAGCAGTTAGCCTCTATGCAGTAATTGGCAACATGTAGGCAGTGGTATCACCAGTTATCCTAAAGAAGGAGCCCTAATCGTTATGTTTCATTGGCCTGAAAGGCCTAATTTGTCTTTAAATATAAGGGGAATTTACATGCTTTTGCCAAGGCCCAGTAGTGCATTGTAAAGCAAGATGACATTTATCCTGTTCGTCTCTGTTTTCTAGGTAAGTCCATCACTGAAACCAGGTACATCTTCTAACGAGCCTACATAATCAACTGTAGACAGACCCAGAAAATCTACCTCTCCCTAATTTGAAATAGTATATTTGAAAGTATATTTCTCACATTCTTCCAATACCTGAATCATGTGTTTTATAATCTCTTTCTCCACCTGAATCCTGACTGTATCGAAATACAGACTCATTGCTGGGCCATCAGGCATGAACTCCTTCTCCCCAGGCCTTCAGACTGTGGGGGATCCCCTCCTTCCCCCAACCCTCCAACTCCCCAACATCCCAATCCTCTGAAAAATTACCAAACACAAGACAGTAATAGGCTAACCACCATCTTCTCAAACAATCCTGTAGTGCTTCTTTTCAGTGGTAATATGATATCATTCATTGGCCATTTCAGAGGACAGTTAAGAATCAACCACATTGTTGTGAATCTGGAGGCAGATTTCTTTCTCAAAAGGACATTATTGAACCATGTGGGTTTTTCTAAGAATCCAACCTTTCATAATCATTATTAATGACACCAGCTTTTTATTCCAGATTTATTTATTAATTGTATTTAAATCTCACCAGCAACCAGAGTGGAATCTCATGTGCATTAGTTCAAGCCTCTGGGCTACTAGTTTGTTATCATTACCCCTGTGCCATAATCCTCCAGAATGCAATTCATGAAGTAAAAAACACTGAATGGATACTGTTGTGTATCATAAGGTTAATATCGTTTATACCCAGTCTGTGGAAGTCAGGCATGAAACCTTGTGTTATTAAATATTAATTTTCAGATAATATACTTTTCCCTGGTGTCCCTTCTGTTTGTAGGATCATTGTCGGGAGGATTCAGCTTTGATGTGTCTGATGGAGTGAATAGTGCAGCTGCACAGATATTTACAGTCAACGCAAGACATTTGAACATCCTAATCGAAACAAAGGAACCACTCATTATTTATCCAGGTATAGACATGGATTACAACAATTGGTGTGGGTTACATCGGGCACTGAGTGCATTCAGAGAGTCCTCACTGGGGCCAAGCTTATGTTAGCCAGTTCAGAATCAAGGGAGGAAGGAAAATGAGATTTTCCTGTTGTGTGTGACTAGCTGGCATCAGAAACATTCAACCCAATCCAGCTTTAAAAAACCATCCTTAAATCTGGTTTAACATAGTCTTTTCAAGAATAGCGTTAGCAGGTAGGATTAAGGAAAACCCTAAGGCATTCTACACTTATGTGAGGAACAAGAGTTTGGCCAGAATGAGGGTAGGGCCGATCAGGGATAGTGGAGTGAACTTGCACCTGGAGTCAGAGGAGGTATGGGAGGTCCTTAATGAATACTTTGCTTCAGTACTCACCACTGAGAGGGACCTTAACTTTTTTGAGGACAGTGTGAAACAGATTGATATGCTAGAACTAGTTGATGTTAAGATGGAGGATGTACTGAAAACTTTGAAAAACATAAGAATAGATAAATCCCCGGCCAGACAGGATATAATCTTCGAGGAGAAAGTGAGGACTGTAGATGCTGGAGATCCGAGCTGAAAATGTGTTGCTGTAAAAGCGCAGCAGGGCTCCTGATAAAGGGCTCATGCCCAAAACGTCGATTCTCCTGCTCTTTGGATGCTGCCTGACCTGCTGCGCTTTTCCAGCAACACATTTTCAGACAGGATATACCCAAGGTTACTACAGGAAGTGAAGAAAGAGATTGCTGTGCCTTTGGTGATGGTCTTTGCATCCTCACTGTCCACTGGAGTAGTACCAAATGGAGGGTGGAAAATGGTATTCCCTTGTTCAAGAAAGGGAATGGAGATAATCCTGGGAATTACAGACTAGTCAGTCTCACGTCTGTGGTGTGCAAAGTATTGGAGAGGATTCTGAGAGACAGGATTTATGATTACTTGGAAAATCATTGTTAGTCAGCATGGTTTTGTGAGGGACAGGTCATGTCTCACAAACCTTGTTGAATTCTTTGAGGATGAGACAAAAGCACATTGATGAAGGTAGAGCAGTGGATGTGGTGTACATGGATTTTAGCGAGGCATTTGATAAGGTTCCCTATGGTGGGGCTCATTCAGAAAGTAAGGAGGCACGGGATACAGGGAAACCTGTATCTGTCTGGATACAGAATTGGCTGGCCCATAGAAGACAGAGGGTAGCGTTAGACAGACAGTATTCAGCCTGGAGCTCGGTGACCAGTGGTGTTCCACAGGAATCGGTTCTGGGAACTTTGCTCTTTGTGATTTTTATAAATGAGTTGGATGAGCAAGTGGAAGGGTCAGTTAGTAAATTTGCTGATGACATAAAGTTTGGTGGAGTTGTGGATAATGCGGAAGGCTGTTATAGGTTGCAACAAGACCTTGACAGGATGCAGAACTGGGCTGAGAAGTGGCAGATGGAGTTCAACCTGGAAAAGTGAGAAGTCATTCACTTTGGAAGGTCAAATTTGAATACAGAATACAGGGTTAAAGGCAGGATTCTTGGCAGTGTGGAGGAATAGAGGGATCTTGGGGTCCATGTCCATAGATCCCTCAAAGTTGCCACCCAGGTTGATAGGGTTGTTAAGAAGCCATATGGTGTGTTGGCTTTCATTAGCAGGAGGATTAAGTTTAAGAGTAGCAAGTTATGCTGCAGCTCCATAGACCCCTGGTTAGACCACACTTTGAATGTTGTGTTCAGTTCTCATTATAGGAAGGATGTGGAAGCTTTAGAGAGGGTACAGAGGAGACTTAGCAGGATGCTGCCTGGACTGGAGGGCATGTCTTATGAAGAAAGGTTGAGGGAGCTAGGGCTTTTCTCATTGGAGTGAAGAAGGGTGAGAGCTGACTTGATAGAGGTGTACAAGATGTTGAGAGGCATAGATAAAATGGATAGCCAGACTCTTTCCCCATAGCGGAAACGTCTGTCACGAGGGGACATAATTTTAGAGAGATTGGAGGAAGGTTTAGGGGAGATGTCAGAGGTAGGTTCTTTACTCAGAGTTGTAGGTGCGTGGAATGCACTGCCAGCAGTGGTAGTAGAGTCAGAGATATTAGGGACATTTAAGCAACTCTTAGATAGACACATGGAAGATAGTACAGTGAAGAGTATGTAGATTAGTCTGATCTTAGAGTAGGATAGAAGGCTGGCACAACATCAAAGGCCTGCACTGTTCTATATTCTATATTCTAAATAGCAACAGTGAGGAGATGCCTGGCCATTTGCTTGGAAGGGAGCTGGAGTAGAATGTGAATGGAAGGAAGGGTTCCAGAGGAATTGAAATCACTTTTGGTTTTATAGATGAGAGACTGGGCAAGTCCAAATCAAACAAGTAAAAATAACATACCTTTCTTTTCCTGCCTTCCAGGAACACGCCAGCCAATCACAAGTCAGTACCTGAAAGCGACAACCAGTGATGACAACAAAGCAAATGATTGGCCATTGACATATACAATATTGACTGCTCCAGCCCTGGGACAACTCATTAGGATCAATGAAGGCAATGTCATAGGGAATGTTTCTAACTTCACTGAGAGAGATGTGAGTGCAATCACTTGGACACTGAACCACCACAGGAGTTTGATTACAATCAGGCAAAAAAATCTATTACAATTCTGGAACATATCCCTGATGACCTCAGTTGATGATAGCTACCAGTGTGGCTGTGATGTGCTTCTCCCCTCTGCAATTAATCAAATAGTCTGGCAAGTCGTTCAGAATTAGCTCTGCTTCTGAAGTTGGGAAGAATTAAAGTTTTCACTTTGTTTGGATACAATGGGAAGAATCTTCACAGATTCTGAACAACAACAGACATTCAGTATAAAAAAGGAGGTGCTGGATGTTTTGAAAAGCATTAGAGTAGGCAAGTCTCCAAGACCTGATAAGACCTATTTCAGAATGCTGAGGGGGGTAAATAAGGAAATTGCTGGAGCCGTTTGCAAAATCTTTGGTTTCTTTTCTCACAGAAGGTGTGCCCAGAGGTCTGGAGAATAGTTAATGTGGTTTCTTTGTTCAAGAAGGGCAATGGGGATAATTCAAGAAATTACAGGCCAGCGAGCCTTACATCAGTGGAATAGGAAAATGATTGGACAAGATCCTTATTGGATAGGATTAATTCACATTTGGAAAAATATGTACTTATCAGCATGGCTTTGTATGGGGAAGGTCATGCCTCACAAACCTGACAGAGTTTTTTTTGAGAAAGTGACAAAGATGATTGGTGAGGGCAGGGCTGTAGATGTTGTCTACCTTTGACAAGGTCCCTTATGGCAGGTTGATACAAAAGGTGAAGTTACGTTGGATCCGCAGTGTGCTGTTAAGATGAATACAGAACTGGCTGAAAGGGTGTTTTTCTAACTGGAGATCTGTGACCACTGGTGTTCCACGTGGATCAGTGCTGGGGCCCTGTTAGTTTATAATATATATAAATGGTTTAGAGGCGAATGTAGGTGGCCTGATTAGTATGTTTGTGGATGGCATTAAGATTTAGAAAATTGTGGATGGTGAGAAGGATTGACAGAGGATCCAGCAGGAAACTTGGGTGGAGACCTGACAGATAGAGTTTAATCAAGACAAATGTGGCATCAACGTATAGAGGATCCTAGGCATGTAGGTCCACAGTTCCCTTAAAGTGGCAGCACAAGTGGATGAGGTGGTCAAGAAGGCACATGCATGCTTGTCTTCATTGGTCGGAGCATAGAGTATAACAATTGGTGAGTCAAGTTGCACATATGTAGAACTTTAGTTGGGCCATATTTGGAATATTGTGTACAGTTCTGGTTGCAGCACTACCAGAAGGAGGCTTTGGAGAGGGTACAGAAATGGTTTACCAGGATGGTGCTGGTTTGGAGGGTATTAACAATGAGGAGAGTTTGGACAAACCTAGTTTGTTTCCACTTGAAAGTTGAGGATGAGGGGTGACCTGATAGAATTTTACAAAGTTTGAGAGACATGGATAGAATGGATAATCGGTCCTACCTTGTTCTCTGCTGTGTTCCTGCCTGCCCTCACTGTTTGACTCGCTCGTTTTCCCAACTGTACCAGTATCAGATTGATTTCTTCCCTCACTATCTACCTGGGTCTCACACCCCCCACCCCCAACCTTACTAGTTTAAATCCTCCCGAGCAGCTCTAGCAAATCTTCCTGCCAGTATATTAGTCCCCTTCCAATTCAGGTGCAACCCATCCATCTTGTACAAGTCACTTCTACCTCAAAACAGCTTCCAATGATCCAAAACTGTGAACCCATCTCCCCTGTACCAGCTCCTCAGCCACACATTCCTCTGCTCTGTCCTCCTATTCCTACCCTCACTAGCTCATAGCACCAGGAATAATCCAAACAATACTACCCTCGAGGACCTCCTTTTTAAATTCCTGCCTAACTTTCTATATTCTCCCTTCAGAATTTCATCCTTTTCTCTTCTCATGTCATTGATTCCCATGTGTACAACAATCTCCTGCTGGTCCCTCCCCCCTTTGAGAACATTCTGTATCCTCTCTGAGTAAAAAGTGAGGTCTGCAGATGCTGGAGATCACAGCTGAAAATGTGTTGCTGGTCAAAGCACAGCAGGTCAGGCAGCATCCAAGGAACAGGAAATTCGACATTTCGGGCCAGAGCCCTTCATCAGGAATGATGCCATTCCTGATGAAGGGCTCTGGCCCGAAACGTCGAATTTCCTGTTCCATGGACGCTGCCTGACCTGCTGTGCTTTGACCAGCAACACATTTTCAGCTGTATCCTCTCTGAGACATCCTTGATCCTGGCACCAGGGAGGTACACACCATTCTGATTTTTTGCTGCCAGTTGCAGAAACATCTGTCTGTGCCTCTGACTAGAGAGTCTCCTATTACAATTGATCGCTTGGAACCCATTACATTAGCACCATTCTTGGTACCCAAAACTTGGCTATTTGTGATATATGGATTAGTGATGCTGGAAGAGCACAGCAGTTCAGGCAGCATCCGAGGAGCAGTAAATTCGATGTTTCGGGCAAAAGCCCTTCATCAAGAATCTATTTGTGATATATTCCCCTGAGAGTCCACCACCCTCTACATTTTCCAAAACTGCATACTTGTTTGAGATGGGGCTAGCCACAGAAGACTCCTGCACTACTTGTCTACCCCTCCTACTTTTCCTGCGTTTGACCCGTCTATCTGACTATATCTACAGCTTTTCTCCCATCCTATAACTGCCATCCATCACACCCCCCTAGCTCATGTAAACTCCTTACTGTCTCTAACTGCTGCTCCAACAGATTCATGCGATCTGATAGGATTTGCAACCAAAAGCATTTTTTGCAGACATAGTTATCAGTAACATGGAAACTCTCCCTAAACTCCCACATCTGACAGGAAGAGATATCACTCTACTAAAGGCCATCTTTGCTTCTTCACAATCTACAGCCCCAGAAAATGGCACTGTCTTATTGCTGTAGAAAAACACTGCTCCAGACTAGCTTAATGCTTTGGCTTATATTTTAAAAATGTAATCAAGAGACAGATCTCAATAAAACATGTAATCAAGAAAGAACCACTCTGCTCACTGTTGTAGATTTACAGCAAAGCTACATTTAAAAGCTATGCACCTATCTGTTCCTGTGCTGTGAGATCTCCCACACAGGCTCCTCCAAGGTCAGCTGTGAATTTTGCTGTTAGTTAATTTTTCCTAGATGCACTCCGAGGTCCAGAGATACTTGAACTCAAACAGCAAATGCAGTAACTTTGCAGATTCACTGCTGTGTCAGACAGCAGGATCGGTTTCTTTTTCTGACCATGTGGTCAATGCCTTTGTCTGTCTTCCTCCTTTTTAAAGTGCCATTGTTTTGATCTTTTGTCCCCCAAAGTTCCTGTGGTACCAGGAAGAATTGATGGATTCGTTGGTACAGATCCAGATTCTGGACTTTTCAAAAGGACTGATTAGCATCGGGAGATTGAACAAATTTATATCATTTTTAGAATATTGTCAGATGTTTAATTTAAAATTTTGCTGCTTGTTTTAGAATTTTGTGGATTGTCTCAGCTTCCATGGTACAAATTGTCAGAGCTGTTATAATGGAGCAAGATGCTGCCAATGTTGTGAGAGGCCTCATCACACTATTCATTTAATTCTGGCACAAATGTTGTCAGAGCCCAAGTCCCTCAGATCCCAGTAAGATTCTGCTCATCGAGTACAAAAACAAAGATGTTACCCAAAATATTGATAAAATACTGGTTTAGCCCCTATTGGAGTATTGTGTTCAATTCAGGCACCACACCTGAGGAAGGATGTCAAGGATGCAAAGGAGATTTGCGATATTGGTACCAGGTTTGTGGGACTTCAATTATATTTAGAAGCTTGGGTTATTCTTCAAAGCAGGGAACATCAAAGGGAGATGTAATAGAGGCATTCGTTGAAGAATTTTAACAGAGGAAATAAGAAGAAGGATGACAAGGAGAAACTGTTTTCATTTGAGAGTTAGTAAGCAGAATCACAGATTTAAAATAATTCACAAAAGAAATAGACAGGAGATGAGAAGGAAGACAATGGTGGGCAGTTGAAGCAGATTCAATCATAACTTGCAAAAACGTAAAATCTTGAATTGAAAATAACATAATTATTGGGATCGAACAGAGAATGCAACTAGTCAGATAGTTTATTCAGAAAACCAGCACAGGTACAGTGGACTAAATGGCCTCCTGTGTGCAATATAATTCAAAGACTCGTGGATGAGAAATAGCCACTTGGATAACATTGTGAAAGATCTGCCAATACCTTCAACAGAAAATTAGAATACAAAAAAAAGATAAGCATAAATTATGCTGGAAAAAGGCTGTATAATATAATCAGAGCATTGCTCTTTGGTTTAATGGGTTGTTGCTGAAGCATAACTTTGCAACTTGTGGTATCTGTTAGTGTCAGAGGAGATAAACGACTCCCTGAAATCGCATAGCATATACTCGATGCTAGAGGAAAGTAATTAATATCCACGCTGCAAACAAAGTCAAATCATAGACTGCAGCGACACATCTAAAACCAGCTCAAAATGAATGGGCACAATTACTTTATCTGTCACATCACTGCCAACTTCCTTCCCATGGTGTGAATTATTTCACAGCTCCTTTAACTCTTCACATCCTGGAAATCTTTGAAGGGACCATGCTGTATACAAAGCCATTCATTTCTGCTTGGATGAGGCTGTGACAGAAACTGTCCAGCTGTTGACATTCTGTACTCAGCTTCCATTAGCTAAGGAATGGCACAGAAGGGGTACATCAGCCAGTATAAATGGTCACCTCTCCAACAGCCCTTTTCCCACTGATTATCTCCACAGTGCATCAAGAGGGAAATAGTCTCCTTTTGTACTTTAAACATGCAGGAGTTGACACTGAACCCCAGGTCTGCTGTACATCATCTGCTCCCTTCTCCTTTGGTCTAGGTTGATGGTTTACTGAGATGTACATTTTGTGATTTTCAATTAATCTCAATCTGAGTTGCAGTCAATAGAAATTTAAACAGAGATGCAGCAAAATGCTTTTCCTCCCAGACAGTCATGAGTCCTTGGAGCTCTCTTCCTGAAAACGTGGTGGGAGCAGATTCTTTGAATATTTTAAGGTAGAAGTGGATATATTATTAAGCAAAGGGTAGGCAGGAAGGAAGATTTAAGGTTGCAATCGGACCAACCATATCTTATTGTTGCTGGAGCAGTCTCAAGGGGCTGAATGGCCTCCTCCTGTTTCTTATTTGTTATGTTCATCTTAACTCAGCTTGTTACTCAGGAGTAGCAGAGCTATGCATACTTCTTCACTCACTTTAAATCCACAACTTTGTTTAGCTCCTTTATGGAATATGGGCATCACCGTTGAGGGCACTATTTGTTGCCTGTCTCTAATTGCCCTTGAATTTGGTTATTTCAGATGGTAGTTAACAGCAACAACACTGTTGTGGGCCTGGAATCACATGCACGGGTCTAAATGGTAAGACAGCAGAATGAATATTAGTGACAACCTCACAAGGTTTTACAATTGATAATTCATGATAACATTATTGACACGAGCTTTCAAGTCCAGTTTTTAAAAAAATTGTCTTTAAGTTCAATCAATAGACACAGTAAATTTTGAAATTATATCCCAAAGAATATTAGCCTAGAATGCTGGATTACTAGTCCAGTGGCGTTACCACTACACCATCACCTTCCCATAGCACAGGCTTTCAGGCAGAAGGGCAATTGGATCATTGCAATCTCATTACCACACTGTTCCTGTAAGAATTTCTCTGAGCAGAGATTCCTACAATCTGTGTAAAAAATCTTCAAGTATATTTTCAAATTAGAATTTGTCCCTGTACAGTAGTTAATCTCTGAAACCCAGTTAGTATCAGTATCTAGGCTCCAGGTTAGTGATAGTGACTGTAGGACCCAGGGGCTAATTTAATAATACTAACTACACTCCAGGACCTCACAGTAAACACAGGCTCGTGGGTCTGCGCTAGTGATGATAACAAACTGCAAGGCCTATGTTAGTGGTAGTGATCATTCTCCAGGACCTGTGTTAGCAACAATAACTAGACTGTAATGTTTGGGTCTGCGTTGGTAATGGTAACTGAGCCTCAGTGCCTAAATCAGTAATAGAAACCAGGTTCTGGGCCTAGGCAATAGATAATAACCAGGTTCTGAGGCCCGAACTAGGATACTAACCAGGTTTTGGAGTACAAGTTAGTGATAGTAACCAGGCTCCAGACCAGGTTATTGATAGTAACCATGCTTTGGCACCCAGGGATGTAAGATTGACCCAGGATTTATTTAATGCAAGGTTTGATAAACATTTCTAGGCTCTGGTTTGGAGAATGTGCCATATTTGAGACCTGGGAACCTCAGGGAGGAGAGAAGCTGCTTCATGGTCTGGCTGAGGGGAATCAAAGGGGAAGTTAGATAAACACAGAGGGAGGAATAGAGGAATGTGTTCATAAGGTTAGGATTAAAATTGATGAGAAGAGGCTTGGAGTATAAATACCAAGACAAGATGACCTGACGTGGACTTTTTCCATCCTGTAAATACTTCGCAATCATATAATAGAGTGAGGGTTTGTAATACTTAAGATAATGTCAGTGAATGGTATTCATAAGATATTCTCTCTTCTTCACTAACAGTTGGAATCTGAAAATATTTTCTACCAACATAATTGGCCCAAGGAACCATTTTGGAAATGTCAGGATTCATTTGAGTTCACAGTTTCCTCTCCCCCAATGGTGACAGAAAGGAAGAACTTCACATTATGGATTTCCTTTGAAAGGCATCGTCTTCAAAGGGGCACTCAGCTATGGCACAATAAAGGTAAAGTACAATTTACACTTCAACGGTGACGCTGCCTTAATAGTAGCAGTGACTGAGCACACAGTTCAATGGGAACTTAGTCACCCTCAGCTGCTGTAGCCACATAGCCAGTGTGTTGGACAAGGTATTCTGGTCACCTGGCACTTTGTACCACTGCCTGTATTCCTGTCACTGTCAAATTAAATTTGTCCAGGATAACCAGGAGTCTCCTGACACAATGCAATTCCTCCTTGGTCTTGTAGCTCACCATCTCCAGTCCTGTACCCCTCTCTGACATCTGCATTCCTCCAGTACCAGTCGCTTGAGAATCCATGGTTTAATCACATTATTGGTAACTGTGCCATCAACTGACTGGGCCATAAGTTTTGGAATTCTCTCTGTAAACCTTTCTGCTTCTCTCACCACCAAACTCCTTGACCAATCTTTGGTCTCCCATCCTAATGTCTCCTTATGTAGATCAGCTTTAAATTTTGTCGGGTTGCACTAATGCAGTTTGTTGTTATCTTGACAGCATTGAGCCAGTTATTTTGTGTAATAGAAAATATGCACTACTTAAAACAAAGCTCAGAGTCAAAACAAGGTCAGAAAGATTTCATGACAGTGAAGACCATTTTGTCTTGCAAGTACAAGTGGCTTAGACTGTGTGTCAGATCCACTGTTACTACTTGGAATAGCATGGTTGTGTTATTCTGCTGCACAACACAAGGAGACTGTTGTTTGAAGAGAAGAAAATTGATTCATATAGGTTGTTTGCAGGCAAAGGGATATCTGGTAAGTGGGAGGTTTTCAAAAGTGTGTTAGTAAGGGTTCAGGTCTAAGCATGTTCCGGTTAGAATGAAGGGTAAGGCTGGCAGGAGTAGGAAACCCTTGGATGACGAGAGCTTTTGAGGCTCTGGTCAAGAGAAAGGAGGCAAATGACATGTATAGATCAAGTGAGTTCCTTGAGGAGTATAGAGGGCGTCTGAGGATATGTAAGAGAGAAATCAGGAGCACTAAAAGGGGACATGAGATGGCTTTGGCAGGTAAAGTAAAGGAGAATCCAAGAGATTCTACAAGTACATGAAGGGCCAAAGAGTAACTAAGGAGAGAATAGGGTCTTTTAAAGATCAACAAGATCATCAATGTGTGGAGCCATAAGAGATGAATGAGATCTATATGAATATTTCTCATCAGTATTTACCATTGAGAAAAGCATGAATGCTAGGGAACTTGGGGAAATAAATAGTCATGTCTTTAAAAGAGAGAGAGCCAAGCAGGCTGAGATAAAAGGTAGGGAGGAGGGACTAGGGGGAGGGGCGATGGCTTTGACCAGCAACACATTTGCAGCTGTGATCTCCAGCATCTGCAGACCTCATTTTTTACTCGATGTCTTTAAAAGAGTCTACATTACAGAAGAGGAGGTGCCAAAAGTCTTAAAACTCATTAAGGCAGATAAATCCCTGGGACCTGATGAAGTGTATCCAGAACTTTGTGGGAAGCAGGGAGGAAATTGCAGGGCCCCAGAGATATTTGTATCATTGACAGCCACAGGTGAGGTGTTCAAAGATTGGAACATGGCTAATATTGTGCCATTAATTAAGAAAGGCTGCAGGGAAATGCCTGAGAATTACAGCCAGGTGAGTCTAGCGTCTGGGGTTGGCAAGTTGTTAGAGAGGATTCTGAGAGAGAGTATCTACAGATATTTGGAGAAGCAAGGACTCATTTATGATAGTTACTATGGCTTTGTAAGTGGGAAATCATATCTCTTGAATTTGAGATTTTTTGAAGGGATGACCAAGAAAGTAGATAAGGTCAAGCAGCAGACATTTACAAAGAATTTAGTGAGGCCTTTGACAAGGTAGCACATGACAAGTTGTTGTGTAAGGTTTTAATCTCACGGGATCCTGGAAGTGTTAGCCAATTGGATTCAAAATTGGCTTTATGATTGAAGACCGAGGGTGATGGAAGGGAGTTGTTTTTCAGTGGTGTGCTGCAAGGATTGGTGCTGGGTTCACTGTTATTTGTGCTTTATATAATTGATTTGGATGAGAGTTTAGGAAGTATGTTTATTAAGTTTGTAGATGACACCAGGATTGACATTGAAGAAGGTATTCTGAGAATGCAGTGAGATCTTGATCAATTGGACCAGTGAGCTGAGGAATGGCAGGTGGAGTTTAATTTAGATAAATGTAAAGTGTTCCATTATGGTAGGGCAATTCAAGGCAGGACTTATGCAGTCAATGGTAGAGCCCTGGGGAGTGTTATAGAACAAAGAGATCTAGGAGTACAGGTTCATAGCTCCTTGAAAGTGGAGTCACAGGTAGGCAGGATATGAACAATGCTTTTGGAATGCTTGCTTCCGTCGGTCAGTGCATTGAGTACAGGAGTTGGGATGTCTAGTTGCATCTGTACAAGATGTTGGTGAGGCCACATTTGGAGTATTGTACACAGTTCTGGTCACCATACTACAGACAGGATATTATTAAACTAGAAAGAGTGCAGTCAAGATTTATTAGGATGGTTTGAATTATAAGAAGAGATTGCCTTTTGCATACAGAATGGGAATCACATGCACTTTCCTAGGTTTCAATTCACTGGATTTGGAATATTTGCATTTATCCAATTCAAGTCAATGGTTATGACATAGATGGAGACCCTTTGGCCCCATATATCTTCAAGAGGGCTGATTAATTAATTTCATTTCCTCCTCTTTCCTTATAGTCCAAATGCTGATTTGTAGACAATTTTAAAATGTATAGCTGAATTATGGTTATATTTGATAATAGCAAATTTGATAAGCATATTACATGTGAAAATTGAATTCAATTGTACTGAACTATGCACCACACCAATTCACACCCATCTGTGCCAGAATAGTCTTCTATTCTGTCAGCTCCTATAATTCCTTCAATTTGAAATGGACAAAGGTAAATATTTCAGTACAGGAAAAAGTTCTGGAAACTGAGACAGAGGAGAAAGCTTCACACTCTTGCCAGTGATAGGTTTGTACAATGAATGCACTGCAAGGGTTAGGAATGTGGCTGTCTGTTGAGACCAATCCTGTGATCTGCTCCATCATCTAGAAAGAGCATAAATCATTCCACGGTGAAGTACGGACACGTATTTGAAGACTGCATTTCCTCTTTCACACCTTCTCTCTGTTTCCCTGGTTCCCTGTAGGTGTCTGTGATTCCAGGTATATACATTCAGTAATGTAAAGGTTGAGAGGTACAGTTTGCAGGAATCTAGAACTCTCATTAATATATTTGAGCTGTTAAATGCCAATATGCAAATTCTAGGGTTCTTGTAAATACGGCATAGTTTAGAAAGGGCAAACACTTACTTTGCAATCGAACTAAAAACATTTGTTTAAAAAAAAACTGCCTTTAGGCAGACTCCAAGAAAACTGTTGCCTTTTTGTACAGCCGTCTGTTGCATATAAATTGTGAAAGTAGAAATAATTGCTCTCTTGTACTCTCAACTACTAAGGTTTTTGAGTTTTCCTCTGACGATTAACCCTATGTTGATAATCTGTAAAAACATAGTGCACCAAGTCCCTTCAAGATGTTAGTTCTGTTGAAATGCTCCTAGATATTGAGGGCTCGGGATCCAGAGGTCAGTGTTATAAGATTAAAATATTATAGATTTAGGACAGACAGCATGATACACTTCCTTTATACAGGGAGGTTGTGAGCCTGTG
This sequence comes from Hemiscyllium ocellatum, assembly GCF_020745735.1. Lineage (NCBI taxonomy): Eukaryota > Metazoa > Chordata > Chondrichthyes > Orectolobiformes > Hemiscylliidae > Hemiscyllium > Hemiscyllium ocellatum. The sequence continues at coordinate 35,472,605 of NC_083442.1, read as the reverse complement.
GATGTTCCAGTGATTGAAGAGTCAGCATTAAAAAGAGGTGATGCAGTAGTTACAGAAAAAGAGAATAAAGATATATGACAAAATGAAATTTGAAAGATTTGGCTAATGCAGAGGATAAACGCCATTATGTCCTGGTTGAACCAAGGGGATGGTTAATGTGCTATCATTTTTGTGAAATTAGTAAAAAATCTTTCTTTTTGCTCCAGGTCTTGTACTGCCTGAAGGTCAAAGTGCAGCAATTGATCAGTCCATCTTGGATGCTTCAAATCTTCTGGCCAGTGTCCCAAAACCTCAGCAACCTGCCTCTGATGTGATATTTGAGGTGACCGTACAGCCAGTCCATGGGTTTCTCTCATTAGCTGATGTGGACAAGGTGCAGCACTTTACACAGTCAGATTTGCTAAACTCTGCTCTAAAGTATACACATAGCAAACGGGGGGCTTTAACAGATAGCTTCACATTTCAAGTGTGGTTGAGTCCAAGGAGAAAGTCACTTTCATATTCTGTAGGTGATGGATCTGTCATTGTCCTTACTGAGCTCTTCAATATAACGGTCGTGCCAGTGAGGGATCACTCCCCACAGATTGTGACGACAGGAATGACCCTGCATGTCCTGCAAGGCTCCAGCTTTGTGCTGGCTCCAGATCACATGAACACAGTTGACTTTGATAATTTACCAGAGGAAATTCTGTACAGCATTGTCACAGGGCCAAACAATGGCTTCTTTGTGAATCGGGCTAATGACACCACAGCTATAAAACAGTTCACACAGGCAGATATCAACGCTGGCAGAGTGCTGTTCAAAGCAGATGGGCAGCCAGTCTCTGGCATATTCTGGTTCAGTATCTCTGATGGGAAACATTCAGCAGTTAATGGGTCTGTCACTGTTGAAGTTATACCAGCGACTATTCATATAATCCATAACAAAGAAATTGTATTACTGCAGGGTAATGTGTCAGTGCTGATAACCAGAGAGGAACTCTTAATAAAGACCCAAGAAAATGATATTGTACTCTATAAAATAACCCAACAGCCAAGGTATGGAAGAATAATTATTAACCAGTCTGTTGTGACTGAGTTCTCCCAGAAACACATTAATAATGGAGATCTAAAATACCACATTAGAGATTCCTCTGTTTATCAAGACAGCTTCCATTTCTTTGCAATGACCCATGAGGGAAATCTATCAGGCATTGTGAATGTTACAGTGCAGCCCCTCGTAAGAGTGGCCCAGGATCTGTCCTGGCCCAGAGGAACAACTATTCTGATTGACACAGATGTTTTGGATGCTAGTGAACTGGCCAACAAAACCAACAGCATTCCTTCCTTCAACATTATTCAACAACCCCGGACTGGAAAACTTGTCAAACTGCACAGACAGACTGGAGGTCAAAGTGATCTAAGGAATAACTTTACACAGTCTGATTTAGAAGATGGTAATGTGGCAATGGAACTTTGGGATTATGGTGAGACTAACCCTTATCCTGAAATTGATGGCTTCCAATTTCTCCTGAAAGCAGATGGAGTACCACCTGGTATAGGTACCTTTGAGTTTAGGACTGTCCCATATATACCTACTCAGTATTACAATGCCACACTGCTTAAAGTTTCCTCCTTGAGTGGGACCAAGTTACCCGATTTCAGCAGCAGACCCACAGCTCCAAAAGGTGATAAAATGGATAAATATTCATCGACGGTAACCTGGGATCCCAGTTGGGATGGAATTGCCAGAAGAGGCAATATACCAACATCAGACAACTTAGCAACAGAATCCAGACCAACAGCAACTAATGAGAAAGTTCTTACATCAGCAGGGAATAATCTTACAGCGATTATCATTGCTGTCATTCTGATCATTTTGCTGTTTCTGATTGCTGTGATAATCACAATCTATCTGACGAAACGCAACAAAACGGGCAAGCATAATGTGCAGGTGCCTCCAACAAAACCTAAAAATGGTGCTGTGGAGAAGGAGACCTTTAGGAAGACAGATCATGTTCAATCTGTTCCGTTAGTGAATATCAGGCCTCTAAATGGCCTAGAAACACAATCCAACAGTGGACATGTTAATCCTGATGCCAAACAGTTCTGCAGGACAAGCAATCCTACTCTGAAAACTAATCAATATTGGGTGTGATCTTTGCAATGGCGCACCCACTTCATCCCAATCTAAGAGGGTGCTTCCAGTGAGTTCATGAAAAGGTGTAATCAGACCATTATCAACACCACATGTACTGGAGACAATAACATTCCCAATGTCTCTCTGCTCTTGCTTCACTACAACAAAAGTCTCAAACCCGTTTGGATGGAAAACAATCCCACACAGGATGGGAACCCTGCCTGAGTTGTCTGACCATGCTGTGGCTGGTCAGTGCCTTATTGACTCCCTGAGAAGATTCATTCTACACCTCTATAATATTAAAAAGATTATAAAAAGTGCATCAGGATAAATTTATTCTGTCTTCACCAATCCTTAGATGCTGCCATGTTGTGGTACCATCAATACTGACTTATTGGTAGAGAAGGTCATGACAAGTTGGAGTTACTGTGGTGAAGATGTGTAGTGGGGTTATGTTTGTACCAGTCTGGAATATTATTGCAGCTTTTCTTAACAGGCCAAAGGTTATTTAATGGGACATTGGTGTAGGTCTGAATGTTTTCTACACTGTAATTAGAAACACATACATTATCTCACAGTCCCTATAGAATTTCTGTGTAATTAACATCACCTTTTTCACTCAAAACTATTAAAGTCACAAGAGATTTCCAGTGTCAATCAAATCAGTTCTGAATACTTTGCAGTGTTAATCAGGAGTTGGCATTTTTGGAATAGATTTTTAATTGAACTGATGATTTTTTAATTCTTGATCCTCATAAAGGACAGTGATGAAACAGTACTAAACATACTTCACTCACCCTCCTTTCAATTGTCACTGGCTTCCCGAGTTAGACTGCCACTCAAACTAAACTGATTACCACTTCTGTTGACCTCTGTGCCAGCTTACCTTGTAGACTGTTTCTTTCCTTTAAGCACTGTCCCTTTCCTTTTCGATACTATCTTTTGTCAAAAAGTTTAAAATGATACAACACCAGGTTATGGTCCAACAGGTTTATTTGGAAGCACTAGCTTTTGGAGGGCTGTTCAATAAATCATCTCAGTTACATGACACTGTAATCTTTTGTTATAAATTCTGTGTTTTATGATGTTATGCTCCACACCCACCTGATGAAGGAGCAGTACTCCAAAAGCTAGTGCTTCCAAATAAACCTGTTAGACTGTAACCTGGTGTTGTGTCCACCCCAGTCCAACACTGGCTCCTCCACATCATCTTCTCAAAAAGAATACCCTTGTCCTTGAAAGCCAATGTTCCCAGTTCTAACCATCCTTCCCTCTTTAAAGTCTTTGAATCTCATATTACCTGCTTGAAATTCTCCAACTGACCCAAGAATGTGCACCTAACAATACTCAGAGCCCACATTTCACCATTCTGAATATATTAAAATTATTCTGCATCAACAAGGATGGTGCCAAAATTCTAATTCTTTGTAACAAGAGTCTAGAAAACAGCCACTGACATCTATCAGGAAGCCAACTAAAATGAACATAACTCCATAAGAAGGGATTCCTGATCTTCCAAGATCTAAAATTTGGGAGGGTGGGTCCCATCATTCAGAATTTCCACCTTGGGTGAAAATTAAATTCCCTGTTCCAATGAATCCAGTAAGCCAAGCAACCTGGAAGCTCGTCAACTCTTCTAGGAGCAGATAGGAAATTTTGTGTAAATTTACAGCAGTGATGAACGCGCAAGCCCTAGATTGTATAAAATTGGCAAATGCAATGTAAATTTCTCTTGCTGGGTATAATAAAGAAATTGTTCTTGTAGCAACGTGGAAAATTTTGTTCATTTGCACTGACCCCTCTGAACCAAGAAGCAATCATTAAGTTCCTTCCATTGTCAAATGGTTTTGGAACCTCTTTGGTTTGGGATGGTGCCCACTCTAGATTACTATTATAGTTTTAAAAAAATGTTGTGGAGGAAGGAATGACAGGATGAAGTTGTGATGCCCCTTTTAGTTTAAAAAGATGTCTACTCACATGCCAAACAGTTGCCTGGATGAGGTATTGAAGGACAGTCACTCAGTGAAATTTCAGAACAGGACAGATTAAAATAGAAAAAAAACCCCAAAACACCTACAATCTTTGAGAAGGTTTCTGTTGCATAAAATGAATCAACCCGAGAACTATACTCCGGCCGGGTGGTATAGCAGCAACAACTTTTGTATTATTGTGATAATTGACTCTAGAGTGAACACACTGAATTTAGTCTATTCTAGAAGAATGCAATATGTCATGAAAGGGATACAGTGCCACCTGGTCCCTAAATTGGCATGAGTGTCACAGAAAATGGGAGATGTTTCAAGTGACTTGCCAACAAACTGTGGAAAACCTTGGACAACACTAAACCTTATAATGTCTGTGCAGATCACATGGTAAATATGATCATGATGTATTAACCATCAACAGGACACCTGGAGTAGATGAAATGCACTCTACAATCCTTGAAGGAAGTTGGTGAGAGGTGAGATTCTGATCAATATTCTATAAATGGTTCAGTCTCAGGTCTGTAGCTTGATTCATGTTTAAATAGAATTGAGATAGAACAATAAAATTGTGGAGTATAACAAGAACATGATGCTACAGTGTAATCTGAAGCAATCATTAGTTAGAAGAATTCAGCATTGTTTTTAAAGTAACAAATGACAGGACAGGGTGATGCAATGATCCACTATCATTTCCCTTCTTGCAGTCCTGGCTTTATATTTAGTGTGGCTGAAACAGAAGTCTCTTCTCTCTGGTTGTGTGAAATAAGTTTAGGGTCTAACGTGTGCTTTCTGTCATACCCAAACTCCAACGTAGAATCAGTTGTGTACATGCACTGAGAAAGAGACATGACCATTTATCAAAACAGCAAAAACAACTAAAAATGCAAATACCCGTATACGTCTATCAACTATTCAGGTGTTAACACACAGGCAAGTTAACATCAAGAGAATATCCACCTAGTTATAGAAAGAGCACATGTTGGAATACTGGACAGTAATTGGAGGCAAAATCATTTTAATTATATCTAGACTGACCTGGATTTCAGTTCTGGGCTATGGTGCAAAAGGAACTTACTAATTCAGTGTATTGTCAACTATCAAACGCCATTATAAAACAGGCAGTAACCCTGCCTTCTTGTTGTAGCATGCACATCTTGTTTCAACATAATTACTCCAAACTTGCGGCAGTACATTAGACTCATTGATATAAAGTTAACCATTAATTGTTCTACACAGCTAATCCAATAACAGCTGTAGGTGAGTGGATGAGAGTTACAGATGTGAGCTTTTTTATGAGGCTGCCACATTTAAAAATTCAGCTATAAAATTTATGGTACTATAATGGTAATGATAATGTTAACTGTCCTCTGAAATGGCCTAAGAGCAAACTACACTGTTATCAAGAAGATGGCCCTCCACTGGCTGCTCAAACAATTCAGGATGGCCAATAATAAATTAATGCAAAAAAAATTAGTGTCAAGTTTACACTTTAGTAAACCTCAAGCAGCCAGTTTAGTTTGATAGAGCCTGATTACGTGAGGGAACAGCTCAGCTCTATTCCAACATCTCCCAAATCCACAGTTTGCAGTAGCCAGGACAATAGCAGAAGATACACAGCAACACCACCACCTCCAAGCTACTCACCATCCTGACTAGAAAACATAATTGCTGTTCCTTCAATGTCACTGGGTGAAAATGTTGGAACACCTATCCTAAAAACATTGTGGGTGTGTTCATGTCAGATCAGGCTCAGCAGTTCAAGGGGGCCGCTTACCATAACCTTCTCAGAGCAGCCTCTTTCCCCTGAGTTCTCTGTCTGAAGGTAGGTCTGACCTGTGGTCCCCTATAGGTAGAACAGAAATGAAGCCAGTATTATTTACTCCAATCTGAATCACATCAGGAATCCAGCCAATTGAGGCAACTGGCCCGCACAGACAGGCAGAGTCTGTGTGGTAACAAGCACGTGGACATTCATGTTGGAGCCAGGGGCTATCAATAGTGATGGTAAAGGGTCCAATTTCATTACATCACTTGGCTAACCAGGATTCACCCCAAATGAGCCTTCCACCTCCATCAAAGCTTCACCCGCATTTCCACAAATGTCATTGTTACATCCATTGTTCCCGATGCAGTCTCGTCTACATTGGGGAGACCGGATGCCTTCTCACAGAGCGCTTCAGGGAACATCTCCAGGACAGCCGCACCAATCAAACCCACCGCCCTATGGCCAAACGACTCAACTCTCTCTCCCACATGCAGGTCCTGGGCCTCCTCCACCGCCGCTCCCTCACCATCTGACACCTGGAGAAAGAACAATTCATCTTCCACCTCGGGACCCTTCAACCCCCAGGCATCAATGTGGACTTCACCAGTTTCCTCATTTCCCCTCCCCCACCTTACCCAGTTCCAAACTTCCAGCTCAGCAACGTCCTCATGACCTATCCTACCTGCCAATCTTCCTTCCCACCTATCTGCTCCACCCTCCTCTCCGACCTATCACCTTTACCCTATCCTCCATCCACCTATTGCACTCTCAACTACCTTCTCCCCAGGCCCACTCCCTCCCATTTATCTCTCCACCCCCACGGCTTCCAGTCTCATTCCTGATGAAGGGCTCCTGCCTGAAATGTTGATTTTCCTGCTCCTTGAATGCTGCCTGACCTGCTGTCCTTTTCCAGCACCACTCTAATCTTAACCAGGATTCACTCCCACTACTGCCACCTACCACTACTGTGTGTTGGAAGGGTCAACCATTTGATGCTCAGTATAATTGCCTGCATTTCAAACATGCCTTTCTTCACCGTAAGACCTGGACTGGGACTTAAACCTGGAGCTTCTCACTCAGAGGCAAAGTCACTGTGCAAAACGACCACTGCCAAGACCAATTCAAGATGGGCACTAAATTTCTGGCTTAGCGAGTGACACCCTCTGGTTTGAAAAGAAACGGTACAGTTTACAGATGAAGATGTTGGAGACAGTCCATTGGCAGCAAAAGGGCAGGGAAAAGATCAGTCTGGAAGGAGTTCACTGACTGTACCCTCTTTGACCACCAGATGGTGAGTGTGATGCAGACTGGGGAAATGAGAATCACTGCCAAGCCAGACGGAGATTGGACACACAGCTGAAGCATTCTAATTAATATGATGACTTGTTTATTATTTTACACAATGACAGAAATTGCTGGAGGAGAATCGGCAATCAATGACTACCCAGGAAGCAGGCGTAATGACATCACTCACAGCCAATGACAAGGCCTGGTAAAGATCCAATGAAAAACCCAGAAGCTGTGAGTGCCAGGAGTGCTGTAAGGCAGCATCTCCAATAATCTTATATGTAAAAAAAAAAGATCTCACTGGGGAGGGGAATGCCTTCATTATATCATCCAATAGTAACACACAGCTTACATACACATAAATATGATTAGGACAAGACTGGGCAAAGTCATACCTTGATGGTCTAGTTAATAACATTTATGGATTGGTCCTAGGAATCAATGTAACAGGCAAAATATCTTCATAAGCAGCCCCTCAGGATTGACTCTGAATTACAGGCAAAATAACTGCCTGCCACATCACACACCCAAACGTGTGCACTTCAAATCACAAAGTTTTTGTCCAAATTGCCACAGGATAGGAGTCAATATGGTTGCTTATCTCATAAATACCCCATTCCTTATATACCTACCTCACAGATATACCCCACACCCCTCAGAGTAACACGCTGATATACCCCACACCCCTCATAGTAACATTCTGATATACCCCACACCCCTCATAGTAACACTCATATACTCCATACCCCTCACAGTAACATTCTGATATACCCCACACCCCTCATAGTAACATTCATATACTCCATACCCCTCACAGTAACATGCTGATATACCCCACATCCCTCACAGTAACATTCTGATATACCCCACACTCCTCACAGTAACATTCAGATATACCCTACACCCCTCACAGGAACACGCTGATATACTCCACACCCCTCACAGTAACATTCTGATATACCCTACACCCCTCACAGGAACACGCTGATATACTCCACACCCCTCACAGTAACATTCTGATATACCCCACATCCCTCACAGTAACACGCTGATATATCCCACACCCCTCACAGTAACATTCTGACATACCCCACATCCCTCACAGTAACATTCTGATATACCCCACACTCCTCACAGTAACACGCTGATATATCCCACACTCCTCACAGTAACATTCTGACATACCCCACACCCCTCACAGTAACATGCTGATATACCCCACACCCCTCACAGTAACACTCTGACATACCCCACATCCCTCACAGTAACATGCTGATATACCCCACACCCCTTACAGTAACACTCTGATATACCCCACACCCCTCATAGTAACACTTATATACTCCACACCCCTCATTGTAACATTTTGATTTACCCAACACCTCTCACTAGAACAGAGTTGAAGAATTTGGTTCTGGAAAAGCACAGCCGTTCAGGCAACATCCAAGGAGCAGGGGAATCGACTTTTAGGGCATAAGCCCTTCATCAGGAATTGTAAGCCCTGATGAAGGGCTTATGCCTGGAAAGTTGATTCTCCTGCTCCTTGGATACTACCTGACCTGCTGTGCTACTCTTGGGACTCTAATCTCCAGCATCTGCAGTCCTCGCTTTTTCCTCTTACTGATATACCCCACATCCCTCACAGTAACACTCTGATATACCCCACATCCCTCACAGTAACACTCTGATATACCCCACATCCCTCATAGTAACACTCTGATATACCCCACATCCCTCACAGTAACACTCTGATATACCCCACATCCCTCACAGTAACACTCTGATATACCCCACATCCCTCATAGTAACACTCTGATATACCCCACATCCCTCACAGTAACACTCTGATATACCCCACATCCCTCACAGTAACACTCTGATATACCCCACATCCCTCACAGTAACACTCTGATATACCCCACATCCCTCACAGTAACACTGATTTAAACGACATCTCTCGCTGTTACTCTTTGATATACTCCATACTCCTCAATGTAACATTTTGATATATCCCACACCCTTCACTGTAACTCTCTGACATACCAAACATTCTTTACTGTGACACTAATATACACCTCATCCCTCATTTTAACACTTTAATATCCTCCACTCCTCTCACTATAACACTCTGATATATCCCATATCCCTCACTATGACACTTGGGTATATTTCATACTCCTCACTATAACATTCTGATATACCCCACACCATTTCTCTAACTCAACCTGATGAAGCTAGCAAACAGGACTACTTGCATGCCAAACAGTATAAGCCATAAGTGACAGACACAGCTACGTGATCCACAACAAATGGATCAGATCTAAGCTCTGCATTGCTGCCTCCTCCAGTCATGACTGGTGGTGGGCAAGTAAACAACTCATTGGAGAAGGAGGATCCACAAATAATCCTATCATCAATGGTGGAGGTACAAAAGATAAAGCTGAAACATTTGCAACAAACTTCAGCCAAAAGTGTCAGGTGGATGATCCCTGTCGGCCACCTCCAGTGGTCCCCAGCGTCACAGACACCAGTCTCCAGCCAATTCAATTCACTCCACGTGATGTCAACAAACGATTGGAGACAATGGATACTGCGAAGGCTATGGGCCTTGACGACATTCTGTCAACAGTACTGAAAACCTGTGCTCCAGACCTTGCCTCTCCTCTACTTACAACACTAGCATCTACCCAACAATGTGGAAAATTGCCCAGGTATGTCTTGTTCACAAAAAACAGGACAAATTCTACCCAGCCAATTACCTCCCCATCAGTCCACTCTCAATCATCAGCAATAACCTGCTGACTGACACCCAGTTTGGGTTCTGCCAGGACCGTTCAAGTTCCTGACCTCATTACAGCTTTGGTCCAAACATGGACAAAAGAGAAGAATTGAAAAATGTGTTGCTGGAAAAGCGCAGCAGGTCAGGCAGCATCCAAGGAGCAGGAGAATCAACGTTTCGGGCATGAGGAAGGTGTGCCAAGCAGGCTATGGGTAGGGAGGAAGGACTTGGGGGAGGGGCTTTAGGAATGCGATAGGTGGAAGAAGGTTAAGGGGGGGTGATAGGCCGGAGAGGGGGTGGGGGCGGAGTAGTCGAGCAGAAGATTGCAGGTCAAGAAGGCGGTGCTGAGTCCGAGGGTTGGGACTGAGATAAGGTGGGGGGGAGGGGAAATGAGGAAGCTGGAGAAACGTTTCAGAGTACACCTCTGAGAACACCAACCAACCCAACTGCTCCATGGCTGAATACTTTAACTCCCCTTCCGACTCCGCCAAGGACAAGCAGGTCCTTGGCCGCCTCCATCGCCAGACTATGGTAACACGATGCCTGGAGGAAGAGCGCCTCATTTTCCACCTAGGAACCCTCCAACCACAAGGGATGAATGCAGATTTCTCCAGCTTCCTATTTCCTCTCCCCCCACCTTATCTCAGTCCCAACCCTCGGACTCAGCACCGCCTTCTTGACCTGCAATCTTCTTCCCAACCTCTCCGCCCCCACCCCCTCTCCGGCCTATCACCCTCACCTTAATCTCCTTCCATCTATCACATTCCCAACTTCCCTCCCCCAAGTCCCTCTTCCCTACCTTTTATCTCAGCCTGCTTGGCACACCTTCCTCATTCCTGAAGAAGGTCTTATGCCCGAAACATCGATTCTCCTGCTCCTTGGATGCTGCCTGACCTGCTGCGCTTTTCCAGCAACACATTTTAAGCTCTGATCTCCAGCATCTGCAGTCCTCACTTTCTCCCAAAAGAGAAGAATTCTAGAGGTGAGACTGACACTCCTCTATATCAAGGCTGCATTTGACTGAGTGTGGCATTAAGGAGCCCGAGCAAAACTGAAATCAATGGGCATCAGGGCGCAAGCTCTCTGCTGGTTGGAGTCATACATGACACATAGGAAGATGGTTGGGCTTGTTGGAGGTCAGTCATTTCAGTTTCAGGACATCTCTGCAGGAGTTCTTCAGAGTAGTGTCCTAGGCTCAACCTAGGCTCAACACTCAAGAAGTCTGACACCATCCAGCCTGCTAGATTGGCACCACATCCACCACCTTTAATATTCAGTCACTTCATCATTCATGTTCAATAGCAGCAGTGTGTACATCATATAAGATACACAACAGAAATTCACCAAAGATCTTCAGAATGTACCTTCCAAACCCATGACCACCTCTATCTAGAAGGAAAGGCACACTACTACTTACAAGTTCTTCTCCAAGTCACTCACCATTCTGTCTTGGAAATATATCACCGTTCCTTCAGTTTAGTTGGATCAAAATCCTGGAATTTTCTCCCGGAAGGCATTGTGTGTCAACCTGCAGCATGTGGACTGCATCTATTCAAGAAGGCAGATCTTCTCAAGGGCGATTATGGATGGACAATAAATGCTAGTAATGTCTACATCCCACAGGTGAATAAAAAGAACTCTCTGAGATATCCATATCCCTCACTGTAACACTCTGCTATAATCATCACTGTAATAATCTGAGGTAGCCCACACCTCCCATGGTACATACAGATGTACCAACAATCTGATACCTCCTGTAAACCCTTGTTACCACAGTCTGCAGGTGCTAGTAAGAACTATCCTTCCTCTGTGCTCTTTAGGGCTTGTTTCAGAGACACTGAAAGTTTTGGATGTAGATTCGCTCTCTGAGCTGGAAGTTTCCAGATGTTTCATCATCACACTAAATAACATCTTCAGTGAGTCTCCAGATGAAGCTTTATCTGAATGATGTCACCTAGTATGGTGACGAAATGTCTGAAAGTGAACCTTCCAGCTCAGTGAGCAAACCTACATCCAGAACCTCAACCTGAGCCACAAATCTTCTCAAAATTTGCTATCACTGAAATTTTGTAATTTTCATGTCATATCCTATTGGCTCTTGAATGCAGAGATACCTCAGACTAAAGATTGTTGACTTTAAGCCCCTGGGCTTCAACTGATGTTCATTTTTAAGCATTCTAAAACACAATGCTTAAAGCAACCTCACCCTCTCTCTCACACACAAACACACACACAGACAAACACACACACAATCCCTCTCACTCTCTCTCTCTCTCTCACACACACACACACACAGACACACACACACACAATCCCTCTCACTCTCTCTCTCTCACACACACACACGAACACACACACAGACACGCACACACACAATCCCTCTCACTCTCTCTCTCACACACACACACACAAAATCAGATAGACTGAACAGGCTGATTCTGTTGTGTAAGGTTCTAATTATAGAATGGATTGATATTTCCACCCCAGGGGTTAAACTACAAGAAAAACATGACTTGTAGTCCCAGCAGTTTGAACAGTTAAGAGGTGATTTGATTAAACTTTTAATGATATTAAAGGGTATACAGAAAGGAAAAATTGAGAAAGACATTTTGTCTGGGTGGGGAACCAAGGATGCCAAGGAGACTTTAAAAATGAGGAACAGGTTTTTCAGGAGTGACATGGAAATATTTCTAAGCAAACATTTCTAACCTCTTGCAGAGGTTTTAGACTCTTGTCCGCAAATGGTGACTGATGCCAGATCGATGGTTAATATTAAAATTAGGATTCACAACATTTTGCTACCAAAGATATTAAGGATATGGCACGAAGATATATGTAGCTAGGTTGGATATCAGTCTCACCTCATTAGATGGTAAAACTAACTTGAAGCCTGAAATTGTCTCTTCCTGCTCTATGATAAGTTGATTGAGGGCAAGGACGTCATGCTTCTCTTTACCAGAAAGTGAATTGATTTGGATATTAGATGAAGATTGGTTAGGGCTGGTCAATGATTGAAAAACACAGCAGTGTTCTGCTCATACATGGCAAATAAGCAATTGGGTAAGCAACTGCAGCCTCAGTAATTCCAAAACTCAGTGTGAGACCTTCAGGGACGGGGAGGTTTACAATTAATTGATAACAATCTGGGAAACACAACATGAACCCTGTTGTCATTCAGTCAAATACAGCAACTCCCACAAGGAAAGACATATTCAAACGTCTGGCTCCAAAATTCTACTTAAAAATAAGATCACTACTGATTTATAAGAATTATTTTTCCAAAAAGGAAAAAAAAACTAATATTCTTTCCCTGACTGTAGCTGATTCCGACATTTCAACACTAATGAGACTGGATTCCAATCATGATTTTGGCAAAAATTTCTAAGAATAGAAAAAACACAGAAAACGAAGAAATGTATGGCATCTGAAAACACCCATGTTATAACCCCATGTAAACTCTCCCCACCCATTTAACCCCCTCCCATAGCCAAGTACACTCACCCCTAACACTGACTTTACCCCGAATTTAATCACTCAATTGAAATTTCTGGGTAAGTAGATCCAATATAATTAGGATAACTCCAGAATTCTTTACATCCAACTGCTTGCTCATTACCTCTGGCATGTTGCTTGCTGTAACTATGCAGCAGTGTTCTACAGAGCAGTTCATAATTTTTAAAAATGTTTGTTGACAGGATGGCTTGGCCAGCATTTATTGTCCATCCCTATTTTATTCAGAGGGCAGTTAAGAGTCAACCACATTGCTGTGGCTCTGGAAACATATGGAGGCCAGACCAGGTAAGGACATGGGTGATCTAGATGGGTCCTGAACAATTAACAACAGTTGTCATTAGATTGGTCTTTTTTAAAAAAAATCAGGTTTTATTGAATTCAAACTTCAGCATTGGCCACAGTGGGATTCAAACCCACACCCCCAGAACACTGACCTTGGGGCTCTGGATTATTAAACCAGGATATCATCACCTCCCATCAATTTAATGCACCTCAACAGGCTACATCACATTTAATGTAATAAAATATATCAGGTTATTCTGAGGTGAGGGATTGGCTGAGTGAGGAATACACCATGATTCTGGGAATAGACAAAACTGAAATGGTAGAAATGGATTTTAGGAACTGTTCGGATGGTGGATAATATTGAGTGGGTAAAGGGGGTTAAGGGAAAGGTGGGGGGGAGGGGGGAAACTGAAGAATGAGCACCCCATGCAGTGCAAAGGAACACGTGAGAGGAGATCTGCAAGAGAGGGAAAAGTGAACACAGAACAAGGAATTGAAGAAGGGTGCCGAGGACATGTGATGTCAGGCCATGGAAAGAGTTACAGATGTGAAGGAATATTCCAGTTCAAGAGATGGTGTGATGCACCATGTGACCTATATCAGTTAAACATGTGTCTGTCTCTTTTCTCCACTGACTCTAACAGAGGTTTATAAACTTGTAATAAAAACAAATTGCTGAGAAATTCAGCAGGTCTGGCAAAATGTGTGGAGAGACAGCAGAATCTATGTTTTGAGTCCAGTGACCCGTCTTCAGAACTTTATAAACTTCTGCATTGTATATATTGCTACACACTGTCAGGAGCAGAGACGTGGATGCTTGCGACATTGTTTTGCTTTTGGATGGGAAGCTGCTGAGTTGGACCAGATCCCAGCACGGCTTCTGGGATATCAATTCTCCAGAATGTCCTGTTTTCAGTAGGTAGCTTCCTGCATCCTACATTCCGCCACCCCACTTCAGCATTGGATCCCCTTAAATACATCCGGGTTAGCTGTACTTCTGCCAGTATCAAATTCTACAGGCGCCAGGAATTTTTACAGCCTGCCTAATGCCAGAATATCTGGCTCATTTCAAACAGATCATATCCCAAGGGGTTGTGGAATTTGGAATCTGGAATGTTCCAGCTGAGTATTCTGAGATTCCTGTTTTATTCTATTTCTCTGCCAAATCAATGCTTCTTGGTTTATTAGGCAGAGTTCAACATGAGGCTGGATTACAAAACGATGCTGTAAATAAATTTAAAAACTTGACTGGCAACGGAAAATGCAAACAAATTTCTATGTGTCGTCAGATTCATCAAGATAGAGTCACGGAGATGTACAGCACGGAAACAGACCCTTCGGTCCAACCTGTCCATGCCGACCAGATATCCCAACCAAACCTAGTCCCACTTGCCAGCACTTGGCCCATATCCCTCCAAACCCTTCCTATTCATATACCCATCCAAACGCCTCTTAAATGTTGCAATTGTACCAGCCTCCACCACATCCTCTGGCAGTTCATTCCATACACATACCACCCTCTGCGTGAAAAAGTTGTCCCTTAGGTCCCTTTTAAATCTTTCCCCTCTCACCTGAACCTATGCTCTCTAGTTCTGGAATACCCCACCCCAGGGAAAGAACCTTGTCTATTTACCCTATCCATGCCTCACATGATTTGATAAACCTCGATAAGGTCACCTCTCAGCCTCTGACAGTCCAAGAAAAAGGTAAAAACAATGACTGCAGATGCTGGAAACTAGCTTCTGGATCAGTGGTGCTGGAAGAGCACAGCAGTTGGATGCTGCCTGAACTGCTGTGCTCTTCCAGCACCACTGATCCACAGTCCAAGAAAAAGCCCCAGCTTGAGTAATCCAAGATAGAGACAAGAAAAATTTGTGGCTGTATTAATTGCATCATTCTGGAATTCTTAAGCTTTGGAAGTTCCAACAAGGTGACCACAATGTGGCCTTCAGTTAAAAGCTCATGGTGTCGAGTCTTCTTCCAAAGGGTCAACCAAAAAATGTAGGATCGCACTGCAGTTATAGAGGGAGTGCCGCACTGTCGGAGAGTCAGTGCTGAGGGAGTGCCGCACTGTCGGAGGGTCAGTGCTGAGGGAGTGCCGCACTGTCGGAGGATCAGTGCTGAGGGAGTGCCACACTGTCAGAGGGTCAGTGCTGAAGGAGTGCCGCACTGTCGGAGGGTCAGTGCTGAGGGAGTGCCACACTGTCAGAGGGTCAGTGCTGAAGGAGTGCCGCACTGTCGGAGGGTCAGTGCTGGGGGAGTGCCGCACTCTCAGAGGGTCAGTGCTGAGGGAGCGCCGCACTGTCGGAGGGTCAGTGCTGAGGGAGCGCCGCACTGTCAGAGGGTCAGTGCTGAGGGAGCGCCGCACTGTCGGAGGATCAGTGCTGAGGGAGCGCTGCACTGTCAGAGTGTCAGTGCTGAGGGAGCGCTGCACTGTCAGAGTGTCAGTGCTGAGGGAGCGCTGCACTGTCAAAGGGTCAGTGCTGAGGGAGCGCTGCACTGTCACAGTATCAGTGCTGAGGGAGCACTGCACTGTCAGAGGGTCAGTGCTGAGGGAGCGCTGCACTGTCACAGTATCAGTGCTGAGGGAGCGCTGCACTGTCAGAGTGTCAGTGCTGAGGGAGCGCCGCACTGTCGGAGGATCAGTGCTGAGGGAGCGCTGCACTGTCAGAGTGTCAGTGCTGAGGGAGCGCTGCACTGTCAGAGGGTCAGTGCTGAGGGAGCGCTGCACTGTCAGAGGGTCAGTGCTGATGGAGCGCTGCACTGTCAGAGTGTCAGTGCTGAGGGAGTGCCGCACTGTCAGAGGGTCAGTGCTGAGGGAGCGCTGCACTGTCAGAGTGTCAGTGCTGAGGGAGCGCTGCACTGTCAGAGGGTCAGTGCTGAGGGAGCACTGCACTGTCAGAGGGTCAGTGCTGAGGGAGTGCCGCACTGTCAGAGGGTCAGTGCTGAGGGAGTGCCGCACTGTCGGAGGATCAGTGCTGAGGGAGCGCTGCACTGTCAGAGTGTCAGTGCTGAGGGAGCGCTGCACTGTCAGAGGGTCAGTGCTGAGGGAGCGCTGCACTGTCAGAGGGTCAGTGCTGAGGGAGCGCTGCACTGTCAGAGTATCAGTGCTGAGGGAGCGCTGTACTGTCAGAGTGTCAGTGCTGAGGGAGCGCCGCACTGTCAGAGGGTCAGTGCTGAGGGAGTGCCGCTCTGTTGGAGGGTCAGTGCTGATAGAGTGCCGCACTGTCGGAGGTTTAATGCTGAGGGATCGTCACACTATCGGAGGGTCACTGCTGAGAGAGTGCCACACTGTCAGAAGCTCAGTGCTGAGAGACTGCCACACTGTCCAAGGGTTAATGCTGAGGGATTGTCACACTGTTGGAGGGTCAGTGCTGAAAGAATGCCGCACTGTCAGACGGTAGTGCTGAGGGAGTGCTGCACTGTTAGAGGGTCAATACTAAGGGAGTGCCGCACCATCAGACAGTCAGTTCTGTGGGTGTATTGCACTGTCGAGAGTCAGTACAGAAGGAGTATTGTCAAGAGTGTCTGTACTCAGGTAATGCTGCACTGTCAGAGCTCAGTAATGAAAATGTGCCATACTGTTGGATCAGTTCAAGAAGGCAACTCACCTTCTCAAGGGGCAACTAGGGACAGGCAATAAATACTGGCCCAGTCAGCCACGCCCACATCCCACAAATGAATAAAAGCTAACATGACACTGTTTGGATGTCAGCATTGAAGGATGGCTGCAATTTCAGAGTGTCAACTTTTCCATGAAATGTTAAATCAAGGTCCCAGCTGCATGTCTTTGATGCTTGTTAAAGACCCCAAAGAATTATTCAAAGATTCATCAAAATTTTTTTTAACACAGAACCAAACAGCTAAAACTGATTCTCTGGGCATTTATTTAATTCTTGAATGTCATTGGTGACTCTGAATCCACCTGAATCCACCACTCGACTAGCGCTGCAATCCAAATCCTAACCATTCATCACCTGAAGAAGATTTTGTAAATGTCACACCTGGTTCTTCAATCAGCTACCTGCAATTCAGAGGTTATTGACCTTTGAGGCATTGGAAACAGTTTATTTTTATTTTCTCTTTCTAAACCCTTCACAAACTTTAAATGCCTCAATCAAACCTCTTCTTCACCCTCTTTATTCTAAGGAAAACTTTAGAACAGTGACTACATTTAAAAGGTAACATACACATACCTACACACATTCACAAACATACAGAACTGCACATACTCAGCACCACCCCCGCCCATGTATGCACAAACATACACTCTCACAGACACACCTCGCTGTTAACTCACAGCCACACAACACATTGTTATAGATGTATCTCACTGTCACACTCACACACCACACTGCACATCCTCATACAAGCTCCACTGCACATCCTCATTAACATGCAACTACACATTCACAAACACAGCTCTCTGTGCATACTCACAAACACACCTCACTGTATGCTTATGGACACACCCAACTGCTTACATTCACAGACACAGCTTACAAAAGCAGTGGATTGAAGGAGTGTCTTGAGGAAAGAGAATTAGAGAGGGAATTCCAGAGATTAGTGGCCAAGCAGCTCAAAAGCTGGTCAGCAATGGAAGAGCAATTTCCCCCGGTCCTCATCTTCCACCCCATTTATCTCCGAATACAGTGCATTATCCGTCGCCATTTCTGCCACCTACAATCAGACCCCACAACCAAACATATATTTCCCTCTCCACCCCTAACAGCATTCTGCAGAGACCATTTCCTCCCCAACTCCCTCGTTAGGTCTGTGCACACCCCACCCCCACCAATCCACCCTCCACTCTCAACACCTTCCCTTGCTACCCCACCTCTCCACTCATCTCTGTCCAAGACCCCAAAAGATCCTTCCACATCCAGTAGAGATTTTCCTGCACATCCAAACACCTCATATACTGTGTCTGTTGCTCTTGACGTGGTCTCCACTACACCAAACAACTCCACTGAGCTGTGGCCAACTACTTCAACTCCCCCACTCCGTCAACAATATGCAAGTCTTGGGCCTCCTCCATTGCCAAATCCTAGCCATCTGACGATTGGAGGAAGAACACCTCATCTTCTGCCATGGGACTCCCCAACCACATGGCATCAACATCAATTTCACCAGTTTCCTCATTTCCCCTCCTCCCACTTCATCCCAAATCCAACCCTCCAACTCGGTATTGCCCTCTTGAACTGTCCTACCTGTCCATCTTCCTTCCCACCGATCTGCTCCACCCTCCACTCTGACCTATCACCATCACCCCCCCCACCGCCTGTATCTACCTATCACCTTCCCAGGTACCTTGCCCCCAGTCCCAACCCCAGCCTCCTACTTATCCCCCCCCCATCCCATAATTAATGAAGGGCTGATGTCCGAAACATCAAACCTCCTGCTCCTTGGATGCTGCCTGACCTGTTGTGCTTTTCCAGTGCCACACTCTGGAGCAATTAAACTCCAGTCTGTCCAACAGAACAGGAAGAAAGCACAGAGATCCTGAAGTTTTATAGGTTTGGAAAAGGTTACAATGATAGGGAGGGACAATATCATCGATGGCTTCAAAAACAAGGATGAGAATCTTCAAACTGAGGCAGTGCTTTACTGAAAGTTAATGTAGTTCAGCAAGCCCGGAGGTGAGAGGTGTAACAAGGTTTAGTGAGTGTTAAGAAATGAATAGCAGAGTTTTGGATGACCTCAAGTTAATGAAGGATAGAATGGGAGCAGCCATCGGTGCAAAGGAATCCTCATGTCTGCAGGTGTCAATGTGTGAACATGGTTCAGCAGTAAATGAGCTGAGATGGGGGAGAGTCAGGTGAACTTGTGGAAATTGAAAAAGACAATCTTAGTCAGTAATCTCTGCCTCACAATGCCAGAGACCTGGGTTCAATTCCGACTGTATGGAATTTGCACATTCTCCCTGTGTCTGCATGGGTTTCCTGTGGGTTTCCTGCGGGTGCTCCGGTTTCCTCCCACACTCTCCCTTTGTGTAGAGAAGTTTTTCCTGATTTCCATCTGAAATGGCCTGGCTCTAATCTTAAAATTATATCTTGTTTTGAATTACCCCAAAGGAGGAAGTATTTTTGCCAAATGCTGTTTTGAATATCATTAACTACCTTGATTAGTGATCTCCCCTCCCCCAACTTCTAAACTTAAGGGAGTATGACTCAGTCCCTCTACAAACTTTCCTCAACTTCCTTTTCCTCATGGGAGAGGCAACAGCCTAGTGATTTGATTGCTACCAGAGCCATGCCTTCTCTGCCTCTCTCTATTAATCCACAGACCCAGATACTGTTCTGGGGACTTGGATCTGAATCCCAACATGACAGATGGTGGCATATTAATCCAATGTAAAAATCCAGTTCAATGATGCTCGTGAAACTACTGTCGGGAAAAAACACACCCTGGTTCATTAATGCCTTTAGAGAGGGAAACTGTCATCCTTACCTGGTCTGGCCTATGTATGACTCCAGACCCACAGCAATATCATTGATTCTGAGCAGACTGGTGTAAACCACTAGAACAGAAACCATCTGGCATTGTCATAGGCATTGGAAATGACAACAGCATAACCAGCCCTGTCTCTATTGCCATTCCTTTAATGTCACTGGGTCAAAATCTTGGAACTCCCTCCTGATTGGCACTGTGGGTCTACCTACAGCAAATGCACTGCAGTGGTTCAAGAAGGCAGCTCACCACCGCCTTCCCAAGGGCAACTAAGGATCAGCAATAAATCCAGTATTGCCTTCATCCCACGAGTCAAAACAAAAATTCAACCCTCTCAGACTTCGCATTATTCTGATGAATTTTACTGCCAGGAGTTAACTCATTTCTTCAGAATCCATTCTGAAGCAAGCAGAGAGTGAGTCAGAACATTACAGACTGCAATATCCTCACGCTCTGACTGGCTAAGGCCCGATAAACATAGGAGCTATGATACAAACACGTTCTCTGATGTGTTGATTCCATGATAAAGGGGTTGAGAGTGTTCTGCTATTGATTGTGCCCATCAAGTAGTTAAACACTGTTCCTGGAATGGGCACTTTTGCCATTATGCCTCCGTTTCCTAAGCTCCCTATTACAGGAACAGTGGAAAATATTAACAAGAAAATTCCATCCATTTTTCTTGATGCATGCCATTGTCGAGTGGCCTAATATTGACACTACCCCTTTTAAGAACACGTTTTAAGCTTGTATCATACTGCTGCTTTGAAAGAAGAGCAAAGCTGCTGTAAATGAGCAAGCTGTTTTTCCTCTTAGCAGTTACAGCTGTGTTTCCAAAAGTACTGGCCCCATTTCTGCAGTTGACAACAGTGAAGGCATATCGACCCTCTCAGTAATGTGTCCCAGCTGGAATCATTCTTATATCGGAAACCTGTGGACAATTAAAGTTCCTGGGCATGTAAGAAATTAAACAGAACATCACCACCCATGTGGGGGAGGAATGTTGAACTCCAGTTTCAGATTCACAGCAGCAGCTGCACAGAATTCAGACAGGAGGTAGCCTGTGTGCTGGAATCTAGTTTGATAACAGGGCGGAACTGAACAGGGCATTTCATGGTATGAAGGATACTTGTTCCTCCCTAACCTGGTGTGGGTGTGCCTGAATATACACAACTAATCTCTGGTTTAACAGGTTTATTTGGAAGCCTTAGCTTTCCATCAAATCCCCTCTAAATGTTCTGCTTTTCATGTTAAAATTATGCCCCTTGTTCTTGGGAACAACTGCTTTCTATTCCACTCTATCTCCTATGCCCCTCATAATATTCCACACCTTTATCAAGTCCCTTCTCTGCTCCAAAGAAAACAACCGGAGCTCATCCAACCTCTGATCGTAGTGAAATTGCTCTATCCCAGGCAACATCCTGGTGAATCACCTTTACAACCCCTCCACTGTAATCCCCACCTTCTATAGTGTGATGACCAGAACCACACACAGCACTCTAGCTGTGGCCTCACCACAGTTTTGTACAGCTCCAACATAACCTCCCTGTTCTTATAATCTATGCCGCAACTGATAAAGGCAAGCTTCCCAAATGCTCCCTTAACTACTTTATTAACTTGTCCCGCACCTTCAAAGATGTATGGACAAACACCCCGAGGTCCCTCTTTTCCTCTGAGCTTCCATTGAAATATAGTAATATAAGGTGCACAGCAAGTTTCTCCAATCAGCAATGTGAACAGCTTATCAATTTTTGTGATGTTGATTTAGGAATAAATATTAACCAGGACACGTGGAGTACTGCCCTTGCTCTTCTCAAAATTCTGCTGTAGGTCCATTTTCATTCACCAACGAGGACAAATAGAGCCTCAAATTAACATCTCATCTGAAAGGTATGAAGTCTCTGTCGTGGGTCTTTCCCAACTCAGGGGTAAGAGTGCTATCCATTGAGTGATAGGGCCAGACTTCAAAGACAGGTTCAAAATTTCACAGAGCACTGGCCCTCTTTGAAACTGACACCATGCTGCTTTTATAACTTGAGATTACGCCAAATCCACACTGAACTGAAACAGGTTTAAAGCAGACAAACCAGATATGATGATGTGGAGGTGCTGGTGTTGGACTTGGGTGGAGTCACACAACACCAGGTTATAGTTCAACAGGTTTATTTGGAACCACCAGCTTTCAGAGTGCTGCTCCTTCATCAGGTCGTTTCAGGTTAGTATTTTCACCCAGAGCATTATAAGGGTCTGAAATGCATTGCCTGGGAAGATAGCAGAAGAGGGAAACTTCTTAACTACATGGATGAGCACGGAAACATCATAAAATGACACAAGTACATGGAGTCAGTTAGCTCAGTTGGCTAAATGGCTGATTTGCAAATCAGAGTTATGCCAAGAACATGGTTCATTTCCTGCACTAACTGAGGTTACTATGAAGGACTCTGCTTCCCAACCTCTTTCCTTGCCTTAGATGTGGTGACCCTCAGGTAAAACTACCACCACTCACATCTCTCTAATGAGGGAGCAGCCCTTTGATCTGATAGGACAAAGCTGACCTTATTTTAAGGGTTTGTTTAGCTGAGTTGGCTGGAGCAGCTGTTTGCAATCTAGCGTGATGCCAACAGCATGGGTCAAGTTCCTGCACTGTCTGAGGTTATAAGACGGGAAAACCATAAGGCATAGGAGCAGAAGTTAGGCCATTCAGCCCATCGAGTCTGCTCTGCCATTCAATCATGGCAGATACGTTTCTCATCCCCATTCTCCCACTTTCTCCATGTAACCCTCGATCCTCTTGACAATCAAGAACCTATTTATCTCTTAAATATACTCAATGACCCGACCTCCACAGCTTTCTGTGGCAATGAATTCTATAGATTCACCCTGTCTCCTGATCTCCGTTCTAAAAGGTCTCCCTTTACTCTAAGACTGTCCCCTCAGGTCCGAGTCTCTCCTACCAAAGGAAACATCTTCCCAACATCCACTCTGTCCAGGCTGTTTAGTATTCTGTATGTTTCCATTAGATTCCCCCCTCATCCTTCTAAACTCCATCAAGTATAAACCCACAGTCCTCAAACGTTCCTCATATATTAAGCTTTGCATTCCTGGGACCATTCCCGTGAACCTCCTCTGAACATGCTCCAGGGCCAGTACCTCCTTCCTGAGATAGGGGACCCAAATCTGCACACCATACTCCAAGGCCAGAGCCTTATAGAGCCTCAGAAATATATCCATGCTTATATATTCAAGTCCTTTCGTAATAAATGCCATCATTGCATTTTCCTTCCTGACTACTGACTCAACCTGTAAGTTTACCTCGAAAGAACCCTGGACTTGAACTCTCAGACTCTATGCGCTTCTGAATTTTCTCCCCATTTAGAAAATAGTCCAAGCCTCTATTCTTCCTACGAAAGTGCATGACCTCTCACTTTCCAACGTTGTACTCCATCTGCCACTTCTTTGCCCACTCTCCTAACCTGTCCAAATCCTTCTGCAGCCTCCCCTCCTCCTCAATGCTACCTGCCCCTCTACCTATTTTTGTCTCATCTGCAAACTTAGCCAGAATGCACCCAGTTTCTTCATCTCAATCGTTAATGTATAAAGTGAAACGTTGTGATCCCAACAGTGAGCCTTGCGGAACACCACGTGTCACTGGCTGCCATCTTGAGAAGGACATTTTTAACTGCACTTTCTGCTTCCTGCCAGACAGCCAAACTTCTATCCATGTTAGCACCTTGTCTCAAACACCATGGGTCCTTTATCTTACTCGGTAGCCTCCTGAGTGGCACCTTGTTAAAAGCCTTCTTGAAGTCCAGGTAAATAACATCCATTGGCTGTTCCTAGTCTAAACTACTCATTACTTCCTCAAAGAATTCTAGCAGATTTGTCAGTTACGATCTCAACTTGATGAAACCATGCTGACTTCACCCTATTTTGCCAAATGCTTCCAAGTATTCAGAAACCTCATCCTTCACAATGGGTTCCAGGATCTTACCCATGACTAAGGTTAGACTAATTGGTCTGTAATCTTCTGACTCTTGTCTTACTCCCTTTTCAAACAAGGGTGCCATGTTAACAGGTTTCCAGTCCTCTGGGACCATCCCTGATTCTCGTGATTCCTGAACAATCACCACTAACACCTTCACAGCCTCTTCAGTTATCTCCCTTAGAACTCTGGGGTGTAGGTGATTTATCCACTTTCAGGCCTTTCAGTTTTTCTAGCATCTTCTCCTTGGTGATGGCCACCATACTCAGCTGTGCCCGCCCTCACACTCTTGAATTGTTGGGAAATTACTCATGTCCTCCACTGTGAAGACTGACACAAAGTAATTATTCAGTTCCTCCACCATTTCCTTGCCCCCCCCTACAATTTCTCCAGTATCATTTTCCAGCAGCCCAATGTCCACTTTTTTCCTCTCTTTTGCCCGTTACATATCTAAAGAAACTCTTACAGTCTTCTTTTATATTACTGGCTAGTTTACCCTCATATTTAATCTTCTCCCTCTTCATTTCTTTTTTTGTTCCCCTCTGTTGCTCTCTGTAAGCTTCCCAATCCTCTGGTTTCCCATTGCCATTGGCCACATTATATGCTTTCTCTTCTGCTTTTATGCTATCCCTGACTTCCCTAGTCAGCCATCGTTGCCCCATCCTCTCTGTACCATGCTTCTTTTTCCTCAGGATGAATCGCCACTGTGTCTCCTGAATTACTCCCAGAAACTCCTGCCATTGCTGTTCCACTGTCTTTCCTGCTAGGCTCCTCTACTAGACAGTAAAAAATGAGGTCTGCAGATGCTGGAGATCACAGCTGCAAATGTGTTGCTGGTCAAAGCACAGCAGGCCAGGCAGCATCTCAGGAATAGAGAATTCGACGTTTCGAGCATAAGCCCTCCTCTACTAGACAATTCTACACAGCCCCTCCCTCATGACTCTGTAGTTGCCTTTATTCAGGTCTAATACCGTTACCTTTGATTCTATCTTCTCCCTCTCAAATTGGAGAATAAATTCAATCATGTTCTGATCACTGCCTCCTAAGGGTTCCTTCACCTTAAGCTGTCTTATCAAGTCTGCCTCATTGCACAGCAGAAATGCCTGTTCTCTAGTGCGTCCCACCACAAGCTGCTCCAAAAAGCCATCTTGTAGACATTCCACAAATCCTTTTTCTTGCAATCGTTTCCTTATTTTACATGGTTAAAACCCCAAGGCTGAAGTTACCATGAACGAACCTGCTTTTCAGTCTCTCTCCTTACCTGATGGGTGGTAACCCTCAGGTTAAACCACCACCAGTTGACTCTCTCTCTCTCTTCTCTAATGAGAGACTTTACGAACCAAGGGTTGAAATGTGTGAGTGGTGATTTAGAGTAGTCTTATTGATACAGACTCAATGGACCGAACGGCCTCTTCACTACTAAATGATTTTATGCAATTAATGCACAAAGCTATTCTTGGATTACTTCATATTAACATCATTCCCAGTGTCCTTTCTGAAAATTGTTTTGAATTCACTTCCTCTCCAACCCTGTGATGAGTTGGATGAGCTCAGCTGTTTGCTGGGAGTGTGGATTTAGCTTCAATGCCTAGCCAAGATTTTCCCTTCACTTATTTGTAATCCAGTGAGACTCTTTTTGGAAGTGTCCATTCAGGGAACAAGAAAAAGATGCAATTTCCACTCCACCCTCATTTTTACCTGGTCTTTATCTGACTCTTCCCTTCCCTTCTTCAACATGTTTCCATTTTGGGGGAATGACTGGCTACTAATATCCACTATAAACCCATTGATCCCCACAGCTATCTGGACTCTTCATCCTCGCACCCTGCTTCCTGTGAAAGACTTCATTCCAGTTCCTCTGTCGCCATCACATATATTCCAATGAGGCCAACTTCTTCCCCAGCCACATATTCCCCAGCACTGTTGTCAACAGGGGCTCTCAGTCGGGTCCAACCCATCTCCCACACTTCTGACCACACCCCATCTCTTCCCTCCCACACAGCAATAGGGTTCCCCTTATCCTTACCTACTATCCCACCAGCATCTGCATCCAGATCATCAGCCACCATTTCTATCACTTCCAACGAGATGCCACCACCAGACACATTCTCCCCTGACCCCACCACCACCGTCCCTTATCAGCCTACCACAGGGACTTTCCTTCCAGGACACCCTGGTCCACTCTTCTTTCATTCCCAACACCCCACCCACAGCCCCACGGCACCTTTCCCTGCAACCAACAAAGGTGTAACACCTGCCCATTTACCTCCTCCCTCTTCAGGATCCAAGGGACCAAACATACCTTCCAGGTGAAACAGCACTTTACCTGCACTTTTCACAATCTAGTTTACTGCTCACAATGTGATCTCCTCAATATCGGTGATTGCTTCACAGAATATCTACGTTCTGCTTGCAAAAAAGACCCTGAGTGTCCAGTTGCCTGCCACTTTCACAGTCCACACTGTTCCCTGACCAACATCTCCGACACAGCCTTGCTGCAGTGTTCCAGTGAAGCACAGTGTAAGCTGGATGAACAACACTTCACTTTCTGCTGGGGACCCTGCAGCCCTCCGGAGTCAACATCGAGTTCAATAATTTTAGGGCCTGAACTCTACCATATCCTAGTTCCCCAACCCACACACCAAGCTTTGTTATGCCATAATACACACGACCTATTATAAGCTACTAACAGTCTCCATGAACAGATATTCACCCTCCTAGACAAATCATTATCCCCTCCTTTGTCTGCCCAACTGTTCTTCTCTCTCTTTGGGCTCTACCCCCACCTATCATTTACTCCTGACACACCCCCCACCCTATCTTCTGCATATAAACCAATATTTTCCTAGCTACTATCAGTTCTGAGGACGGGTCAGTGGACCTGAAACATTAACTCTTTTTCGTGTTCACAGATGCTGCCAGATCTGCTGAACTTTTCCAGCAGCTTCTGCTTTTGTTTCTGACCTACAACATCCACAGTTCTTCCAATTTTTAAGAAAAAGATCAAATTCCACTGTGATACCCTTTGATCTCCCCAAGTGAGGTATTTCAGACTGTAGAAATTGTATTGCTGTCATTCATTTCCGATGTGAGATAATGTGTCAAAGCAGGAAAGGAACATTGAAACAAGCAGGAAAGGCAGAGGGATATTGAAGGGGGGGGTGAAAACAAAAGGTTACATTTATCTGGGTATCATTGAAGCTCTATATTTGCAAGCACCTTGCATAAACATTTCACCTTTTTGAGGACAAGATTATTTCCTGTGAGTCCCTTTTCTGACCATGAAAAATCACTGTCAACTTTAACTCAGAATTTCGACATGACATCCATAAGGAGAACGAAGTGAACTTCACAAGTTAGACATTTTGGGCATCAAAAGATTTCAACTAAAGAAAAATCAACTGTCCGATCAAGAACTGATCTGATGTCTGCCTCAGGGAAACTAAACAAGGGGAATGAAAGGAGTTGATTGAGTGTCTGGAATGAGGTGAAACTTGTCTTCTGATGGGGAGGAATCAGCTCCATGGTAACTGCTGAACAAGCCTCAGGTTACATTTCAGGTTTGACCTCAGTAACATGATCATAGCAAGCACCATCCTGTCACCCAGCTACGGTCATACCTGCCTGACGACAGCTTAGGAATTGTTTATATGATCGCTATACAGAACAAACACTGCTCTCCACGTCAGAATTGTGTTTGTTCATTACTCATGTCCTTGTTTAAATGGAAGAGTGCTGGTGTTTATTTTTTGCCTGGGTTTGGTCTAGTCGTTTAGAAACTAGACTAAAAATCAAGAGGTATGAGCTCAAATTCCACCACGGTATCTAGAAAATATAAATACAAATAACTTCATGGTGGCTCAGTGGTTAGCACTGCTGCCTCACAGTGCCAGGGACCCAGGTTCAATTCCATCCTCGGTCGACTGTCTGTGTGGAGTTTGCACATTCTCCCCATCCCTGCGTAGGTTTCCTCCAGGTGCTCCGGTTTCCTCCCACAATCGAATCACAAAGATGTGCAGGTTAGGTGAATTGGCCATGATAATCGCCCATAGTGTTCATGGATGTGTAGTTAAGGGTAAATATAGGGTAGGGAAATGGGTTTGGATGGATACACTTCAGAGAGTCGGTGTGGACTTGTTGGGCCAAAGGGCTTGTTTCCATACTGTAGGGATTCTATGAAACACAGTAAATCAATCTGGAATAAGACTAGTGATAGTATGGTGGCTATAAAACTACAGGATTGGTGCAAAAATCCACCTCATTCATTCATATCCTTTAGGGAAGGAAATCAGCCACCCTTATCTGGTCTGGCCTACACATGGCTCCAAATCCACAGCAATGTGATTGACTCTTAACTGTCTTTTGAAATGACCCAGCAAGCCACTCAGCTGTATATAAAACACGCTGGAACTAGTGGGTGTTGGTTCACAACAAAGACCGTAGCAGTTCTCGAGGATGGATCACATCCCACTTTCTCAAGGGCAATTAGAGACAGAAAGAAATACCAGTCTAGCCAGTGACAACCAAACTCCACAAACAATTAAAGAATTGAGCTGAGAGAGGTCAGCACTGAAACATAAGTATGAATGTTGTTACAGAAACACACATCAGCTGCAAATTTTAACTGGTCCTTGCAACAAATCACAAATCAAGA
Organism: Hemiscyllium ocellatum; assembly: GCF_020745735.1. NCBI lineage: Eukaryota > Metazoa > Chordata > Chondrichthyes > Orectolobiformes > Hemiscylliidae > Hemiscyllium > Hemiscyllium ocellatum. The sequence goes on along the minus strand of NC_083442.1, from coordinate 35,443,789 downwards.
TTATGTGCTCACACAGAGTCAAAATTACCTTTAATCTCTCTGTATTTGGTATAATCTTCTTTGAATGTATGCACCTAATGTTAACCTTCATAGTCCCAGGAGAGGGAAACTGAGAGAGTATTGAGACAAATTAATATCACAGAACTTCTAAAATCCCAGACATTGATGTTATGATATTTTTTCAATGTTAATTCTGAAATTTTCCGACTGTGCTATTCCCTTCACTGTTTCTAGCTGAAACAGACTGATCACCACCTTTATGTCCTATTTATCAACTGTAGAACCTCACACCAGTGTCTTTGTCACCTTCATATTCTATTACCACAAAGGACCCCTACCAACAGTCTCCTGTCTTACACTCTGTACATAAATTTCAACTCAACCAAAACTCTCTTGTCCAAATCCTATTGTGCACCAAGTCCTGCTCACAAATCTCTCCAGAATGCCTTCTCCCCAGCAGCTCAAACCTCAAATCCTAAGTTCCTCTGGCTCAACCTGTGTAATTCCCACCTTTTCCCTCATTTTTGGCAGCTATCCCATGATCTCTTGAAAAGGTACCAGATTAATCCAGCTTTCAGTTACAGACCCAGTTTAATATTTCATACTTTTACCAACCAACAGTTTTTTTCTGATTACAACAGTAACATGTTGGAAACATTTTTCTACATTCTTTATGTTGATATTGTTGTTTACTTTCTATTAATCCTCCCCTACTAAATCTTTCTCATAAGCAAGGAAAGAAGAGAGGAAGTCCAGCTAATGATTGGTTTCACGCTGGTCATTATGTATCTGGAATATTTCTAACACTTCCACAGGATCATGGATTCATTGCAACAAGATGGTGGGACCAAACTCGATGGAGACAATTCCTATTGTGGGTGGCACGGTGGCACAGTGGTTAGCACTGCTGCCTCACAGCGCCAGAGACCCAGGTTCAATTCCTGCCTCAGGCGACTGACTGTGGAGTTTGCACATTCTCCCCGTGTCTGCGTGGGTTTCTTCCGGATGCTCTGGTTTCCTCCCACAGTCCAAAGATGTGCAGGTTAGATGAATTGGCCAAGCTAAATTGCCCATAGTGTTAGGTGAAGGGGTAAATGCAGGGGTATGGGTAGGTTGCGCTTTAGCGGGTCGGCGTGGACTTGTTGGGCCGAAGGGCCTGTTTCCACACTGTAATCAGTCTAATCATAATCAGATGCAATGACTCACCTACAATCACAACAGAGACAGAAAAAGAGAAAGCAAAACAACATACTTACACCCATGACCATGTTGTCAGGACATTATCCAGAAGTCTAATGTCCTACAATATTTAGAGAGCTGCTTAGAGAATAGACAATCAAGATTATCTCAAGAATTACAAAACTATTTTCTATTTTGTCATTTTATTTTCTATTTTCAATGTCAAGATGATGTTTAAGGTCTTCAATATTGAGCTAGCTGCTCCAGAGGGTTGTGTAACATCACTCTAATAGCAAATAAATGTTGTTTAAATGTGCTGCGCTCATTGGCGAACATGGGCTGAAATCTGGGCTGATGCCCTTCATTCTCCATTGTAAACGCAATAATGTGGTTTGTGCCTGTAATTACCCATTGTAGACAGTAATTGCTCTGTCATTGCCTGCTGTAAACACATCATACAGTCTGTGCCTGTTGTTCTTCACTTTTGACACAGTAATGGGGTTTGTGCTTATTGATACAAATTGTAGACACTGCATTGAGGTTTTGCCTGTTGTTACTAATTGTAGATAGTGTAATGGGGTTTGTGCCTGCTGTTAATTGTAGACACTGTGTGGGGGTTTGGCCTGTTGGAACTAGTTGTAATCATCCTTATATTCCAGTAAAGTCCCAGAGGCTGAGTGAACTGCCAATGTAACACCACTATTCAAAAATGGAGAGAGACAAAAAAAGTAGGTAATTATAGGCCAGTTAACTTAACATCTGTCATTAGGAAAGATTTTGAGGCTATTATAAATTATGTAATAGCAGAGGATTTAGAAACCCACAATATAATCAAGCAGAGACAGTATGGCTTCATGGTTTCATAATGGGGAAATCCTGCCTGACGGATTTATTACAGCTTTTTGTGGAGGCAACAAGCAGGAAAGTTAAAGGCGAACCAGTTGATGTAATATATTTGGAGTTGCAAACAATATTTGATAAGATACCACATAAAAAGCTAATAAATATGTCTATGGTGTCCATGGTGTTGAAAGTAGTATGTTAGAGGACAGATTAACCAATAGCAAACAGAAAGTTGGGATAAGGGGGCATTTTCAGGATGGCAACCTGTAATTAGTGGAATGTCACAAAGATCACTGCTGGGGCCAGAATTATTTACATTATAATGACTTGGATGAAGGATGTACTAGAACCAAGTTTGCACATGACCTAAAAAAAGATGGGAAATGGGTAAGGATGACACCAGAAGTCTGCAGCAGGATATAGAAAAGCAAGTGGGTGAGCAAAAACTTGGCAGGTGGAACACAACTTGGTGAAAATATCAGGTAAAAAACTTTATCAGGAGGAACGGAAGAGCTGAGTATTATTTAAATGGAGAAAGACTGCAGAAAGCTACAGCACAGAGGAATTTGGGAATCCTACTGAATTAGCATCTAAGTTCTGCAGATAATAGGGAAGGCAATTGGAATGTTGGCTTTTATTTCAAAGGGAACGCAGTATAAAAAGAAAGTTTTCTTGCTAAACTATACAATGCATAGGCATAAGTGAGGACTGCAGATACTGGAGATCAGAGTCTAGATTAAAGTGGTGCTGGAAAAGCACAGCAGGTCAGGCAGCATTCCTGATGAAGGGCTTTTGCCTGAAACATCAATTTTCCTACTCTTTGCATTCTGCCTGACCTGCTGTGCTTTTCCAGCACCATTCTAATCTATACAATGCAGATTCAGACCTCAACTGGAATACGGTGAATACTGTGGAAAGATATACTGATATTGGATGCAGTCCAAAGAAGGTTTACTCACTTAGTTTAGACATGGAGGGATTTCCCTATGAGGAGTGGTTGAATAGGTTGGACTTGTACTAATTGGGGCTTAGAAGAATGAGAGAAGACCTTATGAAAAAAACACATAAGATTCTTAATGGGCTTAGCAGTTGCAAAGTTGTTTCTGTTGTGAAAATCTGTGTTGAGTATTAACCATTAGAATAGTCTAAACATTAGCATAGTCTGAGTCTGTTCATAGCCATTGTAGACACTATAATACCACCTGTATCTGTATCTGACACTGAAATAGGATCTGTGCCTGTTGTTACCTAGTCTGAGTTTCTATTTCAGTTATATCACAAGGGATGAGCCATTGAGTTTTAACTTGCGATGCTGAGTGGGCTTCTTCTAAATGTTGCTTTTTTCTGAAATCACATCCTGTTTCTGAATGATTTGTTGAGGAGTTCTAGTCACTGTCTGATGTCACTCCCTTCTATTAGCCAAAGCGCTGAGATCCAACATGTGCACAGTCTCAGTGGTCAGAACACGTTGGAGTTGCTGCTTGAATCTCACTATGTATTATATTTCTACACACAGCTTTCGACTGCAGACGCCAGGGTTAGTTTGGGAACATGGCAGTGCAACAAAGGCCTGACATTGAGTTCACCCCAGCTACTGCAAATCGGGTTTATAGTTGACTGGACGTAAGGACCTATTCCAAATCAAGGCTCCACGAGCTCCTCCAAAACTCGGAAAAAGTAGAGATGCCAGGACGGATTGGAATACCGTGAACTATAAAGTTAGGAAGTCCAGGCTTTATGATTACTGATGTAAGGCATTGGCATTTACGTCACTGTCCAATTCCCACTGGGACCAGCAGTGGTTCATTAATACTGACACCATCTTTGCAACATTTAACTAAAGATGTGCCACTGCTTTGATGTCATCATTACTTCTTAAATAGGGTGCGTGGATATTCTCTGATGAGGATACATTACATCTTGACTTTTGCCCAGTTCCTGTGCAAACAGCAGCTTGCCCTTCTGAGTCACACTGACCCGTTAGAGTACACAGTACCTGTACTAACATTAATATGCCCAATTATGTCACACTAAGTTCTGTGCCCAGTACATGTTCTAACAGCAGCCTGCCCCTCTGAGTCACACTGACTAGTTCCAGTGTCCATTACCTGTTCTAAAAATACTTTGCCCCTCTGGGTCATGCTGACTAGCTATAGTGCCCAGTACCTGTAATAATAACAGCTTGCCCCTTTGAGTCATGCTGGCTGGGTAAAATGCCTAGTATGTTTACCAACAGTAGCCTCCCCCATTGAATTACACCACTGATGCTCTCAGTCCCTCTGGAACATTCTACACATATTGATCATGTACGGTTATCATTATGCATTTTTTATATTGAGAATATTAAATATTGCTGATATAGCAGTGTTTATAACCAGCCCTGATTATCAGTGTACAATTGAAAAATGATATACAGCTCTGAATAACATTGTAGTGGAACAGTTTGAGAGAATATAATCTAAAGTGCAGTGTACTCCTTGAACCATCCAGCACACCAGGAGCAAGATATTGGCACATTGTAACTACAGGCTAAATCACAGTGAGACAACTTTCACCAGGGACTTACACGCTCATTTAGAAGAGTATAAAGAAGTCCCTTTATCTAGTATAGCCTGTCATTCCTCTCTGTCTTCATCATCACCTCTTCTCACACATCCTGCAGTGGCCTCTAATCCTCCCTCATGTTCTCTTTTTCTTTCAGTTGCTGTCATTCTGTTAACATTTTCCATTTCGAAAGTCAATTCCTTAATCCCAGCAAAACATACCCAACATTTTGGAAAACAAATCTGCCAACCCAACAGTCCATGTTATCTAGCTTAGCAAATTTTAAACAAATTGCTCTACTACAGTTTACATCCTACCTGTAATACTAAAGATTTGTCTTTGAATATGTCCCGTACGTCCCTGTATAGAAAATAATTAACTATCACAACAGTTCAAACATCCTGTGGTGACAATCTGCAACTGCCACAGTCTGAGACTGAGAGCTAATTCCGGTGGTGGTGATCTTGTGAAGCCATATCCTCTGCCAGAAAATGAATGTAAACCTTGGGAGCTGGAAGAAGTGAACTGCTTCTGAATTCATGCCGTCTCCCTCATTTTTGGGAAATCAATCTCCTTTAAGTGTCAAAGATAGAAAAACCCACAGTCAATGTGGCTGTTTCTGTTTGAATGTCTCCCGAAAAATGTACACTTGGTAGAAGTGATTTAGCAGAGTTTTGCCACCTGCCCTGCCTTGGTAATATAATCCAAAGCAAGATTAGATTCCACATAAATACACTAAAGACGTTGGTACTGGTGAACAACACACTCTGAACTGATTTCTTTAAGCACAATGTGTAAACAGCTCTGAATTATCCAGACTTGCAGTGATGATGGTGAGAGATAAGTGAACTTGCTGTTACATGAAAACTCAGCTCACAATGAACTGGCTCCTGGTGCTGCAGTTCCATCTCAGTAATGAATTGCATCCGTTATGATATCGACTATATGTGAGTGAGGGAATCAGGGAGGAGGTAATGGGAATAGGGGAAAGTCAGAGGGATTGGAGGAGCTTATAGGGATATTTGAATGAATGGAGAGTGATTGAGAGAACTAAGGGAGATTGGAGGAGGACTTGAAAGGATGGGAGGGATCAAAGCAATCAGAAGAGGAATCGCAGGAGAGTTGAGGAGATCAGGGTTGGTCAATGAGGAATGGGGGCAGAGTTGAGGAGATTGAGGGAGAGTCAAGGTAACTAGGGAAGAGTTGAGGAGCTCAGGGAAAGGTCAAGGGAATTCAGGGAGATGGGGGAAGAAGTCAGCAGAATTGAGGAGACTGGAGGAGATTGGAGAAGGAGGTGAAGGGATCAAGGAAGGAGTCAATGGGATTTGAGGAGAGTCTGTGAAAAGTCAAAGGGATTGGGGAAAGAACTGAGGGGACTAGGGAAGGAGTCAAAGGAATTAGGAAAAGAGCTAAAGGAATTGTAGGAAGAGTCAAGGGGATTAGGGTAGAGTTGAGGGGATTGGGTAGAATTGAGGGGATTAGGGGAGATTCAAGGGATAGGGAATGAGTCTCAGGGTTTGGGGAGGAGTTAGGGAATTCAGGAAAAGAATCAAGGTGATTGAGGCACAGTCAGGGATTGAGATGAGTTAAAGACTTTGGGAAGGAACTGAGGGGATGGGATGATTTGAGGAAATTGGGGAGTGAGTCAAGGGGATTGGGGGAAAGTTGAGAGGGTTGTGGAGGTGTTGTGAAGATACTGCAGAGTTTGGAGAGGAATTGGGGAATTAGGGGACAGTTAAAAAGAATGGGGGTGGATTTGAAGGGACTGGAGAGGAGTTATGAAAGTATTGAGGGATCAGGGAGGAGTCAAAAGACTGGGGAGGAGTTGTGGCGGTGCTTTGGGGATTGGGAGGAGTTGAAGGAATTGGCTGGAGTTAAGGGAATTATGAGGAGTCAAATGAACTGGAAAGAGTCAAATCTATTGGGGAGAAGTCGGCATTGGGGGAGAGTCATAGATGTTGGTGAGCAGTCAGGGGATTGGGTGGAGTCAAGGGGTTTGGGGTGGAAACCAGGGACTGGGGAGGAGTTGGAGAATAGGGGAGAAGTCAAGAGGATAAGGAGGAGTTAAGACCTTGGGGAGGAGTGAGGAGGTTGGGCGGAGTCAGGAAATCAGGGAGGAGTTGGGGATTGGTAAAGCTCAAGGGAAGTTGGAGAGGATTCAAAAAGATTTAGGGAAGAATTGGAGAGAATGTAGACAAGTCAAGTGGATCATGGAGGAGCCTAGGTATGTTTTTCCCACATAATCTTCTAGAGTCAAGGAGTGAGGGTCTTTTATTACAATGAGTCATACAAATGCAGACTCTGCTCCAATTGCTGGCTGATTCTCTGATAGAAGACAATTTGCTGCTGAAGGTAAGACTGCATCATGCGTTTGAAATCTATGATCCTGCGCTTGTGGAAGTGGTTCATCTCGGCCTGTAGAGCAAATCCTACCACTCGACATCGTCTCTTTATCCCATCCACTTGCTCCTGATCCATCTTTCCTTCATCGCTCATCCTCTGGCTATCTTTCACCTTGGCAAAGGCACCTGTTACCAACACAGAGACAGATCTATCAGTCAGAACTCAGCACCTATTTTACACACAAATGGAATTGTTTGAATTCTTGATTTTGACATTTTACTCAGCATCAAAACCCTAAAAGAAACTTACTATTTTAAACATATTGCAGGACAGACACATTTGGGTGTCTGAGCAATGATATGACCATAGCACTACTGAAAAACACTTTTAATATGGGAGCTTCTTTGTACCAGGAGCAACTTTGCCTTTGTGATAGTTAACGTTCAAGTCTCACTTTTGAGTCATGAGATCAAAATCCAGGTTACACACTGAGGGAGTATTGCACTGTCCAAGATCAAACGTTTTTAACGAGCCATTAAAACAAGCCTCATCCCCTCTGAATGGTAGACGTAAAAGATTCCCTGGAATTATTTTAAGAAGATCAGGAAAGTTTGACCTTGATGTCCTGAAGTCAATATTCATTTCTCAACCGAACATCATACTACAGTTTCTGAGAGCTTGCTGCAGGTAAGTTGGCTACACTTTAAATATGATTCTATTGCTATAGAACTATTTGGAACATGTTGAAGTGATCACCAAAACTTTATAATGACAATTCCTTATTTACAATTGGAATTCAATTCCTTAAACACCTTCTGTACCTCAGTCAAGGGATCATTTCTGGTCAGCTGTTTGACTTTTGTCAACAACTTGAGCTGGGTGTTCACTGGACACTAATGTGCATTGTAACAGAAATAAAGAGCAGGTTTAAATACTGAAAACACTGGAGGCGCTTGGTAGTATCTGTGGAGAAAAAAAAGAGGAAACATTTCAAATCTCTTGTGACTTTTCTTCAGAAATTTCTTTTCTAAGAGTCATAGCAGACTCTGTTCCTCTCTCCACAGGTACAACCTGACGTGCTGTGTTTCTCCAATGTTCTCTTTGTTTCAGATTTCCAGTATCTGCAGGATTTTGCCTTTATAAAGAGCAGGAATCTTGGTTGATTTCAGGCTCAACATCACAAGATTGAACATAACCTGATTATTGTAGCCTTTTTATGTCCGAACTACATATTAAGTTCTGCAGAAGCTTCTTTAATTAGAGTTAAAATCAAAATGAACTACAAACAAAGCACTTCTCATGAGGATAATCCATTGTTGTGGTAACACAAAGATTCTGAACCAGACTGTTTCAGAAGCCTGATGTGGAGGCAGAATATTAAATACTAGCATCATTTACTCAACAATCACTAGCTGTGATCTATCACTCTTTATCAGCAAGAGTCACATAAACAATAAAAACGTTTCAATCTTTTGACTCATTTACTACAGTAACTTTAATTTTTGACTCAGTAAATATATACATTTGGTGTTTCTTGTTATACAGTTTGTTATTAGTTAAGATATTCTCAGCACCAGTTAACTGGTACTTTATGACTCTATGGTTGAAAAATTCTTGTTTTGAAGCAGAATGAAATTGAACAAAATTTCCAGATTTTATTATTTTCTTTACTCACTCATGAGTTGTGGAGTTTACTGGTTGAGCCAACATTAATTACCTCTCCCTATTTACCCTTGAGGTCAGCTGCTTTCTTAAACCACTGTAGTGCATGTGCTGTGGGTAGGCCATTCCAGGATTCCAATTGTTTAAATATTGAATAAACATACCGGTCATGTCGAAAGAATTATTTTCAATTCTATTTAACTGGTAGTTGAAGGCTTGGTTAATGAATCTCAACATTTAGCATGGTCATTGAGAATCAATCAGAGGAATGGAAGAAAAGATTAATCCTGTGCTTTTTCATTAATTCACAGGATGTGGGTGCTGCGCAGAAGTTAATGCCAATCCCTCAATGCCTTTAGAGAGCGGTGGTGAGCTGCATTTTTGAACTGCTGCAGTCCTTGGGGTATAGATACAGTCATTTAGATTTAGATTACTTACAGTGTGGAAACAGGCCCTTCGGCCCAACAAGTCCACACCGACCCGCCGAAGCGCAACCCACCCATACCCCTACATGTACCCCTTACCTAACACTACGGACAATTTGACATGGCCAATTCACCTGACCCGCACATCTTTGGACTGTGGGAGGAAACCGGAGCACCAGGAGGAAACCCACGCAGACACGGGGAGAATGTGCAAACTCCACACAGTCAGTCGCCTGAGGCGGGAATTGAACCCAGGTCCCTGGCGCTGTGAGGCAGCAGTGCTAACCACTGTGCCACCGTGCTGCCCCTGTCATAATACTGTTAGGAAGGGCGTTCCAGAATTTTGACCCAGCAACAGTGAAGGAGCAGCAATATAGATTCAAGTCAGAAACTTACAGATGGTGCTGTTCTCATTAATCTGCTGCTCTGGTCCTAGATGGGAGAAATCACAAATTTGGAAGGTGCTGTCGAAGGAGGCTTACTGAGTTGCTGCACTGCACCTTGTAGATGAAATGTACTGTTGCCACTATACGTCAGTGTGAAAGGAGTGAAATTTGAAGGTGGTGGATGTATGCCAATCAAGAAGGTTGCTTAGACCTGGACAGCGTCAAGCTTCTTGAGCATTGATGAAGCTGCACTCATGCAGGATTAGCAAGGCCAATCCACCTAACCTGCACATCCCTGGACGCTATGGGCAATTTGGCATGGCCGATCTTCTTTATCTGCACATCTCTGGACTGTGGGAGGAAACCAGAAGATCCAGAAGAACCACATGCAGACACAGAGAGAATGCGCAACTCCACACAGTTGCTTGAGGGTGGAATTGAACCCAATGCCTGACGCTGAGGTAGCAGTGCTAACCACTGAGCCACCAGGGCCACGTGTTAATGGATATCCAAAGAACACCAGCAAGATTCTGAAGCAATCTGCTTGACAGAATAGAGACTTGTCATGGTTTTCTACCTACACCAGACTAACATTTCTCAGCATGATTCCATAATTGCTGAATGACCTCCACTTACTTACTGCATTCCCATACGAAACCGAGATCAATGTAATTATGGAAACATCACTGACAGGAAGTTTAGCGTAGTGTTACATAAACATGGCACAGAGATTTAGTTTAGTAATTGTAGTTTGTTCTAGTTGTAACACTCAGCTAGGCCTCTGCTTACTGACTTTTTAATTGGAATTATATTGTTGACATTTTAATAGTTTCATTAGATTAGATTTGTCAGTGATGTTTAACAGTTGCAGTTGGCTAGATCTTTCAATGATGCCTCTATCAGCACACAGAGTAGACAATTATTTGTCCTTGAACCAATCTTAAACACCATTCCCACAATCAGAATGATTTTGTAATAGAATGTGTGCATTAAGCCCTCCCATACCTGTTAATCTATTACTGAGAAGCAAGAGAATACAGTCAACATAAAAGTTAATAACTGAAGTCATGTGATGCAACTTCTGATATTGGATTCCTGTACACAAATGGCTGCCAGAGATCATGGGAGTGATTTCAGAAAATGATATCATATCCTCTGGTTTACAGAGGATTTTAATAGATACCACAGGTGGACAAAATCACAACTGAGCCCAAGTTACACCAAATCAAAAGTTACCTTTAAAATCTTCAGAAAGTAATCGTTAGGAGTTTTAATAGAGTTGCTATCAAGAAATTGTTACCAGTAGAAAGAGGGTCAGGAACTATAGGGGCATAGATCCAAGGTAATTGACAAAGAAATATATGGGAGATGAGGAAATTCTTTTCATGCAGAAAGTTTTGACTAGTTGGAATGTGCTGTCTGAAAGGATGGTGGCAGCGGATTCCATAGGAATTTTCACAAGGGAATTGAAAAATTTACAGGACTGTGGGAAAAGTTTGAACTAATTAGAGGGACTTTTAGAGAGTCAGCAAATGCATGATGGGCTGAATGCCTTCCATCTGTACAAATCTATAGCAGCACAACAGATGTAGACACCGGCAACAAGGTGACCTTTCTGTCAGGCTGATTCCAGCCAGAACATTAAGCATAAATGAGACAACAGCAATAACAGCACTCTTAATACCTGCACTGACTGCAAATCACAAACTCAGCATTGATCCAGAAGCCAACATGGGGCCCTTGCAGTCTGCATGTTCACATCCATTAGCACTTACTCAGCTTTATCGGCACAGTCTTCAGGAAACGAGTTCACAGAATGTTTGCAGCCTTCTTTCAAATCTGGGAATGTCTGACCTTTCTATTTTCACACAATACTCCATTATGTGAAAAGAAAACAACATAAATAGAAATAAGAGAGGAATGTGAAAACTTAGGTTGGAAAAGAGACGTAATGGGTAACAGGAGAAATGAATGAACGGGTAAGAGACCTGCAATCAATTTTGATGTAAAATGATCTTTCCTTCTAGATGATGTTACTGGGCAAACAGAAACATCAGTATTACTGCAGTGAAAAACTAGCATGAGCACTTCCAAGAGAAAGACAAGGCTAAAGTTTCAAAAAAATGCAATCCTGGATGACAGCCATTCCCTATGAAGCAGCTCAGAGTAAACAGTGAGACCGGAAACTAAGAAAAAAATTCTGTTGGTTTCTGGAAAAGGACAGTCTGGTCTTCCAAACATTATGCAGTGGCTGACTGTAATTACAGTACCCTCTGAGCTGCTACCTTTAATGCAGTATCCCCCTTTCCTAATAACTCCCTCACTCAATTGTCTGAATGAAGACTAATGAGTTGCATTAAAGAATGTTAATACTATAATAACATTTTAATGGCCATGTTAAAACTAAAAATATCCCCAGCTACCTTTTTGATCTCCTGAAATTTCCTTGCATTGAGAGAAATGTGGCAAGTCATCAGATGGTCTGACAAAAACAGCATTAGTATCCAAATTTGGTCACTGTCTCGCTAGATCCCTCATTCTCAGATTTTCCTGTATCTCTCAAATCAACTTCCCGACCTGTTCTTCAAACCTCACCCTATCTACCAAGAAATATAATGACTGAATTTCTAGTGCATCATGTGAAACGTGCTGTGTGATTGCAATTGGGTGAAAAAGTTTAATCCGTTCTTCCGAGTGCTTTCACTTTTCTCCCTCTGGAACTTGAACATTCTTTTTATAAGGTGAAAGATTTGCCACTGTGATAATGCATGACACCCAGAGATACAAAAGTAGTGACTCAGCGGTATTTCAGTAAAAGTAGAATGAACACACACATACACACACACATTATAGAATTCCTGATTAGAGTGTAACCAAGCTGCATTATTAATGACATTGTCCATTATTTTACTGATGATTGAGAGTAGGCTGATGAGGTGGTAATTGGCCAGGTTGGATTTGTTCTGCTTTTGTGTACAGGACATATCTGGGTAATTTTGCACATCATCAGGTAGGCGCCAGTGTTCCAGCTGTACTAGGACAGCTTGGCTAAGGGAGCACCAAGTGTTGTAGGACAAGTCTTCAGTACTATTGCCAGATTGTGTCAAGGCCCTTAACGTTTGCAGTATGTGGGCGGCACGGTGGCAAGCACTGCTGCCTCACAGCGCCTGAGACCCGGGTTCAATTCCCGACTCGGGCGACTGACTGTGTGGAGTTTGCACGTTCTCCCCGTGTTTGCGTGGGTTTCCTCCGGGTGCTCCGGTTTCCTCCCACAGTCCAAAGATGTGCGGGTCAGGTGAATTGGGCATACTAAATTGCCCGTAGTGTTAGGTAAGGGGTAAATGTAGGAGTATGGGTGGGTTGCGCTTCGGCGGGTCGGTGTGGACTTGTTGGGCCGAAGGGCCTGTTTCCACACTGTAAGTAATCTAATCTAATCTAATTTAATAATGCCTCCAACCATTTCTTTATATCATGCGGAGTGAATCAAATCAGCTTAAGACTGGCATCCATGTTACTGGGGACCTGCAGAGGAGGCACGGTGGGTCATCCACACAGTACTTCCAGCTAAAGATCATTGCAAATACTTCAGCTTTGTTTTTTGCACTGATGTGCTGGTCTCCCCATTGTTAAGGTTGGGATATTTATGGAATCTCCTTCTCCATTGAGTTGCTTGTTTGTCCATTACCATTCATGACTAGATGTGGTAGGTCTGCAGAGTCTTGTTAGATTGATGAATGTTACTCTTTAGCCTCAACTAATGTTGATTTTGCTAGCACTGATCTCGCCTACTGCATGCTGTGTACCTGTATGCCTCTGTCTAAGGCTTTTTGATCTGTACATCTTTGCTTACTATGATCTGCCTGTACTACTCATAAACAAAGCTTTTCACTGTACTTCAATACACGTAACAATAAATCAATCAAAATGTGATCCGTTGGTTGTAGGACTGTCTAGCTCTGTCTATCACTTGCTGCTTATGCTGTTTGGCATGTAGGTAGCCCTGTTGGGTAGCTTCACCAGGGTGGCTGATGCTGGTCCTGGCATATCACCCGCAAACTTCTTTAGGTTCATCCCATTGGCTTGATCCCATGTTAGAATGGGGATAAAGTGATGCCAAAGGGTTGCAGATTATATTGGAGTAAAATTTTACTACTGATGATGACTACAGTGCCTCTTAAGTTGCTCGATCTGTTTTAACATTGTCCCATTTTGCATGGTGATAGTGTCAAACAACATGGTACATGGTATTCTCAATATGAAGGTGGGACTTTGTCTCCACAAGGACTGCGTATTTGATACTTTAATGAATAGATATATCTGCAGCTGGCAGATTGGTAAGGATGAGGTCAGGTATGTTTTTCCTTTTCGGTTGTTCCCTCACCACCTACCACAGACCCAGTATCTCAGTAGTGTCTTTAGGATTCAACTAGTTCAATCAGTGGTACGGCTGCTGAGCCATTCGTGTTGGCGAATATTAAAATCCGCCACCCAAAGCACTTTCTGTGCTCTTGCCAGCAAGCACTCCTGCCAACTGGTGTTCAATATGAAGGAGCATAGAGTCTTCAGCCAAGGGAGGGCAGGATGTGCAGATTTTCTCCTCTGTGTTTGACTTGATGCCATGAGACTTCATGGTGTCTGAAGTCAACATTAAAAACGCTAAGGCCTACTCCCTCTCTACAATTGTATTGCAACCTCTGCTCGGTCTGTCCCATTGGTGGCATAGGAAAGTAGACCAGACCAGATAAGGAGGGAAGATTTCCTTTGCTGAAGGACATTAGTGAACCAGATGGGTTTTTCCAACAACTGACAATGGTTTCAGGTATCCTCAGGGCACAAGAAACTGCTAGAAATATTCAAGTTCCATTTTAGATGCCCATTGAAGAAGTGTTCCAGGCAGAAAATAGTTTGAAAAATCTTACATTGGTTCCAACAATAAAAGCTGTAATCTCACGTCCCACACATCATTGCTGATCCTTAGCAAGAATGACTCAGTTGTTACAACAAACCCTCCCCTTTATCACCTTTTGGGCTGGTTGTTTTTCATTCATTGTATTTCACATTGTGGGTGAAGAAGGGTTTAAGTGTGTGCAAGTGAACACATGCTGCAACATGCATGAGAGAGAGTGAGAGCAGGTCAGTCACCATGTACACATTACTCCACAAACCCTCTCACTCACCCCCACCCACCCCATACCCACACTCCCACTCTCACACCCCATACCCACACTCTCACCACTCGCCCCCATACCCAGATACCCAACCCCTCATACCCACACTCTCACTCCAACCCCACCCTCTCACCCACACTCTCACTCCAACCCCACCCTCTCATCCACACTCCCACTCTAACCCCACCCTCTCACCCATACTCCCACTCTCACACCCCCATTCTCACCCATCCCCCACCCACACTCTCACCCACCAACCCCCACATTCTCACTCATACTCCCACTCTCACACCCCCATATCCACACTCTCACTCCAACCCCACCCTCTCATCCACACTCCCACTCTAACCTCACCCTCTCACCTACACTCCCACTCTCACACCCCCATACCCACACTCTCACTCCCCCACACATACTCTCACCCACCACCCCCCACACTCTCACTCATACTCCCACTCACACCCCCATACACCCTCACCCACCACCCCCACACTCTCACCCTCCACCCCCACACTCTCACTCTCACACACCCATACTCACACTCTCACCCACTCCAACACTCACCCACATACGCACCCATTCCCCAACCTCACCACCTGTATACTCCTTAATCTCATCCATCCAAACACACATCTCACCCCACTCCATCCAAATCGGATATATTCAGCTACAGGCACATACCCATTTGCGCACTCCCTCCATTACACTCAAAACAACGGCAGGTACACTCTCTACATGTGCAGACTCTGACATTTGCTGTCAGAACAAACACACACACTCTCTCACATATAGACACAACCTATGTATTTTCACACTTGGCAAAAATATATGAGCACACCAAGCCCCCATCTTTCAGTAACAGAGATAAGACACCAGCTCAGCCCTTGTGATCTGAGACAAAGAAGCTAGTAACTGGATTGAAATTCAAAGCCCATCAAGCACGCTTCACTGGTTTAAGAGGAGTAAGACAATCTGTCTCAGGTTTATTTTGACCATGACTCCTTGTACTGTGCTGTGGTCTCAATAATTCTACCTCCAGTCCGAGGACTCTGGTCTTCAACTGATCTCTTCCATTTCCCTACCCAAATCAAACATGGCCTGGATGCACTTTTTAAGACTAGTGTATCAGTGAAAGGATTCATATTCCTGACTCGTGCTGCCTTCCCGTTTCTTTGTGGGACCTCCTCCATAATTTATCTAATCTTCTTGCTTGCAATAACATTATTAATTTTTAAGTGCTGGTTGGAATACTGTGCTCAATTCTGGTCTCCATTTTATAAAAGGCAGTTTATAATTTCCTGGATTGATACCAAGACCATAATGCTACACCTGCCAGAAACACTGAATAGTTTGGAGCTCTTTTCTCTCAGAAAGAGAAGACTGAGGGTGATCTGATCGAAAACCTTATAATTAGGAAAATTTTGATAGAGTATTTTTGAAGTGCATGCTTCCGCGCAGGAAGTAGACAAGAATTAGGGCCACAAATATAAAATAAGCATCAATAATTTAATAGAGCCAGAACAGCTTGTGAAGGCCATTGAGTTTAGGCTGGCTGTCTGTAGAACATTCCAATCAAAAAGCATGGTGCTGGAAAAGCACAGCCGGTCAGGCAGCATCCGAGGAGCAGGAGAGTAGACGTTTTCAGTATAAGCTCTTCATCAAGACTGTGTGTGTGTGTGTGTGTGTGTGTGTGTGTGTGTGGGGGGGGGGGGGGGGGGGGGGGTGGGGGGGGGGGGGGGTGGTGGGGGTGCCCAAGGGGTGGAGAGATAAATGGGAGGGGGGTGTGGTTGGCGGGAATGTAGATGGGAATGTGATAGTTAGATGAAGGTGGGGAGTGAAGGTGATAGGTCGGAAAGCAGGGTGGAGCAGATAGGTGGGAAGGAAGATGGACAGGTAGGACAGGTCAAGAGGGTGGTGCTGAGTTGGAGGGTTGGATCTGGGATAAGGTGGGCAGAGGGGAAATGAGGAAACAGGTGAAATCCCAGTGAAATACCCAAACTGGTATGTCCCAGAAATGTTCTCTGAAACGTTCTGCAAGTTGGGGCCCTGAATTCCATGCACATGATCTGGCCCTATAACCCTGCGAGTTCAAATCCCTCAGATGCCTTTTGAAATAAGAAACGAAAGCGCTGTGGATGATGTAAATAAGAAGCAGAAACAGAAATTGCTGGAAAGGCTCAGCAAATTTGGCAGCATCTGTGGAGAGAAATCAGAATTAATGTTCCTGATCCAGTGACCCCTTCTCAGAATCCTCAGAAACATTAACACTAATTTCTCTCCACAGATGCTGCCAAACCTGATGAGCTTTATCCAGCAATGTCTGTTTTTGTGTCTTTTGAAATGTTTGATTGTCTTTACTTCCACCATCTTCATGGGCAGCAAGTGCCAGGACACTGTTGCATAAAAAAGTTCCTCCTTCCACCTCCTTGCATTCTTTTATCCAAAACCTTAACTGAGCTGAAAATGTGTTGCTGGTTAAAGCACAGCAGGTTAGGCAGCATCCAAGGAATAGGAAATTCGACGTTTTGGGCATAAGCCCTTCATCAGGAATGAGGAGAGTGTGCCAAGCAGGCTAAGATAAAAGGTAGGGAGGAGGGACTTGGGGGAGGGGTGATGGAGATGTGATAGGTGGAAGGAGGTCAAGGTGAGGGTGATAGGCCGGAGTGGGGTGGGGGCGGAGAGGTTAGGAAGAAGATTGCAGGTTAGGAGGGTGGTGCTGAGTTGAGAGAACCGACTGAGACAAGGTGGGGGGAGGGGAAATGAGGAAACTGGAGAAATCTGAGTTCGTTCCTTGTGGTTGGAGGGTTCCCAGGCGGAAGATGAGGCGTTCTTCCTCCAGCCGTCGTGTTGTTATGTTCTGCCGGTGGAGGAGTCCAAGGACCTGCATGTCCTCGGTGGAGTGGGAGGGAGAGTTAAAGTGTTGAGCCACAGGGTGGTTGGGTTGGTTGGTCCGGGCGTCCCAGAGGTGTTCTCTGAAGCGTTCCGCAAGTAAGCGGCCCGTCTCCCCAATATAGAGAAGGCCACATCGGGTGCCCGGACCAACCAACCCAACCACCCCGTGGCTCAACACTTTAACTCTCCCTCCCACTCCACCGAGGACATGCAGGTCCTTGGACTCCTCCACCGGCAGAACATAACAACACGACGCCTGGAGGAGGAGCGCCTCATCTTCCGCCTGGGAACCCTCCAACCACAAGGAATGAACTCAGATTTCTCCAGTTTCCTCATTTCCCCTCCCCCCACCTTGTCTCAGTCGGTTCCCTCAACTCAGCACCACCCTCCTAACCTGCAATCCTCTTCCTGACCTCTCCGCCCCCACCCCACTCCGGCCTATCACCCTCACCTTGACCTCCTTCCACCTATCACATCTCCATCACCCCTCCCCCAAGTCCCTCCTCCCTACCTTTTATCTTAGCCTGCTTGGCACACTCTCCTCATTCCTGATGAAGGGCTTATGCCCGAAACGTCGAATTCCCTATTCCTTGGATGCTGCCTAACCTGCTGTGCTTTAACCAGCAACACATTTTCAGCTCTGATCTCCAGCATCTGCAGACCTCATTTTTTACCCTTTTTATCCAAAACCTCAAACCAACATCTCTTCAATCTGTAACATCAGCTAATGTCAGTAATGGAAAGCAGCAAGGAATTCTGGAGAAACGCAGAATCCCCGACAGTATAACCAGACTATTCAACCCAACAGGTCCACACAATCTCTCCAAATAGCATCCCACCCAGACCCACCCCGTACCCTATCTTGTAACCCTGTATAATCTGTTATGATCCCAGATGAAAGCAATACTAGATAAATCAGATTACAGAAGGAAACCTGGTTTGATAGATCATATAGTTAATCTTAGTCATTGATTAACATGCTGGTCAGTGATGGTAACCTACTCACATCAGGATGCTGATGTTCTTTAACAATGGAACATTTATTATAGCTGAAAATGTGTTGCTGGAAAAGCGCAGCAGGTCAGGCAGCAACCAACATAATCAAACATTTATTATACTAAAGAAAAAACTACGTATATACAGAAGACAGTGAGAAACATTTTACATCTTTTAAATTCCTTTTCTGTGTTTACTGGCATGAATCTCACAATTCTGATAGTTTAAACTTCTTTCAGTTCTAACATCTTGGAGAATTCTAGCCAAGGACTCAGAAGCCTCACAGACTGGAAACCACTTCCGCTGTGAATGGTACCCCTGAATGAAGATGAAAAAGTTTGTTCACTTTCTAGGAGAAAAATTGCTCTCTTCTGGACCTTGAGTTCTTCTGAACAAAACCATTCATTCTTACATCAAAACTGCCGTAATGTGTTTACTCTGAATGCTATCAATCCAACAGTATAAATATTTTATCTATTAAAACGGGACGGGCCTTCCAGGCACTTGACTGCAGTCATATGTCTTTTTGGAACTGTTGCACTTTGGTCATTATCCAAATGACTTCTGACCTGTTTATAAAACAATCTTCATAGGATTAATTCACACAGCCACTGTCTCTATTTTAGAAACCAAATATCAAAATATATTACATATTATACAGCTTTCATCACAAAACCGCCGTGCCGATTTCAGATGAAGTAGCCAAGAATAGCGTGTAAATTGAAAACAGGATGTGGCCAAGGAATGATGTGTGTCTATACTTGACCTGTCAGTCTATGAAGCTGTTATTGGCTTAATAGGTAGAACACTAGAACTGCGCATCTCTTCCATGCTCTGTTTTTACCTTTCCCTCACATGTTGCACTCTCAGTGCTTCTTTATATCAGAATGCCACCACCTCTTGGATACCCTTTACAATGCATAGAAAAGAGGACCAGCTCAGCCTTGAAGTTAAGCCATGTTCCTTAGCGCGGCTGGTACAACACTGGACACAAACACAAACATGCAACAAAGAGTGCATGCAAAAAGACAATGTTGTTTCTTCTATAATAAAGAAGACGTCCCAAACCCTTCTGTAACCATCAACATGTGCCATCATATGGGAAGCCGGTGCATATAACTCTCTGAGCTGGTCTCAGCAAATTACAGTACTACCCAGATGGAGAAAGTGAAAATAGTGAGATGTGAAATATACAAAAACCAGTAAAATGGAAAATACTCATAAGTGAAATTTAATTTTAGGAAACCACCATTGTGACCTTTGTGCTCTCATGTCTTATGTTCATGCTAATGGGGCTGGACAGGAAATTTGTGGGATGTGATTCAGAGCCCCCCTGTTTGACCGTGAGACTCTTTAATAGACTGCCTGTGTGTACAACATTGCCAGCTGACAGCAAGTTTCATCAATGAGAACACTTCCCAACTGCTAAATCAAATGCGTTTTGCATGAATGCCGTTGACACTTGGAATTTTAATTAGAAATGTGTGAGGGAAAGGTAAAAACAGAGTGTGGAAGAGATGCACAGTTCTAGTTACTACATTGGGAATAGCACACTGTTGACAAAGTTCAGACCAAAGTGTACCTGATCTGTACATTCCGCACGACTCAGTGATATTCTGGTATGTTTTCATCTGTGTCAGTGAATAGCAGATACTGTTTCTGGTGCAAAGCTTTTCAGGCAGCGAAGGACAAGATATCACAAAACTACAAACAGAGCTAATTAAAAAGGAAAAACTGGTATTCTTATAGTATCTTTCATTATCTCAAACAATGCTTTATAGCTACTTAAGTACTTTTTAAAACATAGTCACTGTTATCGCGTAGGAAATACAGCAGTTAATTTGCATACCATTAGATTCCATAAATGGAAATAGATGAAGGCCAGATCATGTGCTTTTCTCAATTATTTTGATTGAGGGATAAATAGTGATGTGGATATTAAAGACAACTCCTGCCTTCTTAAAAATAATGTTGCAGGGTGAATGAGAAAGGAATTGGGGCCTTGGTTTAACATTTCATCCTAGATATGGCAAGATTGACAGTGCAGAACTTGGGCATCAAGAATGTCAGCCTGGACTTGCCTTCAGGTCTCTGAAATGAGGCGTTTCAGACTCAAGGAGAGAATACTACCCACTGAACAACAGTTAATATCATTTAAAGGGAAATCTACCATGATTTCACAAACTTTGATACGACAGTGAAACTGGTTACAGGTTCTCTTATAACTCGCATTTCATGAATGCAAATTCGCTGTAATGTAATTGACAAACTGTTTCTAAAGTACAAACACTTAAAACATGTGTTGGCTATAACATGATTACTTCACCAATATTTTAAGCAGTATTTCTAAAGCTCGATTTTTCTACAACACAGGGCTCCACAAGAACGCAACCATCGTGTTATAAAAGAATTACCTTTATTTGGCTTTTATCAGCTTGGGTGTGATCAATGTCAAGAATTGTTGCACTCCCTTTTTATTGGTTCCAGTTGAGTTGTTTAACAAGTTATCTAGAAATGACCTATTGCTAGTTGCATAAATTAACAACTCCAAGGAGAAAGAGTGAGACATGGAGGGGGACCTTCACTTCCATCTTTGATGCCATTGGAGTCAAAATTGATGTAACTGCATTCAGACATCACCTGTGGGATTGCTGATAATTTGCTGGGTTTTTTTTCTGAAAGTAGCTGCTTTTCTGATCAGATTTAAATCAGACCAAGAGGTCTCATACAGAAATTGCTGGAAAAGCTCAGCAGGTCTGGCAGCAAAAAGTAAAGAGGTTACTACTTAGCTAGGTCCAAGAAGATATTATCCAAGCCTAACTTAAACTAGCAGTCACACTCAGTTTCTCTTTGTGCACATTGTATTCAAGTTCCAGTCCTCCCCAATCCATTTTGGAGGATGAGGCATTGCTTCCAGCTTCTGTTACTGGGGAGCTAGGGAGGATAGCAGAGGCCAATCATACAGCAGTACATCAAAATATATTTTAACCTAATCTGCAAACAGGCAGAATCAAACATAATCCTGGTTTAATCATCTAACTTGAGTCTACTCCATACTGACGTTAGTAGAGATTAAGACTGAGTAATGTGTAAAGGTAGAATTGTACCGATCCCATGGGCTAGGTTACCAATACTGTCACAGCACAGACTGACTACAAGTGATCTTAAAGACACAATTAGATTATCCTAAGGAGGCCAATCCATTAAACCAATTGATTTCAGCACCTGATACGGATGGCTATAATCCCCATCAAAAAATTGTTTGGCCAATTTGCCAGCAATGAATTGCCCTTCGTTGGGTATGGTACTCCCACACTATGTCCTTTATAGAACCATCAAATATTTGCCAAACAGCATATGTGCATCTTGTGGCAACTTCCTTTTGACAGGCCCAGTCACTTTAAATCTCCTTTAAATATGTTCTGACCCTTGACTCAAAGCCACTCAGGACTGCAAAGTATGAACAGAACCTCTCAGGTGAGCATCAGTGTTCTCAGATGTGTAACTACAGGAGGTTTCATACAGGTTTCAGTCCCTTCTGTTGGATTATTAAACTTGTCCTACAGTCCCACACGACAGATATAGACCTGTCCCCATTCTACAGGTACGAGGTATATGACAGATGCACAGACCTTCCCAACATCTATGCAGACCCGTTCAACACGTACATAGACCCACTTGATCTTTGACTTTGCAAATTCCATATTAAAGAACGAAGACAAGCTTGCATTTCTGTAGCACCTTTACTGGGCTCAGGATATCCCAAACACTTTGCAGTCAATTAAATACTTTTGAAGTGTCGTCACTACAGTAGAATGGGAAACATGACAGTCAGTCCATGCACAGAAGGCTCCCGCAAATAGCAGTCTGTTAATGGCTATACAACTTATTTTACTTGGTGTTGGTATAAATATTGGCAAGCAAAGTAGGGAAAACTTCCCTCCCATTCTTTGAAATTCTCCCACTTAGTCCTTTACGTGCCCTTGAAAGGGCTGACACGATCTCAGTTCAAAGTCTCATCTACATGAGGGATCTCTGACAGTACAGCACTCCCCACAGTACTGCAGTGAAATGTCAGCCTGGTTTGGATGCTAGTAAATCAGAATGACACTTGAATTCATAAATTTCTCAGTCCCTTTCTGCAGCGTGAACGCATCTACTGTGCTTTTCTCCAGATTAGACCTCACACTATGTTAATACCATGGTCTTTTCCTTCCTTCAAAGTTAATTGCAAAAAGCGTAGCAATTATGCTTATACTTTATTTAAGTATCGCTTCTCCCATACTGGAGTTGGGATCCATTGAGCGTTTTCTGTTCCTTCAAAGCAGTTAACTGAAGAGGAATCAAACCTGAATCCTTGTGGTTTGAGCAGTTTAGCTATTTCCTGTCAAGGTCAGATGTGTAATTGAGAGAACTCATCATAAGAGATTGTTTGCCACAGATGATGTGAAGTGGATCTGTTTATTTTGAAACAATGGGATCCACTCCTGGTGGGTCCTAGTTTGTTATTGTATATCACTGGGGTACAGTACTTTTGGGGACAGATCTATATAACACTGGGGCATGGTATTGGAGGAGACAGATCTGTCACTGTATAACACTGTGATATAGTACTGGTGTGGACAGATTTGTCACTGTAGAACACTGAAGTCCTAGTTCTAATGGATACAGTCCATTGCTTTATGACACTGGATAAAGTACAGCTGGTTACAGGTTCATCACTACATAACATTTGGATCCAATATTCTTGCTGTATAACACTGAGGAGACAGCACGGCTGGATAGAGGTTTTCAGTAGGATATTGTACTCATCAACACAGGTCCATTGCTTTATAACACTTGATTTGTTTTAGCGAATATTGGTTTTGCTGACTGTGTCAGCATTTATTGTCCAACTCGTATTGCACTAGAGAAGGTGGTGGTGTGCTGCCTTCTTGAACGACTGCAATCGAGTTGCTGTGGGTAAACCCACCATGGTGTTAGGAGTGGAGTTCCAAGATTTTGACTCAGTGACACTGAACGAATGTCAATATATTTCCACGTCAGAATGGTAAGTGATTTAGACAGGAACTTGCAAGTGGTGGTATTCCATATATCTGCTGCCTTTGATGTTCTAACTGGTGGTGGTTGTAGATTTGGAAGGTGCTGCCTAAGGAGAATTTCTGCAATGCATCTTGTAAATGGTACACATTACTGACGACTGAGCATCAGTGGTGAAGGAAGTGAATGTTTGTAGATATGGTGCCAGTTAAGCAGTCTACTTTGTCCTGGATGGTGCTATGCTTCTCGAGTGTTGTTGGAGCTCATCCACCCAAGTGGGGAGTATTCCATCACATTTCTGACTTGTGCCTTTGTAAGTGGAAGACAGGCTTTAGGGACTCAGGAAGTGAGCTACTCATTGCAGAACCCACTCTTGTAGCCATAACCTTTCTAAATCCAGTCCAGTTTCTGGTCAATGGTAACCCGTAAGATATTGATACTGAGGGACTGAACATCGATAATGTCTTTGAATATCAAGGAGTGTTTTGTTAGATTCTCTCTTGCTGGCAAGGCCATTGTTTGTTAATTGTGTGGCACGTATGTTACCTGTCACTTGTTAGCCCAAGTCAGGATATTTATCTAAGTCTTGAGGTTTTGAACATGGACTGCTTCAGTATCTGAGGAGATATACATGGTGCTGAACATTGTGCATCATCCGGAGCTGAATGGACTGACTCCAACATGCACAACCATCTTCCTTTCTGCTCAGTATACTAAAACACCATGATACCTCACTGGAACCAGATGAGAGCAGTCCCATCCAGCTAGACAGTATTTTGTTTTTTCAGTGGAAAAATCTGCTTTATTCATAGAAAGAAATCTTTATGTTCATGTACTGTTAAGGAAGCCATTCAGATCTATACTATCTTTACTTATAGAAAACAAATTAAGTCTTGATGTTTACCATTCTCTATATTTACAATCAATCTCTTGGCATTTAGCTGGGCATTAGCAGGGCCCAATTACTGAATGGAACTCTATTATTCTTTGGCAGCGGTCTTTACCCATTGTGCCTTGGCTGCAGCTGTCCCCATTAATACATACCTCAGGACGCAGTCCTGGACCTTAGAATGTGCCAGTCAGGGTCAACTCCTTCAACTTTATTCCTGATGAAGGGCTTTTGCCCGAAACGTTGATTTCGCTGCACTTTGGATGCTGCCTGAACTGCTGTGCTCCTCCAGAACCACTAATCCGGAATCTGGTTTCCAGCATCTGCAGTCATTGTTTTTAACCTCTTTCAACTGGAAAACCAGCAAGTTTCAGGCAGACCAAAGAGGGTCTTTCAACAAGTTGACGGTCCTCCAAGCACAGTTGATGTTTGTTTCAGCATGCGACCTGAGGAACAGATTGTAGTTTACAGCGTCCCGCGTCACGGAGCTGCTCGGGATGAACCTCGACAAACACCACTGCATTCCTCTCCAGACTTCCTTTGCTTAGGCACATTCCAGAAGGAGCTATGTGACAGTCTCATCCCCTCAAAAGCTGTTTCGAGAGCAGCGTGTGGTGGCGCAGAGAGTCCGGCACGCATAAGGATTTACAGGTAGAGCTCTTCTCACCATCAGCCAAGCAATGTCCCGATGCTTGTTTGAAAATTCTGACAATGAGGCATTCTGCCAAATGACTTTGGCAGTCTGTTCAGGGAACCGTTCCACAGGATCTACCCTCTCCTTTTCCCAAAGGGTCTCAAGGAAGCTATATGCTGACAGATTCCTGATGAACTTGTGGTCAAATATGTTTTCCTTCCCAAATTTATCCACGAAGGACAGGTAATACACTCCTCCCGCGAGGAGGTTAAGCAATTCATCAACTTCACCAACACATTCCATCCCGACCTTTAATTCATCTGGACCATCTCTGACACTTCCCTCCCCTTCCTGGACCTCTCCATCTCCATTAATGAGGACCGACTTGACACTGACATTTTTTTACAAACCCACCGACTCCCACAGCAACCTGGATTACACCTCTTCCCACCACCTGCAAAAAATGCCATCCCATATTCCCAATTCTTCCACCTCCATCGTATCTGCTCCCAGCACCACCAGTTCCACCACAGAACACACCAGATGGCCTCCTTCTTTAGAGACCGCAATTTCCCTTCCCATGTGGTTAAAGACACCCTCCAACACATCTTGTCCACATCCCGCCTTTAAACCCCACCCCTCCAACCATAACAAGGACAGAACCCCACTGGTCCTCACCTTCCACCCTACCAACCTTCACATAAATCACATCATCCGACAACATTTCCACCACCTCCAAATGGACCCCACCACTAGGGATATATTTCCCTCCCCACCCATTTCCGCAAAGACCATTCCCTCCGTGACTACCTGGTCAGGTCCACGACCCCCAACAACCCACCCTCCCATCCTGGCACCCTCCCTTGCCACCGCAGGAATTGCAAAACCTGCGCCCACACCTCCTCCCTCACCTCCATCCAAGGTCCCAAAGGAACTTCCACATCCATCAATGTTTTACCTGCACATCCACCAATATCATTTATTGTATCCGTCACTTCTGATGTGGTCGCCTCTACATTGGGGAGATTGGACGCCTCCTAGCAGAGTGCTTTAGGGAACATCTCCGGGACACCCGCACCAATCAACCACACCGCCCCGTGCCCAACATTTCAACTCCCCATTCCACTCTGCCGAGGACATGCAGGTCCTGGGCCTCCTCCACTGCCACTCCCTCACCACCCGACGCCTCATCTTCTGCCTCAGAACACTTCAACACCATGACATCAATGTGGATTTCACCAGTTTCCTCATTTCCCCTTCCTCCACCTCACTCCAGCTCCAACCTTCCAGCTCAGCACCCCCCTCATAACCTGTCCTACCTGCCTATCTTCCTTTCCACCTATCCACTCCAGCCTCCCTCTCTGGCCTATCACCTTCATCCCCATCCCCATTCACCCATTGTGCTCTTTACTACCTTCCCCCACCCTCCTCTCTGACCTATCACCTCCATCCCCACTCTTATTCACCTATTGTACTCCATGCTACTTTCTCCCCACCCCCACCTCCTTTATCTCTCAACTCTGCAGGCACCCTGCCTCTATTCCTGATGAAGGGCTTTTGCCACAAACGTCAATTTTCCTGCTCCTCGGATGCTGCCTGACCTGCTGTGCTTTTCCAGCACCACTCTAATCTCGACTCTGGTTTCCAGCATCTGCAGTCCTTGTTTTTACCTAGGTAATACACAACAGTCCAACTACTTGGAGCATTCTGTGGTAGTGAGACCAGGCCAATCCGAGAGAGCTGGAGGTGGATGCTATGTTCATCCTGTCAAAAGCCTACAGACAGCTCAGTTGGAATGTGGTGGAATAGCTCTTCTTTGTCATACTGACACCATTGTCACTGCTCCATTTTTATCCTTTTGAAAGTTTATTATTAAACTATTCAAACCAGTCTGTCCAGAAGTGAAAAGCGTTGATAGGCTAATTGCATAGATGAGTGTGCGACACATGTATAATAAGTTCTTTCCTGAGCACTCGAAAAAACAAACTTCTCAGTGGCTGAGTCAAATACCACTTCCCAACTCCACAATTCAAACACGGTACTGCTTGGCTTGTACTGAAACAATCGCAGACCCTCATGATGCAGAACAACTATTTCTACTGCCTGTGAGTTCAGAGCTGTATGTTCTAATCATCTCCATAACATTCTGGTTTCCCAGGTACAAGTGAAAAATGTCCATATTACAGAGGAGGCAGTGCTGGATGTCTTGAAATGCATAAAGGTAGATGAATACCCAGGACCTGGTCAGGTGTACCCTAGAACCCTGTGAGATGCCAGGGAAATGATTGCTGGACGTCTTGCTGAGATATTTGTATCATCGATAGTCACAGGTGAGGTGCCAGAAGACTGGAGGTTGGCTAACGTGGTGCCACTATTTAAGAAAGGTGGTAAGGATAAACCAGGGAACTAATGACCAGTGAGCCTGATGGTTGTTGAAGGGAATCCTGAGGGACAGGATGTACATGTATTTGGAAAGGGCTGATTAGGGATAGTTAACATTACTTTGTGCATGGGAAATCATGTCTCATGAACTTGATGGAGTGTTTTGAAGAAGTAACAAAGAGGATTGATGAGGGCAGAGTGGTAGATGTGATCTCTTTGGACTTCAGTAAGGTGATTGACAAGGGTCACCATGGGAGACTGGTTAGATCTCCTGAAATACAAAGAGAACTAGCCATTTGGATACAGAATTGGCTCGAAGGTAGAAGAGGGTGGTGGTGGTGGAGGGTTGTTTTTCAGACTGAAGGTCTGTGATCAGTGGAATGCCACAAGGATTGATAGTGGGTCCACTACTTTTCAGTATTTATATAAATGATTTGGATGCGAACATAACAGGAATAGTTAGTAAGTTTGCAGGTGACACCAAAATTTGAGGCGTAGTGGACAGCATAGAAGGTTATCTCAGATTACAAAGGGATCTTGATCAGATGGGCCAATGGGCTGAGTGGCAGATGGAGTTGAATTTAGATAAATGTGAGGTGCTGCACTTTAGGAAAGCAAATCTTAGCAGGACTCATACACTTAATGATAAGGTCCTAGGGAGTGTTTCTGAACAAAGAGACCATGGAGTGCAGGTTCATAGTTCCTTGAAAGTGGAGTCACAGGTAGATAGGATAGTGAAGAAGGCATTTGGTATGCTTTCCTTTATTGGTCATAGCACTGAGTACAGGAGTTGGGAGGTCATGTTGCAGCTGTACAGGAAATCGGTTAGGCCAGTTTTGGAGTTTGCACGCAATTCTGGTCTCCTTCCTATCGGAAGGATGTTGTGATAATTGAAAGGGTTCAGAAAAAATTTACAAGGATGTTGTCAGGGTTGGAGGATTTGAGCTACTGGGAGAGACTGAACAGGTCGGGGCTGTTTGCCCTGGAGCGTCGGAGGCTGAGGGGTGGCCTTTTAGAGGTTTATAAAATCATGAGGGGCATGGATAAGGTAAATAGACAAGGTCTTTTCCCTGGGGTGGGGAATCCAGAACTAGAGGGCATAGGTTTAGGGTGAGAGGGGAAAGATATAAAAGGGACCTAAGGGGCAACTTTTTCACGCAGAGAGTGGTATGTGTATGGAATGAGCTGCCAGAGGATGTGGTGGAGGCTGGTACAATTGCAACAGTTAAAAGGCATCTGGATGGGTATATGAATAGGAAGAGTTTGGAGGGATATGGGCCGGGTGCTGGCAGGTGGGACTAGATTGGGTTGGGATATCTGGTTGGCATGGACGGTTTGGACCAAAGGGTCTGTTTCCGTGCTATACAACTCCATGACTCTAAGTAGATAGTCATTTGTGGGGCGAGGGAACTATGTGCACTCACTGCTAAGCCTTTTGCAATGACAGAAAATCTACCACTCAGAGGAACCAGTAAAGTCTGCTTAGAAATAATCCTACTGTGCCTACTGTCCACATATACATGCCTGCAGATCTGAGCAGGCACAACCAGGTGAATTATCAGTGAGATGTGGTTGCAAGTTCCTTTTGCATTCTATTTCAGGAAATATAGACCTACAATTTTATGGAACTTTTCAGGTCCTCAGGATATCTGAAAGCACTGACAGCCAGTGATGTACTTTTTGAAGTTTACTCCCTGATGTAGTGTAGGAAACATAGCAGCCAAATGGTGCACAGCAAACTTTAGCACAAAAAGCAATGTGAAAATCAGCAATGCTTTTGTTTTAGGGATGTTGGTTCTCATGAGGGAGAATTCCGCTGCTATTCCTCTTACCAAGTGTCTCATCTGGAAGATAGCACTTTCACCAATGTGGCATTCCCTTAGTACTTGCTGGCAGCAGACATCTCAATACACTGGAGCAATACCACCAACACTCTCTGCACTAAATCCTGCAAGTCCACTGGAAGAAAGTTCCACGAACACTAGTCCTCAACCAGGGCAACATCCCCAGCATCGAGGCACTGACTACCTTTGATTGGCTACAACAGACTAGGCACATCATCCACATGACCATCACGAGACTCCCCAAGCAGGTGCTCTACTCCCGGGTGGAGGGAAGAAGCACCTCAGTGATACATTGGCAAAGTACTGCATTCCCACAGACACCTGGGAATCCAACACCATCCAAAATGGAGGAGGAGCATCCAAGAAGGTTTTAAAGAGGTGCTGTCAGGTAAAGAAATGGAAGCCATGCGAAAACAGTGAAAGGAATGCACTGCCACACCAATGCTCCACCCACCCGTTCCTGTGACCACCACCTGTCACAAGTGTAACTGAGCCTGTAGTAGCCACTTCAGTCCATATAGCCACCAATGGACTCACTCTGATAATGGAAGAGAGTCCTCGTCGTTAAAAAGGGACTGCCAATGATGGTGAGTACTTGCTGAAATGCTTGTAGTTCATTGTGACTCTGAAGCATTCATCCAGGCTGTCAAGGAGTGAGAGTTCCCAGTGTCAGCTGTATTGCCGTGGAGAGGTAAGTGTCAGATCCATCCCTCCCTCAACTAAGCTTCGTGTCAGCACTGCCCACTGCTTCGCTGCTTCTGGGCTGTGCCAGAGGACACAGATGAGACGAAGGGTTTCAAAACACAAAATGGGAGAGGCTAAAGCTCAATTTAACACTCAAGATCCATTTCCCTAATTTCTCAATAACCAATCGTTGGAAGAACGCATTTCCCTTTAAGGCGAAGGCACAAATAAATACATTATAATTTAAGACTCTGATGAAATCTAGTTTCAATATAGGAGAAAGTGAGGACTGCAGATGCTGGAGATCAGAGTCAAAACGTGTGGTGCTGAAAAAGCACAGCCAGTCAGGCAGCATCCGAGGAACAAGACAGTTGACGTTTCGAGTATAAGCTCTTCATCAGGAATGTGGGTGAGGAGGGGGCCCAAAAGAGCTCAGAGATAAATGGGAGGGGGATGGGGCTGTGGCCGGCGGGGAGGGAAGGTAGCTTGGAATGCAATAGGTAGACAAAGTGGGGGGTGATGGTGATAGATCCGAGCAGAGGGTGAAGTGGATAGGTGGGAAGGAAGATGGACAGTTTGGACAATTCAAGACAGCAATACCGCGTTGGAGGGTTGAATCTGGGGTGAGGTGGGAAGAGGGGAGATTACAAAACTGGTGAAATTGACATTGATCCTCTGTGGTTGGAGGATCCCAAGGCAGAAGATGAGGTGTTCTTCCTCCAGGCATCTAGGTGCCTAAGATTTGGCAGTGGAAGAGGCCCAGACCTTGCATGTCCTTGGTGAAGTGGGAGGAAGAGTTGAAGTGTTCGGCCACAGGGTGGTGGGGTTAATTGGTGCATGTGACGCAGAGATGTTCTCTGAAACCTTCCGCAAATTGTGTCCTGTCTTCCCAATGTAGAGGAGACCTCATCGAGAGCAATGCACAGAGTAGATGAGGTGTTTGGATGTGCAGAAAAAGCTCTGCCGGATGTGGAAGAATCCTTGGGGCCTTGGATGGAGGTGGGGGGGAAGGTGTGAGTGTCTCGTTGAAGGTTCTAAGCCACAGTCTTTATTCTGGTCAATAGAGATGGAGTAATGAGTCCAATAAACATAGATTGCACACATCTTAACAATCTGTGCATCTTCCTGGAGTTCACACAGCCCCTGTGTAACACACAACAGCTTCCCACAGTCCGACCCTTTTCTCTGATATAGCAAACCCATATAGTTCCTTCAGCAGGATGTAAATTCAATCCATCAACTCCCCTTATTTAATATAATGAATTATTCACTCCATACATTTTCAGTGGTACACACTGCTTAGTATGCACAACTCTCTCGCAGTGTGATACACTGCTCCTTATGTAACATATCTAGTGGTTTTCAGTGCAACAAATTCTCATACAATACTGCTTATCTATATGGCCTATTTGATATAAACCTCGGTTCACTCTGTACAGCTATTTTGCTTGCCCACTATCAATAACATCTTTCCCTTGAGCAGGACAAGATCATCACAGAGATTATTAATACAATGAATGTCCTTGGACATTTAGTGGAACAAATAACAGATATATATCAACGGAGCAGGAAAGATAAGATTGAGGTTGAAGGCAGTTTCTTTTCTGTACCCAGCAATTATGAACTGGCACCAACTCATTTATGGTGAGGTCCCAACTTGAGAGGATCAACAAAAGTTGTTCATACCAACGCGAACCTCAATATTTTTTGAGATCTGCTATAATTGAGTGGTAAGCTTACCTTTCTGAACATGAATGATATCTGGGAAATTGGACAGTAGGCCTTGGTACAGGGAAAGTGTGTCCAACATATGGAACAGATCATTCTTGGGCTGTTCTGCAAACAACTCTCCAATGGCTTCATACGTTTTGCCAGTGTTGAAAATGGCCTTGTTCAGAGGGACTGCAAGATGTGGTTGATCCAATTCAAATGCCTGACTTATTGAATTAAAAGCATTGCCTAATTTCTGAAATTCCTTCCTGAAGCCTCCAACATGTTTGCGGCAGAGGTCTGTGGCCACATTGGTCAGTTGCAGCACACTGTCATCCATCCTCTTGGAGAAGGTTTTGAATGTGTCCACTCTCTCCTCCACATCCTGAAGATCCTGATGCTCCTGTGGGATTTGGATGGTCAGGAAAGAATTGGCACCGACTAATTCATCTTTTTCCATCCGTCTTTTTCCCTGTTTCCAGGCCCTGTCATCTGTGCAAGTTAGGAAGTGCTGAAATCCCTCGTATTGGGAAAGCACTGGATGGCTTGTCATGTGGTCCATCCACAGAATCAAGCGTCTCTTGCGCTTCTCAATGAAATCATCTTCGAATCGGCCAGTGGCCTGTTTCTCTGGCAGATGTGGCACAGAGATGACAGAGAACTTGTGCAGCAGCCTGTTGTGTAGCCAGTCAAAGTGTTTGTAGCGACGATAAACAGGGTTGTTGGTTTGACTAGGCGTCAGCTTGTAGGAAATGTAACTCTTGATGCCTTTAAACTTGGTTTGCTTGGTGGGTTCCTCAATGGTACAGGTAAAGGGGTGAGGGCTCTCACTCCACTGAGGCCCATCAGGGCTCATCACCACACCGTAGGTTTCTGAAGTCTTAAAGACAGCAGGTACCTCACCCAGAATGAATGCCTCTCCTCCAGATCTAACAAAACTTGAGAAACGGTTGAAGTTCTTGCCCACAGCACTGCTTTTAGTGCTCAGCCTGCTGGCA
Source organism: Hemiscyllium ocellatum (assembly GCF_020745735.1). Taxonomy (NCBI): domain Eukaryota; kingdom Metazoa; phylum Chordata; class Chondrichthyes; order Orectolobiformes; family Hemiscylliidae; genus Hemiscyllium; species Hemiscyllium ocellatum. The sequence goes on along the minus strand of NC_083442.1, from coordinate 35,411,170 downwards.
GTGCTGTCCTGCCTCTCCACTGATGGCTTTTGCCTGTACATCACGTTAGGATATGGGGAGACTGTGTATGGATGGAGGTGATTGTGGCCATTGGTGTTACTGGACACACCAGGTTCATCGAACACAGTGGAAGAGTCATCCCAGTCATCCCAATCATCATCATCATCTTCCTCATAGCTGCCCAGTTGGTAGGAGGAGGCTGAACTGGGGGAGTAAATTGCAGAGTGATTCCCTGGTGAGTGGTGAGTGAAAGTGGAATTGGAAGTGTATGGTAAGGGTGTGCTGGGCTTGAGAATTTCCACATAAGAAGCTGGAAAGAGCCCTTTGTCTCCTCGACTGTTCTGGCCTTCCAGCCAACCGTCCAAAGACTTCTCGTTAAAAACCAGCAGCTGCTCGTTTTCCTGGATGCTGATCTCCTCGGGGTTCTCACTCTGGAAGCTGTAAAGAGCTTTGGCTTTGATGGAAGCCATGGTCCAGGGATGGGGAAGGGGGCTGCAGCAGTACCTCCTCGGGGATCTGGCAGCTGGAGGTGGGTGCGGACTATCGCTTCAACTCACTCCTCTCCAGCTCGGCTTTCTGCAGCCGGGAAAAGGACGGCGGGCGGCTGGTTCCAGCTCCTACCGACTCCCCTGCTCCGAGTACATTGTTCAGCTCGGCAATTTGTTCCTTGCGTCCAAGTCCCAGCTGTAAGCTGTGTCCCGGGAGTCTGTGACCTCTCAAGCGATGGCTGCGGCCAAACTCCTCTTTGTTATGATGAGCTCCCGTACTTTGACGCGCAGCAAAAGTTTTGCAGTTTGCAAAAGAAGTTCGCGAGTGCCCTCTAGGTATTGGATATTGGACACTCCAAGGAAACACATCCCACTGATCCTGCCGGGATCAAGGCAGGCACTGACTGCTGGGGTTTGTTCCGGTCAGCACCCCCCTCCCTCCGTCCATGGGAACTAATCAACCAGGGTAAGGGTTTTGTGGGTTCTTTGACCATTGGGCTCCGGCCAAATTAGAGCACAGGGACACGAGGAGGCCACAACATTGTGCACTATGATCATGGTGGACATGGGGTGGGAGAGAACAGGGGATAGAAAAAGATTCTGGAATCTAGCGCATTTTATCTTTCCAAATAGCGTGCAGAGATTTTATGCAAACAAACACAGAGTGTACTGGAGAGTACAGCGAGTGTTTGAAACGTTAAAATGAAACAAGTGACTGCGGATGTTGGAAATCTGAAACAAAAAATAGAAATTGCTGGAGAAACTCAACAAGTATGGCTGCATCTGTTACACTCTCTACACTGCTGCCTGACTAAGTTTCTCCGGCAATTTAACATAGAACAGTACAGCACAGAACAGGCCCTTCAGCCCACGATGTTGTGCCGACCACTGATCCTCATGTCTGCACCCTCAAATTTCTGTGACCATATGCATGTCCAGGAGTCTCTTAAATGTCCCCAGTGACCTTGTTTCCACAACTGCTGCTGGCAACACATTCCATGCTCTCACAACTCTCTGTGTAAAGAACCCACCTCTGACATCCCCTCTATCTTTCCTCCAACCAGCTTAAAACTATGACCTCTCATGTTAGCCATTTCTGTCCTGGGAAATAGTCTCTGGCTATCGTCTCTATCTATGCCTCTCATTATCTTGTATACCTCAAAACCTTCTGTTTTTGTTTCAGATTTCCAACATCTAAAGCCATTTATTTCATTTTAATGTTTCAACAATAACAGGAATTACTGGAGAAACCGCTGAGATTCTTTATGTTTATTTCAGTCACTTTAGTGCTGTATGGGCAATTATATCACCTCCATCAAACTATACCTTATGTCATGGAACTGGTGTCAAAGTATAGACAAGACTGTGAGAATAAAAATATTCACTGTCCCTATTTCTGACAGAAGCAGCGACATTCCAGTGAAAATAAAAACGAGCATCTCTGGCCTGACCTTTTCATCATACTGGGCCATCCAATCATATCCGAGAAAGTGAGGACTCCAGATGCTGGAGATCAGAGTCCAGAGTGTGGCACTGGAAAAGCACAGCAGGTCAGGCAGCATCTGAGGGGCTGATGAACTGCTTATGCCTGAAACATTGATTCTCCTGCCCTCGGATGTTGCCTGACCTGCACCATCCAATTATATCCAAGTACATTCCAAATGATCTTCACCACATAAAAGTGACTGCTTCAAACCTAGTCTCGCTGAGGTTCTACACTGTTAAACTTGCTCACAGACATTGCATTATATCTTTAAAAAAAACAATTAAACTTGTGATCGCTTCTTGGCCTTTTGGCTAAGATCAAGTGTCTGTTCTTATCAGGACAGGGTCGAGTTGCGAGTCATCAGAGCTAGTGAAGATCATCCCTGGATCGTGATTGGACGTTGGAGGATCGTTTGGTTGTGCTGACCTGCTATTGGTGGATCTTCATGCTGGTTTCGGCCTAACGTCAATTCAGGGACCAGCCAACCTCAAGAGCTATGCTGCCCGCACCCCGGGTCAGGGCGTTCGCAACACAGTCAGGGTGACTGTGAAGAAGGTGGAGGAGCGTACACCAGTCGATTGGACCACATTCATCAAGAAGATTTTGCTCGCTGCAGCAGATGTGTAGGACGCTCTCTGGGTGGTCCGAAACCTATTGATCTTCCAGCTGAAGGAGTTGACCCCGACTGAGTGTTGCAGACTGGCACATTCCAAGGTTCAGGAGTACGTATTGAGGGATGCACTGAAGCTTGGGGCAGCTGCTGCCAAGGCGCGGTGGGGAAAGACCACCGTGTAACACCTGCCTGCCTAAAGAAGAACAGGGGGCCCACGCAGTCGTTTGGGCTCTCTGACGCCTCAGCTAAATATATGGGCGTATGAGTGAAAAATGTACAGATCTGTATATAAAAATGATAAATTCTGATCTCTTTATGTAAATGTTTACACGTGTATGGCATGACCAACTGTACAGACCATCAAATTATTTTATGAATAAAGTATATTTTTGAAATAAAAAAAAGACGTGTACTGCCTGCAGGATTTCCCTGCGGCAGGCTACTTTGACGTCACCTTCAGGAGCGTGAAGCAATGCGAGCAGCTTCTGAAGGTCTTCAAGGAAAGGAAGGGGAGCCGCTGTTCTCCATCTTGTCGGCGGTCCCGTTGTGTGTGCTTCCTGCACAGGGGAGTCGGGTTGTTACGATCCACATGTACAACTCCTATGTTCCAGCAACCGATGTCCTGACATTCCTGAGAAGATATGTGCAGGTTGAGGGAGAAAGCACCGACGTGGTTGACCCTTTCGGCATCATTCCTGATGAAGGGCTTATGCCCGAAACATCGAATTTCCTGTTCCTTGGATGCTGCCTGACCTGCTGCGCTTTTCCAGCAACACATTTTCAGCCCTTTTGGGATCTGGACCAGCAAACGACAGGTCAAGGTAACCCTGAGGGTTGATGCCAGTGGGAACATCCTTCACCCACCCTCCAGCTTTGCTATCAGAGGGAGCAGAGGGTACCTGACGTGCGCAGGGCAGCCAAAAGTGTGCCGAACCTGCGGGAGGTCAGGCCACATGGCGGCAGAATGCAAGGTTACGATCTGTCGGAACTGCAAGAAGGAGGGCAACCTAACCAAAGAATGCAAGAAGGCCAAGAACTGCAGTCTGTGCAGGAAGGTGGGCCATGTGTACAAGGCCTGCCCAAGATGAGGGGCCACCACCTATGCGCAAATGGCCGGAGGTGGACCGCAAAAGGATAGCAAGGCACCACAAACCAGCAAGGGAGCGGTGTCTGGGAGCATGCAAAAGGAAGGACAGGCCGGAGCGAAGCAGATGTCAGCTACTGGAGAAGTACAGCGGTCGAGCAAAGCTCCGACAGAACAGATGGACGCAATGGAGGAGGAAGGAACGAAGGAGGCAGAGGAATGGATCCCGGTACAAAACAGGAGGAAGAAAACCCGCTAGGCCGCCAAAACCTCCCAGAAAAGGGGGAAACGGCAGCTGTACGGGGGAGACACAGACAGCTCTTCGGAGGGTGAGGATGGGTGCAAGGAGGGTCTTCACCAAAAGAAGAGGCAGAGCGCTGCGGGAGAAAGGAGGGCAGCACCTGTCAACCAAGGGACGAACCTCCTGAGGCAATGGGAAATGACCACCCCCCCCCACCAGGTGAAAGCCAGGAGGGCCCTACCGCCACACAGCTCCAGGTCACTGGGAGCAGCGACCATCGGACAGCCTCGCTGTCTGATAAAGAAGCAGACAGTGTGGACCCTGGTCCCCGCCCGATGACACCGGAGCAGGCAAATGGGCCCCAGTGAGGAGCTGGACAGCTACCTCAGCCCCGCGAGGGTCCAGCAGTTCATGTTCACCATGGGGATGCAGACAGCTACCCCAGAGGGGCAGGACCAGCGGCAAATGGACACGGGTAACCTCACAACTTGTTAAAAATGGGGATAAGAATTGCAAATATTAATGTGCGCAGCATAAAATTTGCTGCGCGATGTGTTTCAACGCTGGTGTTCCTCGCCAACGTCAAAGTCGATGTCCTGTTTCTGCAGGAGTGTGGGATACCACACCTCAGCAGTTACAGGAGATGGTCGAGCTTGTGGGCCCATGGGATAACCGCTCCTCAGGCCTGGATATTCTGTTGCGAGGAGGCAACTTCACCATCTCTGAGGTTAAGGAGGTGGTGGGCGGACGCCACCTTGTCGCTGATGTTACATACAGAAACGCTCCCGTGAGACTAATCAATGTGTATGCCCTAGCGGGTAAGAGTGAACGGTTGGCCATCCTGCAACAGCTTCCACTGTTGCTGACTATGTCCAGGCCGGTCATTCTGGCCGGAGACTTCAACTGTATCATTGATGCAGATGGATGATCCAGCGAGAGGAGACAGTAAGCTGGATGCCACGTCCAGAGCCCTGATGGAAACGGTCAAAGATGCCAAGCTGCACAACGTCTTCAGCACCCCTGCAGACGGAGCGCAGCGTAGATACACCTGGTCACGGGCAGGAGGGTCTATCCGCTCAAGTGTCCCGAACGTTCTCAGTCAGAACCACCGACGTCTTTTCTGACCACTGCCTCCTGCTGGCCGACTGTCACCCACAGGAGAGCAGCAGGTTGGTAAGGGAACGTGGAAACTGAACACTAAGCTGTTGACCCCGGGAAACATTGAGGAGCTCAAGAGGGACTACGCAGGTTGGAGAACCGCGAAGCCCCTCTTTGAGTCCCCAGCGGACTGGTGGGAAACAGTAAAAGGGAACATCAAGAGGTTCTTCATCCTCAAAGGTGTTCAGGAGGCGAGAGAGAGGTGGGGAAAACTGTCCCAACTCCAGGAAAGTATGCAGAACCTGCTCTGGCTGCAGACGTTGGGGGGTCGATGTCACGGAGGACCTCTAGGAGGTGAAGGGCCAGCAAGCCTCTCTCTTTGCATTGGAGGCCTCCTGGGTCCGCTCGGTGGAGCAGGACGAGACATGCTCACGTTTCTTCTTCCAGAAGGTGCACAAAGAGAGCTCTGTGCTCAGCAGCCTGAAGGAAGAAGGTGGCTCGATAACGTCATCTCAGGCTGACGTCAGAAGGATCAGTAAATCCTTCTATGCCAGTCTGCATGACGCGAAGCCGACCGACAGCGCGGCCTCCCAGTCATTCCTGTCCTCTATCACGGAGGTCTTAGACGACAGAACACAGGAGAGGCTGGACCAGCTGCTATCTCTGGATCAGCTGACTAAGGCCCTCGAGTCCTTCAAAAAGAATGAAACTCCCCGAAGCGACGGCTTACCGGGCGAGCTCTATTCTGCCCTGTGGGACTTGATTGGCCAGGACCTGCTGGAGGTGTATGTCAGTATGCTTCGGGCAGGTACCATGAGTGAATCCATGAGGAAAGGCATCATCACCCTCATCTACAAGCGGAAGGGGGAGAGGGAGGAACTCAAAAATTGGAGACCAATCTCACTGTGAAACACAGACTACAAAATCTTGTCAAAGGTAATCGCCAACTGGGTCAGGTCTGCTCTGGGGTTGGTGATCCACCCTGACCAAACCTGTGCTGTACCGGGCAGGAAGATTGCTGAGATCCTCAGGGATACGATCGCCTACGTGCAGGCAGAGTGTTGGACACCTGCCTCATCAGCCTGGACCAGGAGAAAGCCTTTGACAGGATATCACACAGGTATATGAGAGATGTTCTCTCCAAAATGGGCTTTGGGGAGGGAATCTGCAATTGGATCAGACTGCTCTACACCAATATTGTCAGTGCAGTCTCAATCAATGGGTGGGAATCAGATAGCTTCCCAGTCAGATCTGGAGTCAGGCAGGGCTGCCCTCTCTCTCCTGCCTTGTTTGTGTGCTACATAGAGTCATTTGCCGAGTCCATCAGGAAGGATGTGAGCCTGAGAGGGGTGACTATTCCTGGCAGCGGGGGCCTGCAGGTTAAGGCCTCCCTGTACATGGATGATGTCGCTGTTTTCTGCTCAGATCCACTGTCCGTGCGCAGACTCATGTGACCATATGTGACCAGTTCGAACGGGCCTCAGGGGCCAAGGTAAACCGAGGCAAGAACGAGGCCATGTTCTTCGGGAACTGGGCCAACCAATGCTCCAGCCCCATCACCATCAGGACCGACCACCTTGAGGTGCTGGGTATTTGGTTCGGGGGGGCTGGGGCTTGCACCAAGTCTTGGGAGGAGCGTATCAGCAAAGTGAGGCAGAAACTAGGCATATGGAAGCTACGGTCGCTCTCAATCCTGGGAAAAAAACTGGTCATCAGGTGTGAGGCACTGTCAGTGTTGTTATTTGTGGCACAGGTCTGGCCTATCCCCAGAACCTGTGCCGTTGCAGTCACTCGGGCCATCTTCCATTCTATATGGAGATCAAAGATGAACGGGGTCCGGAGGGACTCGATATATAAAGATCTGGGCAACAGAAGAAAAAATACACCCAATGCCAGCCCCACCCTGATGGCCACCTTTGTGTGTGGCTGCATCAAGCTGTGTGTGGATCCCCGGTATGCAAACACCAAGTGTCACTACGTACTGAGGTTCTATCCGTCCCTGGTGTTGCGAAGGATGGGCCTGGCCTCGCTGCCGCGGAACGCTCCGAGTAGTTGGACCGTTCCGTATCACCTGTCCTTCGTGGAGAAGTTTATGAAGAAAAACACCTTTGATCACAAGTCCATCAGGAAGTGGTCAGCATGTAGTGTCCTTGAGACCCTTTGGGAAAAGGAGAGGGCGGATCCTATCGAGCGGTTCCCTGGGCAGACTGTCAAAGCCATTTGGCAGAATGCCTCACTGCCATTACTTTCCAACAAGCACCAAGACATGGCTTTGCTGGTGGTGAGAAGGGCTCTGCCTGTGAGATCCTTTACGCACGCCCGGACTCTCAGCTGCACCGCACGCTGCCCTCGAAGCTGCTGCGGGGGGGACGAGACTGTCACACACCTCCTTCTGGAATGTGCCTATGTAAAGGAAGTCTGGAGAAGAATGCAGTGGTGTTTGTCGAGGTTCATCCCGAGCAGCTCCGTGATGCCGGACTCTGTGCTCTACTGTCTGTTCCCCGGACACACACCGACACGAACATCAACTCTGCCTGGAGGATCATCAACTTGGTGAAAGACACTCTTTGGTCTGTCCAAAACCTGTTGATCTTCCAGCTGAAGGAGCTGACCCCGCCTGAGTGTTGTGGACTGGCACATTCCAAGGTCCAGGACGACGTGCTGAAGCTTGGAGGAGCTGCCGCCAAGGCGCGGTGGGAAAGACCACCGTGTAAAGTCTGACTGCCAAAGAAGAATGAGGGGCCCACTCAGTAATCGGGCTCTGCTGATGCCTCAGCTAAATATCTGGACAGTAAACGTACAGACCTGTATATATGAATGATTACTCGATCTCTGTATGTAAAGAAATGCAAGGTACGCCTATGAATGGCTCCACCAATTGTACAGATCATCAAAATATTTTATGAATAAAATATATTTTTGAAATTTAAAAACAAAATGAACTTGTGCAGTGAGAAAGAGAACCTGAAATCCAATTGGTTTGGTTTGCAGAAGTGTGAAAACTCTGCAATTTGTCAGTTTATAGCTTTGAGCAGATCATTGTTCATCACCAATGGCTTTTAACTGATTTACTCATCAGTCAGCTGCCGATTCGGAAGAAAAAGTAAAGACAATATTCACATTTTTAAAAATTAAGTTCATGCAGAGAATGGGAATTGACCGTGAACAAGAACTCGGATCAATCAAACTTTACCAATCAGACTGCACCTGGATTAATAGGAATCTGAAAACATATCATTTTCATCAATTGAACTCTTAAGCTTTCATTAGTAGTTAGAACCTGGAAGACAGGAAATGCAACAATCAGTTGTAAATGAGAACAATACTTTGCTCTAGGAAATATGAAAATATCTGGAAATTTCTATAGACTAGGGAAAAAGTAATAGGACATGGAAGAGCAAAATAATGTGGATGCTGGAGATTTGAAATAGGAACAGAAAATGCTGCAAATATACAGCAGGATGAGCATCATGCATGGAGAAAAAACAGTTAACATTTCTAGTCAAGATGACCTTTCATCATAATTCTGTCTCTCTCCATAGATGCCACCCGACCTGCTGAGTGTTTCCAACAATTTCTGTTTTAATGAGAACTGTATTGGAATCGTTATCAGAAATAGGAGTGTGATAGACAGAGAATGGGCTATGTGTGAATTGAATAAAACTACATAAAAGACCATAAGACATAGGAGCAGAAATTAGGCCATTCAGCCCATCATGTCTGCTCTGCTATTCAATTGAGCCTGACATTGGTGGTGGGTAATTTGTTGGAGGGAATCTGAGGGACAGGATTTACATGTATTTGGAAAGGCAAGGACTGATTAGAGATAGTCAGCATGGCTTTGTGTGTGGGAACTCACATCTCATGAACTTGACTGAGTTTTTTTGAAGAAGTAATGAAGAGGATTAATAAGAGCAGAGCGGTGGACGTGATCTATATGGACTTCAGTAAGGCATTTGACAACGTTCCCTGTGGGAGACTGATTAGCAAGGTTAGTTCTCATGGAATACAGGGAGAACTAGCTATTTGTATACAGAACTGGCTCAAGGTAGAAGACAGAGGGTGATGGTGGAGGGTTGCTTTTCAGACTGGAGGCCTGTGACCAGTGGTGTCTCAGAAGTGTCAGTGCTGGGTCCACTGCTTTTTGTCATTTATATAAATGATTTGGATGTGAACATAGGAGGAACTGTTAGTAAGTTTGCAGATGACACCAAAATTGGAAGTATAGTGGACAGCGAAGAAAGTTACATCAGCGTACAATGAGATCTTGATCAGATGGGTCAATGGGCTGAGGAGTGGCAGATGAAGTTTAATTTAGACAAACGTGAGATGCTGCATTTTGGAAAAGCAAATCAGAGAACACTTATACACTTAATGGTAAGGTTCTGGGGAGTGTTGCTGAACAAAGAGACCTTGGAGTGCAGGTTCATTGCTCCTTGAAAGTGGAGTCGCAGGTAGATAGGATATTGAAGAAAGTTTTTAATATGCTTTCCTTTGTTGGTCAGAGCATCGAGTATAGGAGTTGGGAGGTCATGTTGTGGCTGTACAGGATGTTGGTGAGGCCACTTTTGGAATATTGCATGCAATTCTGATGTCCTTCCTATCAGAGAGATGTTGAGAAACTTGAAAGGGTTCAGAAAAGATTTACAAGCATGTTGCCAAGTTTGGAGGATTTAAGCTACAGGGAGAGGCTGAACAGGCTGGGAATGTTTCCCTGGAGCATCAGAGGCTGAGGAGTGACCTTATAGAAGTTTATAAAATCATGAGGGGCATGGATAGGATAAATAGACAAGGTCTTTTCCTTGGGGTCGGGGAGTCCAGAACTCGAGGACATATGTTTAGAGAGAGGAAAGATATAAAAGGGACCTAAGAGGCAACCTTTTCAGAGGAAGGAGCTGCCAGAGGAAGTGTTGGTGGCTGATACAATTATAGCATTTAAAAAGACATCTTGATGGGTATATGAATAGGAAGCGTTTAGAGAGATAGGGCCAAGTGCTGGCAAATGGGACTAGATTAGGTTAGGATATCTGGTCAGCATGGACAAGTTGGACTGAAGGGCCTGTTTCCGTGCTGGACATCTCTGACTCTCTGATTCTATGGCTGATAAGTTTCTCTCCCCCATTCTCCCGCTTTCTCCCCATAACCCCTGATCCCATGATCCTCAAGACCCTGTCTATCTTAGTCTTAAATATACTCAATGACCTGGGCTCCACAGACTTCTGTGGCAGTGAATTCCATAGATTCACTACTCTTCGGCTGAAGAAGTTTCTTCTTTTCTCCTTTCTAACAGATCTTCCCTGAGATGATGCCCTTGGGTCCCAGTTTCTCCTACCAACGGAAACATCTTCCAACATCTACTCTGTCCAGGCCATTCAGTATTCTGTATGTTTCAATTAGATCCCCCGCCCTCAATCCTTCTAAATACCATCAGGTATAGACCCAGGGTCCTCAAATGTTCCTCATATGTTACATTTTTCATTCCTGGGACCATCCTCATCTGAACATGCTCCAGGTTCAGTACATCCTTCCTGAGATATGGGACCAAAGGTTATTCACAATACTGTAAATGTGGCCTGACCAGAGCATTATAGATCCTCAGAAGTACATCCCTATTTTTATATTCAAGTGCACAAAATAAATGCCATCATTGCATTTGCCTTCCTAACTGCTGACTCAATCCATAAGTTTACCTTGAGAGAATCCTGGATTTGCACTCCCACGTCTCTTTGCACTTCAGGCTTCTGAATTTTCTCCCCATTTAGAACATAGTCCATGCCTCTATTCTTCCGAGCAAAGTACATGCCCACACATTTCCACATTGTATTTCATCTGCCACTTCTTTGCCCACTCTCCTAAATTGTCTAAACCCTTCTGAGGACTCTCTGCCTCCTCAATGCTACCTGTCCCTTTACCTATCTTTGTATCATCTGCAATCTTAGCCAGAATGCCCTCAGTTCCTTCATCCAGATCGTTAATGTATAAGGTGAAAAGTTGAGCCTTGCAGATCACCACTTATCACTGGCTGAGAAGGATCCTTAAATCCCCACTCTCTGCTTCCTGCCAGACAGCCAAGCTTTTCTCCATGCTAGCACCTTGTCTCTGGCCCCTTGGGTCCTTATCTTACTCAGCAGCCTCCTGTGCAGCACCTTGTCAAAGGCCCTCTTGAAGTCCAGGTAGATAACATCTATTGGCTCTTCTGAGACTAACCTACTCTTTACGTCCTCAGAGAATTTTAGCAGATTTGACAGGCATGACCTCCCCTTAATGAAACCATGCAGACTTTCCCCTTTTTTATCATATGCTTCCAATTGTTCAGAAACCTCATCCTTCACAATGGATTCCAGGATCCTACCCATGACCGAGGTTAAGCTAATTGGTCTGTAATTTTCCATTTTTTGCCTGACTCCCTTTTTAAGCAGGGGCGTCACAATAGTGATCTTCCAGTTCTCTGGGACCCTTCCTGATTCTAGCCATTCCTGAAAGATCACCATTAACACCTCCACTATATCTTCAGCTATCTCCCTTAGAACTCTGGGATATAATCCATCTGGTCCAGGTGATTTATCCACCTTCAGCTATTCAGTTTTTCTTGCATTTTCTCCTTGCTGATGGCCACCATTTTGGGATATTACTTGTGTCTTCCACTATGAAGACTGACACAAATTAATTATTCAGTTCCTCAGCCATTTCCTTATTCCCCACTTCTATCCTTCCAGCACTATTTTCCAGTGGCCCAATATCTACCTTTGCCTCTCTTTTGCCCTTTATATATCTAAAGAAACTCTTACAGTCTTCTTTTATATTACTGGCTAGCTTACCTTCATATTTAATGTACTCCCTCCTTTTTTTTTTGTTGTTCTCTGTTGGTCTTTGTAAGCTTCCCAATCCTCTGGTTTCCCACTGCCCTTTGCCATGTTACACTATAGACTTTTTCTTTTGCTTTTATGCTATTCCTGACTTCCCTCATCAGCCATGGTTGCCTCATCCTCCCTGTACCATGCTTCTTCTTCCGCATAAACCTGGTAAATTGACTCTCCAAACACTGGGTCATTCACTATTACATTGTGATTTTGATGGGGGAAAATCTGGAGATCAGACAGAACCTGTTGACTAGCATTTTAGCCTCCAGCACTCAAACAGAATCACAGAGGAGAGCAAAATATGCCATTTCAAAGTAGATGGAGACTTTTTCATAAAGTTAATAGGTGTACTAGACTCTTGATGTCAAAACTGAAATACCACAGTCAACAAGATTGCGGATTTGGCAGAAAACTGACAGGATCCTAGTCAAAGCACTTTCCCTTCTCCTTATTCCTCGTGCTATAAATATACCTGTGTAGGAGTTGGACAAAATAATGAGCTAAGTCTGGAGTCATTTTTAAAACTGCAGGAGCTCAGACTTAACACAGCCTGTTATGGACCCTAATTACAACTCTTTAATTTCATTCTAAAATTTAGAACTTCTGTCTTTCCAACTCATCCCGTCTCCAGTTAATTGGATACTGGCATTCCCAGTCTTTGTTTAAATGCTTTGGAACTGTTTTTCTAAAGTGCGACTGTGGTCATTTTCTGGCAGAAAATAGAGAACTATTTTCTCTTAACCACAAAGGAATGAAAGCCCCCTCTACTGGCAGAGTGTGGCAACTCAACAAAACCCACCAACTAGCAGCAGCATTTATACACACCCTTTAACGAAATAAAAGTATTTCACTGCAGTATTATAAAAACAATGACACCAAGTCCTAATAGAAAATATTTGACTATTTGACAGTAAGTAGGCTTTGAGGAGCATCTTACACGGTGGGAAAGAGTGGGACGGGTTGGAGGGCAAAGGTTAGTGATGTTCCATAGTTACACCGGCACCACTCCCCACCTTTTCCTCCGCTACATTGATGACTGCATCAGCGCCACCTCATGCTCCCGTGAGGAGGTTGAACAGTTCATCAACCTCACCAACACATTTCACCCCAACCTTATATTCACCTGGACTATCTCTGACACCTCTCTCCCCTTCCTGGACCTCTCCATCTCCATCAACGATGACAAACTCAACATTGACATTTTCAAGAGACCCACCGACTCCCACAGTTACCTGGGTTACACCTCCTCTCACTCTACCTCCTGCAAAACTGCTATCCCGTCTTCCCAATTCCTCCACCTCCGCCGCATCTCCTCCCAAGAGGACCAGTTCCACCACAGAACACACCAGATGGCCTCTTTTTTTCAAGACTGCAATTTCCCCTCCCACGTGGTTGAAGCCACCCTCCAACATATATCGTCCACATCCCGCACCTCCGCCCTCGAACCCCACCCCTCCAAACGCAACAAGGACAGAACCCTCCTAGTCTTCACCTTCCACCCCACCATCCTCTGCATAAATTGTATCATCCACCGACATTTCTGCCACCTCCAAACAGACCCCACCACCAGGGATATATTTCCCTCCCCATCCTATCTGCAAAGACTGTTCCTCCGTGACTACCTGGTCAGGTCCATGCCCCCCCCAACAACCCACCCTCCCCTCCTGGCACCTTTGTCTACCACCGCAGGAATTGCAAAACCTCTGCCCACACCTCTCCCGACCTCCGTCCAAGGCCCCAAAGGGGCCTTCCACATCCATCAAAGTTTCACCTGCACTTTCACACGTCATTTATTGTATCCATTGCTGCTGATGTGGTCTCCTCTACATTGGGGAGTCTGGATGACTTCTCACAGAGTGCTTCAGGGAACATCTCTGGGACACGTGCAACAATCAACACCCCCCCCCCCCTTCCATGGTCGAACATTTCAACTCCCCCTCCCACTCTGCCGAGGACATGCAGGTTCTGGGCTTCCTCCACAACCACTCCCTCACCACACGACGCCTGGAGGAAGAACGCCTCATCTTCTGCCTCAGGACCCTTCAACCCCAGGGCGTCAATGTGGACTTCACCAGCTTCCTCATTTCCCCTCCCCCCACCTTACCCCAGTTCCAAACTTCCAGCTCAGCACCATCCTCATGACCTGTTCCACCTGTCAATCTTCCTTCCCACTTACTCCCTCCACCCTCCTCTCCGACCCATCACCTTTGCCCCCACCTCCATCCACCTATTGCTCTCAGCTACCTTCTCCCAGCTCCACTCCCCTCCCATTTACCTCTCCACCCCCGAGGTTTCCAGCCTCATTCCTGATGAAAGACTTTTGCCCGAAACGTCAATTTTCCTGCTCGTCAGATGCTGCCTGACCTATACTTTTTCAGCACCACTCTAATCTCCAGCATCTCCAGCACCCACTTCTGCCAAATGATGGATTATTTTCAGAATTTAGCGCCTAGGCAACAAAAGATATGACATTAAATAGTAAACAATTAGTCAGGATGCTCAAGAGGCCAGAATTAGAAGATAACAGATAAATTAGAGGGTTACAATGCTGGAGGAGATGACAGCAATAGCAGCAATTTGGGGCACTATCGTGTAAAAACTGAAAAACAGGGATCAGAATTTCAAAATTGAGGTATTGCTTAACAAGAGCTGAATCGATCAGTGAGCACAAGGGTGATTCACGAACAGGACTTGGTAAGAGTTACATAAAAGACAACAGAACATTGAGATGTTGACCTTTAGAAGGTAGAAGCAGTCCTGAGTTAGAGTCATCAGGTTTGGAGGGAAACTGCCAAGATAATCATGTTTCTCTCTCTGCACAACTACTGTTTGACCTATGGAGTGTTTCCATCAATTTCTATTTTTTCTTGCAAGGATAGAATTGCTGTGGCACTGTATTTTATTTCCCTAATTACAAAGCCAAGTATGCCACACGCATTCTTAACTCTCTTATTACTGGCTTGAAGATAGGAGACAGAGGATGGTGTTGCACCTAGCACAGTGTGTTTTAACTCTTACACCGGCAAAAGAACTGTGAGTCGACTCTTAATAAAAAAAATATTTACTTATTTAACACAATTAATGTTATAACAATAAAATACACTATAAACTAACAATTTACTCTACAAATCTATGCTGTGCTTTAACTTAACTCTGGATCATCATCTACCACATACTAGAACTTGGCCAAGCTCCATGTGGCAATGTCATCTAGTCTTGTTCCTATGGTCTCAGGGGTGTTTCCTCTTCTCGGTGGTTATTCAGCATGGTGTTGTGGCAATTCTTATACCTGAAAGTCTTGGCTTCCTTTTGGGAGGGTCTTCACTGTTCACCAACAGATCAACCAGGCTAGATCACCCTGATTGATCGGACCCAACCAGGCATTGGCATGTTGATGGCAGGGTGGTCCTTAGGCATCCATTCCTGGAGGTGCTGGGCGCATGTAGCCTCCTCCAAATAAGGGTGTGAGGCGCTCCCGTGTCTGGTATACACCTCAATATTTCTGATCACCATGAGGATAATACTCCATTGACTCCATTCAAACCCAAATTTGGAGGATCTGCAGCTACCAGGTTTGTTGCAAAGTGTCTGTTGGTAGCTGCAGCCTGTCTGGATTCTGCAGCATGTTGATTAGCACGGTCACTTTGGTTAAGGTTGGTTTCCATTTCCCAACATGCTTTAGTTGGCATCCATTTTTCACCAAATCCATCATAAACATTATCATTTGGGAGGCCCATTCTGCCACACAGGGTTGCTTTTCAGGTTGGAGGCCTGTGACCATTCAAGTGCCACAAGGATCGGTGCTCGGTCCACCGCTTTCTGTCATTTATATAAATGATTTGAATGTGAACATAGCAGATATGGTTAGTAAGTTTGCAGATGACAACAAAATTGGTGGTATAGTGGACAGAGAAGGTTACCTCAGAGTACAACAGGATCCTGATCAAATGAAGTTTATATTAGAGAAATGCAAGGTGCTGCATTTTGGAAAGGCAAATCAGAGCAGGACTTATACACTAAATAGTAAGGTCCTGGGGAGTGCTGCTGAATAAAAAGATCTTGGAGTGCAGGTTCATAGTTCCTTTAAAATGGAGTCCCACATCGATAGGATAGTGAAGAAGACATTTGGATTGCTTGCCTTTATTGGTCAGAGCATTGAGTATAGGAGTTGAGAGGTCATGTTGCAGTTGAACATTGGTTATGGCAATGTTTGGAATACTACATGCAATTCTGGTCTCCCTGCTATAGGAAAGATGTTATGAAACTTGAAATGGTTCAGAAAAGATATACAAGGATGTTGCCAGGGTTGGAGGGTTTAAGTTATAGGGAGAGGCTGAATAGGCAGGGGCTATTTCCCTTGGAGTGTCAGAGGCTGAGGGGTGATCTTATAGAGGCTTATATCATGAGGAGCATAGGTAGGGTGAACAGACAAGGTCTTTTCCATGGGTTGGGTGAGTCCAAAACTAGAATGCAAAGATTTAAGCTGAGAGGGGAAAGCTTTAACAGGGACCCAAGGGGCAAAATTTTCCCACAGAGGGTGGTACATGGAATGAGCTGTCAGAGGAGTTGGTGAGGGTTGGTACAATTACAACATTTAAAAGGCATGATTTGGAGATGCTGGTGTTGAACTGGGGTGTACAAAGTCAAAAATGACACAACACCAGGTTATAGTCCAATGGGTTTATTTGGAAATACTAGCTTTTGAAGCGCTGCTCCTTCATTGGGTGGTTGTGGAGAATAAGATCATCAGACACAGAATTTATAGCAAAAGTTTACAGCGTGATGTAACTGAAATCATATATTGAAAAAGACCTGGATTGTTTGTTAAGTTTCTCATCTTTTAGAATGAACATGTTGGTTTCAGTTCTTTAAAAAAGTTCTGCGATTTACATATGAAAGTTACATTCTCAAGTGAACTTTAACATTTGGTGTCATGTTGGCCCAGATAATGTATTGAAGTTGTAAGATGGCCTGCGTGAGACTGTCTGTGTCACAATATTCAGATTGATTCTAATTTAATAAATGAATTTACAGAAGCTTACATAGATTCATGCAATGTTTGAGAAAAATATAATGTAATTCTGCAAGTACAAATTCACCCCAGACACTTATATGTGTGTAAAAGGATTTTGCTGCACTTTGGATGTTACCTGAACTGCTGTGCTCTTCCAGCACCACTATTCCAGAAATGTATATGTGTGTGTCTGTGTGTGTGTATGTGTATATAAACATGTGGGTTTGGGAGGGTGGGGTTATGAGTGTCTATACGTGTGTAAGTGTGAAGGTAAAGGAGTATAAGTCTGTGAGAGAGTGCGTGTGCGCGTGTGATTGTGGGAGTGTATGTATGAGCGCATGAGAGAAAGCTTGTGTGTGAGACAGTGTATGTGTCTGTAGGTGTGTGTGTGTGTGTAGGAGTGTCTGTGTCTGTGTGAGTGTGAGTATTGGCATTGGGATCACCTACAGTGTGACATGAACCCAAGGTCCCGTTTGAGGCCATCCCCATGGGTACCGAACTTGCCTATCAGCCTCTGCTCAGCCACTTTGCATGTTGCCTGTCCCAAAGTCCGCCTTGGAGGATGGTCACTTGAAGGTCCAAGGTCGAATGTCCTACCCACTGAAGTGTTCTCCGACTGCGGTGTCCATTCATCTGTTGCCATAGCCTTTGCTCGGTCTCGCCAATGTACCATGCCTCAGAGCATCCTTGCCTGCAGCGTATGAGATAGACAATGTTGGCCAAGTCACATGAGTACCTACCACGTACACGGTGGGAGGTGTCCCCATGCGTAATGGTGGTATCCATGTCGACACTCTGACACATCTTGCAGCATCTACTGTAACAAGGTTGTATGGTATGGTCCTGAAAGCTGGGCAGTTTGCTACGAACAATGATCTGTTTGAGGTTGGCAGTTCTTTAAAAAGGTGAGAAGTGAAGGCGTGGTGAAGGTCTTGGTAAGATGCTCATCCTCACTGATAACGTGTTTTGGCTGTGAAGAAGATGGTGTAGTTTTTTGGCTCTTGGGAAGTGCTGGACAACAAAGGGGACCACAGTAGCTCAGTGGTTAGCATTGCTGCCTCACAGCACCAGGGTCCCAGGTTTGATTCCAGCCTTGGGTGACTGTATGTGTGGAGTTTGCACATTCTCCCCGTATCTGCGTGGGTTTCCTCCGGGTGCTCCGGTTTCCTCCCACAATCCAAAGATGTGTAGGTCAGGTGAATTGACCACGCTAAATCGCCCATAGTGTTAGGTGCATTAGTCAGAGGAAATGGGTCTGGATGGGTTACTCTTCAGAGGGTCAGTGTGGACTGGTTGGGCCGAAGGGCCTTTTTCCACACTGTAGGGAATCTAATCTAATCTATTGGTTGCAGCTAGTGTCTGTCTCCTGAGGATGTCATGACGGTTCCTTGCTGTGGCACGTTGGAACTGGCAGTCGATGAGTTGAGCATCGTACCCCGTTCTTATGAGAACATCCTTGAGTACTTCCAAGTGCCTGTCACGTTCCTGCTCATCTGAACAGATCCTGTGTATGCGTAGGGCATGTCCATAGGGAATAGCCATCTTAGTATGTTTGAGGTGGATGCTGGAGAAGTGTAGCATTGTGAAGTTATATGTTTGCAGTAGAGAGAAGAATGAAACAGATAATAGAAGTTCAATCAAGACTTCTTCTCTATGTAGGACCTCCAACCAACACTATACACTAGGTACATTGGCGATATTTTCTTCCTCTTGACTCATGGCAAAGTATCACTGAATATCAATGGGTTTCATCCCACCATCAAACTCACCATGGACTACTCTGTACTATCTGTCTCATTCTTGGACACATGCATCTCCATCAAGGATGGGCACCTCAGCACCTCACTCTACCGCAAACCCATGGATAACCTCACGATGCTACACTTCTCCAGCTTCCACACAAAACATATTAAAACAGCCACCCCTATGAAAAAGCCCTACGCATACACAGGGTCTGTTCAGATGAGGAGGAACATGACGGGCACCTGGAAGTACTCAAAGATGCCCTCATAAGAATGGGGTACGATGCTCAACTCATCAACCGCCAGTTCTGACGTGCCATAGCGAGAAACCATCACTTCATTTTGCTTCATCACTGATTATATTTAAGGTACATATTTATATTTACATTGAATCATAACCTTGTAGCTAGGCATTCTAACTCCATTTCATAATCTACAAAATTCTAAATTCCAAGAAATGACTTGCTGGTCAAGGCATTTGGATTGGAGAGGTTTCATAATACTTCTATTATCCTTTCAGTTAGCAAATGTTAAGGATGTGTTAGTAGTATTTCTGTGCTTTCATCTTCTTTCTCCTTCATTAGGTAATTATTCTACACTTGTATGTTCTTACAACAGTTGACCGAGTGTCAAAATAATTCGTGGGCAATTTTGAATGAACTGAAGGCATTTCTATCTTATGCAATTTAAGAATTTAATTACTTTATACATAAATTCACTAATTCATAAATAATGAAAAACAATTAAGTTTTCAAAACAAAATAAAGTAACCGAGGTAGATTTATCCAAAACGTTGCACTCAATTGGAACCTTGTCTTTCCCTAAGGGCAAACATTGTCAAGCATGAGATTTACAAAAAAAAACTAATTCTAAAGATGGAATGCCAACATTCGCTGTCTATCTTTATTTGTCCAGACTGTATGACTTGATAGTATAAAGTGGGGCGTTAAGAGCCAATGCTGTTGACCTGAAGTTACCAAAATAGTTTTAAGGATTGAAGATGTCATTTCTTCAAGGGTATTAGTGAATCTGAATTTTTTTAAACAACAATCTGGTAGCTTCACAGTCAATTTTACTGCATTTTCCAGTTTTGAGTCAGCAAATACAAACATAATAATTAAGACAGGAGTAATTCAGCCCCTCAAGCCTCCTCCACCACTTAATACAATCATGGCTGATCTCATCTCGGCCTCAATTCCACTTTCCTGCCCATTCTCACCCGCAAACCCATTACTAATTAAAAATGTGTCTACTTAAACTTATTCAATGTCCCAACCTCAATCACACTGAGGTAGTGAATTCCAGATTAGGACACTTTGAGAGGAAGACTTTTTCCTTATGTGTATTAGATCTACTACCCTTTATCCTAAAACTATGATCTGTCATTCTAGATTCCCCCACAAGCAAACATCCTCTCTACATCTTTGTTTCATCTCAATCAGATCTCTTCTCATCTTCTAAACTTCAGAGTGTAGGCCTAAACTGCTCAATCTCTCTTCATTGCACAAACATCCTCTGAATTGCAACTACATCCCTCATCAAAAAAGGGGACAAAAATTGTACACTAATTTAAACTCTCAAATTGTGATGGGAAGATATAAAACTTTCTGCATCACTAGCCCAGAACAGACAGTATCATTAAAAAAATGTTCAATACCTTGGGGATTGATTAGTTTATTTAATTGATCACAAGTCAATGCAAATGGGATTTCGAATGAGGCCACATTACTTTAAATGTTTATAAAGTTATATTGATAAAACATCTCCCATTACTGCGATAAAACTCTCTACTTTTTTGCCTTCTGGGCTACCACTATCACATACATCCTCCTTGGGATTGCACTGTTTCTAGGATTCTGTGGCTTGCTTTGTGCATGTGCTTTAGGTAGGATACTGAGCATCAGGCAAATAAGCAGTTGAATTTTGGCTGAAGAAATCTTGTTTAGTTTTTTGTGGGGGGGGGGGGAGAAATGATCTGCTCACTGTCAAATATGCATGCCTACTGTGGGTGAAATTTGGTTGAACTCATTAGCAGTGCATGTGTAGACTTTTTTATTTAAAGCTGAAAACACTTCTTTCTAGTTGAAAATGTGTTGCTGGTTAAAGCACAGCAGGTCAGGCAGCATCCAAGGAACAGGAAATTCGACGTTTCGGGCATAAGCCCTTCATCAGACTTTAACACTTCTTTCTACACTACTTTCATTCTATGCTCATAGAAGTAAACTGTGCTTTGTACATAACTCTGAAACCAATAGGTGTTTTTAAAAGTTGGATGTAAAATTTCTAATATAAGCATGACTTGATTAAAAAAAATGTTTATAAAGTAAATTAATGCCATCAAAATACAGACGAATGAGGGCTGAGGAAGGTGGGGGTGGCACAACACAGCGACCTGACAGCACCAGGGACCCAGGTTCGATTCCACCTTCAGGCGACTGTCTGTGAAGAGTTGGCACATTGTGTCCGCCCACACTCCAAAGATGTGTAAATGAGGTGGATTGGTTTAGGGATAGGGCGGGACATTCTTCAGAGGGTCGGTGTTGATGGGCTGAGTGGCCTGCTTCCATGATCTGTAGTATGAAAGGATTTTTTTTGGACTGTATGTATTATTTTATGTGAATAAGGTGGTAATGACGACTAAATCTGTATTTTAAAGATATTTCTATCTCAGGGGTTGTTGAAGATAACAATTTACCTCAGGAGGCGGTGACATCGAGAATATTCTGAGGGGGTGGCGGGGCACAAACCAACCCTTCCAATCAACCGCCAGGAGAACAATAAAGTCTTGTTGCTGAGGGGCGGGGAACAATAAAGTCTTGTTGCTGAGGGGCGGGGAACAATAAAGTCTTGTTGCTGAGGGGCAGGGAACAATAAAGTCTTGTTGCTGAGGGGCGGGGAACAATAAAGTCTTGTTGTTCAATGGTGGAGAACAATAAAGACAGGACGTTGAGGGGCGGGGCCTCCAGCCCGCTGTGGGAGTAATAAAGTTTTGTTGTGGTTGTCAGGTACAAGATGGCGGCGGAGCTACGGCCGCCTCTGATCCTCGATCCTGAGTCTGAGGGAGACAGCGCCGAGGGGGAGGACATCTTCACCGGCAGCGTGAGTCTGTCCAGCCGCCGTGAGCTTCCCCCTGAGCTGGGGGTAGGGAGCGAGGTCCCTGCGGTTTGGGGGAAAAACCAGGAAGAAATGAAGAGGGGGCGGAGGGTGGATGGTGCGAAAAGGAGAGTGTGACTTTTAAAGAGGGAAGAGGGGAGAGGGGGTGGGGTAGAAGGTGGGGTAGAGTGGGGAGAAGAGGGAAGAGGGGAGAGGGGGTGGGGTAGAAGGTGGGGTAGAGTGGGGAGAAGAGGGTAGAGGGGGTGGGGGAGAGATGGTGGAAGGGTGAGGGCAAAGTGAGGAACCTAGAGGGGTGTGGAAAGTTGGGGAGATAAGTGTTTGGGTGGAAAGGGAGGAGGAGGCTGTGGGTTTGGAGTGGGGGCAAGGAATGCGGTTTGAGACTGGAGTGAACGGAAGAATGGAGATGTTCTCTGGTCTTGGGATAGTGGTGAACAAACCCCTTGTATTGGGGCAAGTGAGGAGTGGAGGGTGTTTGCAAGCTTCCTGAGGTAAAGGGCTGTTGGAGTGTGTGGGTTGTCAGTTGCAATTGTCAGTATGTTGTGACTGTCACGCCAAAGGAAAGTTTGATCTGGTTTTCACCACCAAATTTGGGGACACTCTGTTCCCCAGAGCTTTACATTGCTGTTGCTTTGCACAGGGAAGCGATAAATGCCATTGGGGAAATATGCCACTAAAGGCTGCAATTTAGTCCATGAAGTTTTCCTGTGAAACAAACCAATTGGAACTATTTTCCCCTGTTCTATCCCTGAACTGCTGAAAATTTGTCACTTGTCTATCTGATTTTGTTTTGGAATAATTCATTGCCTCTGCTTCCAACTTTATGCTATCCTCATAACTCTGCACACCATAGATAATCAGTTTGTCAATCTCTACTTGAAATAATTTTAAAGTGTGGAAAATTCCAAAGTTTCTCAACTCTTCCAGTTCAAAAAAAATTCTTATCCTGGTCTTATGACATTGCCCTTATTTTTAAGTTGTGCCCAATGGTTATAGACCCTCAAAGTAGGGGTAACATCTTGTCTATGTCTACCCTGTCTCTTTAAGTGTTTTGTAGTTTTCAATTAGATTGTCCCTCCTTCAAAACTGTAGAGAATACAGGACCTGTACCCCATCACTCTGACCACACCTGTTGTACCTGCATAGTCTTCAATGCCTTATTGACAAGGGCATCCAAGTTCCTTTGTTCATCTACACTTTTCAACCACTCATCACTTAACAAAATAGTTGGTCCAACACATTGGTCCTTTGGGACAAATATGTCCTGTTGCCTTTTTTTTGCATTGCATGTGACTCTTAGCACCATTGATCAGACCAGTGTCAGGGATTGCTCACTGGGATCTGTTTAAAGTCATGTAATACCACTTCATGCTGCATGCATGTTTGATATTGGTGTTCATGGATTTATAGCTTGCCTGCTGCTGTATTACTTGAACATTGCTTTGTCTTTTGTCAAGCCCAGGTGTACTTAGGCCAGGTTCATCCTCTGGTGCAAACCTTTGCCAATAGCCAGGTAATTGTGCAGGTGACACCTCAATGCGCTTTGATTGTGAAATTTACAAATTTGGACTTGTGCATGAGTGGATTGACATCTCCAACCTTTCTGGCAAGATCCCTTAAAAACAAATGCAAAATATTCATACTTCAGTCAGACTACACTTTTGGCCAAATTGTAACTTTCCACATACGGTTTTTAAATTGTTAGCATAGATTACACTCTCAACTAGACCACAGTGAAGTACAGAGCAGGAAGTTCGACATTTCGGGCATAAGCCCTTCTTCCTGAAGAAGGGCTTATGCCCGAAATGTCGAATCTCCTGTTCCTTGGATGCTGCCTGACCTGCGCTTTTCCGGCAACACATTTTCAGCTCTGATCTCCAGCATCTGTAGACCTCACTTTCTCCACAGTGAAGTACAGACCAATTTTAAAAATGCTAAGTTGTCCACAGCTGTAACAGGAATATCAAGTTCAAAAACAAGTTGCTGGAAAAGCTCTGGGTTCTGAGGAAGAGTCGTTTGACCTAGAACGCTAAGGCTGGTTTCTCTCAACTGCTGCCAGACCTGCTGAGCTTTTCCAGCCTCTTCTGTTTTTGTTTCTGGATTTACAGCATCTGCAGTGCTTTCAGCTTTTTTTTTAAAAGAAAAATCAGGTTGTTGCTACAGCAGTGCTGTATAGTCCCAGGCTTTCAGATATTCCCTTCCACCTTGATCTTCATGACTATCTGAAAGACTTCAAGCATGCTCGTTATGGAACAGACCAGGCACCCTAAAAATATAGTAAGAAACCTCTTCACTTAGTTTAAAGGTAAACGTGAGGTGCTGTGCTCCAGATGCAATTTGATTGGTCAAACTACTGTTAAGCAAAACACAATTTAATTAAAATGCCAGTTAAAATACAGCAAAAGAAAGATAAACTTGGAATAACGTAACTATTGGAAAAATCTACAGAACAGTAGATGCAGTAATTATTACTAATTAACTGTTTCAATAAAGTACATCCCATAAGCACACCCTTGGCAAAAGGTACATTCAGAACAGATGCTCATGCATAATCCTATCAAGAGATGCATGCAGCCCCTCCTCCCTCCCCATCTAAAGCAAACCTGTAAAATCCTTGGTCTTTGTGTCTTAACACACTTGTGCTTCTATTGTTTCAACTTTTAAAAAATCAACACCCAAGGTTTCAGAAGTTGTTTATCTTCTGAGTCTGCATGTTGCCTTCCCCCAGTTCTTTCTAGAAAAAAACCCAGGACCTATTAAAGCCACAGCATCATTACATTCTCCATTTTCTTCAAATGTTGATTTGAAATGAGCCTTGAATTTGGAGAAGTAAATGATGCACTTCTCCTTCAGCTTCTGCACTTCAATCATTTAGAAATAATTTTTTTTTGTTTCTTCTCTTAAACAGTTCCTGCACTTGTCACCCATGGTTGAATTTGTTTTTGTTCCGCCATCAAACAATGTAAATTTAAAATGGCATCTATTGGGTACTATAGCAATACATTTTAAAGGGACAGTAAATGAATCCAAAATATTACAATAATTCTTCAAAGACCTTCCAAAGCCTCTGTGCAGTCATACCTTTTGATGTACTTTCCCAATCCCGCTCAACCAGCGTGTCTCGTGCCTTCATAATCTTCCGCATTCAAATGCAACACCTTTGCTTTAAATTGAACTACCTCGCTTTTAAACTAAAAGTAATATTCTATCATGCTGTCACTCATCCCTAAAGGTTTTTTACAATTATCCCTTTTGCATTTGTATAATGCTGGATTCAAAATAACCTGTCCTCTAGTTAGCTTATCATGATGTCTTTCTAGAAAGCCATCACTAAGACACTTCAGAAACTTGTCCTTCACAGTTTTTGTGCTCAGTTGACTTTCCTGGTCTCTGTCAAATTAGGCACAATGTCTCTTGTTTATTTGTGTGCATGGTTTTTAAATGTCATATCAAAAGGATGGCACCTGACTGAGCAATCATTACAAACAATGAATCTTTGAGTAGTCGTCATTGAAAGTTTCTGTGATGCGTAGGACCTTTCAACTTCAGGGAATCATAAAGCATTCTTAGTGGGGGGGAAAGAAGTAATATTAGCAAGGGGGAGATCCAGACATTTGACTCAGTGGCCTTTACAAACAAAGTAAAGTAGTCATAGAAAGGTTAAAGCTCAACATCTGTTTAGTTGCTGGTCATGCACGGTAGCAATGTTATCTGCACGGTAGCAATCGATATTGATAAGGGGAGACGATGGCCTAGTGTTATTATTGTTGGACTGTTAATCTAGAAACCCAGGATTATCTAAGATTCCTGCATTGTACATACTACGAGCTTCTCTCCTCTCCTGATTTGTATTGTGTATTACATTACCGCTACTATTTGGTAACCTATCGATGACGCCGCCAGTCTGTACTAACCTTTGCTATTTTCTTGCTTTCCACCCAAACTGATTTGCTTACTAATATACTGATCCTATTTTGTATCATCAGTACAACTCCATGTCCTTCTGTCCTTCCTAAATTTCAGATAGCTGAAATATTCAGTTCCTAGTATTGGTTGTCACGCAGCGATGTTTCTGTAATGGCAACTATATCACAGTCACTTGCCTTGTTTGTGCTTTTGTATTTCTATCTTGTTGGAAATACTGTGAGCATTTGAATAAAGTGGAATATACTTGAAATTGTCTTCCAGGTGACCATGAAGAAAGATTAAGGTGGTTAAGGAATATCTGTGACAACCTGGGACTTGACTTTGTCTTTTTCAAATAATTCTGTATTTGGGATATACTCGATTCTTGGCTTTTTTTTTCTCCTCTTTTGAGTTTCTCTCATGGCATTTCTACTTTCAGTTTAACTCTCTTACTCTTCAGATTTTTTTGAACCAAATTGTCTCTCGATTATATCGATTGTCAGTCATCATGGCTGGTGGATTTCCAAAATTCTGAAACAAATGAACTTTGCATTTTGTTCCAATTTCTTTCATGATCTTCCTTCAGTTTGTCACAAGGTGAACACTTAAAATTTTAAATTTAAAAATTAATTTGTTCATGAAATGAGGGTGTCATTGGCTAGGACAACATTTTGTACACAACTATCCCCTGGACAACTAAGGATAAATGTCAACCACGTTGTGGGTCTGGAGCCAGATGTAAGCCAGATCAGGTAAGG
This sequence comes from Hemiscyllium ocellatum, assembly GCF_020745735.1. Classification (NCBI taxonomy): domain Eukaryota; kingdom Metazoa; phylum Chordata; class Chondrichthyes; order Orectolobiformes; family Hemiscylliidae; genus Hemiscyllium; species Hemiscyllium ocellatum. The sequence goes on along the minus strand of NC_083442.1, from coordinate 35,384,769 downwards.
ATGACGGTTTCCTTCCCTCAAGGACATTAGTGAATCAGATGGGCTTTTCTGACAGCTAGTTCATTAGACTCTTAATTCTAGATTTTTATTGAATTCAAATTCCACCAACTGCCATGGTGGGATTCAAACCTCGGTCTCCAGAACATTTCCTAGGTCTCTGGATTAACTATCCCAACGATAAAACCACTAGGCTGTCCCCTCCTCTTAACAATATCTATTGCTACTCTGCAGATAACGTTCAGGATAAAAGTGCATGATCAACAACTAACTGAATAGACGTTGAATTTGAAGTTTTCAATGATGACTACACAAAGATCGCTGGGTCAAAATTCAGGAACTCTGCCTTGTGTGTAGCCCTACATTCCATATATTCTCCACGACGACTGGGGATGGGCAATAATTGCTGGCCCAACCAATGGCACCCACAGCCGATGAACACTTTTTTATGAATGCTTTATGATTCCCCTAAATTAAAAGGTTTTGTATATCATTCCAGCCCAGGTACCATTCTTTTGATATGGCATTTAAACTGCACACAAATGATAGACATTGTGTCTAATTTGATAAGAATCCAGTTTCCTTACTATATCCCTCTTTCCCCCAATTCCTGCTGGTTCTAGTCATTCAGATACTGATTAAAAATCACAAGGCTTTACTTCAAAGGGATATGAATAGGAAGGGTTTAGAGGGATATGGGTCCAATGCTGGCAAATGGGACTGGATCAGATTGACCAGACATCCCAATGTGGACAAGTTGGACCGTAGGGTCTGTCTCAGGGGTTTAACTCTGAATCATGTGTGAACCTGAGCCAGAAGCCTTCAGTCCCTGTGCCATTTCTATTTCCTTTCTGGTTGGTTTCAGCAGCCCCTGTCAGGAAAATGACCAGTGATGAAACATCCACTCAGATTGTGACAAGATTACAGTGGATGTTTCTAAGCTTGTGGAAATAAGATGTCTGCCAACAATTTTGTATAGTGGAAGTGACTTGTGACCTTTCTTCCTTGCCATTTAAGTGGCAGTTCTGTTCAGCTGTTGATCCATGGTGATATCTTGGCAGTAAAGGCAATGATGTGAAGGGAGGGATTCCTGTGTATCTGCTGCCCTTCTCTTCTAGATGGAAGTGGTCCTGGATTTGGAAGGTGCTATCTAAGGAGCCTTGGGAATTTCTGCAGTGCTTTTGTAGATGGTACACACTGCAGCTACTGAGTGGTGGTGGAGGGGGGATGGGGATATTTGTGGATGTGACACAAATCAAAAGGCTGTCTTGTCCCAGATAGTGACAAACTTCTTGTGTTGTTGGAGCAGCAGCCATCCAGTCAAGTGGGGATTATTCCATAGATGGTGGATAGTCTTTGGGGAGTTCAGGGAGTTACTTACTGCAATATTCCTAGCCACTGTTTGTGGACAGTCCAGTTGTGTTTCTGGTCAATGATAACCCCTAAGATGTTGATAGCAGAGGATTCTGTAATGGTTAACCCCATTGAATGGTCAAGGGGCAGTTGTTAGGTTATTCTTATTGGTGATTGTCATTGTCTGTCATTTGTGTGGTATGGATGTTACTTGCCACTTATATCTTACAGGATCCAGCTGCTGAATGTAAGCAAGATATTTGAACTTGAACAAGAGATCACTCGTTCAGACTTAAATTCAATTCCTGTGTAATAAGAATGCAGATGCTGATCTTAGATTTGTAATGTTGTTAACAAAGAATCATGAAATTAGGAAGAATCATCATTGAACATGAGAATGTTAATGAAGTTGGCTGCACCCATAAGTTTAATTGTCCATCAGCTGGTCTGCATGGTGGTTCCTCAGAGTTTTGTCATTTGTGACGGATTGGAGCAAAGTGGGCAGATGGGTGGGAATTGGAACAAGGCTCCCTTGTCTTTACTGTTGTGTCAGACCTCAGGCTCTGGAGTTCATGTTGAGGATTCCCAGGACCATTCGCTCCTGACTACATATGACCTTCAGCTATGAAACAACAAAACAAGCAAAAGTGAAAGGGATTAAAAAATCCTTGCCATGCATTGTCTCTACCCCGCACACTCTAAAGTTAATTAGCATGTTCAATATTTCTTTTTTCATAGAACTGTGTGCAGGGTTATGGGGTGAATGCAGATAAATGTAATTCCTCTACTGCACAAGGAAGTGAATTTATCAGCTGCAAAGATTGATTTTGTTCCCATCCTACATCCTCTTTGATTATAGCCCAACGTCCTGTACTGATGGTGACCTCCTGTGCTACAGCTACACTTTTTTTACTTGGCAAATCTATCCCTACTTTGAGCTGATCTGTTTGTGTCCACACTACACATTTCCCATGGTGGGATTTGTATGAATTATGGTACACATCTTGGTTTACATCAGACTCTATAGTAGACCAGATTTCAGAGCTTGGGTGTGTCTAGTAAAGTGGAGGAGGAATTATGCTAGTCAGAGCCTGCTGTTGCATGCAATCATTTAGGTAGGTCTCATTTTGGAGGCTTGGCTTAACAGGATTTGAATCAAACTACTCTCGTCTTGAAATTTAACCATCGTTGCTGGGATCCCAGTCTTGCTAATGGCTAGAGTTGTACTGTGTACTTGGTTTCCTTGGGAGACTGGTCCCTTATGTTATTATTATACTTTAAATGATTGTAAGAACATCTTTGTAATGGCAATCTTGACTTGCACTTCTTTTAAAGTAACTTGGCAACTGGAAGTTGCTCCTGTGCTGAAGGGCCTCAACGCTCAGGCAGAGGGGGTTTTATTGTGTTCTATATTGTTCAAATCATGTTAGACAGCCAGATGTTTTTGGTTTTACTTATACTGAAAGTAACTGAATCATCACGTAATGTAGAGGAAGCTGTTGAGTAATATTTTATAGTTGACTACTTTTAAAGATCCTGTCCCTTTGCTGGAGTCAGTTACAAGTGCAATAGCCACATTTTTAAATTACTTGTCATCTTTTTAACTTGTGAACAGTTTGTTGACCGAGCCCATGGTAGGTTTCATAGAAGATCAAATCATGTCTTCAATTCTGATCACCCTTCAAACTATGTCCCACAGGGATTGATACTGGGACTGCAACTGTTTACAATATATATTAATGACTTAGAGGAGAGAAACGCATGTACTACAGCCACATTGTCAGATGACACACAATTGAATGGAAAGGCGGGTTGCAAGAGGGATACTGAATTTACAGGACAATATTAATATTTGGCAAAAAGTTAACAAATTGAGTATAATGTGAGAAAATTGTGAAATTGTTCATTTTGAAATGAAGAATGCAATAACATATTTTAAATGGAAAAAAAACCTGCAGAAAGTTGCAACGCAAGGATTTGGGGATACTTGTCTACAAAAAGTAGAAAGCTAGCACATAGTGCAGCAGGTAATCAGGAAGGGTCATGGGTTGTTGGCCCCTATTCCAATCCTTTGGAATATAAGTACACCTGGAGTACTGAGACTGGTTTTGGGCCTCTCGTTTAAGGAAAGGTATTTCACTGGAGGAAGTTCGGAGAAGGTTCACAAAGATGATTCCTGGTATGGAGGGATTGTCTTGTGAGAAAAAGCTAAACGGGTTGAGCTGATTGTAGAGTTTCAATTACCAACCTCCAGCCTTAATTTTTTTTCATTATTTCATATTTGGGCATTTGTAAGTTTTATTTTAAGGACAGTTTACTCTGGCAATTCAGTTTGAGAAACCAAATCATCTTTTCTAATGAATTTAATTATCCAATATAAAATTGGGTGGGAATATGTTTATAGAAATGAGTTCATATGATTTGACTTGAATGACTTTTTGAATTGAATCAACTGTTAAGATCAGTAGGAACTGTTCCATTGCAGCTGATGTAAAAGTAAAGGGAGGAAGGTTAGTCTTCGCAATGACCTCTGGCAATGTCAGTAAAATGTGAATGATTATGCCTTAATCAAGGCTTCTGCTATCTTGAACCAGTTTAGTTTGTGCTTTTAGTCTATCAATTCTGTGGAAGTAAGCTTGGATTGGAAGTGAAGGGAACCCTAAATGTTTCCTCTAATTTGAGTGCCTTTAATAGGATTGCGCTCATTTAGAATGGATTTGTTGAAAGTCCCAGATAAGGATTATATTAATAATTGATCTGAATAGCTTCAACAGTTTGAGCTCCTGGGCAGCGTTGTGCGTCTTGAGTTATGGTGGTTTTGCTTGCCTTTCAGTCCCTGTACCCATGCCCCTTACTTGTTCTGATCAATTTTTGTTTTGCCAACCTAGTTGGATGTGTTCTGACAAACCTTTCTGAACATCACATCCCAAGGTGGGACTTAAACCATGATATTTTGGTCCAGAGGTAAGGGCGATATCCATTGGGACACAAGATCTTTACAAATCAAAGAATCCCTATTGTGTGGAAGTTAGCCATTCATCCCATGGAGTCTACACCAACCTTCCAAAATGCATCCCACCAGACCCCTACGCTATCTCCGTAACCCGCATTTGCCATAACCAATCCACCTCACCTGCATTTCCTTGGACACTGGGCAATTTAGCACGGTCAATCCACCTAATGTGCACATCTTTGGACTATGGGAGGAAACTAGAGGTCCTGGTGGAAATGCAGGCAGAGGCAGACACAGACAGAATGTGCCAACTCCATGCAGCCAGTCACCCGAGGCTGGAATTGAACTCTGATCCCTGGCACCCTTTTTAGTTGTTTAAGCACTGTGATAATAGTGGCCCACTATTATCTTGTCCTTTTTCTTCATTCTCACCACCTGTCCTTTTTTCCTTGCCTGCTCTCTCGGCCTCTTGGGAAAAAAAAATTTCCATTTGGACTACAAAGTAGAACCTTTCACAGGAGGTTTGTTTTGCTTTAAACAAGGTAGTTAATTGCTCACCAGTGGTTGAGGCTTTAAGAGTGTGTTCTTAGACGATGAATTGGGGAAGTAACATGGTTTCTCTATTTCCTGAGTTGCACAATTGTTTGAAGATGTGCCATAAGGAGTACTACCAATGTCCAGTTAGAGACAAATGGACAATTTATAGGTCTTAAGTGTCAACTTATGATCCCACTGCTTCAACCTTAACCTTGTAAATACATTCTTCTATTAACAGTTCTTCATAAAACTTAAGTGGTTGTTGTGGTTCTGCTCGCCGAGCTGGAAGTTTTTGCTGCAAACGTTTCGTTCCCTGGCTAGGGAACATCATCAGTGCTGTTGGAGCCTCGTGTGAAGTGCTGCTTTGATGTTTCTTCTGGTATTTATCAAAGCAGCGCTTCACACGAGGCTCCAACAGCACTGATGATGTTCCCTAGCCAGGGAACGAAACGTTTGCAGCAAAAACTTCCAGCTCGGCGAGCAGAACCACAACAACGGATACCCGAGCTACAAATCTTCAATCGGATTTTAAACTTAAGTGGTTCTATTGCTTTTATATTCAGTACAGTGAACTTTGCTGTTTTTTTTAGACCAGCCCCTCAGAGATGGATTCCACAAAGGTTTCTGGCAATAGCTCCAAGACAAATGGTATACACTCTGATGACGAGCAAGATATTTTTGCTGGTAATCAATTTAAACTTTCAGTAATCTATTTATTAATCATTTATATTGGTTTTCTGGCAGTAGTGCAGGTCATGGTTGCATGTTTTCAAGACTGAGAAGTCAAGTTTTTTACCCCACCACTGATCTCTGTAACCCTGATTCAAATGGCTGGTCCAGGTGAGTTTCTGGTCAGTGGCTGCCCCCATGTGGTGGTTGGTAGATTTGCTGGAGGTGATACCGTTGAATGTCATGGGGCAGTGCTTTCAGCATCTCCTGACCAGCAAGTCTTTGCCTGACACGATTGTTATTTACCATATCTTGCATGTGGACACAGACTGGTTCATTACCTGGGAACTGCAAACTGGCCAAATGCCAGTGAATGTCCTCATTGCTGAGCTCACGGTGGAGAGAAAGTATTCCAGCAGTTGTAAAGAGAAACACTTAGGATCTCTCAATTGCTAACCTTGAAGCAAGGTTTAGCCTTAACTTTTTTTTTCTCAAATATTATTGTCCAAAGGGTAGTTATGTTTTAATAAACTATCTTTTGAGCACTGCAGTGCAATGTGGTTGTTGTGGTCCATGTCGGAATAAACAGTATAGGCAAGACTAGGAGAGAGGACCTGTTTAGGGATTATCAGGAACTATGTAAGGAATAGGTCCTCAAGGGCTATAATCTCCAGATTACTGTCTTGCCAAATGCAAACTGGCATAAGGATGTGAGAATAAGGGAAGTGAACTTCTGTCTAAAAGGATGGTGTGGGAAAGTGGGGTTCCTTTTCATGGAGCACTGCCATCAGTATTGGGAGAGGAGGGATCTGTACCGTTGGGATGGAGTGCACCTGAACCAAGCTGGCACCAATGTTCTAGTGTCAATAGGGTGGTCAACAGGACTTTTTACCAAGAAGGTGGGAGGGAATGGGAAGGTAAAACTCCAAGGAATAGGATGGTCAATGGGAAACAAAGCAGCAGGTTAACATCTGTAGGGTTGGATTCAACTGCATGGAAAAATGTGATTAAAAAATGAAAAGGGGAGAACTCTGGTTATTAAAGTCTCCATCACACAAGTAGGGCAGTGTTTTGGAAAGGGTTAGGAATCAAACTTCAAGCGCACCTGACAAGTGACAAACCAAGAGGGACTGAAACTATTCTGTCTGTACACACACTGTATACAAAAGATAAATGAGCTTGTGCTGTAGATCAGAATTGGCAGGTATGACTTGGTAGGCATCTCAGGGGCATGGCTGCAAGGTGATCAAGACGAGGTGCTAAATATCCAAGGATAAACATCCCATCAGAAAGACGAGCAGTTAGGCAGAGGGGGTGGGAATGTCTTACTAGTAAGAAATGAAATTAAATCAATAATAAAAAATGAGCTTGGGTCAAATGATGTAGAATTTGTGAGTAGAGTTGGGAATCTGCAAAGGTACAAACTTCATAGTGGGAGTTACGTGCAGGTCCCCAAACAGTAGTCTGGATTTGGGACACCAAACTATATCAGGAGATAGAAAGGCAAGGTTACAATGATAATGGGGGATTTCAATATGCAGGTCGACTCAAAGTCAGGAATGTCTGAAATGGCTTTTTAGAACAGCTTGTGGTGGAACCCATAGGGAATACTGGGGTTAGTGTTGAGCAATGACACAGACTTGCTGAGGGTTCCTTAGGCAGTGAGCATAATATGATAGAATTTACTCTGAAATTTGAGAGGGGGAAGATGGGATCAGATGTAATGGTATTATAGCTGAATAAAGGCAATTAGAGGCATGAGGGAGGAGCTGGGTAGAGTTGACTGAGAGAGGAGCCTAGCGAGAAAGACAGTGAAACAGCAATGGCAGGAGGTTGTGGAAGTAATTCAGGAGATTCAATAATGATTCAACCAGTGGAAAAAGAAACAACTAAAGGAAGGATGAGCCAACCATGGCTGACCAGGGAAGTCAGGGATATTATAAAAGCAAATGAGAAACATATAATGTGGCAAAGGGAGTCGGAAGCTTACAAAGACCAACAGAAGACAAAAAATTAAATGAGGGTAAGCTAGCCAGTAATCTAAAAGATAGCAAAAGTTTAGATATATAAAGGGCAAAATAGAGGCAAAAGTGGGCATTTGGCTGCTGGAAAATGATGTTGGAGTGATAATATTTCTTTGTCAGCCAATACAAAGTACTTTATCAGTCTTCACAGTGGAAGACAAGAGTAATATCCCAAAATTAAGAGTCTGGCAGGAGTGAGTATGGTGGCCATCACCAAGGAGGTGCTCGGAAAACTGAAAGGTCTGAAGGTGGATAAATCACCTGGACCAAATGGGCTATACCCCACAGTTCTGAAGGAAATAGCTGAAGAGATGGTGAAGGTGTTAGTAGTGAGCTTTTGGGAATCATTGGAGTCTGGGAGGGTCCAGAGGACTGGAAGACCGCTAATGTAACCCCTTTTTAAACAAGAAGTAAAGCAAAAGTGGGAAATTACAGGCTGATTAGCCTGACCTCGGTAAGATTGGAGTCCATTGTGAAGGATAAGATTTGAGCACTTGCAAATGTATGGTATCAAGGAGAAGTTGTGTCTGACAAATCTGTTTGAATTCTTTAAGGGGTAATGAGTAGATTAGACCAAGGAGAGCCAATGGATGCTATCTATCTGAACTTCAGAAGGCCTTCGATAAGGTGTTGCACAGGAGGCTGCTAATCAAGAGAAGGGCCCTTTGTGTTTGAGGCATGGTCTTAACATGGTAAGAATGGTTGTCTGGCAGACAGCAGAAAGTGGGGATAAAAAGGTCCTTCCCAGAGAGGCAGCTGGTGACCAGTGGTGTTCTGCAAGGTGTTGGACCACAACTTTTATGCATTAATGATACAAAGATAGATAGACAGGCAGGGAGGCTGCAGAAGGATTTAGACCATGTGAGAGTGGGCAAAGAAGTGCCAGATGAAATACAATGGAAAAGTGTGAGGGCATGGACTATTTCAAAATGGGAGTTCTAGTTCAGGATTCCCTTGAGGTAACCTTGCAGGCTGAGTCAGTAGTTAGGAAGGCAAATGCAATGATGGCATTTATTTTGAGGGAACTAGAACATAAGAGCAGGGATGTACTTCTGAAGCTTTATAAAGCTGTGGTCAGACCACATTCAGTTTTGAGAGTAATGTTTAGTCCCATACCTCAGGAAGGATGTATTGTCCCTGGAGTGGGTCCAGAGGAAGTTAATGAGAATGATCCCTGGAATGAAAAGCTGAGCACATGAGTAACACTTTAAGGACCCTCTAGGGTCTATACTTGAAGTTTCCATGGGTGGGAAAGACTAGGGCCTGGAGGTATCGTTTAAAATAAAGGGAAGACATTTTAGAATGGAGATAAGGAGAAATTTCTTTAGCCAGAGATTGGCAGTTATTTCCACAGGTTCACCACAGAAGACTGGAGGCCAGGTCATTGAGTATATTTAAGACAGGTTCTTGTTTGTCAAGGGTTATGGGGAGAAAGCAGGAGAATAGGGTCGAGAAATTATCAGCCATGATCGAATGGCGGAGCAGACCTGATGGGCTGAATGGCTTAATTGCTGTCCCTGAATCTTATAGTGCCTCCCTTGATAGGTCTGGTAAGAAATGTTAACATGCTGCAATATGTTGCTGCTGAGGAAGCATGGGCCTGTTGCTGTGACCACACATCATGCCATTTGAGAGAGCTATGTGCATTGGCCCAAGGTTGCATGGTGGAGAGCAGAGTTACACAGTTAAGAGCTATTGAATTTAGAACCTAGGTTATATCAAATACTGTCTCATATGCAGAAGCTACTGTGGAGTTATCTCTGGACAGCCCTGAAAATGGCAATCAAACTAAACCATCCACTGCTGGTCTGACCGTAACGGCTCCACCTGGATCTGCTATACAATCCCAGACTAAAATCTATCAAGAGGTAAGGATAATTTCAAGTCTTCAATGTTATGATTCCCATGCCATGATACCAGATCCAAACCTTTTAACTTACATTTTGCAAGTATCATCCCACTTCTGTCTTGCTTTCCAAACTCCTCCCCACATTGTCTATACCTTCTGTTTTTCTCTGCTAGTAAACAGTAACTTCACAAAAAGATGAGTTGCCTAATGAGGAAATATTATCTGTTGCTCATCAGTGCAGGGCATTGCATTTTGATCTCCTGGCCTTTGATCCAGTTCTCCTGCAGCACTAAGTAAACCGTTCATCTGCCTGAATTATTCATTATGGCAATGGCATGAGGTGTTCCTAAACCTATACCATTTGCAAACTGGCCAGTGTTTGCTCGAGTTCTTGTGTTGCCTTTGCTTATTGTGCTTTTTTAAAACTGTTTCATTCATGGACTTGTAGCTAGACAGTGTGTTGCTATTTAGGGGTTGCTGCAGTCAGCTGTAATGCTGCTGCACTGGATGAGCAACTAAAACCATTCTTTTTCTTCTCCTCCTCGTCGTCCTCCTCCTCACAACTGAAACCAACAGCAATTTATCTACCAGTAGTTAATTTGGTACAGGCTAGTGTTAAATGGCTTTCTGGTGGGTGCAGCTCAACTTGCCACTAACTGGGCATTGCAGTGAGACTGTTCTGACTTTACAGTAGAGTTGCTGATTGATTAAATGTAGTTTGTTTTTTTTTCTCTCATCTCAGCAGTACCTTGCCAGGAAATATAAACGGATGGTTGAAATGTTTGTTCCTTTTAAGTTTATATTTTTTTTTGCTGGGATACTCATCATGCTGCGTCTGTTTGATTCCCTTGACAGTTGGAAGAGGAAGAAGTGGAGGATGAAGAGGATCAGTTTGATGTGAATGTTACAGTTACTGAGCCAGAGAAAGTGGGTAAGTCTATGATTCTGTTCCTGTCCCATTTCCCAAAAATAAGCTTATATTCAGGGAAAGTGATGCCTTTAGTAGAAGAGGTGGTATGGTGGTCCAGTGGTTAGCACTGCTGCCTCAGTGTCAGGGATCCAAGCTCAATTCCACCCTTGGCTGATTGTGTGTGGTTTACATATTCTCCCCATGTCTGCATGGGTTTTCTCTGGATGCTCAGGTGTCCTCCCACAGTCCAAAGGTATACAAGTGGATTGGGTATGCAAAATTGCCCTTAGTGTCCAGTGACCTTGCTAGCTAGGTTGGTTAGCCATGGGAAATGCAGGGATACAGAGATAGGTTAGCGAGGGTGAATCTGGGTGGGTTGCTCTCAGAGGGCTGGTGTGATCTCTATGGATTAAATGGTCTGCTTCCATTGTAGAGTTAATGATTGAGAGTTTTGACTAAATGTTCACGTGGCCAATATGTATTACTACATGCTGACTTCTCATTTTAAATGGTAGTTGTAAATTAGAGTGCATTCTCCATCAGCTGTCTATTTCCCCTTTTTTGTTCAGCGCAAATCTCCAATCCTGTCAGCGTTGACTTTGGTGCTTGTGCAGATTGAGGGATCCATTAGTCTTCAGTTTTTGAATTGAGGGTGATAGTTTAGTTGTGCTTTGAATAGACAGGAGCATGATGCTGATGTGAGCTTCTCTACTGAGTTCTTAATCAAAGCTGAAACTCTGCAGAAGCTAGACTCTCTAAGAATTGGAGCCAGTAAATGAGAAATAGTGGGAATTATTCTACAGGCCCCCCAACACTAATGATATTGGACAAAGTATGCAAAATGAAAGTGTGATAAAAGGGCAGCAAAAATCTTAAGTGCCGATAATCTGAATATAAATTGGAATAATCAAATTGGCATTTCCAGCATGGATCTAGAATTGTTTTTGAGTCTGAGTAGCACAGACTGCACCAACTAGAGGGTAGACTGTTTGTTTGATTTAGTACTGTGTAATGTAATGGGATTAATTAATAACTTCACCATTGAGGCATCCCCATGTAGTAAGCAAGCACACATGATTGAGTTTTACATCTAGTTTGTAAGGGAGAGCTTTAGGTTCCAGACTAGTATTTATGGGCATGAAATCTGCACTAATTGTAGTGAACTAGCATACTAAGCTTGGAGATTCTGTAAAGACACAGTGGGAGAGGATATTTTAGAACATTTGTAATTACACATTCCTACTATAAAGAAATTAATCTAATATGCTGACCTACTGGGGAAAGCATCAAACCTGTGAAAAACATAGTGCCAGCTTGATGGTTGGTAATTGAGAAATGGCTGATGTAATGAAATAATTTGCTTTTGTCTTCATTACAAAATACAAAAATAATTCCAGTAATAGTTGTAAGACAGGAGATGGTTGCAAGTACAGGTAAGCTGTTACAATTCCCAGGAAAGTGGTATTAAGCAAGTTGACATACTTCAGGCCTAGATGGACCTCGTCCTCTGTTCTTTAAAAGTTGTTGTTAAGGTAATACATACTTTTTTTAATTTTCCAAGATTCCCTAGATTCAGGGAATGTTCTGACAGGAAAGTAGCAATTTTAACACCACCTATGGAAATATGCAAAGGTGATGAATCTTCTTGGTCCAGTAAAGTAATTAATGACTTTCAGTGCTAACAATTAAGGAATGGTAATGAAATGTCAGTAGCTTTGTCAAACCAACATCCCAGCACCTAATTTGAGAACTGACTAATAAGTGATCTCGTGATGAGTGAGGAGAGCACTTCCTGAATTTCACTCCAGAGCCCAAGATCTGTGTAAAGGTTTTTTTTATTTTGCCTTATTGGCAATGAAACCACTTTGTAGCTTACATTCTACATGTTTATACTGAACTGATGAGTGAAAACCAAACTGCAGCAAATGAGTGCTGACCAAATAAGGACAAGGTTTTTTATTCACTTGCTGGCCAGAGCTGTCACTTGCTGGCCATTATCCATGGCCCTTGAAGGCAGTGGTGAGCTGCTTGGGTAGACCTGCAGTGCTGTTAGGGAGGGCACATTGAACCAGCGGTTGCAGTTTAACATGGTCATGTTGTAATAATTTGAAATTATCTTCTATAGGGCCATTTACCATGTCAAGTTTATTCCCTTTCTGATTTTGAAACAGCCAATACTCCAATCACCAAATTCATCCAGTTGTTTTTTTGAAAAAATTACACAAAGTATCCACCTCATTGACTATTGTTTCTTCTCTCTTTCTACTGCCCTTTTTTTCTGAATTATGCATGCATTCTTTTGACCCTTCCAACTTTGACCTGCCAATTAGCCCCTCACTGTTAGGGACAAAACAAAACTTCAGAAGCTAGAATCCAACTTTGCTGAGACATGACTGGAGCTGATCATGGAACTGGGTGTTGTGTTAATGTCACGGTACTGTTTGAATTTTTAACCTGGTTGTACACTCCATCACCCAGGTGGCTTTGCAGCCTTTGATCACTGCCACAATCTGGTGGAAAGAAAATGAGCCATCTCCTTGAAAAAGCCTCTGCCCTCGGCAATGTGGTTTTACTCCAATGGGGGACAATGACCCTCTGATCAAAGTGTAAATCTAGGAGCATTTGGTAATTGGGCTCTAGTTGGTAAGAGGCGGTGATATAAAGAATATACTTGTTAATACTGACTGGGCTTTGTTTAACTTTTTAAAATAAGCAGGTTGGCTGATTTTCTTGGTGTAGTACTCTGGCTAATGGGCCAGGTGCTGTCACCAGTCCATACACTCTACACTCCCCTTTTGTATCGTATAAATATTGGTTTCTCCTGAATTAGTATTATTGCAAAATGTCCTGATTTTTGAAAGACAGGCTTTCAGAGGAAAGACATTTTGTCAAACTATATTACGTGTTCAGTGTGTGGGAAAGAATCAACCTGTAGGGTTTGTGCATTTTGTTTGATTCTTCCCAAGAGGACCACCATCTTGATGTAGGGAGCTAGCTTTGCTGCTGTATTGTAATGATCTGCAATTCAATCAGGATGCAGAACTGAAAGCTTACCCAAGGTGTCTCCACAGGTCTGGTGGGATTGCCTTGGCTGAGTTAATGCAGCTTGCAACTGATCAGTCTAAACATTTGTAGCAGAAAGAAATTTTTCTAAAATCAGTAAATTTGTTATCCAGCTTGCCACCCTCCCGACCCTGTCGGCATTGCATACTTGATATTTAGAAGTAAAACAGCAGCAATGTACCTGGGATAATTTTTATTTTTGATTTCACTAGGTGATGGGATGGCAGCATATATGGCCTATAAGGTGTCTACTTTGGTATGTATCAGAGTTTGGATGTCTTGTAGTATTAGGTAACCTTTTTGTGGTATACCTATATGACTCGTTACTTCAATGCATTGATCTTTCAATCAGTTATTTAAGGTACATGGCTTGCTGAATATTTTAAATGTCATTGTGATATGAACATGGAAATGGTCTGAAATATAAAATGGGCAATTGAATTAGAGAATGTTCAACTGTCAAATGTTTTAATTTTGAGGTAAGGGTATGGATTTGATAATGATAATGGTGGATCTTGGGTCAGTCTAACTGTGTGTGTATATTTGAGTTGTGTTTTTGTTGTTACAGACCAGCTTATCAATCTTCAAGAGGAAGGACTTTAGTGTGAAACGACGATTTAGTGACTTTCTTGGATTGTATGATCGACTGTCAGAAAAACATTCACACAATGGCTTCATAGTTCCTCCTCCTCCTGAGAAGAGCTTAATAGGTATATCTGTAATTGGGGTTCAGTTTTATTTTCTGTAGTCTGCTCCTGGAGTGAAGATTTACTGAGTTTTGAATTGATCTTGAATCAGTTATGAAAGGAGGATTTGAAGAAGAATTGCCTTTTTTATTTAAGGAAGCACTTCATTCTGTTTGAAACCTCCCCAGAATTCCATTTAGTCTTTTTTGTGGATAATTTCTTCAAACACCTGGATTGTTGGTGCCTTGTTCTTCCTCTTCCATCATGCACCCACTGCCATTCCAATACTCACAAATATTTATCTCCGGATGTAGTGCTGGCTTGCATGTTACTTAATTTCTCTCCCATGTGGTGAAGCAACTGCTCTCCCCACAGGGTAAGTGTTCTGTTGCCTTGCCCTACATGAGTCTTCCAGAGAAGAGAGATGCTTCTACCTGGCCATGGTTCTTTTTTGTATGTTCTAAATCAACATTGTTAATTTAGCACCAAACACTCATCCCAAGCATATTTTCTTATGGGATACAGACTTTTTTGAATTGTAAAGCTTAATCCTGTCGTATTTGAAGTGTTATCCTTGGTAATAACCAGCTTAGGAATTTTTTTTCCCCGACTTTTTTTAGAGACCTACTAGCTGTGTGCAATATTCACGTGCATGCTCAAAAGCAGCTTTGCAGTGCCATATCATGGTATCTGCCTAGAACAAAGATGGTGCCATCCGTGTAGTGCACTACACTATACTGCAGGGAGTAGGCAACTTCAAGATTCAGCTCTTGAGCTGGTATAAACTTCACGATTAATCCATACCTACCCGTAATAAAGTCAGTGGGCTATCTAGTTTCAGTCATTGGATGTTTAACAGTAGTCACTGAGTATGTCTCTGTGCTAATCAGAGAATGAGCCTTGTTGACTTCAGTTTCTGTATTGAATCTTGCATGTGACGTCAGAGACTAAGTTCTGACTGGCCTCCCACTTACACAAGTGACTTTTGCCAGGTATTCGTTTGGAGGTGAGAAGGGCAACTACAACCATTGGAAGGAATTGATTCAACTGGGCCAAATCCACTCTAATCCCCACCTGCTTCATAAATACTGGCAAAGTAATGCAAATAGAGCTACTGACCACACTCAGTCGAATACTGGTGTTAGCTGCTAATGAGCAGATGGTGGCAGAGGCCAACTTGGTGTTGGCTGCACACTCTATTCTTTCCTTCCTGTTCCCTCTTCTCCCCCTGTGCCCCCCCCCCAAAAAAAAACTACCCAGATTTCTAATATGGGTTCTGCTTTGGATAAGGTATGACCAAAGTGAAAGTTGGGAAAGAAGATTCTTCCTCTGCTGAGTTCCTGGAGCGGAGGCGAGCTGCATTAGAAAGGTGAGTACCCAAAGAAATTGGAGGGAGCTACAATGACAATCTCAACCTTCAATCTACATTTTCATATAATGTAAGTAGATGCTTGGATAAGGAGTTGAGAGTAATGAGGAACAGGCAGGGATATGAAGTTAAGACTGCAGTCACACCATTCTTGATTTTATTAGCTTGTTGGGTTTATTTGTTAAACTTGTCCTGAGGTGTAAGGAAAAGTGGTGTCGAGCCTGAAAGATTGGGGAAACTGACTAAGTTCAGTCAGATATTTGGGTTTTAAGGTGCCTTGAAGCGGGGACACCATGGTTGAAGTGGAGAAATTCATTCTTCAGGTGGATTGTAAAATGTGAGGGAAGAGATTTGAGCAAATAGAATTTTTGAAGGTGGAACTAAGGCACCAGTGTATCTTGTCAAAGAAGCTTCTGGGTAAGTGACTTTTGGTGTGATTCTAAGTAGCATGTAAGATGTTGAGCATTAGAATAGTTGAGACTGAAGGGGAGGGGTAAAGTTCAGCTTCATACAGCAAGTGGACTGAATTGGTCTTGATTCTAGATTGTGTGGATCACAATTCTGTGGCTTGATTTACAAGTCTGTACAGCAGGAGCCTGTTCTGGTCATCTCAAGTCAGGTGAGACAAAGCAAAACATTTGCACATACTTTGGTCAAACTAAGGTCACAGGCTAGCAAACTATTCCAATGGAAGCTGGTTTATTATCTGGAATTTACCAAAATGCCAATTTTCAGTGTTTTCAGCTGCTTTTGAAGGCAGCTTATATGTTCAGCTACTCTTTTTTTTAAACCACTGGGAACCATAAAAAGTGAATTGAATAAATATGCAGATACTGTAGTCAAATTTTACTGGTTTCTTCGTCCATGCTCACTGCCCCTCAGTGTGACACCCTCCAGTATGTGCCTACAGTCTTTAAACAAGCTCAGTAGCTGACTTCAGACCAGAATCAAATCTGTGACATCATGTAGTCTGTTATGGTCTGGTATCATTTGCCTTTTCTTATCCAGTCTGGAAAATAACTTGCTGTTGGTGATAGTGAGTGAATGCCCCACCTGTTCATGTAGGCTTATTTCTTATAAGATTAGTTATTGTAAATTGTCCTGTTTTATCTGTTACACATTGCTTTCAGCAGTTTATCTGACACACTAGGTCTCAGTATTTTACTAGCTGCTATTCTGCCAGTGTCTATTATAAACTCTTTTGTGATTCTGCCATTCTTCTCAAATTATCTTTGTAGAATCCTTTAGTGTACAGAATTAATTTAGTTCCTCTGCCTCCCCTGGTGCAGGAGGAAAATGGAGAGGGGGAGGGAGGACAGGGAAGTGACTTGTGTTGAACAAGATGGTAAATGTCACAGTCCCTTTAGGGAACGTGTACTGATACTCAAGCCCCTCTACTCCTGAGGATCACCCCAGAAGTTAATCAAATTACTCACTCTTCATTGTCCTGTCTGAACTCTGGTTGACAAAGTCCATCAATATATACTTCTGCCAGCTGAAACTCTGTTCATCTTTTAAGTCCCTATATGTGCACACATACAGAAACTCATGTATGTTATTGGTGACGAGAGAAGTGTTAGGGGCACAGTTTAATAGCAACAGTTGCCAGGATTTGATGAGATGTCCCTGTTTTTTTTTGCTGCTTTGGTCTCCTTATTAGATTCTTTTAAGAAATAAAGTACTGAATGTTACACTAAAGAATAGTTTTACCTCATGGTTTAGAGGCAACAGCTGAAAGCAACTGGTAAGAGAGTATAGCTAGATGTCTTCCAGGTTTTCTTTCATTGCACAGAAGACGTTGTGTCTCGTGCGCTTGCTCTGTCTCGCGCACACACTCTCTCTTCTGGAGTCATCTGTTCCTGGAAGTTCTGTGTTCATCTACTGTCTCTTGATGTTTGCTGTTCTCATACACCCAGAATGATGTGGTGTCTTACACATATTCCCCATCATGCCTAAAGCAACAATGTAAACACAACACTGAGTTCCATGAACTTATTTTTTTTTTTAAAAAGTGCAGTTGTTCTTCTTTCTTCACCACCATCCCACCCCCCCAACCCAGTCTTTGCTTTAACGCAGTCCTTTCTCTAGTTTTGTCCATAAATGCAATAAAGATGTGGCCTTTGCTTAAAGCAGGAGTACTGACATTCTTTTCCCTTGCCTGTGCAGACCTCTTGAACTGTGTGTTATACAGCAAGCAACTAGAGTGGTAAATGATTTGTTAGCTTTTAGTAGATTGTAGTAGAAGAGTACAGTGCAATGATTGGCATTTGTGAGGCCTTTTCTGCAGTACTGTATATCATTTTTGTGTCTTTGCTGAAGACAATATTTACTTTGGGAAGGCTGCACATGATTTCAGCTGACCAGTTCCTGGGATGGAGGGGTCCTCCTCCGAAGAAAGATGGAGTCGGCTAGGCTAGTACTTCCTGGAACTTAGAATGAGCAGTGATCTGATCTAATTCAAATATTAGTAATTTGATAGTGCTGAGAAAATGTTTTCACCCAATTAGGGAAATCTAGAACTGAGTCAATTTTAGAGCCTAAGAACATGAGGAATAGGAGTAGGCTATTCAGCCCTTCAAGCTCACTGTGCTATTCATTGAGATCATGGGCCGTCTTGTATTTCAATGCCATTTTGCAAGATGGTGTTGGTAGCACAGCGGCCATGCTGTGGGAGCTTGGATACAAATCCCATTTTGCAAGATGGTGAAACTTGAATGCAATAAACTCTGGAATTCTAATGTCACGAATGATATGTAATGGCAACCTTTTACCATCTTGTGTGAAGAAATTCCTCATCAGCCTGAAATAGTTTGCCTTTTGTGCGACGACTATCCTTACTCTGGCGCTATCCACGTCATTATCTTTCCTTAGGATCTTCCTTAGTTTTACCATGTCCCCTTCTGGATTTCTATTTTACATAACCCCCTGTTCTTTCCATACTATAGGACATTAACTGTTTTGAATCCTCTGCCATAAACTTTCCCCTTTTTAATCTGATCCGGTATGTTCATTGACATGTGTTTGTTTTTCCAAAACTGCCTTCGATCTTAGAGCTGTGGTTACTGTCACCAAACTGATTCCACACTGACAATTCTGTCAGTTGCTCAAATAATCCAGCACATGTTTTCTTGCATACTACCTAAATTTTCATCCTTCTCAAAATCACGTTAATTAGAATAGTGGATCAGTGTTTAGACTAAGATGAGGAATTTCTTCACTTGAGGGTGTCCCCAAAGAGTGTGGATGATCAAGCTTTGTGTATACAGATGTTTTTAGGTACCATGGGAATGTGGAACTGAAGTAAATTCGATCCTATTGTCGTGTTTACCAAGGTACAGTGAAAAGTGCTGTTTTACATGCTGTTCAGGCAGATCGTACCATTCAAAGTGCATCAGGGGCGCAGGTCAGAGTGCAGAATAGTGTTACAGTAGCAAAGAAGTTGCACAGAGATCAGAATTAACATTTTTGAGGTTGAGGGGCAGCCATGCTCTCTGGCAGAATGGTTTGAAAGGGCCAAATGGACGACTACAATTTCCTATACCTTTGAAGACCTGGTGATGTTGACCAGTTTGGTACCTTGTGCACTAGGTGGCATCTGACCTACAACTGCTTGGCTTTAGCTGCATTCTGACTTTTGCATGGAGTATGAGGTTTAATTTTAAAATTAGGGTGCATTTCTGTAAATGATAATACAGACAGCTGTCCATTATGCTGTGTTAACATGGGCATTTCTAAAAATTGTGTACAATTTATTGTAAATACCTATCTGGAAAGCATAATTGGGTGTATGCAGATTTGATATTTGCTTGATATATTAAAATAACTTAACTCCAAAGAAAACTGCCAACCCTCTGGTATCATTCCAGATATCTACAGAGAATCATCAAGCACCCAACGCTCTTGCAGGATCCTGATGTGAGAGAGTTCTTGGAAAAAGATGAGGTAATGCCTGATAAAAATAAGGTAATCTCCTCCATTGTGGCAAGAGAGGGTTTGCTTTTACCTTGTTTTGCAAGGTGGTGTGAATGTAGCATGAGTAGCAGTCTTGCTCCTTGTTAATGTGCTAACTGTTCTAATTGTTCATGTTTGCTAGTGATTTATATTTTTATTATTGACTTTTAAAATGACTGCTATCAAAAAGTTGCTCTAACATTGATCATGCATGCCAATGGTTAACTTTCCAGGATTAGAAATCTAGTGGAAATTGTCT
The DNA here is from genome assembly GCF_020745735.1 of Hemiscyllium ocellatum. Lineage (NCBI taxonomy): Eukaryota > Metazoa > Chordata > Chondrichthyes > Orectolobiformes > Hemiscylliidae > Hemiscyllium > Hemiscyllium ocellatum. The sequence goes on along the minus strand of NC_083442.1, from coordinate 35,365,149 downwards.
CCGACTAATTGTTTGTGTGGGTGGGACATAGTGGTTTTTGGGGAGCAGTGTTCTTTATAGCATTGACATTTCAATCTGATTTTACAGTTGCCACGAGCAGTAAACACTCAAGCTTTAAGTGGTGCTAGTCTCCTTCGGATGGTGAACAAAGCTGCCGATGCAGTCAGCAAGATGACCATCAAGATGAATGAGTCCGATATCGTAAGTGTTTTTGCTATTGTGGAATGAGCAATAGGCTTCACGTTGTTTAATGTTCCCTATGTGTAAGTGATTTGATTCTGACCTCTGTAGATGAGCTGAAGGATGACTTGTGTGTTACATGAAAGTATTAAATAATACTCAGAAAAAGCGCTAAAGGTAGTAGTTGAGTGGATACTTTTGAGTGGTCAGAAAGACCTATAGCCAATCTTGTGGTTTCTGTTGACTTGACCAGTTCCAAGAATAGAAATAGGAGCAAAAAAGACCAGCTTGTTCCTTTTGCTGAACCTGTCAGCCATGGAGAAGAAATCCTATTCCTGATCTCCCCACACACCCTCATCCTTAATGTGAGCAGTGGGTGAAGGATCCTTCTGTATAGTAACCTTATGGGGTTCTGGGTTTGGTCTGTGATGTGCCCGTTACTGACCTGACGTACTGTATTGTGTTGAAGAGAATGTATATTGCTTTTGTTTCTCTGAATCTTAGCTATTTGATTCTAAAAGTTGGAAAATTATCTGCTTATGATTTACATAAGAGTCACCACTGGGTCACATCTGGGTGTTTTTATTTAATTTCCTTGCTTTTCAATGTTGGGAGGTCATGTTGCAGCTGTCCCGGACATTGGGTAGGTCACTTTTTTGGAATATTGTGTGCAATTCTGGTCTCCTTCCTATCGGAAGGATGTTGTGAAACTTGAAAGCGTTCTGAAAAGATTTGCAAGGATGTTGCCAGGGTTGGAGGGTTTGAGCTATAAGGAGAGGTTGAATAGGCTGGGACTGTTTTCCCGGGACATCGGCTGAGGGGTGACCTTTAGAGGTTTAAAATCAGGAGGGGCATGAATAGGATAAATAGGCAACTTTAAGGGGCCACTTTTTCACAGGGTTGAGAGTGTATGGAATGAGTTGCAGGAAGTGTTGGAGCCTGGCACAATTTACAGCATTTTAAAAAGCATTTGGTTGGGTGTATGAATAGGAAAGGTTTAGAGAGACGTGGGACTAGATTATTTAGGATATTTTAGGTCGGCGTGGACAAGTTGAACTGAGGTCCGTTTCCATGCTGTACATCTGACTCTGACTCTGTGAACCAGTTGGAAACCCTCTGCATGAAAAATATGGACTGAGACGGCTCCATTCCCATCTATACTCATTTTCTGTGTGTGATTATTTCTGTTCCATCTTCAGTGGTTTGAAGAGAAGTTTCAGGAGATTGAGAATGAAGACCAACAAATACGCAAGCTTCATGCAGTTGTTGAAACATTAGTCAATCATAGAAAAGGTGAGGCCAGTAGGATTGGCATAAACTTAATTAATTAAACTAATCTGTTTTGCAAACTGTCAAGTTTGCATTTTCCCTTTTTTTTTTGTTTTGAAGAAGTCAATAAATAATTTGTATGGAGAGAACTGGCCAATGTCATGGGTCATAATGAAGGAACCACTTCTGTTAAAGCAGTAGGATGTGTGGTTTTTAGGGCCTAGTGGATTACTTTAGGCTAAGTGGTTTATGGTTCACAAATGTACTATGCTGTTTTAGAGAGGTGGGGTTAACTATACATTACTGGAAGAAGGCAGTAGTTATTGTTATAAGTTTTATTTAAGACTGGGTGAGGTTGATTAGCACTAGGAAGCTCATCAAAAACATCAAATGCATTGCTGCCAAACGTGAACTCAATGTTCACTTTCAGTTTTTTTGGAGCACTGAAGCCTAAAGGGGAATTGGAAGTGAATGCTTATTATGGACAGATTTTCCATGGTTACCTTCCACTGTTCCAGTTCAATGCTACTTGGAAGAGTCCCAGGGATATAGAGGGCCAAGATTTATCAACTAGTCAAGTTCCAACCTCCATTCAGTCTGGAATTGTGTAAGTGTAGTATGTATGTTACAGGGAAACATTCCCTTCAGAGAAAGGAACCCAGATTCACTCTTTAGGTATTTAAGCAATAAACAAGTTTGTCCAGTTTTGAAAAAAAACACTAACCACCTATCAGCAAACAGCTGATGTGCAGAGTACTCAACTATGGAGAAAATAGTCTAGTGTAGTACAAGATTGTGGTTTAGGCACTTTTGAGACAGTTGAATCCTGTTATACCTGGAGTGTGAGAGGACAGTATAGCTTCACGCTATATCTGACCTTTGTCCCTATCCCAGAAGTTTTTGATGGGGACAGTGTTGAGGGAACTTTCCTTTTGTTTACTTTAAGAGTAGCTGGAGCTGTACTCTGCTTCCTTAATTCTTCCACCACTCTCCACCCAACTATTCCCTACACCACAAGAGTAGAGGTGTATTTTATTTAGTTATCCTAGGGCGCAGCATGCAATACCTTTTCTAAATGATAGTCTGTTATAGGAAGGAACTCTGACCTCTGTATAGGCAGAATGGGTGCAGATATGATTTGTACAATCTCTCCCCAGCAACTGAGTGACTGTGTGTTATCTCCTGTATGACCTTCCTCATAATTATCTTTACAGTTCGTACTGGGCCATGCCAAAATAAACTGCCTCGTTTAGCTGCAAGTTCCAAACAAAACGTTACCTTTTTCTCAGTGCAAATTTTCTTAATGAGATCACAGTATGTAAGGAAGTGTCTAGAAATAGTGGATGCATTGGTTATCATTTTTCTCAAGATGCTATAGTCTCTGAAACCGTTTCTATAGATTGGACAGCAGCTAATGTAATCCTTCTTTTTAAAAAGGGAGAGAAAAACCTGGGAATTGCAGGCTGGTTAGCCTGACCACGATAGAAGGGAAATGCCAGAGCAGGTAACAATTAATAGTGAAGCATTTAGAAAACAGTGACTCTTTCTAATCCAGTCAATGTGGATTCCCAAAAGGGAAATTGTTCTGGACAAATCTATTGGAATTGTTTTGAGGATGAAACCAGTCGTATGGATTAGGAAGAACTAATGGTTTACTTGGATTTTCAGAAGGCTTTTGATATCCCAAATGAGAGATTAGTGTGTAAAATTAATTAGTGTGGGATTGGAGATGGTGGTACTGACACGGACGAGGAACTGGCTGGTAGATAAAAAACAGGTAGGAATCGATGGGTCACTTTGGCTGTCAGTGACCAGTGGGTACCAGACAGATCAGTGCTTGGACTCAGCTATTCCCAATATATGAAAAATTTTAGATTGGGAACTAAGTGCAATAACTTCAAGTTTGCAGATGACAGTTGGGTGGGAGGATATAGAGTTGCTTCAGTGTGATTTAAGTGAGTGGGCAAATGCATGGCAGATTAAATTTAATATGAATAAATGAGTTAACCATTTTTGGTGGCAAAAGTAGCAAAGTGGATCATCTGATTGTGTTGCAACTCCCCCTTTCCTGATCTGAATCTCCTTGTTCACCAGTCGTTGAAAGTAAACAAGCAGGTGATGAAGAATACAGATGGGGTTTTGGCCTTCGTTGCACCAGGATTTGGGTACAAAAGCAGAGATGTCTTGCGACAATTGTATGGCGTCTTGGTGAGACTGTACATAGAGTACTGCGTGAAGGTTGGCCCCCTTTATCTGAGGGAGGATGTAGTGGCCATGGAGGGAGTGCAGTGAAGGTTTGAGATTGCTTCCTGGGATGGAAAGAGTGATGTACGAAAATTGTTTGGACAGGTTGGGATGTGTTCATTGGAGTTCACAAGAATGAGGGCTGGGGGTAGATTCTCATAGAAGCTTACAATATTCTAACAGGACTGGACAGTATAAATGCAGGAAGGCTGTTCCTGATGACTGACTGGTGAGCCAGGGTCAGGTATTAAGAATATGGGTTAGGCCATTTAGGACTGAGATGAGCAATTTCTTCAAATGGCAAGCAGTTGGAATTTTCCACCACCGAACACAGCTGAAGACAAATATTGAACATTTTCTTGGAGATGGATATGGTTTATAAGGCTAAAAGGATCAAAAGCAGAAACCAGGTACTGAGTAGATCAGCCATGATCCTATCAAATAGCAGAGGAAGCTTGAACCGATTGGCTTACTCTTCCTATTGTGTGTTTCAAAGAAATTACATGTTGGGGAGGCTAAATGATTTGAGGAACTTGGAATTTTTTTGAGACAAGCTGAACTGAAATTGCAGATGAAATTGAGCTGTTAATAAAGTGAGTACTGGTACTAGTCATACTGCTGACAGAAACTATTAGGTCTCTAGTGGGTGTGTATTTAAATAAATCTCATTTCTGAAGGTACTAAATTGACTTGTGCTTAAATTCTGTTTGATCATCAGAGCTTGCGATAAATACGGCCATCTTTGCAAAGAGTGCTGCCATGCTGGGGAGCTCCGAGGATCACACAGCATTATCCCGGGCACTGTCACAACTTGCAGAGGTTGAGGAGAAGATTGAGCAGCTTTACCATGAGCAAGCCAACAATGACTTCTTCCTGTTCGCTGAGTTGCTGAGTGACTATATCCGTCTGATTTCTGCAGTGAGGGTACCTGCTGTTGCTAATGGTGCCACCTTGGTTCTCAGCTTCTCGAATGTCAAGTGCATTTTCTGACTGCTGGGTTATCACTCCGTTTTCTGTTTGGGTCATTTGCGTACAAAGGACTTCAGCTGATAAATGAGTTGTGTTAAGGGATGAGTGAACCTGTCATGGTGAAATCTGGGCTCTGAGGAGATTACCAAACTATGTGCTGGAGGAATAATTATTTTGAGGAGAGGGCATATCTTCTCTCATGTTCCCCTTAAAGTGATGATTCTATGATTTGAAGATATTTCTGATACTTTGCTCAAAAGGCTATTCTTCTCCCTCACAGGGAGCTTTGACCAACTCTTTTAAGGGGAGAGTCGGTTCTAGCTGGATCTTGAATCCGCCTGTCTCCATCACTGGGTGGAGATCAGGATCAAGAGTCCTTGAAGGCACAGACCAGCCTCCTGTGATGACCCCAGTTATGAGCTAGCTTCTCCAATTGGTGCATGTAATAGTATGTGGCAGTTTAACCTAGACACTGAGTACTGTGGTCTGGTTATCTTGGTGCAGGGAGTCTTTGACCAACGGATGAAAGCATGGCAGCGTTGGCAAGATGCTCAGACCACACTGCAAAAAAAGCGAGAAAATGAAGCTCGATTGATTTGGGCCAACAAACCTGACAGACTGCAACAAGCTAAAGATGAGATATCCGAGGTATGGGGCTCATAGGGGTCGCACCTGCCTGATTAAACCAATTGAACAGGTGGAAGTTGAGCATTAATTGTTCTGTGCTTTTTACTAACACACATGCAGGCCTTGGTTTTCTTAGCCAGCAGTTTTGGTGCTAGTCACTGTACAACCAGTTTTTTGTTTTGGGGGGGAGGGGAGGGTGTGGGAAGAATGTCAGTTAGCTCATTTGGCTGAATGGTTGATACCCTTGCAGCTCAGGTCACCTCTCCCCTCACTTGACGGATGATAGTCCTTGTGTCTGAGTGGTGCAGTTACTACTTTTGCAACCAATAAACCCCTTAACGCATCAATCATATTTGTGCTGCACACTATTTGCCAGTACTGTTTGCATAGGTTCAGATCTTTCCCTCACCATTGACCAAGTTGAGTGAGACAGTCTATAATCTGTAGATGTACACACAATATCTGCTAGGAAGGTAGAAGTGGAATTGTTTGGTTCCCACTGCCTTCCATAGGCAGTATGAACTGCAGAAACTAGAAAGGTCTCATGTTTCAGCTCGGATTTGTGCTCTGTGAGCTGACCACAGTTGGTGTGCTGCTAAAATTGGTGTCTGCATGTTAGAGTGAAACTCTGTCTCCCTCGCAGCGATGCAGTAACTAATCTGGAATGTGGGAACTGTTTGACCTATCGAGTGAGAAATTCGTTTGGTTTGGTTTGTGACAGCTTCCCACACTTCAATAAATTGCCAGTGTGCATCCAGATTCTGTTATGAATGCTCAGTGACTGGACAGAACACCAAAGGGCACCCTGGATCAGTGAGGTTTGTGCAGTAGCAGGGATTTACCCTCGGAAGGGGAAAACAACAATGCCACAGAAGACTGCAATGGATTAGTTGCAGTGGATCTATTCCATTGTGAAAGAGACGTTAACTTCTGCCTCCTGTTTTCTAACTTTTAACTTCAACTTACCAAACTTCTAACTATTTTCTAACTGCATCCAAGTCCCACTTCATCCTGGCCCCTCTGCTCACTTAAGGCGTTGCTTAACTGATGTCCAGTTTTCTCCGTGTGGGTCACTTCTGGCCGAGGTCACCGTGAAAGTCTTGCTGCCTAACCTTTTCACTTGCCTAAGATGTGATTTTTCTCTCTCACGCACGCGCTGTTGGCTCAAAGCAGCCTTATGGTCCTATGGCAACTTTACCTTTTTATCACCAGTCAAGCCCTTGATTCATAGATAATCATGCAGCACACTATTGGCTTTCGAAATCTCTAGTCATCCCTGATTCTGTCACCCTGACTATATCCTCTCCTTCCAGACTTAGATTTTCTGTGCTGTTCTAATTCTGACCTCTTGAATATCCCTAATTTTCCTTGTTCACCATTGGCATCTTAACTTGGGCACAACAGCTGAAGGCATGGAATTGCCTTTCTGGATCTCTACAGCTTGTGTTTTTGTTTTGTATAAAGTGCTCTGTAAAGCCCACCTCTCTTTAATCAATTGTTTAGTCTCCTGCCCAGTATCTCTTTGGGTCCTTAGTATCCGTTTTGCCCATGTGACGTGCTTTAGGATGTTTTACTATGTCAGAGGTTCTCTGTAAATGCATGTTTTGTCTGCATTAGGTAAGTGTAGACCTTTCAAGCACTGAAATTGGGGTGGTGATCTGTACAGCCACAACGTGATGTTCCAACTCTATGGTCAATGCACTGACCAACAAAGGCAAACGTGCCAGATGCCATTTTCACACCCTGTCTACCTGTGACTCCACTTTCAAGGAACTATGCACTGGCATTCTTAGGTTTCTCTGTTCGGCAACACTTCCTAGGGCCCTACCATTTAAGTGTATCAGTCCTGCCATGAGTCACCTTACCAAATGCACCTCATTCATCTGTTAAACTGTCTGGCACTCCTTGGCCCACTGACCCTTCTGATCAAGATCCCATTGTACCGTGATATACATTTCTCTGATCACTACACCGACAATTTTGATGTCATTTGTGAACTTACTAACCATACCTCCTCTATTTATGTCCAAATCATTTATATAAATGACGAAAAGCAGTGTGTGTGGAGTTTTGAGTCTGGTGTGTCTCTGTTCTGTTAGAGCTGAAATACTCTGCCATTGAGGCAGAAAAGGCTGCGTGAGACCCAGTGAATGATGGAAGTGATGCTAATTAGTTCCTCTGTTTCTAGTGGGAGCCCAAGGTTCTACAGTGTGAGAGGGATTTTGAGCGGATCTCCCTAACCATTCGGAAGGAAGTTGCTCGGTTTGAGGTAACTCTCTCTTTTAAAGGAGTCTGCTAAAACCGGCTGTGGCTTTTATGAATGACCCTAGTCAGCTAGGGATACTGGGGCTGTTACTTGCTGCAGTTGGAGCCTCTTATGTTTTAAATCTCTTTTTTTTATGCTTTCAGAAAGAACAAATCAAAGACTTCAAAAGTCGGATTATTGTGTATTTGGAAACACTTCAGAACTCACAGCAACAGGTGAGCTAATACCTGAGCATTTTCTTATTCTTTTAAAACAGCTTGTTGTTTGTATCCTGTTCCAGATACTGTTTAATATGAGAAGCTGGAATCTTGCTATAGAATGTTAAATGATTGATTGGAGGGGCTGGAGAGGGATGTTTGGTAGATTTTCAGAACATATCTATTTCAGAAGTTATTCAACAAACTACCTAATGAATTGCGTATAGCTCCTTGGTCTACACCTTACCATCAAGAAGATCAAGAGCAGCAGATAATGCACATTCCCTCCAAGCTACTCACCATCTTGACTTGGAAATATCATTGTTCATTCAGTATCACTGGGTCAAAATCCTGCGAATCTCTCTGTGGGTTTACCTACACCTTGAGGAGTGTAACAGTTCAAGGAGGCAGCTTACCACCTTCCCTAGAGAAATTAAGGATGGCCCAACCAGTGAAGTACCCACCATGATTAAAAAATGCATGGAAAATTTCCATCTACAGCCATCCCCTCCAAGTGTATCTCCATCCTGACATTTACGACATATTTCTGTTGTTTCATTGTCACTGGGTCAAAATCCTGGAGCTCCCTTCCTAATAGCACTGTGGGTGTCCCTCTTTTTTCCCCCCCAAGGACTGCAGCAGTTTGAGGTCAGGTCAGGTCAGTAAGGGATGGCAGGAAGCACTAGCCTGGCCAGTTTCCTCTGTATCTCGTGGATTAACTAGTTGAAAAGCATAGGGTGTGGGGGAGAGGCAGACAATCAACACAAGTGTACCAGTTCAGGGAACCGAGTTGGAGGATTTGAAGAAGCAATTTAGATTTGGAATGGGTGGGGGGTGGAAGTAGCAATTCTGATTTTGAGTTGATGGACATTTTCTCATTTCTAATCTTTTAGACACTTTCACCATGAAACAGTGTTATAAAACTTGCTTTTATCCAAGGAATGAGCTTCCTCAGTTGAATGCTTTCCCTATTCCCCTCCAACCGGAGCCCTTCTAATCCGTTTTTAGCGCACTGGTTCAACTTATCACTGTCCCAAAATGAAATGGGGTTATAGTTAGGCTCAGTTGAGGCAATTCAAATGAAGATTAATTGATAGATTCTAAGCAAATAGTGTGTGTGTGAGAGAGAGAGAGAAGTTGAGTTGAAGTAGAGCGTCAGAAAGACAATAGCTTGGGAGATCTCTAATTCCATTTTGCTCAGAGTTGCATTATCCCTTGTAAGCAACAGCAGCAGGATCGTGCTGAAGGATTTGAGTTAGCTTTTTGTAAGTTTGCAGGAGTTGGGAGTCTCAGCCTCTGGGGCATTCTAAGGTGAGACAATAATCTAAATTTCCTCTTTGATGCCAGCAGCCCTTTTAAATTTTCATGCAGGAGTGGTAACTAAAGGTTCCCACGTGTGTAAGGGCTGTGTGCAGAGTCTTGTGTTGCCAAGCAGCTTGTAGGGAATAGCAAAACTACAGATCAGAAAGTGTTTAAAAGCTGAGTTTCATTTGCAGTTTATTTGCAAATCGACTTTTGTTTCAATTACTGAACCTCCTAACAATACTCTCTGTTGACAGCTCATCAAATACTGGGAAGCTTTCCTACCAGAAGCAAAAGCCATTGCGTAGTGGAACTGAAAACTGAGTGGACACTTGCTGCCTTTTATATTGTACCTCCAGCCTATAAGTGAATCTGCAATATCACCTATAAAAGGGGACACTTTTTTTTAATGGTTGCAGGTTTTTCTTGCTCTTCCTATGATAAATCTTGAAGAATTATCTTTTGTTTTCATATATTTTCTTATGAATTGATCAGTGGGGAAGCCGGATTGTGATGGAATTTGAATTTTTTGAATGGCCATTGCAGATATGGGTTTGGGAGGGGGAGGGAGAGGAGGGAGGGGAGTGGAGATATTATCAGAACTTGTCCCCATAGCATCCACTCTTTTTCTCCTAATGACAAACTCCTGCTCTTCTCTAACAGACATGCTACTTTTGACATGTTGGGGTTTTTTAAATAAAAGAAAACCTGTCTTTCCTTCATCCTGAGTTCCACAGATCTGTAAGAGGACCAAAGATTTTGAGGGCTCCAAGTGTTGAGAGCTATGTAGTCAGGACCAGGACAGCCAGCGGTGGAACATCAGACTGACACCTTTTAAAACTCTAATCGAGCTTTCAAAACAGTACTACAGCTGGCCTGGAACTCCAAGCAGCCAGTACTAATGGCCAAACCATGATTGCCAGTACATGAATAGGCAACATTGTTTACACATGTCCTCTTTTCTCTGAACCTGCATCCATGCTGTTTGTATTGTTTTCCTGCTAGTCTTTGGAACTTTGCATTAGCATTATAGTTAGCTGCTGGACTGAATAGAAGTGAAGAAGGTCTCGACAAAATAGATTTATAGGTTAAGTTCACATTAAATACAGTTAAACATGGGGGTCTTAAATATGGACTGTGCTGAGGATTGATAAAGAAATCCTCCCATTTGTGAACTTTCAATGACTCAGCTGCTGTGTTTGGTTAAGGGAGTTCTGTAACATGGTTGTCTCTGGCTGAGATGACTACCCATGTATTCCTGAGCCAAGTTGAATTACCAGCCCTATGTTCCACTTTAAATTTTCTATCTTGTAGTGGTTTCCAAGATTATACTTTTTCACAAGTGTCAAGACAATAAATTGTATGCCATAACTGGAACAAGTGGCTCCATCCAAACATAACCTGTTTACTGTGGCCTGATTTTAGCTGACTAACACTACTGTCCATGCACAAGTGAGCAGTTGCAACTTATTTTGCTTGGTGATGTTTTATGAACTGGTTGTGGAGTCTAAATACAAAGAATTTGGGGGTGAAGAATGAAATTGAGACTGGTTTAAAAAAAAATAAAATGGAAGCCCAATGAGATTTGATTTACAACAGTGCTGTAAAACAACCTGATAAACACTGGTGTATTTAACTCTAATCTGTTTACAGTGCCACAAAAAGGCCCTTGTCACTTGCTCCTCCATTGTCATTGAACTCCTGTAGTAACCATCCAGCCATGAGTAGACTAGCAGGAGAGACTTTCCCTGAAACTGTGACCTGACAAAAAGCCAAGTATCCTTGTCTGCTTTCCTGACTGACAGTCGAAGCTAGTTGGAAGCAACAAGAGCCGTCTGTTTACAAACCTGTTTATGGCCTGCTCTCCTGTATTACTTCAGTATTCTGGAAAAAGGTACTGGTGTCCCTGCACACAATCGGTAATCTTTACTCATTATGCACTAAAACCTTTTTTAAATTTTCAGTTCAATGTACTTTCAGAGGAACTAAGAATTCTCTTTCGCTTTGTTCTCAAGTAGAAAAAAATCAGTTCCTCGTCTAGTTGTGACCTCAACTTTCAAATAAAGTTCATAAATGATTTGCCAAACCTGTTTTAGTTTCTTTTTGTCAAAGTAATAAATTTGTATTACAACCAATTCAAGCACAGTCAGGAATTTGCCTGGTTTCTGCATTGTCAGTGTAATGTAACAGAGCAGAAAATTCCATCTGTGCTGTGTTCACTGAAATGTGACAACCTGTCCTTTTTAGTCATGGGTCAGAAAGGAAATCAGCCAGGATTCTTCCAGTGAAGAATGCAAGCGTGCAGTCAAATCCACTCCATCGGCATGATTCCTTACTTTCAACGAAGGAAGTAGAACTAGAAAGATTTTATCTTGTCTGATTTTGAAATAATTAGATCTGGTTGACAGTCTGTCCCCACACTGCATGTTTGAGTTCTGTGCATACCGTCTGCAAAATATCAATCTTTTCCAAGCTAGTGACTCCTAACCTGGAAGGATGAGGGTAGTGGGCTACATCAGACAACATAACTACCAGTCTCTCACCCTTCTGACATTGGCATTATGCTGCATCTGAATCCTGGACTACCTAGTTCTATGCACAGTGTGTGTCTTTGGAGTAGAGTGAAGGTGGCTCACCACTGTCCAAAGTGCACCTGACTAAGCAGTAGTGACCTGACTATTCCAGTTTTGTTGGTGATGCTTATGTCCTAAGAATGAATAAAATAAATATATTGAGGCATTGTTTTGTATGTAGGTTTCCTCATGAAGGAATGTTTCAGATTTTGTTTTGAACAGATAAAGGAAGAGTCTGGCTGCAAGTGTAGGTGAAGAATAAATTTTGTTTTTGTCACCCCACCCTCTACTGTTGACCACAATGGCTAGGGTTTAATTTGATTTGTGTAATCTAATTATTTTCCTAATTGGAATGTTCCTGGGTCTTGTTCAGCGAATGGATGCTCCTGCTGAAGATCACCACTTGCTTGTATCTTGTGTTACAAGCTCCACGTAATATAAATTGGCATCAAAGAGCACGTTCTAATAGATCTGTTTGGATTTCCAATGAGCTTTTGTCCCTCAGAAGTTTATTTGTGGCACTCTGGCTTCGGAGGTTCCTTGTCTGAAAAGCCCTTTTGATTGAATTTTACATGCAGTGTTTTCATTCCTCTCTTTGTCTGCATTATGTTAAACGCTTTCACTTGCAGCCAAGTTTGAAAAGGGCTGATGGAGCTCGCAGCTGCTGATGCTCATTGGGACACGCTGTCCCTTTTCCTACAAAGGAAATACATTCAATAACTGCTTCAATCATCCTGGTACCCAGGCCACTGTTGATCTCCTCTAGTCCATGTCTGTGGATTGAGATGCTAGGTGTTAGTCATTGAATCTGATTCTTGGCTCAAGCCTGTCTTTTTCAAGAAGAGGGGCAAGTAATCAATTAAGTGTAGAAGGTTCTAAACAATTGTAGGTTAGGGTGGGAATGTGGAAGGAAGGATCAGGGGTACAATATCAGTGTCAGCAGAGTTTTTATATGACTGCCGTTGTTAGTGATTGGAAAAGGGAAGTGGTGTTTGCTGATGTGACAGTATGGTTAGCTGCTGTAGTAATTTGTGTAATCATCAGGCACCTAACTTCCCCCGTGGCTAAGGAAATTAGGGGAAGAGGTTTTTTTTAAATTTCCTTCTGGAAGTCACTGTCTGATGAGCAGAGACTTCCTGTGTGTTAAGTAATCCAAGCAATGTGTATGTTGGTGTTTTATTTCTACGTACAGTGTTTTTATTAGTATATGGCCAGCTCAGTGGGAGCCAGATTTGTTTTCAGGGTACAGTTCTTGTATCTAAAACCACTGGCAGTTCTCACTTGAAAGCTTTGTAGATATTTTCTTTCACAAACTTCTGTCACTTTTCATTCCAGTATTTCTAGCACAAACCATTTGTCTGATTGTCTCTGCCTTGTAGGGACACAATTGTTATTTGGAGAAAGTGGCTAATGAGACAAAATTAAAAATCTCTCAACACCAGGTTATAGTCCAACTGGTGTGTGTTTTTTTTTAAACTTTACCCACGCCAATCCAACACTGGCACCTCCACATCATGCACAAGGCAGACCACCATTCTGATTCCTTGGAGCAGTTTGCATATGCAGTTGGTAAACATGAGCATTCCATTCCAGAGTTTGAAGATGCAAGAAAATTAACCAAAGAAATGCAGATGCGAGAAACTTGAAACAAAAACAAATTACTGGAAAACTTCAGATTGTAGAGAGTCCAGTGTTTTTTATGTAAGATGACTAAAATTAGTTGCTTTGGTGGTAAAAGAAAAGAATCTGGAGTTGATGCTGTCTGTGTTCCTCGTTTCCCATGATTGATAACAGCTACCCGTTCACCACAGCAGTGAATTCACTGAAACTACTGTGCACACTGGAGATCTCGGGTAAAAACAATGACTACAGATGCTGGAAACCAGATTCTGGATCAGTGGTGCTGGAAGAGCACAGCAGTTCAGGCAGCTTCCAACGAGCAGCGAAATCGACGTTTCGGGCAAAAGCCCTTCATCAGGAATAAAGGCAGTGAGCCTGAAGAGATAAGCCTGGGGATGGTTGGGGTGGGGAGAAAGTAGCATAGAGTACAATGGGTGAGTGGGGGAGGGGATGAAGGTGATAGGTGGAAAAGGAGCTAGGCAGATCAGACAAGTCTGGACAAGTCATGGGGACAGTGCTGAGCTGGAAGTTTGGAACTCGGGTGATGCCCTGGAGTTGAAGTGTTCCAAGGCGGAAGATGAGGCGTTCTTCCTCCAGGCGTCTGGTGGTGAAGGAGGCCCAGGACCTCCATGTCCTTGGCAGAGTGGGAGGGGGAGTTGAAATGTTGGGCCACGGGGCGGTGTGGTTGATTGGTGCGGGTGTCCCGGAGATGTTCCCTAAAGCGCTCTGTTAAGAGGTGCCCAGTCTCCCCAATGTAGAGGAGACCGCAACGGATACAATAAATGATATAGGTGGATGTGCAGGTAAAACTTTGGATGTGGAAGGCTTCTTTAGGACCTTGGCTAGAGGTGAGGGAGGAGGTGTGGGCACGGGTTTTACAGTTCCTGCGGTGGCAGGGGAAGGTGCCAGGATGGGAGGGTAGGTTGTGGGGGGGTGTGGACCTGACCAGGTAGTCACGGAAGGAATGGTCTTTGCGGAAGGCGGAAAGGGGTGGGGAGGGGAATATATCCCTGGTGGTGGGGTCTTTTTGGAGGTGGCGGAAATGTCGGCGGATGATTTGGTTTATGTGAAGGTTTGTAGGGTGGAAGGTGAGCACCAGGGGCAGTTGGAGGGGTGGGGTCTGAGGGCGGAGGTGCGGGATGCGGTCGAGATGCGTTGGAGCGCATCTTTAACCACGTGGGATTGGATATCCATGGTGAAGATGAGACGTTGGGGGCCGGTGAAACGGAAGTCTTGGAGGAGGTGGAGGACGTGGGTGGTGTCTCGAACGTATGTGGGGAGTTCCTGGACTAGGAGGGATAGGACAGTGTCGAGGTAGGTAGAGATGAGTTCAGTGGGGCAGGAGCATGCTGGGACAATGGGTCGGCCAGGGTGGTCAGGCTTGGGAAGGAGGGAGAATCGGGCAGTGCGGGGTTCCCGGACTGTGAGGTTGGAAGCTGTGGGTGGGAGATCTCCTGAGGTGATGAGGTTCTGTACGGTCTGGGAGATGATGGTTTGGTGATGGGGGTGGGGTCATGGTCGAGGGGGCAATAGGAAGAGGTGTCCTCGAGTTGGCGTTTGGCTTCAGCGGTGTAGAGGTCAGTGCGCCAGACTACCACTGCGCCCCCTTTATCCGCTGGCTTAATGGTGAGGTTGGGATTGGAGCAGAGGGATTGGAGGGCTGTGCATTGTGAGGGTGAGAGGTTGGAGTGGGGGAGGGGGGTAGACAGGTTGAGGCGGTTAATGTCCCGGCGGCAGTTGGAAATGAAGAGGTCGAGGGCAGGTAATAGGCCAGCGCGGGGTGTCCAGGTGGATGGAGGGGTCCTCGGAAGGTGGGCGGGGTTCCTGATTCTGAAAGTAAGCTCGGAGGCGGAGGCGATGGAAGAATTGTTTGACGTCATGGCGTGTATTAAATTCATTGATGCATGGATGGAAGGGGATGAAGGTAAGTCCTTTGCTGAGGACTGATCGTTCGTCCTCAGTGAGGGGGAGGTCTGGAGGGCTGGTGAAAACCCGGCAGGGCTGGGAGCTGGGATCTGGTGTGGGTGTGGAGCTGGGAGTGGGGTTGGAGCCAGTAACTGGAGTGGGTGTGATGATGGGGGGAATGGGGGTAGAGTCATGAGCAGGGGTAGTGTTCGCCTCGGGGTTCTGGGGGGTGGGGATAGTGACAGTGGGATCTGTGGGGGGCGTGTCAGCAGAATGCAGGTGAGTGGTGCTGGTGGGGGTGGAAGTGGTGGCAGACACGGCAGTCGGGGTGGCGGAAGTCACTGAGCATGTGGCATCACAGGCTCTCTGCCTTTATTCCTGATGAAGGGCTTTTGCCCGAAACGTCGATTTCGTTGCTCGTTGGATGCTGCCTGAACTGCTGTGCTCTTCCAGCACCACTGATCCAGAATCTGAAGAACTCAGCAGATCTCACAGTACTAGGGTTCAATTTAATTCTTCGTAAATGTTATCCAGTTAGTGCTGAGTGGTTTGCTTCTGATTCATTAGTTATCCTGACATCACCATAACTTATTGACCTCAATCACAATTAAACATTAGTTTATTCAGAAGTCGATGTGTATTAGTTCTTTCTAAAATAGTTTTCTCTTCCCCAAATGACACTGAGATGTTCCTTGGGTTGCCAATTCTTAGCATCTTCCTTTGGTTTATTTAAATTCTCTTAAATTTGCAGGTTCTTAGATAAAATGAAATGGCATCACCCCACTTCTCTAAACTGTGATTCACTGGATGTGGGTGGCCATATCTAGACCCAGAATTTTCAGCAAATTCTGACACTGTTTTCCTAATCAACCTGATCGCAGGGTAGGTGGGTCTTGAACTCAGGTCACCTGGCTCAGAGGTAGGGACACTGCCATTATGCTATGAGACACATTCCCAAATGCTGAGATTGATTATTAGTGCCACATTGCTATGTGCTTCCATCCATGTGGCTCACAAATAGAGTGAAATCAGCCTAGATGTTGCCAGGCTCCTGAGCAGGTACATGTTAACGGAAAGACTGGGCAGATCACCAGTGTACTGTTTAATGTCACTTGTCTTTATCTTTCAGTGAACTACGTAAAAGCTGCACTGAAATAGGAGTTTAGTTCAGTTGGTCTGTTTGCTTTCCACAATAACAAATCCTTTGCATCCCGTTCACCTACCCTATCTCTCATTCACCTTCCAATTTAATTTTAAATGAGCCTTTGTGCTATTTGAAGATGCGCCTCTCATAACTTCACCCACTGGCTCATTAAAAAGTCAACTGGTGTTTATTATTCTTTCCAGAATTTATTTGTAGGTGCTATTTGATGTCTGTTCTCTCCCTAAGTAACTTTTAAAAGTAGTCTGGAGTGATCCAAACTGTGATTTTTTTACCCACCTTAATCCAAATCCTTTGCATTGTCAGTTATTCTGCTTTTTGTTACCTGTGTTCTGAGTCTATCTCCCTGGTCTGCACACTGCACACTGCCTTCCTTTTGACAGTCTCTCTCTCTCAAACTAATTGATCCACTCTCACTCTTCCTCAATTCGCTCAATGCCCTGACCTCCAGCACACTTTGGGTTTTGCGGATTGGTGATGATTTTGATGACCATCTGTTTTAAATCTGCTCCCACTGATCCCAGAACTCTGACCTCGAGTTATTCCCACCTGGGGAAATAGCGTCTCTATCAAATTTAACATCTTACAGATCTAAATGTGATCTCTCATTTTTCTAAACTCCAGAGAGTGTGAGACTAAGAAATATTTAGTCCTGGTTTGATCAGGGTTGTGTCCCCAATCCGGATTCAATCCAGATCCAGTCCTTGTTTAATTCTGGCTCAATCTGAATGTAATCTGTCTGCAATCCGAGTTGAATTCCGATGTAATCCGGGATGGGTCCACTCCGCTCCAGTCCGGGTTTAACACGGTCCCAGGAGGCGGGGCTGGTCACTCTCGGAGACTCGGAGCCGGAGCCGGAGCCCGGGATGATCCAGGTCCGGATCCCGAGCATCGGCCAAGGGGCGAGCGGGGACTCGGAGAAGGTTCATACGGTGAGGGGACCCCCACCCCCCGGGACAGGGAGAGGGACAGAGACCCCCACCCCCCGGGGACAGGGAGAGGGATAGAGACCCCCACCCCCCGGGGACCGGGAGAGGGACAGAGACCCCCACCCCCCGGGGACCGGGAGAGGGACAGAGACCCCCACCCCCCGGGGAGAGGGAGAGGGACAGAGACCCCCACCCCCCGGGGATAGGGAGAGGGAGAGGGACAGAGACCCCCACCCCCCGGGGAGAGGGAGAGGGACAGAGACCCCCACCCCCCGGGGATAGGGAGAGGGACAGGGACAGAGACCCCCATCCCCCGGGGACAGGGACAGGGAGAGGGACAGAGACCCCCACCCCCCGGGGACAGGGAGAGGGAGAGGGACAGAGACCCCCACCCCCCGGGGACAGGGAGAGGGAGAGGGACAGAGACCCCCCACCCCCCCGGGGACAGGGAGAGGGAGAGGGACAGAGACCCCCCACCCCCCCGGGGACAGGGAGAGGGACAGAGACCCCCACCCCCCGGGGACAGGGAGAGGGACAGAGACCCCCCCACCCCCCGGGGAGAGGAGCGGGGACCCCCTCCCCTCCCCTCCCCCCCCCCCCCCCCCCCCCCTCCCCTCCCCCCCCCCCCCCCCCCCCCCCCCCCCCTCCCCTCCCCCCCCTCCCCTCCCCCCCCCTCCCCTCCCCCCCCTCCGGCTCTCTGTCCGCCCATTTGCCCTTTGAACGGGAGTTTCTGGGGAAGCCGCGAGCTGCTATTCGGCCACGGAGGGCATCACCGCCGATCCCCCACCGGCTCACCCGGTGTCGTCTCCCCCCGGGGGGAGAGAGTGTCCCCCACAGCCCCCGCCCTGAGTCTCTGCCCTGACCCCCACCCACCCCCATGTGTGTGTGTGTGTGTGTGTGCTCAGGATGAAGCATGTATGTTTGAGGTTGGTGTGGTGGGGGTCAATGTTTCTAACGGTCCCAGACTCTGCAGAACTGGACAGAGTTGGGTAAGTGCTCGGGGTGGGGGCTGGTGTGAGTGAGAAGACTCCTCAGGAAGGGTCATACTGGACCCGAAATGTTCACAGTTTGCACAGGTAGTGCCAGAGCTGCTGAGTTTCCCCAAAGTGCAGTGTTTGTCTCAGACTGGCAGCATCCCTAGTGTTTCTCATGAATTGCTGATGGTTTTATCCTGGAGAAAGGTGGGAGCAGCGAGACAGACCTGGGAAGATTCCAGACTGGCTGGATTTGGAGATTACAGGTGTGACAGAACATAGAGCAGAGGGAGTGGGAATGATTGGTTGAAGGGAAGTGAAATAAGATAGAGAGGCAGAATTAGGCCATTTAGCCCATCAAATCTGTGCCACCATTCTGTCAGGGCTGATATGCTCCTCACCCCCATTTTCCTGCCTTCTCCTCATATCCCTTCAACCCATTACCAATTAAATATCTGTCCAACTCCTCCTTAAGGTTTACTCACTGTCTCAGCACCTACCACACTTTGGAGTAGCAAGTTCCACAGATTCATAACCCTTGGGGAGTGGTTTCTCTGCAACTCTGTTTTGAATTTACTATCGCTTATCCTAAGACCTCTCATCCTAGAATGCCAAACAAGAGGAAGCATCTACTCCATGTCTATTTTATCCATATCTTTTCTCATCTTGAATACCTCAATTTGATCTTGCCTCATTTGTCTAAACTCCAGAGAGTATAGGTCTAAACTGTTCAATCTCTCTTCATCCGACAAGCCCCTCATCTCTGGGGTCAATCTATTGATCCTCCTCCTCCTCTGATGTCATTACATCTTTCCTCAAATAAGGGGACAAGAACGGTTACATCCTCCAGATGCGGTCTCACCAATGAGGTATAATTGCAACAAGACCCCCTCACCTTTATATTCTACTCCTTTAGGTATAAGAGTCAACGTTCCATTTGCTTTCTTTAATATCTGCTGTACCGTGTGTGGCTAGTTTTCTGTGACTCATGAATGAGGACACCCAGATCCCTCTGCACCGGAGCATCCCAAAGTCTCTCCCCATTTAGATAATAGGTCACCGTCCCAAAGTTTGTGCGAAGATTTGTAGCTCGGGTGCTTGTTGTAGTGGTTCTGTTCGCCGAGCTGGAAGTTTTTGTTGCAAACATTTCGTCCCCTGGCTAGGAGACATCATCAGTGCTCTGGAGCCTCCTGCGAAGTGCTTCTTTGATGTTTCTTCCGGTATTTATAGTGGTCTGTCACCGTCCCATTTTTTCATACAAAATGCATGACTTTGCACTTAACCTCATTAAACTCCATCTGCCACATTATGGCCCACTCTCCTAACCTATCAAGATCCATTTGAAAGGTTCTTATTTCCTCACTGCAATATACCATCTCGCCTATTTTTGTCGTTTGCAAATTTTACTGTAGAGCCTTCTATCCCTGTATCCGAGTCATTAATGTAGATTGTAAATAGCTGGGGTCCGAGGACCCAACCCTGTGACACCCCATACGTTACACCTTGCCATCCAGAGAAAAAAATTATCCTGACTCTGTCTTCTGTCCATCAGCCAGTCATCTATCTAAGCTTAAAAAAAATTTACCCCATGATAAATAGATGCTGAATAGGTGTTAATAGCAGAATAAAGCATAGCTCTGTAAAGCCAAGAGATTCAGACAGATTAGAGTAGGGTTGGGGTTGGTTATTGTTGAACTCAGAGTTGAGTCCTGGAAGTTGTACAATGTCTCAAAAATGGGATGCTGCTCCCCTAGTTTGCACTGAGCTTCTCTGGAACACAGCAGGGACCCAGGAGAGGAATGTGAACATGAGAACAGGAATTGAAACAGCAAGTGATTGGCAGCTCAGAGTGATGATTGTGGACAGGGCATAGGTGAGAGGGGCTTAAAATCACTGGGGGCAATCTCTATCTCATGGCTGTTTTTAGAAAGTGCAGAGATTTGGGAAGAGTACTTTCACTTTGATTGTGATTCCACACAGATAGGAATTTCACCAGAGTGAAGACTTCAGCATCTTTCCTGGGCAGCAGATACAAGCCTGTCCTGGGGGGGTGGCACTGGATAGAGGCATGTCTGTGCCCCATTCCCCTTAAGGAGTCTCAGCACCACCCCGCCACCCAAAGGAGTCTCAGCACCCCCATTGGAAGTCTCCACACAATCCCGACCCACACCCTCCAGTGGATTCTCCGTGCTCCGTCCACCCCTCACTGCCCTTGAGGGGAGGGGGGTATCTCACCACCACATTCCCCCTCCAAAAGGGGAGTCTCTGTTCCTCTCTCTCATGGAGTCTCTAGGGGAGTCCCTGGGGAGTGTCTGTGCACCTACCCCTCACTGAGGGGTGTAGGGTGGGGGTCTCTGGGGTGAGAGGTGGGTGTGAAAGTCACTGAATGAATGTCTGTGGTGCTAAGGCAAGATTTCCTCACAGCAGGAGAAATTTAAATGGAGAGTGTGGACTTTTGGATCGGATTTATTTGGTTGAGAATCTCTCTTTGCATGGATGTGGTATGTAGCCATAGCAACAGAGCGTTGAACCTCTTTGTCAATAACCATGGCAACGTGATGCACTGTGTTGGAGTTATAAAGCAGGGATCTGTTTTCAATGGAGCTGACAGTGAGAGTGGGGGGTGGATTGTTCCGAGAGCCCGAGAATAGCCTCAGCTTTCCCCAGGGGCTGGGGGTTAGGTGGCAGGCGGGGGTTGAGGGGGACGTGATGTAGTTTGCTTGTGGCCATGGGGATGAATATTCTGGGGGTGCTGCTGAGAGTAACGAGGGGAGACATTGCAATTGTCAGCCTTCACCTTGGTGAGGCCTCAACATTGAATGATCTCACGAACGTCACCATCCCAGGGCACCACTACACACCGGCCAGACAACTCAACCATTCTGAATATTGAGTTGTAGGAAGTATAGCAACTGCTGTGTGCACAACAAGATCCCACAAACAGCAGAATGGTGGTGACTCAACTATCCGTTTGTGTGAAACCGGGGGATACAGCAAGGCTGGAAATCTGAAATAAAAACATGGGAAGCTAGTGGAGTGGAGAGTGTTTATGGAACCTGTATCGAGGAATATATGTTGATCAAGACATTGGGTGGTTTCCTTGTAGGGGCGAGGGGGATGAGTCTCCCTGTAGGGTGGGGGTGGAGAGGTTCTGTTACCCTGAGATTGGGGGGGTTTCCAGGGGATGATGGAGTCTCGGTGGGGGGGGTGGGCAGTTTTCCTGAGGGGCATGAGGGACTTTCCCTGAGGCAGAGGTGGGGGGGATATCCCTGAAGGGGAGGGAGGTGTGTGGGTGGTGAGGTGAGGGGTGGGGAGGTATCCCTGAGGTTAGGGTCACTGACACAGCTTCCTGTTACAGGTTTTCCGAGTTGAGGTTCTCAACAATGGGCGCAAACACCTGGTGGATCGAAGATACCGAGACTTCCAGGCTCTGCATAAAAAGGTCAGAGTCCCAGATACTAACCCCCACCACCCTTTACCCTGCCCACCCCCCACCCCTAACCCCCACAAACCCAACCTCTACCCCACCACCCACGAACCCCCTCAGTCAACTACCTCTGCAACACTCAACCCTTCACCCTCATTACCCCCTCCCCCACCTGGTGGTCCTCTGACACTACCCCACCCACATTGCATTGTAAGGTTCAGGAAGGCATTGGAAAATAGCAATGATGAATCCTGAGTAAGACAGTTTAACTGACGGACAGTGAACTGTGGTGGGGCAAGAGCAGAGCTGGGCAGGATTGACTGGAACATAAGGGTTGGTGGTGAAACCATTACTGATTGATCAGCTGCCCTCAAAGAGGAGGTGGTTCAGGTACAGTCCCTCAAAACCAATCCCGAGTTCCCTGAATGAAAACGGAGATCTAGATTAAAGTAAAGGAGAAAAGGTATAGTTACGGCAGGTATCAGGTCGAGAGGACAATTACAAACCGAAAGGAATACCATAGTGTGAGGGGAGATGGAAAAATACATTAGAGAAGCAAAAAGGGATTATGAGAAAAGACTGGCAGCAAACATAAAAAGAAATCCTGAAGTCTTCTGTAAGTACATCACCAGAAGAAAGATGGTAAAAGGAGGGACAAGGCTGACCAGGAACAAAGAAAGCGCTTTACATCCTGGAGGCAGGAGGCGTTGCTGTGATGGATACTTTACACCCATCCTCTCCAAAGAGGGACATGTTACCCCGGCTGTGATGGCAGACGAGGAAACTTGGTCATGAGATGTGTTCAAAATGGATGGATTAATGCTTAAAGCTGATAATGCACCAAGACTGGATGAAATAAATCCAGGGCTATGGAAGGAGGTGAAAGTGGTCACTGAATAGAATCAGGGAAGGTGTCAGGAGACTGGAAAATTGCAAACATTACAAGCTTGTTCAAGAAAGTTGTTAGCAATCACAGATCTGGTAGGAAAGCTTCTAGGGACAATCAGGATAGAAGTAATAGTCACATGGAAAAGTTATGTAGAGTAAGCATGGATTTCTTAAGGGAAATTGTGTTTAACTAACTGTTAATGGATCCAGAAAGCACTTGATACAGTGCCTCATGAGGCTTATGAGGAAGGTCTTTGGTTTAAAAAAGACAACAGCAACATTGGCTATGTGTTAGGAAACAGAGAGGAATGGTCATTGGCTGGAGGAAGGTTTGTTGTGAAATTCCTCTGGGGTCAGGATGAAGAGCCCTGTTTTCCTGAGGCAGTTAATGATCTGCACCTTGACATGCAGGGGACAGTTTTCGAGTTTGCAGATAACAGTAAACTTGGAAGAATCAGATATTTTGGAACAGGTGGGACTCAGACCTCCTGGCTCAGAGGTAGGGACAATATCACTGCACCACAAGAGGCCTTTGGAAGAATTGTCAACTATGAAAACAGCTGACAACTTCATAAATACATTGACAAATTGGTGGAGCAGGTGGATGGTGGCAAATGAAGTTTTATTGTGGAGAAGTTAGGAAGAAAATTGAAAAATAATATAAAACAGGGGGTCCAATTCTAAAGGGGGTGTGGCACGAGCAGAGGGTCCTGGGGGTGTGTGTATATGCAGAGATCATTGGAAGTACAAGGATAGGTGGAGAGAACATTTATTAAGTGTCCTCAGCTTTATTAATAACAGCAAAGAGTACAGGGTGCAAGGAGGCGATGTTGAACTTGTACAAGACCTTACCTGGACTATTGTGTACAGTCACAGGAAAGATGTGAACATATTGGAGAGAGTGCAGAAGGAATTTAGAGGAACTGCTCCAGGAATTTGGAATTGGCGAAGATAGGACTTATCACCTTTGAGAGGAAAAGGCTGAGATAAGATTTGGAGGTTTTTGTGAGTGGACTGGACAGAGTGGATAGGGCAGAGCTTTCATTGTAAAAGGAATAAGAACAAGTGAGGATGGATTTAAAGCAGTGTGCAAAAGGAACAAATATGATGGAATAAAAATCCTTCTGCAGCGTGAGGAATTCTGTGAACTTATGATGCTGTTAGGGAGGAAATTCCAGGATTTAACAATACTGCACTAAATAGTGAGATATTTCCAAGTCAAGATGGTGTACAGCTGAGAGGGGAATCTTCAGGGGGATGGTATCTGCTGTCGTTTTCCTTCTCAATGGGAAAGGTCACAGGTTTGGAAAGAGCCTTGGTGATTGCTACAGGAAATGGTCCACACTGTGGCCAATGATGGAGGGAGTAAATGGGAACAAACAGATCAGGGAGTCGAATGTGTTGTTGTGGTGGAGGGAATTTGATTCCAGGACCATTGGGACTGTCACGGGAAAGAGACTGTCCATTGTGACCAACTCCACTAAACCAGGCTGGGGCCTGTCTACTGTGTAACAGGCTGCCCATATTTTAAGGAGACGGTTCATAGAAGGGGCACTTAGTAAATCCTAAAAAGAAAAGTCAAAGTCATAGAGCTGTGTAGTGACTGGGTAAAGATAAGCAGGCAGCGAGTGAGAGAAAGAGCCAGCGGGTTTTGAGGTAAAATTACACCAATGAGGAAGGCCGAATGATGGAGAAATGGTGAGAAGTTATTGCTGAAGGTGTTTATCTGACCCCAACAATCATCCCTCTGACTGACTGACTAATGGCACCAATGGAGAGAAATGGATTGGATGTAATCCCTATTACAGAGCTGTGCTGGCACAGTGTCTGAGATTGGGAATTTCAGGAGATCTGACCTTTATCGAAGTGGGCCAATGGGTGGCCCTGACAATAAAGGATCCCGGCAGGAGACAGGAGGGATCCCGATTTGGAAGAACAGGG
Organism: Hemiscyllium ocellatum; assembly: GCF_020745735.1. NCBI lineage: Eukaryota > Metazoa > Chordata > Chondrichthyes > Orectolobiformes > Hemiscylliidae > Hemiscyllium > Hemiscyllium ocellatum. Next base: position 35,340,676 of record NC_083442.1, on the reverse strand, counting down.
CGTATCAGTAACAGCGAGGGTCAGAAATGCTGGTGAGAGCAGTTTCGAGGCCCCTGAGCAGTAACTATCCTGTTAGACAAAACATTAATCAGAAATAAAAGGAGCTTATAACAAAGTCAATGCAATAGCCATGGGGGACTTTAATCTTCATGTGAACTGGGCAAAAGAAATTGGCAAAAATAGTTTGGAAATTGATTTATGGAATGCATTCATGTCAGTTTCTTAGAACAATATGCACTGGCTGTCTCTGTCCTGGGAGTGTTTGATGGGGAACAGTGTAGAGGGAGCTTTACTCTGTATCTAACCGTGTGCTGTCCCTATCCTGGGAGTGTTTGATGGGGAACAGTGTAGAGGAGGCTTTACTCTGTATCTAACCCCGTGCTGTCCCTGTCATAGGGTCTGTTTCCATGCTGTATGACTCTTTGGTCCAACCAGTCCATACCGAACATAATCCCAACTAAACTAGTCCCATGTGCCTGCTCCTGGCCCATATCTCTCCAAACCTTTTCTATTCATGTAGCATCTAAATGTCTTTTAAATGTTGTAACTGTGTCCACATCCACCACTACCTCGAATTCATTTCATGCATGAACTGCCCTCTGTGTAAAACATTTGCCTGTCATGTCTTTTTGAAATCTCTCTCCTCTCACCTTAAAAATGTGCTCCCAATCTTGAAATTCCCTCCCATCCCTGGGAAAATGCAACCACCATTAACTCGATCTAAAATGTCATTATTTTATAAACTTCTATTAGATCGCCTCTCAGCCTCCCCAGTGAAAAAACTCCCAGCCTTTCTTTATAACTCAAACCTTCCGTACCTGGCACCATCCTGGTAAATCTCTTCAGAACCCTCTCCAGCTTAACATCCTTCATATAACTGGGTGACCAGAACTAGACCGTACTCCAGCAGAGGCCTCACCAATGTCCTGTACAATCTCAACATGACATCCCAACTCCTGTACTCCAAGGACTGAGCAATGAAGGCAAGCTTGCCAAATGCCCTTTTAACCACCCTGTCTATGTGTGACACAAACTTTAAACAATTATGTACATGCACCCCTAGGTCCCTCTGTTCTATAACACTACCCAAGGCCCTACCTTTAATTGTATAAGCTCCACCCTTGTCTTAAAATGCAATAACTTGCATTTATCCAGATTGAACTCCATCTGCCATTTTTCATCCCATTGACCCATTTGATAAAAATCCTTTTGTAATCTTAGAAAACCTTCACTGTCTACTATACCACCAATTTTGGTGTCGTCCACAAACTTACTAACCATGCCTTCTATATTCATATCCAAATCAGTTATATAACTGACAAACGAAAGAGAATCCAGGGCTGATCTCTGTGGAACACCACTGATCACATGCCTTCAGTTCGAAAAGCAACCCTCCACCATTACTCTGTCTCCTGCCGTTAAGCCAATTATGGAAGCAATTGGCAAGCTCGTTCTGAATCTCATGAGACCTAACTTTACTAATCAGTCTACCAGGCGGGACTTTGTCAAAGGCTTTACTAAAATCCAAATAAACAACGTCTACTGCTCTGCCATCATCAATCTTTTTGTTAACTTCCGCAAAAGAACTCAATCAAGTTTGTGAGACATGATTTTCCTTACACAAAACCATGCTGACTATCCTTAATCAATTTTTGCCTCGCTAAATGTCCATAAATCCTATCTTTTATAATTACCTCCAACAATTTACCCACAACTGAAGACTGACTCACACATGTCTATAGTTCCCCGGTTTCTCCTTACAACCTTTTCTTAAACTGAGGTGCAACATTAACAACCCTCCAGTCATCAGGCACTTCACCTGTGCTTGGAGATGATGCAAATATTTCAGCAAGGGGTCTTTTAATTTCCTGTCTTATTTCCCATAACGTTTTGGGATACATTAAATGAGGTTCCAGAGATTTAACCTGGAAGTGTTAGAGGGAGCCTTACTCTGTATATAACCCTGTGCTGTCCAAATCCCTGGTGTGTTTGATGGGGGAACAGTGTAGAGTGAGCTTTTCTCTGTATCTAACCTCATACTATCCCTGTCCTGGGAGTGATTGATGGAGAGGACAGTGTTAGAGGAAGCTTTACTCTGTATCTAACCCCATGCTGTCCCTGTCCTGGGAGTGTTTGACAGGGACAGTGTAGAGGAAGGTTTACTCTGGATCTAACCCGTGGGCTGTCCCTGTCCTGGGAGTGTTTGATGGTGAGTGTGTAGAGGAAGCTTTACTCTGTATCTAACCCCGTGCTGTCTCTGTCCTGGGAGTGTTTGATGGGGACAGTGTAGAGGAAGCTTTACTCTGTATCTAACCCCGTGCTGTCTCTGTCCTGGGAGTGTTTGATGGGGACAGTGTAGAGGAAGCTTTACTCTGTATTTAACCCCGTGCTGTCCCTGTCCTGGGAGTGTTTGATGGGGACAGTGTAGAGGAAGCTTTACTCTGTATCTAACCCCGTGCTGTCTCTGTCCTGGGAGTGTTTGATGGGGGACAGTGTTAGAGGAAGCTTTACTCTGTATCTAACCTCGTGCTGTCCCTGTCCTGGGAGTGTTTGATGGGGGACAGTGTAGAGGAAGCTTTACTCTGTATCGAACCCTGTGCTGTCCCTGTCCTGGGAGCTAGAGTTTTGTTTTTGGAATGCAGGGCGAGGGGCAGGCCCTTCAGCCCCTTGAGATTCCTGCACCATTCAATAGGATCATGGCAGGACCCTCTCTTTTTTAACCTGCCCCCATCCCTGAATTCCTTTGGTCACCAGAAAACTCTGAATCTCTATTTGACACAAACTGAATGCAAGACCCTGTGGTTTCCTGAAGTTGGCTTTTCTCAGTACAGTCTCTGTTTTTTTTATTCTGGTTCAGTTTCTGATATCCATTTCCTTGAGGACACTTGCCTGTGAGCTGTCTAGTGGTTCCCAAATACACACTGATGTTGCTCTGAAAATAGATCTGATATTCCCTGTGAACGGAATGTAATTAGGGTTAGCACTAAGACCAGGGAAGGAACGTTAAAGGATTGGGAGATAATTACAGGACGATGTAGTGAGGTGAAATCACGAATAGATTTAATACCACCTTTTGACCTTCCATTGATCAGTCACGCAAGTCTGGTCAGTCAGCAGCTACACTGGCCACTTGTTTCTGTCTACCTTCCCAATGCTGCTGACACCAGCCTGTTGATGGATTTGGGGTGGACCTCAGCCCCACAGAGAGAGATGGCAAGAGAAGGATGGGCCATTGTGCCACCCCTCAGAATGCCTTCTACTCCACCAGCCCTCCCTCCAAAGGCTCAAGGTGAGGTGCCTGAGGCTGACATTCCCTCCATGTTTCTGTTACCTACAGTTAAAAAAGACAACAAAAACACCAGACTTTCCCTCAAAGAGAGGCCTGAATCGAAGGCCCAAAGCCCTGGAACAGAAGAGGTCAGGATTGGAGGCATATTTACAGGTAAGGCACAGAGAAAGCGAGACAGAGAGCAGTGCTGAGGGAGCGCCGCACTGTCGCAGGGTCAGTGCTGAGGGAGCGCCGCACTGTCGCAGGGTCAGTGCTGAGGGAGCGCCGCACTGTCGCAGGGTCAGTGCTGAGGGAGCGCCGCACTGTCGCAGGGTCAGTGCTGAGGGAGCGCCGCACTGTCGCAGGGTCAGTGCTGAGGGAGCGCCGCACTGTCGCAGGGTCAGTGCTGAGGGAGCGCCGCACTGTCGCAGGGTCAGTGCTGAGGGAGCGCCGCACTGTCGCAGGGTCAGTGCTGAGGGAGCGCCGCGCTGTCGCAGGGTCAGTGCTGAGGGAGCGCCGCGCTGTCGCAGGGTCAGTGCTGAGGGAGCGCCGCGCTGTCGCAGGGTCAGTGCTGAGGGAGCGCCGCGCTGTCGCAGGGTCAGTGCTGAGGGAGCGCCGCGCTGTCGCAGGGTCAGTGCTGAGGGAGCGCCGCGCTGTCGCAGGGTCAGTGCTGAGGGAGCGCCGCGCTGTCGCAGGGTCAGTGCTGAGGGAGCGCCGCGCTGTCGCAGGGTCAGTGCTGAGGGAGCGCCGCGCTGTCGCAGGGTCAGTGCTGAGGGAGCGCCGCGCTGTCGCAGGGTCAGTGCTGAGGGAGCGCCGCGCTGTCGCAGGGTCAGTGCTGAGGGAGCGCCGCGCTGTCGCAGGGTCAGTGCTGAGGGAGCGCCGCGCTGTCGCAGGGTCAGTGCTGAGGGAGCGCCGCGCTGTCGCAGGGTCAGTGCTGAGGGAGCGCCGCGCTGTCGCAGGGTCAGTGCTGAGGGAGCGCCGCGCTGTCGCAGGGTCAGTGCTGAGGGAGCGCCGCGCTGTCGCAGGGTCAGTGCTGAGGGAGCGCCGCGCTGTCGCAGGGTCAGTGCTGAGGGAGCGCCGCACTGTCGGAGGGTCAGTGCTGAGGGAGTGGGCACTGTCGGAGGGTCAGTGCTGAGGGAGCGCCGCGCTGTCGGAGGGTCAGTGCTGAGGGAGCGCCGCGCTGTCGGAGGGTCAGTGCTGAGGGAGTGGGCACTGTCGGAGGGTCAGTGCTGAGGGAGCGCCGCACTGTCGGAGGGTCAGTGCTGAGGGAGCGCCGCACTGTCGGAGGGTCAGTGCTGAGGGAGCGCCGCACTGTCGGAGGGTCAGTGCTGAGGGAGCGCCGCACTGTCGGAGGGTCAGTGCTGAGGGAGCGCCGCACTGTCGGAGGGTCAGTGCTGAGGGAGCGCCGCACTGTCGGAGGGTCAGTGCTGAGGGAGCGGGCACTGGGGGTGCGATGGGGTCGATATTTGGGGACTGGGCCCTGTATCTAAAGGTTTCAGGATGGTTGGAGCTGTGATAAGTGAGGTAGCCAGGAATGACCTGCTCTGTATACAGACCAGTTTTTTTCTCTCTCTCTCTCTCTCTCTCTCCCTGTCTGTCTCTCAGAGTCTTGTGTGTGAATGCGACAATTGGACTTTGTCCCGGGAAATCCTCGACTTCCTGAACATCAAACACATCCCGGTTGGAAAGTCGCCTAATACAGTGAGGTCAGTGCCTGAAGGATTTATTGGTACATCATTTACTGCTGTTCCTGAACTATCAGAAACCCTATCAGTAATAACCCTGCTCCTGCCCTCAGAGCCTGAGTGAACGGGGGAGTCAGGGTCACCTGGTTTGGACTGATCCAAGGAAGAATTGGAATTGGCTACTTCAGGGGACGGTGGAGTCTCAGCTGTTGAGTGTTAAAGGCAGAGATTCATGTTACTGTTGGGTGGGGTATTGAAGAATATGGGGATGTTTGGGTTAATGAAGTTAAAATCAAATCGTCCAACATTTAAGAGAACAGGCTGGAGGGGCTGAATGGCCGCCTCCTGATCCTTTAACCACACACAGAAATTCAGAAGGATTAGTTTGAGTCAGGAACATCGTGACTTAAAATAACTCCAAGTAATTTGAGGTTTTGCCGAGTTGGCATTAACGTGAGGGGACTGTCTCCTGCCTCTGTCTGGTTTTGGCTGCACATTCCGCCACCTGGTGGGTATGGACAGAATGGCAGCTCCTGCTTCCCCAGACTAAGGGCTGAATCGGTTCACAAGTTGTGTCTGCCCAGTCTCCACGCTGTCTCCCTCTCCTGCATCTCCATATTGTCACAATTCCTTGTTTCCCTTGCCTCAGTGCCTGGCCAGGGTTAAAAGGTCTCAGTGAAGGTGAGGACAGAGTTGAAGACAGCTGCTCTATTTGTGGTGTGGGTGCACAGAGGGATCAGTGTGTTAACGCACAAATTAGAGAGCATGAAAGGTCCCCTGAAATTCCTGAATTCCAGTGCTTTCTTTATAAATAGAGGAATGGTGCACAAAACCCAAGAAGTTATTCTAAACCTCTGACTGCTGGAACATCAGAAGCTGAGGGGTGACCTTATAGAAGTTTATAAAATAATGAGGGACATGGTTATGGTGAATACACAAGTCTAAAACCAGAGAACATAGGTTAAGGGTGAGAGCAAAAAAATTTTTTTCATGCAGAGGGTGGTACGTGTATGGAACGAGCTGCCAGAGGAAGTGGTGGAGGCTGGTACAATTACAACATTTATGAGGCATCTTGATGGGTATATGAATAGGAAGGGTTTGGAGGGATTTGTGCCAAATGGGACTAGATCATTTTAGGATATCTGGTTGGCATGGACGAGTTGAACCGATGGGTCTGTTTTTTTTTGTGCTGTGCATCTCTGTGACTCTGACAGGGATATAGAGTACAAGAGCAAGGAGGTGGTGATGAATTTGTGTAAGACCTTGGTTAGAGCTCAAAAAGAGTACGGTGTGCTGTCCTGAGCTCCATGTTATAGGAAAGATGTGAACACATTGGAGATAGTGTGGAAGCAATTGACAAGGACACTTCCTGGGATGAGAAGAGTTAGCTGAGAGGTTTTCAAAAGGGTTGTGGGCAGGATAGACAAGAGAGAAAGGTTCCACCACAGAGAGGATTGAGATCAAAGAGGCACAGATTTAAAACAACTGACGAAAGAAGCAAATGTGCTGAGGAAGAGCTTTTTCATGCAGCACCTGGTTAGGTCTGGAACATTCTACAGAAGGGTCACCGGACCCTTAACTCTGCCTTCTCTCCACAGATGCTGCCAGACCTGCTGAGTTTTTTCCAATGATTTTTTGTTTAGGTTTTTGTTGCTGATTTCCAGCATCCCTGCATTTCTTGTTTTTTTTGTTAAACATCTAGAATGCACTATCTGAGAAAGTGGAGGAGGCCGGTTCAACTGAAGCATTCAGAAAGTAGACAGAATCTAACCTTGGAAAGGGAGAATGTGTTGGGTCACAGAGAGAGGGCCGGAGACCAGCAGGAAATGTTTGAAAAGCTGGCGAGGCTTATGATGGGCAGGTCCTGCTTTGTAACAATACAGCTGTTTGATCTGAAGTAGAGAATTAGGGGGCGCACATGTTTAGAGAGGAATACAATCAGGGAATTGAGAGCAAAGGGACTCGGCAGAAAGCAGGTCATTTTGATTTAGACCGACAGGTTAAAAAGTGAGAGAAATTGAGTCATCATTGCTTTGAATTGATCTCATGTTCTTCCTTTTCTTTAGTGCCCTGGATCAACTCGACCTGCAGAATTACAGGTGAGCACTGGGAAACTCTGCTTCAGTCAGCATCACATTAAATTCCCTGAACTCCTTTTAAAGTGAAAGCAAAGCTACCCCCCCCACACTTTTCCCCATCAGACTCTCTCAGGTCAGGGATGCTGGAAATGAGGATCATATGTTGATTTTGTTTTTCTGCTCCTGTCCAGGTTTTTTTGTCACCAGGTGGTCAGTTTCACAAAGGATGCCTTTTCTCAACCGAACCCAGCAGGTAATGGGCAGAGTGAAAGTTTAGGTTGCATTCTTGTGGAGCCTGTAACATTGGGGCAGGAGGGAATTTTGATGGGGGCATTGTCGCGCTGTCGGAGGGTCAGTGCTGAGGGAGTGCTGCACTGTCGGACGGTCAGTGCTGACGGAGCGCTGCACTGTCGGGGTGGGGGTCAGTGCGGAGGGAGCGCCGCACTGTCGGGGTGGGGGTCGGTGCGGAGGGAGCACCGCACTGTTGGGCGGGTCGGTGCTGAGGGAGCGCTGCACTGTCGGGGTGGGGGTCAGTGCTGAAGCAGCGTCACACTGTCGGAGGGTCGGTGCTGAGGGAGCGCTGCACTGTTGGGAGGGTTGGTGCTGAGGGAGTGTCGCACTGTTGGGGGGTCCACATTTGTGCCTCCCTCCTCCTCCCCTCCCCCCACCATCCCACCCAACATTTATAAAATGATATGCTAGAATAAGGGGCAGTTCAATAGAAATACATAATGCTGATTTCTGGGATGGAGGATTGACTTATCAAGAACATGTTATAATTTTTTCTCCCATGTTACTCTTCTCCAATTGGTTTGTCAGGTCAATGCAGATTAAAATCGCCCATAACAATTTAAGTGCCCTTCTTACATACCTCCATTATCTCCTGATTAATATTTTGTCTCTTGTTTCTTTTTGACTTCCTTTTAATTGAAGTCTCCCACCAGTATTTAATTTAAAGCCATATCTACAACCCATGGTCACAGGTGCCAGCAAAGTTCAAGTGAAGCTCTTCCTGTTTGCCCAGAGCCACAGGAATCTGTCCCATCAGGCACAGCTAGTACTCCTGAGATTCACTTTTGTAGTTCTGCTTTTTAATGTTGCCTTGAGCTGCTGTCAATCCCTCGGAGAACCTTTCACCTTGTCCTAACTATGTGGGTAGTAACAATGTTAACAATTGGATCTGTCCCCTCCCATTCCAAGTTTGTTATCATCTCTGGAGAGATGACTTGAACCTTGGCTTTGGGTGGACAATGCAGCCTTCCAGACTCAGCACAGGACAGTACAGCCTCCCACTGCATTTCCTTTCTCTTCCCCCACGTATTGCTCTTTGGTCATTTTGTTTGTCCTCCCTGCACTGTGTGCCCTTGTCTCCCCTCTAGGAGCAGGAGTAAGGCTTATGCCCGAAACGTCAATTCTCCTGCTTCTTGGATGCTGCCTGACCTGCTGTGCTTTTCCAGCAACACACGCTCGAATAGGAATAGGCCATTTTGCCCATCAAGCCTGCTCCTTCATTCAATAGGAACATGGCTGAGCTTTTCATGAACTCAGCTCCACTTACTCACCCTCTCATCATAACCTTAATTCCTTACTGTTCAAAAATCTATCTTTACCTTAAAAGCATTCAATGTGGTAGCCTCAACTGCTTCACTGGGCAGGGAATCTGACAGATTTCCAACCCTATGGGGGAAGAAGTTCCTCCTCAACTCAGTCCTAAATCTGGTTTGAGGCTATGACCCCTAGCTCTAGTTTCACCCACCAATGGAAACACAGTCTACACAATCTCTTCTCACTAGGTAACCCCCTCAACTCTGCAATCGAAACCCTCTGCAGACTTTATGTCCTCTGCACACCTTCCTCTCCCACTTGTCTTAGTGTCTTATATGAACTTTGACACGCTACACTTGGTCCCCAACTCTAATTTATGTAAATTGTAAATAATTGCAGTCCCAACAATGATCACTGAAGCACACCACTGGTCACTGACCATCAACTGGAAAAACACCCATTTATGCCCACACTTTATAGTCTGTTAGTTACCCAATCCTCTATACATTACCTGTAACGCCATGCACTTTTATCTTATGCAGCAGCCTTTTGTGCAGCACCTTGTCGAATGCCTTTTGGAAATCCAGATACACATATTCACCGGTTCCCCCATTGCCCACCGCGCTTGTAATGTCCTCAAAGAATTCCAGTGAATTAGTTAAACATGACCTGCCTTTCATGATCCCATGCTGCGTCTGCCCACGGGCTAATTTCTATCCAGATGCGAAGAGAGTATTTGGTATGCTTTCCTTTACTGGCCAGTGCGTTGAGTAGAAGAGTTGGGAAGTCATGTTACAGCTGTACAGTATATTAGTTAGGCCACTTCGGAATAGTGTGTGCAATTCTGCTATAGGAAGGATGGTGTGAAACTTGAAAGGGTTCAGAAATTTTACAAGGATACTGCCAGGATTGGAGGGTCTGAGCTATAGGGAGAGGCTGAACAGGCTGGGACTGTTTACTCTGGAGTGTCGGAGGCTGAGGGGTGACCTTGTAGAGGTTCATAAAATCTTGAGGGGCATGGATAAGGTAAATAGAAAAGATCTTTTCCCTGAAGGGGTGGGGAGCTCCAGAAGTGGAGGGTGTAGGTTTAGTGTGTGGGGGGGTGAAGGTTTAAAAGGGACCTAAGTGACAACTTTTTCATGCAGAGGTTGGGATATGAGCCGCCAGAGGAAATGGCGGAGGCTATTTCAATTACATTTAAAAGGCATCTGGATGGGTATATGAATAGGAAGGGTTTAGAGGGATATGGGCCAAGTGCTGGCAAATGGGACTAGATTAATTTAGGATATCTAGTCGGCTAGGACAAGTTGGACCGAAGGGTCTGTTTCTGTGCTGTACATCTCTATGATGCTGTCTGACTATTTCTTCCTTGTATATTGAAGCATTTTGCACTTTACAGAAGTTTAGTAACAGACCTGTAGTTACCTGCTTTTGGTCTCCCACCTTTGTTTTAACATCACATTTGCTGTTTTCCAATTTGCTGGAACCACCCAAGAGCCCACCGAATGTTGGTAAGTTACCAGGAGCCCATTGTTTTGTACATTCCATCAGGACCAGGTGACTTGTCCACCTTTTGCCCCATTAGCTTGCCCAGCACTACCTTTCAGTGATAATGATTGTTTCTCGGTCCTCACCTGCCATGGCCACCTCGTCTTCAGTTATTTGTATCTTCCACTATGAAGATTGACACCCAATACCTATTCAATACCTCGTCCGTTTCCAGTTATTAAATCCCCTCCTCATATTCCAAAGAACCAGTGTTTACATTAGCCACTCTTCCTTGTTTTATATATTTGTCAAAATGTTTGCTATCTATTTACATTCTTAGTTTACTCTCAAATTCTATCTTTCTTTGTAGTTTTCTGTTGATTTTTGAAGATTTCCCAATCCCCTAGTTTCCCACTAACCCTTTTGCCACTTTGTGGGCATTAGCTTTCACTTTGGTACCGTCCGTTATTTCTTTAATTATCACTGGCTGGGTATTTCTTTTCCTACAGTCCGTCCTTTTTGCTGAAAATATGAAAAATCACTTTGAAAGTCACTGTTCCTCATGTGTGGCCACACCCTTGCACACAGATGCTGATCAGATTTGACCTGATTAATCTAAGGGGTGTGACTGTCTCCTGAAATTTAGCGGAACACTAACTTTCCCCTCTCTGATGTCACGGTGTCAGTGGCTTACCAACTCAGATGCTTGAGGATCCTTGACTCAAAGACTTGATGTTGTGCCCATGGGTCACACTGGTGACCAACAGCTCTGACATACACACGGTCTGCCCAGCCATCTCCTCTGTTTATTTAATTTGAATGTTAAATATTTTAAGTGGATTTCTTAACTGTACTCTGGATGTTAGTCACATGACCATTCAAAAAGGGCACAATGGGAATGCCGACCTGTTTTCCTGTGATGGTACACTCTAATCCTGACAGGGTAAAGGAGCGGTTTGCTGCTGCTGTCCTTCTCATTCTGGCTTGCCACTCGCTTTCTGAAGCTGCTGTCCTGACACACACACTTTATGATGCAATGTTGCTACCTGAGACACTGCTCTAATATCCACGGTTACTCACAGCTGCTGCTTGCTTTCCAGGCCTTCTCCCTAACGTGATTGTGATGGGTGTTCTTCAGGGCTTGTACCTCACGGATCCGGATTCGGAAATCCACAATGGAGCAGGCTCTCCAGGAACAATGAAACTGCACATTCCTGGACCTGAAAGCTTTGTTTGATGGTTCTATTGTGATAATAGTTTTGTTATGTGTGAAACTCATTACTGCTATTAAATTCATCACTTCCTTTCTGTAACAGTGTGGTAAGGGTGAACTGTCCCACATTTCTTGGGCTTGGCAAATGTGATGGGTCAAATACTCACTCTTCAATTCAAATACAAGGTGAGACTTGTTTCAGGAGGCATGTGAACTAGGGTGTTAAAATATGACATGATCTTGAGCCCTGTCTTGTTTGCTGGGGATAGTTTCAAGGATTTGTTTAGCCTGAAGGTAAACAGTCCAGGAAGCCACCTTCTGTCTCACCCCATGCTGTCCTTGCATGGGAGAGTGTTGAGGGATCTTTAATTTCTGTTTAATAGAGAACTTTTTGAAAGTGAGATTTTGTTTGAGAATAGAGCAAGCTTTATTTGTATCTAACTTTATGCTATCCCTGTGTAGCTTAACTGGAATGGTTTGGAGTAATTTAATACACAAATTAGGAGTCTTCCCACCAAGATTTATTTTTTCCCAGCTGCTGTAATATTTTTCTCATCCATGTTTCCCAGGTTCTGCTGTAGAACAGCAGACCATGTGTAATTCAACACTCTCTCAATGAGGCAAGGAATGGACTATTTCTCCAGTTACTAGTCACTCTGATGCAGGAATAGGATTACTGGTTCAACACACACAGACACAGAGCCAGATTTCATCTCTTATACAGAAGATTACACAACCAAGCACTAGAAAACCAACCATGTTTATTAATGCTGTGTACTTTTTACAAACCCAAGAAGAACCAGAGAGTCTGGAATGTTTGGATATCTACACAGCCTGGAAGCCCAGGATCAGGATAATAGGATGTTCCCAGCTGTAAGCCAAGTGGCTGCAACTCACTCTTTGGCAACAGCAAAGGGTTTCTCCACCTCAATCTTGCCACAATCTGCAATGACGACGTCCTGTAGTGGTTTGTCTCGGTCGTTTGTCTTTAATTGCTCAATTTTGTCAACAACATCCTGTAAGAAAAACAAAGTGATTCAATCCTTAAGCTACAGAAGAATCTATTCAGCTGATACTTCAAAGCTCTACACGACTATTCCATCCATTAGACGTGCCGCTAAAACGGAGAATGCTAATGTTGAGCTCTTCCAATCTGACAGCTGGTGGGAATGAGGGGTTAACTTGACCCTGAAAGGAAGGTGATGGATGCCCTGTGTAGCACTCCTTGGCATTGCTCATTACTGGAATACATTGTTAATGCGTTCCAACAGGAACAAGAATCTGACATCAACCAGTAAGCCATCTTCATCCACCAGTCCCCCAACACAACACCAATGTCCCTTAGGGAAGGAAATCTGCTTTCATTTCTGGGCTGGCCTGCATGTGACTCAGACCCATAGCCTCAAATTACTCACCAGCCAACAAATGCTGATAAATTGGTAGCAGAACCACCGCAAAGCCATGATGGTGCTATGAAAGTCACCACAGTATCTCTGGAGAAAGTGAGGACTGCAGATGCTGGAAATCAGAATCGAAAAGAAGCATGATACTCTTCCCCAGACAGAGGGAGGAACACTCAGGCAGTGCACTCCTCCGAGGAGCAGGATGAAGGAGGGCTTTTGCCTGAAACGTCAACTCTTCTGCTCCTCAGATGCTGCCTGACCTGCTGTGCTTTTCCAGCACCACTTTCCAACTCTGTCTCTGGGTAGTGAGGACATGACTGGAACACAGTTCCCTCATTATTGACCCACAAATTGACAGAGGATGAGAGATAAGATTAGATTAGATTACTTAGTGTGGAAACAGGCCCTCGGCCCAACAAGTCCACACCCACCCGCCGAAGTGCACCCACCCAGACCCATTCCCCTACATTTACCCCTGCACCTAACACTACGGGCAATTTAGCATGACCAATTCACCTAACTTGCACGTTTTTGGAGTGTGGGAGGAAACCGGAGCACCCGGAGGAAACCCACGCAGACACGGGGAGAATGTGCAAACTCCACACAGTCAGTCGCCTGAGTCGGGAATTGAACCCGGGTCTCTGGCGCTGTGAGGCAGCCGTGCTAACCACTGTGCCACCGTGCTGCCCACTAAGAGTGCCCTGTGGGAAATCTCGTGCATCTTCTAGTCTCTTTTTGAGGTGATTAATTGTACATGAGGCAACCAGTGAAGAACCTGGTACCGATTCTTACCTTTCCTTCAAGCAGTTTTCCAAAGACCACATGTTTCCCATCGAGCCAACTTGTCTTGGCAGTGGTGATGAAGAACTGGGAGCCATTGGTATCTTTGCCAGCATTGGCCATGCTGACCCAGCCTTTACCATAGTGTTTCAGCTTGAAGTTTTCATCGGGAAAGCGGTCACCATAGATACTCTTCCCTGGAGAGAGGGGGAGGGAGGAAAACTCAGTCAGTGCACTCCCCTCACGTGGAGATGACCTTAATGATGACAGGAACCAGTGAACCCACCCTGAGTGCAGGATAGTGCTTCAGATAGGCTTTTGAAAGACACACTGCGAGACAAAGACACGGGTCACTGAAGAAGATATGCAAGGCTCTAACCCCTACCCCATCTGCAATTCTGAAGCACGCCAACTTCATAAGAAGTGTTTGACCCCGCAAAATTCAAAACGCAGACGGACAATCCCAGTTGTCCCAGTGCGCTCCGAGTGAAGAAAGTCAAGTTTAATCTCCGATAACATAAAATCCTGAGGCCAGTGCTTGAGGCAGCAGGAGGAACAGTCATCGTGTAGTAAAGACTACCATCTCCTCAGACACACACAAAAACTCATCACACAGCACGTTACCCACCTGCCCCACACACTTACCACCAGTGCCATCCCCACGGGTGAAGTCTCCTCCCTGGATCATAAAGTCTTTGATAACCCGGTGAAATTTGCTGTTTTTGTATCCAAATCCTTTCTGCACAGAAATTAAGACAAATTAATCAAAGGAATGACAGCCCCTGTGTGTCTGAACCTGCAAAATTCAAACCAGACAGACAAGCCCAGTCATCCCAGTGTGCTGAGTGAAGAGTCACGTTTAATCTCCAATATCGCAAAACTTGGAGGGACAGCCATTGTGTAGTAAATGAATTCAACAACTCACCTCCCCTGTAGCTAGAGCAACGAAGTTTTCAACTGTCTTTGGAACAGTTTTTCCAAAAAGCCCAATCACTATACGGCCGGCATCCTCATCCCCAATCTTAACGTCAAAATACACCTGGAAGAGGAGAATCAAACCCGAGTCAGCTCTCACTCAGCTTTGTGAGCATGTGCACACACACACTGTAATGGAACAGACTCCTTACCAGCTTTGACGGGGAGGACTGCAGATGCTGGAGATCAGAGTCTAGATTAGAGTGTTGCTGGAAAAGCACAGCAGGTCAGGCAGTATCCGAGGAGCAGGAGAATCGGCATTTTGGACCTGAGCTGTTTGCCTACTCCAAACTGCTGGGACCTTACACAGCACTGGAGTGGGGCTACACAGGAGCAGCGTTTTCTGACTTTAAACAGACTGAATTGCGATCAGGGTAAGCGAACAGTGGAGCACACTGGCAGCAAATCTGCCTGGTTAAGGTCAAAACTTAGAATCTGATCCTCTCCACAAGATCACCATGAGCCGTTCGCGTTCATCTCAAACGAATACTGCTTCACATATTGCAGTCTGTAAGGAGCTGTGCAGTAAATACAGCCCGCCTGGAGTCTGGAGGTCACTGGGTAATGTGTGGAAATTTTAGCAAACTGTGGAACAAATCAGTGCACAAACACACGACAGATTTAATCAGATGACTATTAGCGGACAAGGAGCTGACTGTTAGTATTTGCCTTAAGCTCCAGCTCAATTCTGCTGTGCGTTTCCAGTTTACACAGGAAACAAAAAAAAATCCTTCATTAAATAAATCACTGGCCAAAATCACTGCGGCTGCAGGAGCAGGGACTTACGCAGCACCTCCAGCTGAAACAAATCAGGGCAGAGCTTGCTAGGACATTCTGCTGTCTGTGGGTTAACAGAATTGAATCACAATAGGAAAAATGAGGCTGCACCTTCTGCCCATCGTTGCTCTGCTAGCCCTCCAACGGATCAACTCAACTCACCTCGTGCCACCCACCTGTCTTCTTCCACAGCCTTGCAATTCTACATTGAAAGCCTTACTTAATCCTGTCTCTGCCTCACTCTGGAGCATCGTATTCCTGACCTCAAATCGTTGCTAAATTAAAGAGCTGCTCCTATCTCCATTAATTCTTTTATCCAATCACCTTAAATCACTACCATCTCATTGGCAACTCTTCCACTAGTAGGAAGAGTTTTATTTTCCCTTTCTACTTCCAGATCCATCATACTTCTGAATCTGAGAACAAGTCTCCATTCAAAATGAAGGCCCATTCTCTTCAATCTATCCACATATTGAAGTTCCCTGGGACCATGTACCCAGTGTAAATGCTTTCCTAAAGTGCAGTATTCACAACTATCCAATACTCCAGTTCAGGCTGCACTGACGTTACATACAAATGTTCCTCTCAAAGTTTCTTTTTCTGGTCCCAGCACCTCAGCTCCTATTCCACAGCAGGAGCTTACAACCCACAGTCAGTCAGTCAGGAGAGATCCACGAGCCTGGTAAAAGGTGCCCGAATATGTTCCAAAATGACCTGCGTTAACATGAAGATGCTCAAGATAATGACCAAGAAAAGGAGACTTCCCTTCATCCTCCAGCTCCAAAGCCAACACTGCAATCTCCTTCATTGTTCAGACCCAGGACTCAGGCAGCTAAATCTTCCCACTTCCCCCAGTGTGCTTCCCCATTCAAACCACTGACCAGCCCCCTCCCCTCCCCTCCCCTCCCCTCCCCACCCCACCCCAATGCCCCTCTCTTTACCCACACCATGCTCCCTTTCCTTTCCTGTGGACACATGGACTCCCCTCCTCTACCCAAACCTCCCTTTTAACCCACCCTCCCCTCCCCACCCACACCCCTCTCACCCACCCATCCACCCATCCTCCCCCCCCCCCTCCCTCACCCATCCTCCCCTCCCCCCCCTCTCACCCATCCTCCCCACTCCCCCCCCCTCTCACCCATCCTCCCCACCCCCCCCCCCTCTCACCCCTCCCCCCTCCCCCCCCCTCACCCATCCTCCCCACCCCCCCCCTCTCACCCATCCTCCCCACCCCCCCCCCTCTCACCCATCCTCCCCACCCCCTCCCTCTCACCCATCCACCCATCCTCCCCACCCCCCCCCCCTCACCCCCCCCCCTCACCCATCCTCCCCACCCCCACCCCTCGGGCCTGACCTTGACGGTGACTTTCGGGCCTTTCTTCCTCTCCTCGGCCTGCGAGGCCCCGGGCAGCAGGAGGAGGCTGAACGCGGTCACGAGCAGCGCTGCAGCAGCCACCAGCACCTTCATCTTCCAGCGGGAGACACGCATCCGGGCACCACCAGGTCAGGGGGTGGGGATGACCCCCCACCGGAAACAGGGACCTGGGCCGACAGCGAGGCTTGAGGGGCAGCACCGCCCCGCAACATGGCGGCTGGGAGAGACCATCACAACACCAGAGAGGGAACAGAACTGCATACCAAACACTGTGGCAGCACGTTGGCTCCTGTCAAACTCGCATTATAAATAAATATATATTTTGTTGTATGGTATCCCCACATCAGCTCATATAGTGTCCAAATCTAATGATGGATCTTTAAGCGAACCCCTACCCTCCGAGTGGTCCATGCTAAACCCCCACTTGCCCGATGTACGCGTGCGCCCATAATAGGATGGTCCATTTTGTGTGGAGGAGACACTGGACATGATTAACACACAGAACTTCAGAAAATTACGAGAAATCTATGGAAATGTGATATAAAAATAATTTTATTTTTAATTTCAAATTATTATAAAATACGTTAATTTGTATTAGTGTTTCCTCGTTTAGACTTTTCAGAAGTGAATGGAAGATTATCCCCTTTTTTGTGGTACATCCGGAAACCCGGCCGGCGTGTGCCACGTTACCCATTTGCGATTGGCCACGTGGGCGCCAGCATGGGCCAATAAGAAATGACAGACTGTAGAGATCAGCCAATAGAAAATAGCTTCTCTGGTCTGCTGTTTCTGGACTAATCAGGAAAGTGTGTTGGTGCTGTTGCTGGGCAGATTTGGGTGGTGGGGTAGACAATGGAAGAATCCCCCACAGTATTGTCTGAGTTTGGAGGGTTTAGGTTGGGCAATGATAGCTCACCAAACTCAGCCAATACTGTATTAACCTGGAGTCAGGTCTTCAGGTGAAATTAATACATTCATCGAAAATAGAACAGTACAGCACAGGAACAGGCCTTTTGGCATACACATTGTGCTGAATGCCAAATTAAACTAATCCCTTCTGCCTGCCCTTTAGATTAGGATCCCCGACAGTGTGGAAACATACCCTTTGGCCCAACAAGTCCATACTGAAGAGAAACCCACCCAGATCTGTTCCCCTACATTTACCCCTGACTAACGCACCTAACACTATGGGCAATTTCCCATGGCCAACTCACCTAACCCACACACTTTGGATTATGGGAGGAAACCCTCACAGACACAGGGACAATGTGCAAACTCCATGCCCAAGGCTGGAATTGAACCCCGAGTCCCTGGTGCTGTGAGGCAGCAGTGCTAACCACTAAGCCATCTTGCTGCCCTTGGTCCATGTCCCTCCATTCCTTGCATATCCATGTACTGATCTAAAAGTCTCTTAAACACCCCTATCGTATCTGCCTCCACCACCACCCCTGCCAGTATGTTCCATGCTCCTACCAGTCTCTGTGTAAAAAAACCTGCATTCATGTCTCCGTTGAACTTTCCCCTTTCACGTCAAATGCATGCCTCTTAGTTTTACAAATTTTAATTCTGGGAAAAAGATTCTGACCATAAATCCTATCTATGAATCTCATAATTTTATAGACTTCTATCAAGTCTCCCCTCAGCCTCTGCCGCTCCAGAGAAAACAACATGAGTTTTTCTAGCCTCTCCGTGTAGCTCATACTGTCTAATCCAGGCAGCATCTGGTAAACCTCTTCTGCAACTTCTCCAAAGCCTCCACATCCTTCCTGTAATGTGGCAAACAGATTTGGAATGATACTCTGAATGTGGCCTAACCGAAGTCTTATAAAGTTGCAATATGATATCCTGACTCATATACTCAATTCCTCAACCACTGAAGGCAAACATACCATATGGCTTCTGTACCACCCTATCTACTTCGTGGCCACTTTCAGGGAGCTATGGACTTGAGAGGTACAGTTAGTAAGTTTGCAGATGACACCAAAATTGGAGGTGTAGTGGACAGTGAAGAGTGTTACCTCAGATCACAACAGGATCTGGACAAAGATGGGCCAATGGGCTGAGAAGTGGCAGTTGGAGTTTAATTCAGATAAATGTGAGGTGCTGCATTTTGGGAAAGCAAATCTTAGCAGGACTTATACACTTAATGGTAAGGTCCTAGGAAGTGTTGCTGAACAAAGAGACCTTGGAGTGCAGGTTGATAGCTCCTTGAAAGTGGAGTCGCAGGTGGATAGGATAGTGAAGGCGGCGTTTGGTATGCTTTCCTTTATTGGTCAGAGTATTGAGTACAGGAGTTGGGAGATCATGTTGCGGCTGTACAGGACATTGGTTAGGCCACTGTTGGAATATTGTGTGCAATTCTGGTCTCCTTCCTATCGGAAAGATATTGTGAAGCTTGAAAGGGTTCAGAAAAGATTTACAAGGATGTTGGCAGGGTTGGGGGATTTGAGCTGTAGGGAGAGGCTGAACAGGCTGGGCTGTTCTCCCTGGAGCGTCGGAGGCTGAGGGGTGACCTTATAGAGGTTTACAAAATTATGAGGGGCATGGATAGGGTAAATAGACAAAATCTTTCCCCTGGGGTCGGGGAGTCCAGAATTCAAGGGCATAGGTTTAGGGTGAGAGGGGAAAGATATATAAAGGGGCAACTTTTTCACACAGAGGGTGGTACGTGTATGGAATGAACTGCCAGAGGATGTGGTGGAGGCTGTAATGGAGAGTAGCAGTGGGGAGTGAGCAGGGGAATGGAATCAAGTTGAATAAGTCAAAGAACCAACTCACCACTGTTGGCAATGAGATTTTTGTGGGGCAGTGGGTAGTGATCCTTGCTCTAAGCCAGTGGATTTTGCTTCAAGCCTTGATATGTCCAGATTTGTTATAGAGTCATACATGACGGAAACAGAACCTTCAGTAAAACTCGTCAGCACTGACCAGACATCCCAATCTGACCTAGTCTCATTTGCCAGCATTTGGCCCATATTCCTGTACACCCTACCTATTCATATACCCATCCAGATGCCTTTTAAATATTGCAATTATACCAACCTCCACCACTTCCTCTGTCAGCTCATTCCATATCAGCATCACTCCCTGCATGAAAAAGTAAACTGTAAGCACTAACGATGATTAGGAACGCAGGGGTTTATTCAATAGTAATTTTAAAAGTTAGGTCCCTTTTAAACTTTCCCCTTTCACCTATGCCCTCTAGGTTTGGGCTCCCCTACCCTGGGGAAAAGATCTTGGCTATATATTCTAGCCATTCCCCTCATAAATATCTAAAAGATTGCCCCTCAATGCTCCATGGGAAATAGTCCAGCCTATTCAGACTCTCTCTACAGCTCAAAAACTTTTTAAAAATCGTCTGTGGACTGAATGGTCTCACGTGGCACAAGAGTCACAGAGTCATAGAGATGTACAGCACGGAAACAGATCTTTGGTCCAACCTGTCCATGCCGACCAGATATCCCAACTCAATCTAGTCCCACCTGCCAGCAGCTGGCTCATATCCTTCCAAACCCTTCTTATTCATATACCCATCCAAATGCCTTTTAAATGTTGTAATTGTACCAGCCTCCACCACATCCTCTGGCAGCTCATTCCATACAAGTACCACCCTCTGTGTGAAAACATTGCCCCTTATGTCTCTTTTATATCTTTCCCCTCTCACCCTAAACATATGTCCTCTAGTTCTGGACTCCCCAATCCCAGGGAAGAATTTTTGTCTATTTACCCTATCCATGCCCCTCATGATTTTATAAACCTCTATAAGGTCACCCCTCAGCCTCCGATGCCCCAGGGAAAACAGTCCCAGCCTGTTCATCCTCGCCCTGTAGCTCAAACCCTCCAACTCTGGCAACATCCTTGTAAATCTTTTCTGAACCCTTTCAAGTTTCACATAGGAAGGAGACCAGAATTGCACGCAATATTCCAACAGTGGCTTAACCAATGTCCTGTACAGCCGCAACATGACCTCCCAACTCCTGTACTCAATACTCTGACCAATAAAGGAAAGCATACCAAACGCCTTCCTCACTATCCTATCTACCTGTGACTCCATTTTCAAGGAGGTATGAACCTGCACTCCAAGGTCTCTTTGTTCAGCAACACTCCCTAGGACCTTACCATTAAGTATATAAGCCCTGCTGAGATTTGCTTTCCCAAAATGCAGCACCTCACATTTATCTGAATTAAACTCCAACTGCCACTTCTCAGCCCATTGGCCCATCTGGTCCAGATCCTGTTGTAATCTGAGGTAATCTTCTTCGCTGCCCACTACACCTCAATTTTGGTGTCATCTGCAAACGTATTAACTATACCACTTACGATAACATCCAAATCATTTATCTAAATAATGAAAAGTAGTGGACTCAGCACCAATCCTTGTGGCACTCCACTGGTCACAGGCCTCCAGTCTGAAATACAAACCCTCCACCACCACCTCCCTCTGACTTCTACCTTTGAGCCAGTTTCGTATCCATATGGCTAGTTCTCCCTGTATTCCATGAGAACTAACCTTGCTAACCAGTCTCCCATGGGGAACCTTTTCAAAGGCCTTACTGAGGTCCATATAGATCACATCTACTGCTTTGCCTCATCAATCCTCATTGTTACTTCTTCAAAAAACTCAATCAACATTGTGAGACATGATTTCCCACACATAAAGCCACGTTGACTATCACTAATCAGTCCTTGCTTTTCCTAATACATGTACATCCTGTCCCTCAGGATTCCCTCCAACAACTTGTCCATCACTGACATCAAGTTCACCGGTCTATAGCTCCCTGGCTTGTCTTTACCTCCCTTCTTAAACAGTGGCACCATGTTAACCAATCTCTAGTCTTCCTGCACCTCACCTGTGACTATTGGTGATACAAGTATCTCATCAAGAGGCCCAGCAATCACTTCTGTTTCCCACAGAGTTCTAGAGTACACCTGATCAGGTCCTGGGGATTTATCCACCTTTATGCATTTTAAGATATCCAACACTTCCTCCTCTGTAATACGGACATTTTTCAAGATGTCACCATCTATTTCCCTACATTCTATACCTTCCATGTCCTTTTCCACAATAAACACTGATGCAAAATACTCGTTTACTATCTCCCCTATTTTCTGTGGCTCCACACAAAGGCCGCCTTGCTGATCTTTGAGGGGCCCTATTCTCTCCCTTTTGTCCTTAAGGTATTTGTAAAAACCCTTTGGATTCTCCTTAATTCTATTTGCCAAAGCTATCTCATGTCCCCGTTTTGCCCTCCTGATTTCCCTCTTAAGTATACTCCTACTTCCTTTATACTCTTCTAAGGATTTATTCAATCTGTCTTATCTATACCTGACATATGCTTCCTTCATTTTCTTAATAAAACCCTCAATTTCTTTAGCCATCCAACATTCCCTCCCAGTAATGAATCTTAAATGGTTATACTCTACCAAGACCGGATGGAAGAATACAGCCATCACTACGAGTAATTAAGATTTTTTTAGGGAATAAAAAATGCATAAACCCTTGTTTATTTCCCCCTTTAGTCTTCTTTCTCCAGAAACAGATTTAATTTCCTGAACCTAATAATAATTGTCATTAATCTTAACCATTTTAAGGGCTCATGTGGTAATGTCCCTACCTCTGAGTTAGAAAATCTGGACTCAAACCCCAAGTGCTCTGGAAGTGTGTTATAGTATCTCTGAATGGGTTGGTTAAAATATATATAAAACATTCATAGATTTTATAAACATTATAACTCTCTTAGGTCAAACTGTTTGATCTGCAGGAACCACTATAGCATGTTGTTGATATTTCAATGTTATCTCTCTCCCTGGAATTCTACCACCAGGATACACAGAGAGAAAACAGAATTGAGGGTGTTGTTAATACTTCAACTCCCACGATGGAGAAGTGATGTAAAGGGAGCCCATAGAGAGGAGACTCTGCCTGTGTATACAGATTGGGTCGAAAGGAATTTGGCTCCTGTGTGAAGATGGTGTGGAGTGGGGAAGGAGCTGCTCCTTTTTTAAGGTTCCAGAGGCTGGAGAAGGCACGGTTCTGTTTTCCCGGGAACAGAGGGTAACCTAGAGCCAGCAGGAAGAGTTTGAAGAGCTTGGTGAGTGTGCTCTGAGCCTGTGGGTTCAGAGCATTCAGAGGGAATTGAGATGGTAAAAGCAAAGACAGTAAGCAATTGATTGAGAGGAAGTTTCTTTTTCTCATCTCAATGTTATTTACATAAGTGTAATGTTAACTGAAATAATAACAATAAGAAACTGAAATTCAGGCACTTTATTAGGAAGGCTTTATTAATCCTGGTAAGGTCGACTAAACCATAAACAGTAATAATGGTTACGAGTGCAGGAGTTTATTTATTATTAGTTTAAAAAGTTATTAATTAGTTATTTAAAAAGACTTCTGGCCTTTAGAACTATGACCAAATAATTAAAAGTAAATAAGTTCACACATGAGGACGGCAGGGCATCTGAGATGTTGCAGCTACAGTGTGTGGGATGCCAGGGTGATCCATGAGAAGCTGTTTAGAGTGAATGTCCCCGCAGCTCAGGGAGATCTGTCTCAAAGTCATGGAGCTGGAAGGTGGGCTACAGACATTGACACTTCAGACAATTAGATTAATTGACATAACAGCCTTTGAACGTATGAATCAAAGTAGGAGTAGGCCATTTGGCCCCTCATTCCAGCCTGCCTCAGACAACTTCTCATTCCCATCTATACATGGTGTTAATGAGTAAGACCTTTATACTAGGAGAAAGTGAGGACTGAGATATTGGAGATCAGAGCTGAAAAATGTGTTGCTGGAAAAGCGCAACAGGTCAGGCAATGTCCAAGGAGCAGGAGAATCGACATTTCAGGTATAAGCCTTCTTCAGGAATGAGGAGGGTGTGCCAAGCAGGCTGAGTTAAAAGGTACGGAAGAGAGACTTGGGGGAGGGCTATTGGGAATATGATAGATGGAAGGAGGTTAAGGTGAGGGTGATAGGCCGGAGAGGGGGTGGGGGCGGAGAGGTCGGGAAGAAGATTGCAGGTCAAGAAGGTGGTGCTGAGTCCGAGGGTTGGGACTGAGATAAGGTGGGGGGAGGGGAAATGAGAAAGCTGGAGAAATCTGAGTTCATCCCTTGAGGCTGGAGGGTTCCCAGGCGGAAGATGAGGCGCTCTTCCTCCAGCTGTCATGTTGCTATGATCTGGTGATGGAGGAGTCCAAGGACCTGCATGTCCTTGGTGGGGTGGGAGGGGGAGTTGAAGTGTTGAGCCACGGGGCGGTTGGGTTGGTTGGTCCGGGTGTCCCAGAGGTGTTCTCTGAAACGTTCTGCAAGTAGGCGGCCTGTCTCCCCAATGTAGAGGAGGCCACATCGGGTGCAGCGGATGCAATAGATGATGTGTGTGGAGGTGCAGGTGAATTTGTGGCGGATATGGAAGGATCCCTTGGGGCCTTGGAGGGAAGTAAGGGGGGAGGTGTGGGCGCAAGGTTTGCATTTCTTGCGGTTGCAGGGGAAGGTGCCGGGAGTGGAGGTTGGGTTGGTGGGGGGTGTGGACCTGATGAGGGAGTCGTGGAGGGAGTGGTCTTTCCGGAACGCTGATAGAGGTGGGAGGGAAATATATCCCTGGTGGTGGGGTCCGTTTGGAGGTCCCGGAAATGGCGGCGGATGATACGATGTATTTGGAGGTTGGTGGGGTGGTAGGTGAGAACCAGTGGGGTTCTGTCCTGGTGGCAATTGGAGGGGCGGGGTTCAAGGGCGGAGGAGCAGGAAGTGGAGGAGATGCGGTGGAGAGCATCGTCAACCATGTCTGGGGGGAATCTGCGGTCTTTGAAGAAGGAGGCCATCTGGGCTGTACGGTATTGGAATTGGTCCTCCTGGGAGCGGATGTGGCAGGGGTGAAGGAATTGGGAATATGGGATGGAGTTTTTACAGGGGTCAAGGTGGGAGGAGGTGTAGTCCAGGTAGCTGTGGGAGTTGGTCGGTTTATAGTAAATGTCTGTGTTGAGTCGGTCGCCCGAGATAGAAATGGAAAGGTCTAGGAAGGGGAGGGAGGAGTCTGAGACAGTCCAGGTAAGTTTGAGGTCGGGATGGAAGGTGTTGATAAAGTGGATGAACTGTTCAATCTCCTCGTGGGAGCACGAGGCAGCGCCGATACAGTCATCGATGTAGCGGAGGAAAAGGTGGGGGGTGATGGCAGTATAGCTGTGGAAGATGGACTGTTCTACATATCCTACAAAGAGGCAGGCATAGCTGGGGCCCATGCAGGTGCCCATGGCTACTCCTTTGGAAGTGGGAGGATTGGAAAGAGAAGTTGTTCAGGGTGAGGACCAGTTCAGTCAGTCGAAGGAGGGTGTCAGTGGAAGGGTACTGGTTGGTGCGGCGGGAAAGGAAAAAGTGGAGGGCTTTGAGTCCTTCGTGATGGGGGATGGAGGTGTACAGGGACTGGATGTCCATCGTGAAAATAAGGCGTTGGTGGCCGGGGAAGTGAAAATCATGGAGGAGGTGGAGGGCGTGGGTGGTGTCCCGAACGTAGTGGGGAGTTCTTGGACTAAAGGGGACAGAACCTTGTCGAGGTACGCGGAGATGAGTTCGGTGGGGCAGGAGCAGGCTGAGACAATGGGTCGGCCGGGGCAGTCAGGTTTGTGAATTTTGGGCAGGATGTAGAAACGGGCGGTGTGGGGTTGTGGGACTATGAGGTTGGAGGCGGTGGATGGGAGATCCCCTGAGGTGATGAGGTTATGGATGATCTGGGAGATGGTGGTTTGGTGGTGGGAGGTGGGGTCATGGTCAAGGGGGCAGTACCATGCAAGATTCATGTAATCAGACTTGGAAAGGAATTACAAAATTGTGTCTACAGTTCTAGAGAAAGAAACTTATAGCATCCATTCAGTAAAGATTGAAATAAGTCAGTGTGATGGCTGGTGTTGGGAAACAGGGTTAATTTCACTTTGGTGTTTATGTTACAATCTTTCTAACTGTATTATATATCATTTTATTTGCTTCCTTTATGGAATACTTTGTGTTCTTTTGTTAAAGAAGCTCTGCAGCCTCATTTGAACATGTTTCAGAAACTAATAACCATCTTAACTAACTACAGAACTTAAATATATTATCTATCAAGGCAAGTTTCATTCTCGAGTCTGACTTGTCCTGTAATACCATCACTAGGATCATTAAAACCATTGCAGCATTGGCCCTGGAAACAAGGTCTATATTTATTTTGTGTGGGTAAGCTGATCCTCTAGGAGTCTGCATTCCATCTGGGGTTATTCTGTAGGATTCAGCATTGTATAAAATATTCCTGATTCACCACCAGATTTTCCAGTGACAGAGAAACATTGTCTCCACTTTCCCCGCTCTTTACTTCCTCCTTATAAATCTGTCTCCCTTGAGAACTGCCTCCAACTCAGCAGCGACTTAGTCGTCTGAATCAATTTCACTGAAACAGCAACAATTAGATGGAAACTGATGAAGAGTATTCTGAGGTGACTGAGTCCCATTGCCCTTTCCATGATGGTTTACTGTCGGGTAAAGATCTGATGGGGACATCTCGTGGTGAAAGTTGTAATTGCAATCTATCATAAGTGTCTTCAGCAGAATAATGATGGTGACACATGGAGATAGGTCATCACAGACAGACACACAGACACAGACTATCACAGGGAGACAGACAAGCACACAGACACAGACTGTTAGAGAGAGACAGATGGGCACAGGCAGACACAAACTGTTACAGAGACAGACACAGACTGTTACAGAGAGAAAAACAGACACAGACAGTTGCAGAGAGACAGACAACACACATTGTTATGGAGAGAAAGACTGTCACAAGCAGACATAGACTGTTAAGAGATACAGACAACACAGTCTATTACAGAGATAGATGGTCACAGACAGACACAGACTGTTACAGAGAGAAAAACAGACATAGACAGACAGTTACAGAGAGACAGACAGACACAGACTGTTAGTGAGACAGATAGTCAGAGGGAGACGCAGATCATTACAGAGAGACAGACAGGCAGACAGACACAGATTGTTATAGAGACACAGACAGTCACAGGCAGACTCCCATGTTCCATGAAGGAGTGAAAAGAATCACTGTGATCCCAAAGTAGAATCATACAGCACGGAATCGTACAGCACGGAATCATACAGCACGGAAACAGACCCTTCGGTACAACCACTCCACAATTCCAAGCTAATCTAGTCCCATCTGCCTAGACTTGCTCCAAACACCTCCAGACATTTCTTATCCAAATGTATAGAATCCCTACAGTGTGGAAGCAGGCCATTCAGCCCATACTGACTCCCCCAAAGAGCATTCCAGATCCTATCCCTGTAACCATGCATTTCCCATGGCTAATCTACCTAGCCTGCATATCCATGGATACTATGAACCACTGAGCATGGCCAATCCACCTAACCTGCATATTTTTGGACTGTGGGAGGAAGTCCATACAGATACAGGGAGAATGTGAAGGTTTCACACAGACAATGACCCAAGGGTGGAATTGAACCCAAGTCCCTGGCGCTGTGAGGCAGCAGTGCTAACCATTGAGCCAAACATGTCTTTTAAATGTTGGAACTGTACTCACATCCATCACTTCCTCTGGAAGTTGGTTCCACGCATGAACCACTCTCTGTGAAAAAAAAATTGCCATTTGTGTCAATGTAAAATCTTTCTCCTCTCATCTTAAAGTTGTGCCCCCAGTCTTGAAATCCCCCCACCCTCTGGAAAACAGACCCACTATTCACCTCACCAATACCCCTGGTGATTTTGTAACCCTCTGTGCTGTAAAAGATCCTGTCTTCATTTCATTCTTTCATGGGCTGTGGGCAACTCTGGGCAAGTTGGGTGTTGGTTTCCCCGTCCTCAAACTGAGTGATGGCTCAGTTATTTCTCAGGACAGTTGCCATGTGCACGGAGTCACATGTGGGTTGGACCGGGTGAGGCCGGTCAGTTTGCTTCCTGAATGATTTTAATGAACCTAGCAGATTTTCCCCCCAACAACCAGGAAGACACTCCTTCAGTTCCAGATTTATGGTGGGAAGATTTGACCCGTGTGCCCAGTGTGTTAGCCTAGTCTAGACCTTAGACTGGTCACATTAGCACTGCACCATCTTCTACCCTCCAACACTGCCCCATTTGACCTGTGACCTTGCCCTGTGTCCTTGCCCCATGACCGTATTCCTGTGAACCCACCACAGTCACAGTAACAACGTTAGGGTCTTGTAAAAAGAAGGGGATCAGTCTTGAGTTCTGAGGTAATTTAACATCTGTCACAAACCAGGGCTCATGTGGCACAATGGTAGTGTCTCTACCTTTGAGTCAGGATGCCAGGGTTCGGGTCCGTACTGTTCCAGAAGTGCGGAATACTGAATCGGTTCATCAGAAACTATCAGAGAGAAACCAAGGAGAGAGTCCTGTGTGACGCTAACACTCATCATAAAATGGGGAAGGTTAAACATGACTAAAAGATTTCTCTGTCACTGACACCAGGTTTGAGACAGTGGTCTGAGTGAGTCCTTACACAGACTGTATCTCCCAGTCTCAGATAACAGCCCTTTACAGAAATGGGATGTGACTGTGACAAAGGGAACCCAGTTTCCTCCTGATTCTCAAGCTGCAGGAATGGAGGTGGGCGAGTGGAGGGGGGTGAAGGTGTAGCGAGTGGGAAGGAGATGGAGGGAGAAGGGAGGGGAGGAGGGGAGTAGATGGTCAAGCCTGGGCTACAGGGTGACTGTAACCCATCCATGACCATTTACGAGTGGGATAGTAACTTCGCCATTGACCAGAAGGTGAACTGGACTGAGCAGAACAAAACCTGGGGGAGTGGCAAGTGGGGAGTGACTCACCTTCAAACCTCTTAGCCACCTCAAGTCAGGACAGGACAGGAATAGGGATGCAGGGGTTTTGGGGAAGTTAGGGGTTCAGTGGGGTTTAAGCAGTTTGAAGATTTGGAGGTTTGGGTTTGAGGTGCAGAGACTAGGGGAATTTGTTGTTTGGTGTTGGTTGGGGTTTGGTTTTGAGGATTTTGGGTCGGGCTCTGGGGGTTTTGGGTGTGTAAATCTCTGCAGTGCACTGTAACAATTTTTGGTGGTATGAGCAGGAACAGCAGTGTTGGTTGTGAGGGGAAGGAGGGAATTTTCTGGCCAGATTAGACGAGATTTGGAAGGATCACTAAACAATGTCTCAGGACATCCCCATGGAAGGAGTGACCATCTGCCTGAGGTGATACTGGGCCAGAGAACACAGGGAGCTTGAATTCTATCGCTCCTGGCAGATGTTGTGTGAAAACTTTGTTAAAAGAACACTTTCCTGTAAAAATGCAGATAGCGTCTGTCTCTTTTTCTGTGTGGATCATCCAGACAGCCCATAATAACCTGAGCTGCTGGTTATGGCCTCAGTTGTGAGTGTTCTTTATCAGGAGCTGCAGACATTAGTTGAGTTCATTAACAAACAGCAAATGTTGTCAAAACCCGGGGCAAAAGAGGCTGCTTAACATTCAATCAGTGAGTTTAACACAGGAAGTACTCAGTGTTTAATTACTACACTCAATACATTTCATTAATTTGTGTTGTGTGTGGAGATGTTTATTAGGGCAATGGTGTTGGAATGGAAGATTATAGCAATCTGACCTGTCAGTAATAGCCTCAAGCAGGCATTCAAAGGTCAAGAACAGGTCAGCCAAGAAAATTGCATTCTGACTGAATTCTCCAAACTGATGAAACAGGAATAGTTAGCAAAGCATTGTTAGAAATCCTGCCATGTCCCGGGGTGGTGTGTGTGTGTGTGAGTTTGTTTCAGATTATCCTGCAGAGAACCCCTTAAGAGTCCTCAGCCCAACCCCACTCTCTCTCTCCCCCACCTTTCCAGGCTCAGCTATGAGGTCTACCAAGGTTGAACAGCACCAATCTCCAGCTTCTCATAAAGTGGTTGCTGATTAGAACAAGGCTTGCTGGTGGACGGTCTATATTTATGGGAGATTCTCTGATCAAGTTTGGGGTGTGTGTGGTGGGGAACAGGAAGAAGGAGGGAGGGGAGCAGAGAAGACAGGAGCCATTGTGGAGGGAAGATAGAGAGGGGGATGAGAGCCAACCCCTGGTACAGCCTCACCGTGTGATTGCATTGCAATCCCTCGATGCGTTTCCAGGAATGGGGTCACATCCAGCAGAGGATTAAAACCCAGAAGCCTCAAAAGAAATATTGAGCAGCTTTTCAACTGCCCTCCCCCTGTTATAAACCCAATCTCCTGTCTCAGAAACAGTGAACATTGAGGCAAAGCGAAGAGTCAAACTGTCAGGCCAGAATTCTCTTCATCGGCTCTCAATAGACAATAGACAATAGGTGCAGGAATAGGCCATTCTGCCCTTCGAGCCTGCACCACCATTCATTATGATCATGGCTGATCATCCTCAATCAGTATCCTGTTCCTGCCTTATCTCCATAACCCTTGATTCCACTATCCTTGAGAGCTCTATCCAACTCTTTCTTAAATGAATCCAGGGACGAGGCATCCACTGCCCTCTGGGGCAGAGCATTCCACACAGCCACCACTCTCTGGGTGAAGAAGTTTCTCCTCATCTCTGTCCTAAATGGTCTACCCCTTATTTTTAAGCTGTGTCCTCTGGTTCGGCACTCACCCATCAGCGGAAACATGTTTCCTGCTGCCAGAGTGTCCAATCCTTTCATAATCTTATATGTCTCAATCAGATCCCCTCTCAGTCTTCTAAACTCAAGGGTATACAAGCCCAGTCTCTCCAGTCTTTCAGTGTAAGTTAATCCCGCCATTCCAGGAATTGACCTTGTGAACCTACGCTGCACTCCCTCAATAGCCAGAATGTCTTTCCTCAAATTTGGAGACCAGAACTGCACAAAGTACTCCAGGTGTGGTCTCACCAGGGCCCTGTACAGCTGCAGAAGAACCTCTTTGCTTCTATACTCAATCCCTCTTGTTATGAAGGCCAGCATGCTATTAGCCTTCTTCACTACCTGTTGTACCTGCATGCTTACCTTCATTGACTGGTGTACAAGATCTCTTTGTACTGCCCCTTAACCTAACTTAACTCCATTTAGGTAGTAATTTCTCATCTCCCCTTCCATCTGTATCTTTCATTCTTCTAATGTTTAATTCTAGGCACTGCTTCCTTCAAAGTTCCCAATTACTCTGTCTGATACACATTATCTCAGTCCCAATCATTGGCTTCCTTTATAGATACAAGCCTTTCCTTGATGTTGCTCATTAAATGAGGACTTCAGCTGCAGAGCGACAATCAGTTCTGCTTCCTTTCCTCTCTCTTCCCCCTCACCCTCCTCTCCTCCTGTCTCCTCCCCTCCCTTGTCCCCCCATTTCCTTCCCTCCCTTCACTCAGACAGCACGGAAACAGACCATTCAGTCCAATTGGTCCTTACCAACCAGAATCCCAAACTAAACTACGTAGTCCCATTTGCCTCTGTTTGCCTCTAAACCTTTCCTTGTCATGTACTTAGCTAAATATCTTTTAAATGTTGTAACTGTACCCATCCATCCTCTGGAAGGTCATTCCACGCATGAAACATTCTCTGTGTAAAAAACTTGCCTCTCATGTTGTCTGTAAATCTTTCTCCCCCACCGTAAAAATGTGCCCCGTAGTTTTGAAATCCCCCACCCTGGGGAAAAGACACCTGCCATTATCTGTGCCCCTCATGATTTTATAAACCTGTATAAGATCACCTCTCAACCCCCTATGCTCCAGTGAAAAAGACCCAGCCTTTCTTTATAACTCAAATCCTCCAATCTCAGCAACATCCTGGTAAATCTCTTCTGAACTCTCTCCAGATTAATAATATCCTTCCTATAATAGGCAGACCAGAACTGGACGCAGTATTCCAGAACAGACCTGTACAACCTCAGCATGAAGTCCCAACTCCTACACTCAAAGGACTCAGCAATGAAGGCCATAAATTGAAAGAACTTTCGCTGAACTGCTTCTACTGCAATCCACTTTACAATAAGGAGATTAAATTTATACACAGTCTTCAGATGTGGCCTCACTAATATACACTAGAGGAAGCCAAGACCCCTCTGATACTCCATTCACTTTGCAATGAAGCACAGCATTGTGTTTCACATCCAGATCTCTCTGTAGCTCAGAGCTCTGCAATCTTGCCAATCTCACTAATATGCTGTTTTTCGTTACATTCTGTTTAGATCTAGTTCCCCAAGTTTTAATTTACCTGCAATGTTCCCATTAAATACCCACCAGAATTATGTCAATGTGAGGATCAAGGTACACTCCCCATCAAACATTCCCAGCACAGGGTTAGGTACAGAGTAAACAAGTGGGCTCTGCTGCCTTGCTGCACACTGCTGCCTCACGGCACCTGAGACCCAGGTTCAATTCCGGCCCCGGGCAACTGTCTGTGTGGAGTTTGCACACTCTCCCCGTGTCTGCGTGGGTTTCCTCCAGGTGCTCCAGTTTCCTCTCACAGTCCAAAGATGTGCAGGTCAGGTGAATTGGCCATGCTAAATTTCCCGTTGTGTTAGGTGAAGGGGTAAATGTAGGGGAATGGGTCTGGGTGGGTTACTCTTCAGAGGGTCGGTGTGGACTTGTTGGGCCGAAGGACCTGTTTCCACACTGTGAGTAATCTATCTATGTAAACATCGCTCTACACTGTCTCCATCGTACACTCCCATGACAGGGACAGCATAGGGTTAGATACAGAGTAAATCTCCCTCTACACTGTCAAAAGAACAAAGAACCTTACAGCACAGGAACAGGCCCTTCAGCCCTCCAAGCCTGCGCCAATCCAGATCCTCTATCTAAAGCTGTCACCTATTTTCTAAGGGTCCATATCCCTCTGCTCCCTGCCCCATTCATGTGTCTGTCTAGTTACACCTTAAATGACATTATCATGCCCGCCCCACCACCTCCACTGGCAACACGTTCCAGGCATCCACCATCCTCTGCATAAAGACCTTTCCACGCATATCTCCCCTAAACCTTTCCCCTCTCACCTTGAACTCGTGACCCCTAGTAATTGAGTCCCCCACTCTGGGTAAAAGCTTCTTGCTACCCACCCTGTCTATACCTCTCATGATTTTGTAGGTCTCAATCAGGTCCCCCCTCAACCTCTGTCTTTGCAATGAAAATAATCCTAATCTACTCAACCTCTCCTCATAGCTGGCACCCTCCTTACCAGGCAACATCCTGGTGAATCTCCTCTGCACCCTCTCCAAAGCATCCACATCCTTTTGGTAATGTGGTGACCAGAACTGTACGCAGTATTCCAAATGTGGCCAAACCAAAGGCTTATACAACTGTAACTTGACCTGCCAACTCTTGTACTCAATACCCCGTCCAATGAAGGAAAGCATGCTGTATGCCTTCTTGACTATTCTCCTGACCTGTGTTGTCACCTTCTGGGAACAATGGACCTGAACACCCAGATCTCTCTGTACATCAGTTTTCCCCAGGACCTTTCCGTTTACTGGATCTTCCAAAATGCATCACCTCACATTTGCCCGGATTGAACTCCATCTGCCATTTCTCTGCCCAACTCTCCAGTCTATCTGTATTCTGCTGTATTCTCTGACAGTCCCCTTTACTATCTGCTACTCCACCCACCTTAGTGCCATCTGCAAACTTGCTAATCAGACCTCCTACACCGTCCTCCAGATAGTTTATGTATATCACAAACAAGTGGTCCCAACATGGATCCCTGTGGAACACCACTGGGCATTTTGAAGAACTCCCTTCCAATGCTACTCTCTGTCTCCTGTTGCTCAGCCAGTCCTTTATCCTTCTATCTAGTACACTCTGGACCCCATGCGACTTCACCATCTCCATCAGCCTCCCATGGGGAACCATATCAAACGCCTTACTGAAGTCCATGTATATGACACCTACAGCCCTTTCCTCATCAATCAACTTTGTCACTTCCTTAAAGAATTCTATTAAGGTGGTAAGACATTACCTTCCCTGCACAAAACCAGAGGAGGCTTTACTCTGTATCTAATTCCGTGCTGTCCCAGTCAAATGCTCCCAGGACAGGGACAGCACGAGGGTAGGTACAGAGTAAAGCTCCTTTTACACTGCCCCTGTCAAACACACCCAGGACAGGGACAGCACAGGGTTAGATACAGTGTAAGGCTCCCATTACACCATCCCCAGGGCAGGGATATGATGGTTCATTGCCTGTCTTCCTGTAACAGGCTTTTTAGTTTTCACAGTCTCTTTCATTCTGTATGCTGATGCCATGTCAGAGCTCAGGTGTTCCAGGAACCACCCTACTTCCAGCTGCAGAGGGATCAAATTGTGAGATCAAAAAGATTTTGATGATTTCATTCAGAAAGCTATCGCCTCTCGAAGTACTGCCTTGAATCGCTGCAGTAGCTGGAAACCCTCAAGGAAGGAATTAAAATGAGGAAGTAAAGTTTCTGTTGGTGTTTGTAGCTGCAGATGCCTGATCTGCTGTCACGACCCATCTTTGTCAGTCTCACCCCATCCTCACAATGCACTGGAACCCCTCCCTAACCACACTGTAACATCGTCAACCTCCAGCCTCCACATTCCCCTCTCGGAGAGATCTCTGCAGCTTTGTTGCTCTGATTGAAACTCTGAAACACTGTGATTAACTTTCCTGGATATTGCTTTTGCAATTTCAAGCACCTCTCTGTTTGTGATAGAAGCCTAGACGATGGTGTTATTGGTTAATGATGTTTGGTTTGTATTTCTTAATCGCATGTGCTAAGACTGGACCAAATGTGGTTTCATTTTCATCTTGCTTTGCAAGTGACGCTGGGGTGTCTGGAGGTTTGACCTGTTTAGATACTTTTAGAACCTTTATGGTCAATAGGTTGGTTCATTAGGAAAGAGGTGAAAGAGGAAATAAAGTGGTGTTATCTAGCGACTGAATCTAGCAAAACAGTAAATTACCAAGAAGCAGGGTGAGAGAAATGGTCTCCGTAACAGCAGCTGCATCAATGTTCAAGACAGTCAATACTTGGCAAAATGTCCTGAGCTGTTTTAAGGAAAGTTCCGGAAGTAGAAGGCTGTGGAATACATGAGGTTAGGAGCCTTTGTTAAATAATAAGTGAGCAGTGTTAGCAGTTTGTTTAAGTGTCTTGGGAAGAGATATTCACTGAAGAAAATAGCTTCAGGTGAGTACAGACCACTGCTGGAAAGAAGCAGTAAAGCATTTCAGCCTTACTCAGCAACAGGGAGATTTAAAATGGGAAAGGAGGCGAGGACCCTTCCCTGAGTATCTGCAGGTTGTTGAGGGGAAATGGGCTGCTATGATATTTATGCACAGTATTTGAAATGTGACTGTTACAGATTGTGTGTTGCTGGTTAAAGCACAGCAGGTCAGGCAGCATCCAAGGAACAGGAAATTCAACGTTTCGGGCCAGAGCCCTTCATCAGCTCTGGCCTGAAACGTCGAATTTCCTGTTCCTTGGATGCTGCCTGACCTGCTGTGCTTTAACCAGCAACACATTTTCAGCTCCGATCACCAGCATCTGCAGACCTCACTTTTTACTGTTACAGACTGTGCTTGGTTTCATTTGGTTTGATAAACTTTGATGTTCTTCTGTTAAATGTAATCAGTGGCCTCTTGTGAATATCAGACACTGATCACCACGGGAAAGAAATGACAGAGAGAATCAAGCATGTTCCATTCTGAGATCTGACACCTCCATATTACCACCTGTTGGGAAGATAGCACATTGGTCTTGTAATGTTGAGAGGATGTCATCAATCAGAGGGTCGTGGAGGTTGGATGAAATTCCTAAAGTAGCACATTGAATCCACCAGGAGCTATCTAACCACAAGCAAAACAGAAAACGGGAGACTGGGATTAGGGGAATACCTCAAGAAGATCAATCCATCACAAAACTCTGGAGGGAGTCAGTACTTTGGATTTTCATAGGCCCCTTGATATTGGGTCAGATCCACATTTTAATGTCTTCAATCAAACAAATTTCATTCTTTTTTGCACACTGAAAAGAAACACTCACATGGCAGACTAAAGGAAAGATTAAGATTAGGATCTGGGACTTGTAGTTCCGGAGTAACTGACTTAATGAATTGTAGAGCTCGCACAAACCAACCTGTGAACCAGATAAGCTCCTGGTGATGTCGGCTCAAAGACATGGGATTGGACATTGCTCAGAATGTTCCTGCTTTACTCAAAATACTGGCCTTTTTGCGAATTACAAGGGGAGTCACAGGACATTGGTTTAATGTCTAATTCCAAGTGCCATCTACAACAGTGCGGCACTCCCTCAGCACTGACCATCTGACAGTGCGGCACTCCCTCAGCACAAACCCTCTGACAGTGTCCACTCCCTCTGCACTGACTCTCTGACAGTGCGGCCCTCCCTCAGTACTTACCCTCCGACAGTGTGGCACTCCCTCAGCAATGTCCCTCTGACAGTACGGTACTCCCTCAGCACTGAACCTCCGACAGTGCAGCACTCCCTCAGCACTGACCCTCCGACAGTGTGACACTCCCTCAGCACTGACCATCCGACAGTGTGACACTCCCTCAGCACTGACCATCTGACAGTGCGGCACTCCCTCAGCACTGACCCTCTGACAGTGTGTCACTCCCTCAGCACTGACCCTCTGACAGTGCGTCACTCCCTCAGCACTGACCCTCTGACAGTGCCCACTCCCTCTGCACTGACCCTGCGACAGTGCGGCGCTCCCTCAGCACTGACCCTCCGACAGTGCGGCTCTCCCTCAGCACTTACCCTCCGACAGTGCAGCACTCCCTCAGCACTGACCATCCAACAGTACGGCGCTCCCTCAGCACTGACCCTCTGACAGTGCGGCGCTCCCTCAGCACTGACCCTTCGACAGTGCGGCTCTCCCTCAGCACTGACCATCCAACAGTACGGCGCTCCCTCAGCAGTGACCATCCAACAGTACGGCGCTCCCTCAGCACTGACCCTCTGACAGTGCGGCGCTCCCTCAGCACTGACCTTCTGACAGTGACTCACTCCCTCAGCACTGACCCTCCGACAGGTGTGTCACTCCCTCAGCACTGACCCTCTGACAGTGCAGCACTCCCTCAGCACTGACCCTACGAATGTGCGTCACTCCCTCAGCACTGACCCTCCGACAGCGCAGCACTCCCTAAGCACTGACCCTCTGACAGTGCAGCGCTCCCTCAGCACTGACCCTCCGACAGTGCGGCGCTCCCTCAGCACTGACCCTCCAACAGTGCAGCACTCCCTCAGCGCTCACCGTCCGACAGTGGGGCGCTCCCTCAGCACTGACCCTCCGACAGTGCGGCTCTCCCTCAGCACTGACCCTCCAACAGTACGGCACTCCCTCAGCATTGACCCTGTGATAGTGCAGCACTCCCTCAGCACTGACCCTCCGACAGTGCGGCACTCCCTCAGCACTGACCCTCTGATAGTGTGGCAATCCCTCAGCACTGACCCTCCGACAGCGCGGCACTCCCTCAGCACTGACCTTCTGACAGTGACTCACTCCCTCAGCACTGACCCTCCGACAGGTGTGTCACTCCCTCAGCACTGACCCTCTGACAGTGCAGCACTCCCTCAGCACTGACCCTATGAATGTGCGTCACTCCCTCAGCACTGACCCTCCGACAGCGCAGCACTCCCTAAGCACTGACCCTCCGACAGTGCGGCCCTCCCTCAGCACTGACCCTCCAACAGTGCAGCACTCCCTCAGCGCTCACCGTCCGACAGTGGGGCGCTCCCTCAGCACTGACCCTCCGACAGTGCGGCGCTCCCTCAGCACTGACCCTCCGACAGTGCAGCACTCCCTCAGCACTGACCCTCCGACAGTGTGGCAATCCATCAGCACTGACCCTCCGACAGCGCGGCACTCCCTCAGCACTGACCCTCCGACAGTGCGGCGCTCCCTCAGCACTGACCCTCTGACAGTGCAGCACTCCCTAAGCACTGACCCTTCAACTGTATCCCCTGAACTACTGCTGTACTCCCTGCATTGTCGCTGTACTCACTGCATTGCTGCTGTACTCCCTGAATTGTTGCTGTACACCCTGCATTGCTGCTGTACTCTCTAAATTGTTGCTGTACTCCCTGAATTGTTGCTGTACTCTCTGCATTGCTGCTATACGCCAAGCATGGCCGCTGTACACCCTGCATTGCCGCTGTACTCCCTGCATTACTGCTGTACTCACTGCACTGCTGCTGTACTCCCTGCACTGTTGCTGTACTTCCTGCATTGCTGCTGTACTCCCTGCACTGCTGCTGTACTTCCTGCATTGCTGCTGTACTCTATGCATTGCTGCTGTACTTCATGCATTGCTGCTGTACTCCCTGCACTGCTGCAGAACTCCGTGCAATGCCGCTGTACTCCCTGCATTGCTGCTGTACTCACTGCACTGCTGCTGTACTCCCTGCATTGCTGCCGTACTCCCTGCCCTGCTGCTGTACACCCTGCATTGCTGCTGTACTCCCTGCATTGCTGCTGTACTCACTGCACTGCTGCTGTACTTCCTGCATTGCTGCTGTACTCCCTGCACTGCTCCTGTACACCCTGCATTGCTGCTGTACTCTATGCATTGCTGCTGTACTTCCTGCATTGCTGCTGTACTTCCTGCATTGCTGCTGTACTCCCTGCATTGCTCCTGTACACCCTGCATTGCCGCTGTATTCCCTGCACTGCCGCTGTACTCCTGTACTGCTGCTCTACTCCCTGCATTGCTGCTGTACTCCCTGCACTGCTGCTGTACTCCCTGCATTGCTGCATTCCCCCCGAATTGCTGCTGTACTCCCTGCATTGCCTCTGTACTCTCTGCATTGCTGCTGTACTCCCTGCACTGCTGCTGTACTCTCTGCATTGCTGCTGTACTCCCTGCACTGCTGCTGTACTCTCTGCATTGCTGCTGTACACCCTGCATTGCCGCTGTATTCCCTGCACTGCTGCTGTACTCTCTGCATTGCTGCTGTACACCCTGCACTGCTGCTGTAGACCCTGCACTGCCGCTGTACTCCCTGCACTGCTGCTGTACTCCCTGCATTGCTGCTGTACTCCCTGCACTGCTGCTGTACTCCCTGCATTGCTGCATTCCCCCCGAATTGCTGCTGTACTCCCTGCATTGCCTCTGTACTCTCTGCATTACTGCTGTATTCCCTGCACTGCTGCTGTACTCCCTGCACTGCTGCTGTACTCTCTGCATTGCTGCTGTACTCTCTGCATTGCTGCTGTACACCCTGCACTGCTGCTGTAGACCCTGCACTGCTGCTGTACTCCCTGTACACCTGCATTGCTGCTGTACACCTGCACTGTTGCTGTATTCCCTGCACTGCTACTGTACTCTCTGCATTGCTGCTGTACTCCCTGCATTACCCTCCGCAGTAACTGCATGGGAGGTCAGGCTTCCGGCGTCTTTATAATTAATGAGAAATCGGAGATGATATTTATAGCCGTGCAAAGATCCCAGGAGGAGAGACTGTGCTGACAATTGCATATTAATTTCTGAAAATCTCCAGGGATGTCCAGACCATAATATGTAATGTATGTACAATATCCTCCTGCTGAGAACCTCCACTCATTCTCAATCTATAAATACCTGCAATGCAGGCAGAAACATTAGCAATGAATCTTCCTGTTCAGCTAGTTATCTATCTATAGGCAGCACACTTTTGAATGTTCCTTCTTATTATCTGCTCTCCCCATCTTCACTGTAAGGCAGGTCTGACTGTTCACTGCATCTCTGAATCAAATCCCTCAGCACTGACACCATGACAGTGTGGCACTCGCTCAGTACTGATCCTCCGACAGTGCGGCACTCCCTCAGCACTGACCGTCCGACAGTGCGGCACTCCCTCAACACTGACCCTCCGACAGTGCAGCACTCCCTCAGCACTGACCCTCCGACGGTGCGTCACTCCCTCAGCACTGACCCTCCGACAGTGCAGCGGTACCTCAGCACTGATCCTCCGATAGTGCTGCACTCCCTCAGCACTGACCCTCCGACAGTGCGTCACTCCCTCAGCACTGATCCTCCGACAGTGCAGCACTCCCTCAGCACTGACCCTCCGACAGTGCGACACTCCCTTAGCACTGATCCTCCGACAGTGCAGCACTCCCTCAGCACTGACCCTCTGACAGTGCGACACTCCGTCAGCACTGACCCTCCGACAGTGCAGCGGTACCTCAGCACTGACCCTCTGACAGTGCAGCGGTACCTCAGCACTGACCCTCCGACAGTGTGGCACTCCCTCAGCACTGACCCTCCGACAGTGCAGCACTCCCTCAGCACTGACCCTCCAACAGTGTGAAATTCCCTCACTATTGACCCTCCGACAGTGCAGCACTCCCTCAGCACTGACTCTCCGACAGTGCGGCACTCCCTCAGCACTGACCCTCCAACAGTGCAGCACTCCCTCAGCACTGACACTCCGACAGTGCTGCACTCCCTCAGCACTGACCCTCCGACAGTGCCCACTCCCTCAGCACTGACCCTCCGACAGTGCTGCACTCCCTCAGCACTGACCCTCCGACAGTGCGGCACTCCCTCAGCACTGACCCTCTGACAGTGCAGCACTCCCTCAGCACTGACCCTCCGACGGTGCGTCACTCCCTCAGCACTGACCCTCCGACAGTGCGACACTCCCTCAGCACTGACCCTCCGACAGTGCAGCGGCACTCCCTTAGCACTGACCCTCCGACAGTGCGACACTCCCTCAGCACTGACCGTCCGACAGTGCAGCACTCCCTCAGCACTGACCCTTTGACAGTGCAGCAGTACCTCAGCACTGATCCTCCGACAGTGCAGCACTCCCTCAGCACTGACCCTCCGAAAGTGCTGCACTCCCTCAGCACTGACCCTCCGACAGTGCAGCACTCCCTCAGCACTGACCCTCCGACAGTGCGGCACTCCCTCAGCACTGACCCTCTGACAGTGCAGCGGTACCTCAGCACTGATCCTCCGACAGTGCAGCACTCCCTCAGCACTGACCCTCCGACGGTGCGTCACTCCCTCAGCACTGACCGTCCAACAGTGCGACACTCCCTCAGCACTGACCCTCCGACAGTGCGGCACTCCCTTAGCACTGACCCTCCGACAGTGCCCATTCCCTCAGCACTGACCCTCCGATAGTGCAGCACTCCCTCAGCACTGACCCTCCGACAGTGCGGCACCTCCTCAGCACTGACCCTCCGACAGTGCAGCACTCCCTCAGTACTGACCCTCCAACAGTGCCCATTCCCTCAGTACTGACCCTCCGACAGTGCAGCACTCCCTTTGCACTGACCCTCCAACAGTGCAGCACCTCCTCAGCACTGACCCTCCAACAGTGCAGCACTCCCTCAGCACTGACCCTCCGACAGTGCCCACTCCCTCAGCACTGACCCTCCGACAGTGCAGCACTCCCTCAGCACTGACCCTCCGACAATGCAGCACTCCCTCAGCACTGACACTCCGACAGTGCGACACTCCCTCAGCACTGACCCTCCGACAGTGTAGCACTCCCTCAGCACTGACACTCCGACAGTGCGACACTCCCTCAGTACTGACACTCCGACAGTGCGGCACTCCCTCAGCACTGACCCTCCGACAGTGCGGCACTCCCTCAGCACTGACCCTCTGACAGTGCAGCACTCCCTCAGCACTGACCCTCTGACAGTGCAGCGGTACTTCAGCACTGACCCTCCGACAGTGCAGCAGTACCTCAGCACTGACCCTTCAACAGTGCAGCGGTACCTCAGCACTGACCCTCCGACAGTGCGGCACTCCCTCAGCGCTGACCTTGCGGCAGTGGCATTATTTTGAAGTTGTAATAATCCTGGATTATGTACTGAGCCTCTGGGACTGATTGCTGTGGGACTATATTTACTGAACACAGAGAGCATTTGTCTGGAGTGAGTCAAGCCTTAGTTGTAAAGTCAAATGCTGGGGTTCACATCCAATTCCACATACCCATCCTGTACTTACAATATCTCACTGAGCTGCTTGATGGGTGTTTTTTGGACGATCCAAACTGCTGTGTTGTATTCCACATATTCAGCTGCCTGTCTTCGTGACTGGGTTATCACTGGGCACCAAATCTGAAACCCAAAGTATTTTGGACATTTTTAATTTTTCAATTCCCAAATGTGTACTTAAAGGAGAATGACTAAGTATAGGAGTTGGAATGTCATGTTGAGGCTGTGCAGGATGTTGGTGGGGTCTCTGCTAGAGTCCTGTGTCCAGTTCTGGTCACCCTGTTGTCGGAGGGGTATTATTAAATTGGAGAGGGTTCAAGATTTTTTCTCTAATTTGTGAAGGAGAATAGTAGTTTGTTTATTGTTATTGTTGTTATACTATAAGATTGTTCTACTACATTTCAAAATCCATTTCAATTAAAAAAAAGCCAGAGAGGATTCAGAAGAGATTTACCCGAATGTTGCGGGAATGGAGGGCTGAGTTACAAGGAGAGTCTGGGTAGCCTGGGACTTTTTTCACTGGAGTTTGACAGGTGACCTTATAGAGGTTTATAAAACCATGAGGGGTACAGATAAGGTGAATGGCAAATGCCTTTTCCCTCGGGTGGGCGATCTCAAGACTTGGGGGCAGATTTTTAAGGTGAAAGGAGAAAGATTTAAAAGGGATCTTAGGGACAATGTTTTCACACAGAGGGTGGTACATCTGTGGAATGAGCTGCCAGAGGAAGTGGTGGATACCAGTACAGTTACTACATTTAAAAGGCGCCTGAATGGGTACAGGAATAGGAAGGGTTTAGAGTGATATGGGCCAAATGACTGCAAATGGCACTAGATTAGTTTCAGAAACTTGGTCGGCATGGATGTGTTGGATTGAAGGAACTACTTCTGTGATTGTATGACTCTGTGACTCTCAGACAGTATGACTCTGTGACTGTATGACTCTGTGATTATAACACTGTGACTGTGCGATTCTGTGACTGTCAGACTGTGTTTGTATATTCGTTGGTGTCTGGTAAAACTTGGTATGGGACTCATACCAGACAGTGGGAAGTAACGGGAGGAGATAACGTGGGGCTGACTATCAGTCTCCTCTCATCAGAAAGCCACCTCCTGCAGATATTTTGCAATTAGAATTAAAATCCCTACAGTATGGAAACAGGCCCTTTTAACCCAACAAGTCCATACTGACCCTTCGAAGAGTAACCCACGCAGACCCATTTCCCTACCTTGTTATCCCATATTTACACCTAACCTACACCTCCCTGAACGCTATGGGCAATTTAGCATGGCCAATATGGGAGGGGACTGGAGCACGTGGAGGAAACCCATACAGACACGGAGAGAATGTGCAAACTCCACACAGACAGTCACCCAAGGTGGGAATTGAACCCGGGTAGGGGAAGGTATGCTGGTGGACTGAGGGGTTTGTGTGTGCTACTGTGTGGATACTAGTGAGTCTGATTGGTATCAGCAACATGGGGTCAGCTTCTGTCTGGGTGTTTCGGACATAACCTCTTGCTCCAGACAATGTGGAGGCCGCAGTGCTGTGGGTTTGAATTGTTTTTGGCCAAAAATTGAAGGAGATATAAAGACCATGGTCCACGTTTGTCTTGGTTAAGCTATTTTAATGATCAATGATCCTGGCACCTAAGTCTCGTTGTAACTCCACCATCTCTAGCTTTGATCCTGTTTGAAAGCAGTGTGTCTGATCTCTTTCCATCCAAACCCGGCTTCCCTGACACTCGGCTACGTTAAAATACGTTTGCCTCAGTTTCCCTCCATTAATTTGTCCCACCATTTTCCCTTGGGGATTTCATGTTTCATTTGATTCACACACAAAGCCACTTGATCTTTGTGTCATTAGCAAACCAACACCTGTACAGTTTCCCTTTCGCTGCTGCTTGTAGTTACTCCCAGTGGGAGTTTGCTGTCAGGGTCTGTGCTCCGTCTAACACCACCCTCACATACCCCAGCCCCACACACTCCCTGCTTGTGACACAGTCAGAATCAGGCTAATTTCCACTCACTCCCCTATGACCCTGACATGACCTGCATATGTCAGAAAGATCATGTGAAAACTGTGTCAATCAT
Source organism: Hemiscyllium ocellatum (assembly GCF_020745735.1). NCBI lineage: Eukaryota > Metazoa > Chordata > Chondrichthyes > Orectolobiformes > Hemiscylliidae > Hemiscyllium > Hemiscyllium ocellatum. The sequence continues at coordinate 35,297,108 of NC_083442.1, read as the reverse complement.
GACAGCTCACTGGCTTTCCCACCCAGCTCCGGTTGAAGGAGTCCTCTGAGTGTGTTGAGGAGATCCCTTTGATTCAGAGCCACACGGGAGCTCTGACAGTCTGACTCTGACCTGCTCCCTGACTGCGACTGAACCAAAAACTCAAAGAACTGCAGATGCTGGAACTGAGAAGTTCATCAGACGTGAAACGCTTTCTTCTGATTTCTCTCCACAGATGCTGCCAGACCTGCTGAGCTTTACCAGCAACTTCTGTTTTCGATGCTACTCCTGATGGGTCCTGTTTGGAGCCCAGTGTGAACTTGCAGTGGGACCTCACTGAGTGTTTATCTCTCGTGACATTTTGCTTGTGCTCTCATTTGCAAAAGGGAGAGGAAACGCCAGCAGAGGGTGGAGGTGTGAGGGAGTGGGAAGTGGAGGAAAGGACACTGGAGGCTGTGGGGATGTCGAGGCAGAGGAAAAGTGAGTCTGCGATGGGCGGGTCAGTGACAGCCCCAGGAGAGAAGCTACCCTTGAAATAAATAGTGTGCCCACCAGGGGGAGTGGCAGTTTATGAAGCAGAGCGCAGTATTTCACCTGCAAAATTCATCATGCCTCCATGGAAGGTTCTGGAAGGTTTTAACTAAAGCAGCATTGCAAACAGGCCTCATCTGAAATGGACCAGGAGAGAAACTAAAAATAGGAATTGAATCAGATTCTGCTCATTCAGAACGTTATAATCAGCCAAGTGACAGCATCACAGAATTAGAGCCAAAAAGGCACATTTCATATTTTCAAAACAACATTGTGTTCTATTCTCAAAATTAAATCACCCACAAATTGTCTAAATACTTCCCTTTGGAGTGTTTGATGGGGACAGTGTAGAGGGAGCTTTACTCTGTATATAACCCTGTGCTGTCCCTGTCCCTGAGAGTGTTTGATGTGGGACAGGGTAGAGGGAGCTTTAGTCTGTATATAACCCTGTGCTGTCCCTGTCCCTGGGAGTGTTTGATGCGGGACAGTGTAGAGGGAGCTTTACTCTGTATCTAACCCTGTGCTGTCCCTGTCCTGGGAGTGTTTGATGGTGTAGAGGGAGCTTTACTCTGTATTTAACTCCTAGACTGTAACAAGAGATTTTGTAGTGAACTCACATTATTTAATAAGGTGTAACATTGGACTGGTCCCGTGTGGGGGTGTGCTGTGCTGGTTATGTGTCAGATTAGGGCTTTGTGTCTTTTACTGAATTATTACTCAGTGTGAGGGGGTCGATACTGGAGCAAATGAATGAATATAATCCTCTGATTCGGGGAGTGCCCCTGGGAAAGTGAAATCTTGGAGTAAGACAAGCTGAGGGTGAAACTCAGAGAATGGGCGGCTTCTTTATTGTTTCACAGAGTTGGAAAGTCAGGAAGGAGCTGAGGTTGGAGCTGTGTCCAATTTGTGTAAACATTTGGCCAATCTTACTGCCTTGCTGATCGTTTGGGGCCTCTGGTGTAAGGATGGGAGATGTTTATTCTGAAATGGGGACGAGTGAGGGTGTTGATAGTGTTGAGATTGGCTATACCCCAATGCTCACAGGTAAGGGGCAGTGAGGGAGCTGTCTGAACTCTGATCTGAGAGCCAGTCCGATTCCTTCCATCAGCCCACTCTCAGAGTCACGGTGTGCAATGTAGGCTCTCTCTCTCTTTAACACTCGGCTAAGAATATCTTAACAACCAACCTAAGCAGGGAAAATACAAGTCGTTACCATGACTACTGACTGCAGGTTAAATTGTTCACTTGCTACTGAAGTTAGTCCTTTCATGGAGTGTGTGAAACACAGCTCCTAAATCTGAGCTAGGTAGAGCTGTCTGTCTTGGGTTTCAGTGAAACACACTCAGTGATTGCACCATTAACAGCAAACCACCTACCAGCAACATCATATCGCAATCATTGAATCCTTACAGTGTGGAAACAGGCCATTCGGCCCAACAAGTCCACACCGACTCTCCAAAGAACATCTCTCCAAAGAACATCCCACCACATCACCCCCCACCTTATCCCTTTAGCCTTGCATTTCCCGCGGCTAATCCACCTGCACATCTTTGGATCATGGGAGGGAACCGGAGCACCTGGAGGAAACCCACGCAGACCCGGGGAGAATGTGCAAATGCCACACCAACACCTGAGGCCGGAATCGAACCGGTTCTCTCGAATCAGAGAATGGTACTGATTATTTTACCCATTATTACTGTAGATTAGACTTAGACTTTTTTTTAGATTAGACTTACAGTGTGGAAACAGGCCCTTCGGCCCAACAAGTCCACACCGACCCGCCGAAGCGCAACCCACCCATACCCCTACATTTACCCCTTCACCTAACACTACGGGCAACTTAGCATGGCCAATTCACCTGACCTGCACATCTTTGGACTGTGGGAGGAAACCGGAGCGCCCGGAGGAAACCCACGCAGACACGGGGAGAATGTGCAAACTCCACACAGTCAGTCGCCTGAGTCGGGAATTGAACCCGGGTCTCTGGCGCTGTGAGGCAGCAGTGCTAACCACTGTGCCACCGTGCCGCCCTGTACTGTACTAGGCTATTTAAAAATCTATCGGATTTGCCCCACTCCCCCTTCTCTCGCCCCACCCCCCCTTCTCTCGCCCCACTCCCCCTTCTCACACCCCACTCCCCCTTCTCTCGCCCCACTCCCCCTTCTCACACCCCACTCCCCCTTCTCTCGCCCCACTCCCCCTTCTCTCAACCCACTCCCCCTTCTCTCGCCCCACTCCCCCTTCTCTCAACCCACTCCCCCTTCTCTCGCCCCACTCCCCTTTCTCTCGCTGCACCCCCCTTCTCTCGCCCCACTCCCCCTTCTCACACCCCACTCCCCCTTCTCTTGCCCCACTCCCCCTTCTCTCAACCCACTCCCCCTTCTCTTGCCCCACTCCCCCTTCTCTCGCCCCACTCCCCCTTCTCTCGCACACTCCCCCTTCTCTCGCCCCACTCCCCCTTCTCTCGCCCCACTCCCCGTTCTCTTGCCCCACTCCCCCTTCTCTCGCCCCACTCCCCCTTCTCTGGCACACTCCCTCTTCTCTCGCCCCACTCCCCCTTCTCTCGCCCCACTCCCCCTTCTCTCGCACCACTCCCCCTTCTCTCGCACACTCCCCCTTCTCTCACACACTCCCCCTTCTCTCACACACTCCCCCTTCTCTTGCCCCACTCCCCCTTCTCTTGCCCCACTCCCCGTTCTCTCACCCCACTCCCCCTTCTCTCGCCCCACTCCCCCTTCTCTCGCCCCATTCCCTCTTCTCTTGCCCCACTCCCCCTTCTCTTGCCCCACTCCCCCTTCTCTCGCCCCATTCCCTCTTCTCTCGCCCCATTCCCTCTTCTCTCGCCCCACTCCCCGTTCTCTCACCCCACTCCCCCTTCTCTCACCCCACTCCCCCTTCTCTCGCCCCACTCCCCCTTCTCTCGCCCCATTCCCCCTTCTCTTGCCCCACTCCCCCTTCTCTTGCCCCACTCCCCGTTCTCTCACCCCACTCCCCCTTCTCTCGCCCCATTCCCTCTTCTCTCGCCCCATTCCCTCTTCTCTCGCCCCACTCCCCCTTCTCTTGCCCCACTCCCCACCAAATGTTTCCTCTTCAGCTACTTTCCAGTTCCTTTTTGAAAGTTATTGTTGGCTCTTTAGCAGTTTGTTCCAGAGCATTACAACTCACTCCTTGAACTAAATTCGCTTCAAAAAACCGAAATCGCAGGAAAATCTCAGTGGTCTAGCAGTATCAGGGTGCAGAAAGCAGAGGGAAGGTTTCTTCAGCAGAACTGGATTTGAAAGATAAACTCTGCTTCCTTCCTATAGTTGTTGCAAGTTGCCGTCATTTTCGTTTTTTTTTCTGTAATGGAAAATGAACATTTATTGTAAAATCTATAAAAGCATGTCTGATACAAAGAAGTAAGGGCCTGACTTTGCAAAGCATTGCAGACAGACAGAAAAAATGTAAAGTTGAACCGACTGTAAGGAATTACAAGGATAGTAAACTATCATATCAACAGTCAAGGAATGAGAAAAACAACTCCATATGCGGAAAGGAACTCGAATGTTCCAGGCTCCTGGCCTGGAGATGTTGATAAGGAGAAGTGTAGTATAGTATAAAGGGAATATGTGAAAGCCATCAGGCGCCCCTTGCATGAGGTGTCTTGCCAATGTATCGGGTCGACTCTGCAGAGTCCAAAATTCAACTTTTTCTTTGCTCTTGCTAGCATTTGAGTCGAGTTGATTTAATTTCCATGACAGTTTCCAATCTCCAGCATCCACAGTTCTTTGTTTTAAATTTTTCTCTGGTCCTTTTGTTAAATACCTTTCATCCATGTTCCCAGGTTACTGAGCCTCCTGGCAATGGAATTAGTTTCTCTTTATTGACTGTGAGAAACTTTGAACATTTGCAGCAGCTCTGTTGAACGTGCCCTGACACTGTGTTGCTGTATGTAAGGAGGGACACCTATCTCTCTCTCTCCAGGACAGGCTGCCCCTGTTACGCTGCTGCCTTTGCATTCAGTCTGCTCTGTGTCCTCTCTGGGTACAGTCCACCCTTCTTCAGGAGTGGTAACCTAATCTGAAAAATCACACCAAATATTAAACACTCAGGAGATGAGAGATGTGGGGCTAATCTCACTGGACTAGTAACACTATATTGCCAGCTAATACACCCCCACACACAACTTCAAATCTCACTATGGCAGCTGCTGGAAATTAATTTTTATTTTAACTAAAGTCTGGAATATATCAGCTAATCTCATTAGTGTGCCTTGAAAGTATTGTTGATTGTTGTAAAACCCATCAGTTTTACTCATCCCCTTTAGAGAAGGAATTCTGCCATCCTTACCTGGTCTGGCCTACATGTAACACCAGACCCACACCAACATGGCTGACTCTGAACCACCCTCTGAAATGGTCAAGTATTCAAGGGAAGTTAGGGACCTGCAATAAATTCCAATCTCACCAGTGACAGCTCCAGCTGTGTCAGAATAAACAAACAAATAGTGAGGAAGATGGTATCTTTGGATCTGATGCTTGTTTGAAGTTTAAAGAGCTGCTTTCATTCAACATGGAAGGGAGATTTCCATTTAGATAGCACCTTTCACATTCTCAGGCAGCTCCAAAGTGCTTTATAACAAAACAAGTATGTCTGAAGTGTGGTCACGTTTGTATGGTTTATCCTTCAATCTGTGCAGAGATGGCTCATGTTTCCATTGTAACAAATTTTATTTTGGCTGCTTTAGAATGATGAGCTAGAATACAGGAGCGAGATAAAGTACTTGGTGGCATTGGTGTAACGATAATCATCTTTAACAAGCAAAACAAAGGAGCTGGTCCTTGACTTCAGGAAGTGGAGTTGAGGGGACTGAGATGGAGATGTTCGAGACGGTCAGGCCCCTGGGAGTGACAGTCACTGAATATCTGTCCTGGACCACCTACGCTGATGCACTGCTCAGGAAAGCACAACAATGCCTCCACTTTCTCAGGAGGCTAAGGAAATTCAGCATGTCTGTAACGACTCTTCCAGATGCACCATAGAAAATATTCTGTCCGGCTGCAACATAACTTGGTTCGGCAACTGCTCTGCCCAGGACTGTAAGAAACTACAGAGAATTGTGAAGCGAGTTTTGAGAAGGTTTGTAGCTCAGGTTGAGGTTCTGGATGTAGATTTGCTCACTGAGCTGGAAGGTTCATTTCCAGATGTGTTGGCTGCCACAAACCCACCAACACAATTAAACAGCAGCTACTGAAAGACCCAATACAGACAACAAGCAAAACTAATGTCGTTTACAAAAACCATGCAAGGACTGTAACAAACACTATATTGGACAAACAGGCAGAAAACTAGCCACTAGGATACATGAACATCAACTAGCCACAAAAAGACTTGACTCTCTCTCACTAGTACCCTCACATACAGATGAGGAAGGACACCACTTCGACTGGGACAATACATCCATCCGAGGACAAGCCAAACAGAGACATGCACAAGAATTCCTGGAAACATGGCATTCCAACCGGAACTCTATCAACAAACACATCGAGTTAGACCCCATCTACCACCCCCTGAGAAAAAGAACAGGAAGTGACCCCACCACCGGACATGACATCACCACAGGAAATGACATCACCAACCCAAAGAAACCCAAACATATAAATAGAAAGCAGGAATTATCAGCAGTGCTTCGCCCGGAGGCCCACTGAAGATGTTATCTAGTATGATGACGAAACGTCTGGAAATGAACCTTCTAGCTCAGTGAGCAAACCTACATCCAGAAAGTTGTGAACACAGCCCAGACCATCGCACAAGCCAGCCTTCCATCCATTAACTCCGTCTCCATTTCCCGCTGCCTTGGGAAGTCAGCTATCATCATCAAAGGCCCCTTCCACCCTGGTTCTTCCAACCTCTTCTGTCAGGCAGAAGATACAAAAGCTTAAACACATCGGACCAACAAGTTCAGGACAGCTTCTTCCCCGCTGTTATTAGACTTCTGATTGGACCTCTCAAATTTCAAATTTAATGTTGATCTCGCTCTTTGTGCACGTTCTCTGCAGTGTAACATTATGTTCCTTACTCCGTTCTATCACCCTAATACATTTTGTATGGTATGATCTACCTTTATTACAAAACAAATCTTTTCATTGTAATATGGTACATCTGACAATAATAAATCAACTCAGATCCATGCTCCAGCTCAGCTTTTCAGCTCCCCCTTGGGCTTCATGTATGTCCTGCAGCCCCCGTCACCAAATCCACATCCAGGTTTAACCAATTGAGTACAATGACCCTCAATAGTAAAAAGACTCACATAATCAAACACAAAACAATTGAATTCTAAATCTATAGCATGCTCAGACAACAATGGGCGGCACGGTGGCACAATGGTTAGCACTGCTGCCTCACAGCGCCAGAGACTTGGGTTCAATTCCTGCCTCAGGCGACTGACTGTGTGGAGTTTGCACGTTCTCCCCGTGTCTGCGTGGGCTTCCTCAGGGTGCTCCGGTTTCCTTCCACAGTCCAAAGATGTGCGGGTCAGGTGAATTGGCCATGCTAAATTGCCTGTAGTATTAGGTTAGGGATCTGGGTGGGTAGTGCTTCGGCGGGTCGGTGTGGCCTTGTTGGGCCGAAGGGCCTGTTTCCACACTGTCAGTAATCTAATCTAATCAATGTGACAATGATCAGATCTGCTGTCTTTGTGATGTTGGCTGAGGTGGTAACTAATAGCCAGGACATCAGGGAGATCTCCCCTGGCTCTCTTTAAATTGTATCATGGGATTGTTTCCATTCAGTTGGAACATGGATGGGCCCTTAGTTTAATGCCGCAATTAAAGTCTGGATTTATCAAAATTAATCACCTGGCAAAATTGAGAAATGTAACAGGAAGGGCAGGTAGATACAGAGAAAAGAAAGCTCTTTCTCTGTTACAGTGTAATGTCTCGCAGCTCCAGTGATGCTGTGGAATCTGTGGGTGAGTTTGATATTTGAAGTTTGTTGAGTGTAATGTGAGAGGGAGCCACCCACACGATGGAACCTCTCCATCAGCTCCCCTTTGTCTCAGGGGAGATGAGATGACATCGGGGGTTGATTCAAACCCATGCCCCTGGAGGGTATTGGTTGATGCTATCGCAATTCATCATCTTAATTAAAACAAGTTTCTAAAAATATCACGATGTGGATTTGTGTACTTGTACCCTGTTCACACTGAACATTTTGGAAATCACTACAGTATTCTCAAGAGAGGGTTGAGACATATGGAGCATGTTCACAGGAAGATAGTGGGAAATGAGTTTAACAGAGACTGGGAGGTGGGGGAGGCAGAAAGGATTGAAAAACACAAATACGTCAAAATCTGTAACAGGAAAAGACCTGTGTTTCACACCTTGTCATTACCCAAACATTGGGAGGGAGAGATACTCCGTCTCGTTATTGCCGCATTACTGCAGCAACTCCTAACCACAGCCCAAGTCAGAGCCTACCCTCAGCTCATACCCCATCCCAAACACATTCCAAAATGGCGGCAGAGTAGGACGCTTCAACTGGAACCCATCCGCTCTGTCTGTATCTTTCTCTTCTTTTCTTTTTCTCTCTTGGTGTTTCTTTTCTTCCTTCTCTTGACTCTTGGCCTCAGCACGGACCCAGCGAGGCATCTCTTGACCTGGCCCGGTCCGTGGCAGTGTCTCCTCTCAGTCTCTTGGCCTGGCGTGGCAGTGTCTCAGTGTGTGAGTGGGTCCTGCGTGGAATGTTCCAGAGGCAGTGGGGGGAGAATGGGGGGGGAAGGCGGCAGCTTCAGCAGCAGCAATGGCATTGCAGTCCAATGTGGTAAGAGCGAGCGGTGAGGCAGAGGCATCGGGAGCAGCCAGCTGAGATCTCCCGGAGAGTGAGCTAACTGGAGAACTCATCAAACCAGTGCCAGGAACAACTGTCACGTTAATGTGAGGCTGACCCGGTGGTGAGGCTGACCCGGTGGTGAGGCTGACTCTGTGGTGAGGCTGACCCGGTGGTGAGGATGACTCTGTGGTGAGGCTGACTCGGTGGTGAGGCTGACCCGGTGGTGAGGCTGACTCTGTGGTGAGGCTGACCCAGCGGTCAGGCTGATCCGGCGGTGAGGCTGACCTGGTGGTGAGGCTGACCCAGTGGTGAGGCTGACTCGGTGGTGAGGCTGACCCGGTGGTGAGGCTGACTCGGTGGTGAGGCTGACTCTGTGGTGAGGCTGACCCGGTGGTGAGGCTGACTCGGTGGTGAGGCTGACTCTGTGGTGAGGCTGACCCGGTGGTGAGGCTGACTCTGTGGTGAGGCTGACCCGGTGGTGAGGCTGACCCGGCGGTCAGGCTGACCCGGTAGTGAGGCTGACCCGGTGGTTATCACTGCTACCTCACAGTGCTAGGGACTCAGCTTCAATATCACCCCTAAATGGACCTTTTTTCCCTCGAACATGAGGGGTTGAGGGGTGACCTTATAGGGATTTATAAAATCATGAGGGGTGTGGATAGGATAAATAGACAAGGTCTTTTCCCACCAAGGTAGGGGAGTGCAGAAGTGGAGGGCAGAGGTTGAAGATGAGAGGGGAAAGATTTAAAAGGGTCATGAGGAACAATGTTTTTACACAGAGAGTGGTTACTGTGTGGAATGATGTGCTAGAGGAAATGGTAGTTACAGGTACAGTTACAACATGTAAAAGACATTTGGCCATTGACATGAATAGGAAGGGTTTAGAGGGAAATGAGTGAAATACAGGCAAGTGGGACTAGATTAGTTTGGGAAACTTGGTCAGCATGGACGAGTTGGGCTGAAGGGTCTGTTTCCGTGCTGTATGACTCTAGAACGACTTCAGTGTAAACTATTAGCTTATTTCTTTATTTTTCTACTTATTCTTTGGAGCTAATACTTAACTTTTCGAACGTTGTTTCTTTTACTACTTAGAACATCGAATATCGAACAGTACAGCACAGAACAGGCCCTACAGCCCACGATGTTGTGCCGACCACTGATCCTCATGTCTGCACCCTCACATTTCTGTGACCATATGCATATCCAGGAGTCTCTTAAATGTCCCCAATGACCTTGCTTCCACAACTGCTGCTGGCAACACATTCCATGCTCTCTCAACTCTCTGTGTAAAGAACCTGCCTCTGACATCCCCTCTATACTTTCCTCCAACCAGCTTAAAACTATGACCTCTCATGTTAGCCATTTCTGCCCTGGGAAATAGTCTCTGGCTATCGACTCTATCTATGCCTCTCATTATCTTGTATACCTCAGTTAGGTCCCCTCTCCTCCTCCTTTTCTCCAATGAAAAAAATCCGAGCTCAGACAACCTCTCTTCATAAGATAAGCCCTCCAGTCCAGGCAGCATCCTGGTAAACCTCCTCTGAACCCTGTCCAAAGCATCCACATCTTTCCTATAATAGGGTGACCAGAACTGGACACAGTATTCCAAGTGCGGTCTAACCAAAGTTTTATAGAGCTGCAACAAGATCTCATGACTCTTAAACTTAATCCTCCTGTTAATGAAAGCCAAAACACCATACGCTTTCTTAACAACCCTGTCCACTTGGGTGGCCATTTTAAGGGATCTATGTACCTGCACACCAAGATCCCTCTGTTCCTCCACACTGCCAAGAATCCTATCCTTAATCCTGTACTCAGCTTTCAAATTTGACTTTCCAGAATGCATCACCTCGCATTTATCCAGGTTGAACTCCATCTGCCACCTCTCAGCCCATCTCTGCATCCTGTCAATGTCCTGCTGCAGCCTACAACAGCCCTCTGTACTGTCAACCTCCAACCTTTGTGTCATCTGCAAACTTGCCGACCCATCCTTCAATCCCCTCATCCAAGTCATTAATAAAAATTACAAACAGTAGAGGCCCAAGGACAGAGCCCTGTGGAACACCACTCACCACAGACTTCCAGGCAGAATACTTTCCTTCTACTACCACTCGCTGTCTTCTGTTGGCCAGCCAATTCTGTATCCAGACAGCTAAGTTCCCCTGTATCCCATTCCTCCTGACTTTCTGAATGGGGAACCTTATCAAATTCCTGAAGAAGGGCACATGCCCGAAACGTCGATTCTCCTTGTCCTTGGATGCTGCCTGACCTGCTGCGCTTTTCCAGCAACACATTTTCAACCTTTTCAAATGCCTTGCTGAAGTCCATATACACCACATTCACAGCTCAACCCTCATCAACTTTTCTGGTCACATCCTCAAAGAACTCGATAAGGTTTGTGAGGCATGACCTGCCCCTCACAAAGCCGTGTTGACTGCATTTAATCAAGCCATGCTCTTCCAGATGGTCATAAATCCTATCCCTCAGAATCCTTTCTAACACCTTGCAGACAATAGATGTGAGACTTACTGGTCAGTAATTGCCGGGGATTTCCCTATTTCCTTTCTTGAAGAGAGGAATTACATTTGCCTCTCTCCAGTCCTCAGGTACAACTCCAGTGGAGAGTGAGGATGCAAAGACCTTTGCAAGTGGTGAAGCAATTGCATTTTTCGTTTTCCAAAGCAGCCGAGGACAAATCTGGTCTGGGCCTGGCGACTTGTCAATCTTAATGTTTGACAAAATTTTCAGCACATCAGCCTCCTCTATCTCTATCCATTCCAGCATGCACACCTGCTCTTCAAAGGTTTCATTCACTACAAAGTTTGTTTCTTTCGTAAAGGCAGAAGCAAAAAACTCATTTAGAGATTCCCCTACCACCTCAGACTCCACACACAAATTCCCTATGCTATCCCTGATCGGCCCTACTCTTTCTTTGACCATTCTCTTATTCCTCACATAAGTGTAAAATGCCTTTGTGTTCTCCCTAATCCATTCTGCCAAGCCTTTCTCATGCCCCCTCCTGGCTCTCCTCAGACCATTTTTGAGCTCCTTCCTCACCTGCCTGTAATCCTCTAGAGCTGAGCTTGACCCCTAGCTTCCTCCACCTTATGTAAGCTACCTTCTTCCTTTTGATGAGCAGCTCCACCGCTCTCGTCATCCAAGGTTCTTTTATCTTACCCCTTCTTGCCTGTCTCAGAGGGACGTATTTATTCATCGCTTGCAACAACTGTTCCTTAAACAGTCTCCACATGTCTATAGTGCCTTTACCCTGGAACAATTGCTCCCAATCCATGCTTCCTAACTCATGTCTAATCGCATCATAGTTTCCTCTTCCCCAATTAAATATCCTCCCATTTTGCCTAATCCTCTCCTTCTCTGTAGCTACTTAGAACCTGGGTTTTTTGGTACCTAGGTACCTTGGTACCTAAGATGGCGCTGTGCATGGCAACATTATACACTTTTCATTGTACTCCTGTACAAGCAACAATAAAGTCTAAATTTAAATTTAAACATACCCTACACCCCTATGCACTTCCCACTCCCCCAACTCATATCATTTCCCCTGTGATCTGAAATCATGTCCCAAACACTTACACCCATCTGACCCCACCCCCTATCCAAAATACCCATACTTCATCCCACAACCCCACATTACATGCTCACTTGATCATAAAGCTGGTATACCCCAACCCAACAGGTCTCTGCCACCCCTCGCATACTACACTCGCTCCTTATCTCACCCTTCGTCACCGCCTTCAACCTCCACACTGCTCTTCTCTACCTCAGCACCTGAGACTCTCACTGACCCTAACCCCTTACCACAGCCTCATTCTCCAACCTTCATCCCCTCAGGTACTCCCCTTCTGTGAGAAATTGTTGCTGATCGCTCCTAAAGGCTTTGCATTGTGTCATGGAGCTCAGTTTCCTGGTGTGTTCTCCTTGGCCAAATACCTCAGCCTGTTGCGCAAGAGTCTCTCTCTTACTCTCTCACTCTCACTCTCTCACCCTCTCTGTCCCTTTCTCTCCCTCTGTGTCTCTCCCTTTCTGTCCCTCTCTCTCACCCTCTCTGTCCCTTTCTCTCTGTGTCTTTCTGTGTGTCTCTCTCTGTGTCTCTCTCTCTGTCCCTCTCTCTCTCTGTGTCTCTCCCTCTCTGTCCTCTCTCTCATTGTCTCACCCTCTCTGATCCTCTCTCTCTCTCACTCTCTCTCTCTCTCTCTCTGTGTCTCTCTCACTCTCTCTGTGTGTCTCTCCCTCTCTGTCCCTCTATCTCTCCCTCTCACTCTCTCACACTCTCTGTCCCTCTCTTTCTGTATCTTGCCCTCTCTGTCCCGCTCTCTTTCCCTCTCACTCTTTCACCCTTTCTGTCCCTCTCTTTCTCTCTCTCTCACTCTCTCTTGCCCTCTCTGTCCCTCTCTCTCTCTGTCTCTCTCTTGCCCTCTCTGTCCGTCTCTTTCTCTCTCAGTCTCGCCCTCTCTGTCCCTCTCTCTCTCTCTCTCTCACACTCTCTCTCGCCCGCTCTGTCCCTCTCTCTCTCTCTCTCTCACTCTCTCACTCTCTCTCACCCTCTCTCTCTCTTTCACTCTCTCACTCTCTCTCACCCTCTCTCTCTCTTTCACTCGCTCACTCTCTCTCACCCTCTTTGTCCCTCTTTCTTTCTCTGTGCCTCTACCTCTCTGTCTGTCTGTCTGTCTCTCTGTGTCTCTCCCTCTCTGTCCCTCTCTCTTTCCTTCTCCCTCTCACTCTCTCACCTTTTCTGTCCCTCTCTTTTGCTCTCTGTCTTGCCCTTTCTGTCCCTCTCTCTCTCTCACACTCTCTCTCGCCCTCTCTGTCCCTCTCTCTCTCTTGCCCGCTCTGTCCCTCTTTCTCTCTCACTCTCTCTCACCCTCTCTCTCCCTTTCACTCGGTCACTCTCTCTCACCCTCTTTGTCCCTCTTTCTTTCTCTGTGCCTCTCCCTCTCTGTCTGTCTGTCTGTCTCTCTCTCTGTGTCTCTCCCTCTCTGTCCCTCTCTCTCTCCTTCTCCGTCTCACTCTCTCACCCTCTCTGTCCCTCTCTTTTGCTCTGTGTCTTGCCCTTTCTGTCCCTCACTCTCTCTCGCCCTCTCTGTCCCTCTCTCCCTCTCTCGCCCTCTCTGTCCCTCTCTCTCTCTCACTCACTCTTGCCCTCTCTGTCCCTCTCTCTCTCTCACTCCCTCTTGCCCCCTCTCTCTCTCTCTTGCCCTCTCTGTCCCTCTCTCTCTCTCTTGCTCTCTCACAGCCTCTCCCCTGATGAGAATCACTTTTGTTCAGGGGGATGATAAGCTCAGGCCTTGTCTGCCTGCCCAATGAATGGTGTTGGTCACTTGGGCCAATGCTGATGTGAGGAACTGGTTGGAAGTGTTTGAAAGCCTCACTGTGTGTGGTGGTCCCACATTGAACAATGAGAAGATGCTGAGCTGCAGTGGGGACTGGGGAAACAGTAGCAGAGACTTACAGAAGACTGTAAGAGGTGACTAAGGAGAGCTGTGATCTGCCTGGCTTGGTGCTCCACAATTCGGAGCAGGAATGTACCATTGTATGTACAAGGGGGTGTCAGCTTTGCCCTGAGAATTTCTGAAGAAGGCTCCCTGGATCTGAAACGTTATCTCTGCTTTGTCTGCACCGAGACTGCCAGACCTGCTGCATTTCAGCAGCTGCTTGTGTTTTTGTCCCTGAAAAGTCTTGTTTTTAGATGCTGCCCCACCGAGTGCATAGTGAATGGCAACTCTGAATGGCCAACTCTGGACCAGGGGAAAGTCTTGGGTTTGAAGGTAACGTGGGGGTGGCTAGTGATTTTGTAGGTGGCGAGTTGGAGAATTTGCAGGTATGAGAAGAGAGAGTGATCTAGGAGCTGAATACCCAGTTACTGAGGTAAATCTTAAGACAACAGCATGAGAAATCTCCCTCAGCTTTATGGAAAGAAACCTTCATCAAAAATGACACTCAACTGATTTCTGGTGAGATTTGGCCCAACGTTTCCATTTAAAAGCGGTTGTCCTCGACTGAGTTCAATATGTGACAGTTCACTGCCAAATTTCAAAACTGTGAGCCTATAAATTCACAATTCCCATAAGCATCATATTAAAGGCTCATATAGTCTGATATAAAAACAGAAATGGTTGGAAATACTCACCAGGTATGGCAACATCTGTGGAGACAAAACTGAGTTAATGTTTCCATCATTGACCTTTCTTCAGAACTCTAATAGATGGAGTTGCAAGAGGCAATGTAAGTTATACTAAATCTCTTGTACAAAATCTGCCTTTATTTGGTTTAATTGGATTTACAAACTGCACCCTTTTCCCTCTCAGCTCAGTTTATTGAGTATGAATCTTCCTGGTCCATCATTTGTTCTTCAAACAAATCATTGCTTGATCAGCCACAGAATATTTACAAATTTTTTCATTTTATTGAGAAGCAGCTCTTTAATCTCCCTCAGACTGATCCCACGGGCTGCCTCTGAAATATGGTCCAGTCGATAAGACATTTTTTTAGTCACATGGTTTGATGGGGTTACACACGATTAGTGTGTGAATTTTTTAAAAAGTGTTTGCACCTTCTCACACCACATGATTAAATATTTTGCGTGTGTAGTAAGTAAGCCCTCTCTTAAACTGGGTCATCAGCATGTGTAGTCACACAGGAATAGAGGGAACCATAGTAACATTCCATTTAAAATACAACATTTGGACAGTATTAATCTTTCAGGAATTGTTTCAGGTAGCAACATGATAGAGATAATCACCCTCCAACAATGAAATGGTAGATCATGGGCAAAAGGGCAATGGTGTCCCCATTTGTAAAATAAATTTACCCTGCAGTGGGAGATTGGTTGCAAGCGAATTGTTCAAGTGCAGCTCATGATCTGGAGCCAGGAATCCGAGCCTCCCAATCTACAGTTCAGTCCAAATTCCTGTCCCAATTTGTACAGTTCAGTTCCAGATCAGAATATATATCAAATAACAAAAATAAATTGACCATAGCATCATGTTTTGCTTTATTTTTATCTAGGTCTGCTCCCCAAGGTGCTCTCTCGCTCTCAATGTCTCCCTTCGATATGGAAAACAGTCAAAACCACTGGCGATATTAGCCCCAGGCCCGATTCCACTCACAACACACCCGACCCACAGCTCTGTCAGCCTTACATTCCTGTAATTCCCAGATATTGTACTTAGTGGGAAGGCTAGCTGATATTCTTATCTGTGGGTCAGTGATCCTGCAGAACGTACGTTCTGCCCAGCTCCCCATTGGGTTATGACAGCAAGTTGAAATTTCAAAGCTGCCTGATTTCCCAGATGGAAGAGAGTGAAGAGCAGCTCAGATTAGACTCAGAGCAACGTGTCTCTAAATAATTAACATGCCTGTGCCCCTACATCAATGAGCTGCCATGGTAATCTCACTTGCAGTTCTGAAGAAATCATATTGGACTTAAAATGTTAACTCTGTTTCTCTCAGCTGATGCTGTTTGACCTGCTGAGTTTCCCCAGCAGTTTCTGTTGGTACCTCAGCTCTTGAGTGGTCAAGCTGCATCTTAAATCCTGAGGCAGGTTGGGCAGTCCTGTGTCACTGTGTTACCCTCCACACTGGACCCCCCCCATTGCACTGAGTTATTAAGCAAGGACTGAGAGAGAGAGGGCCTACTGAGTATGTTATTGAGTCATTTACAGCAGAGGAGCTCTTTCGGCCCATTGAGCAGCTCCTGGTCCTGTGTGGAGTAACTCAGTCAGTCCTACCACCCCACTCTCTGCCCATACCCCCTGCAGGCTTAATTGCTTCAAATTTCCTTTTGAGTTCATTTGTATTTTAACCACCTTTTCATTGGCACTTTTCGAACTTCTTTGAACTCACCTTGTTTTAAGCCCATGATTTAAAATCGGCTCATTAACTCAAATATTCTCTGTGGAAAATTGATTAAAGGCCCCAAACGTGAATCTCTGTTGCACAGAGATGGGGGACTCTGGGGTGAGTCCATGGAGTGTCCTCTGCTTCAGGCCCAGCAGAGAGTCCGCCCACAGAGACCTCCCGAGGGAGTGTTGGGAAACTGTGTGTAGGGAATACCCTTCCTTCTAGATCAGAGCAATGAACCCACCCTTCACGATCTGTGAACGGGGTGAATCCAGTGTGGGTAGGACAGAGAGAAGCTCAATCACCAATTACACTGGGAAATAGACCCACACACACTGTAAGCAGGCAAACACACACCCAGACAGATACCCAGACACACCCTGACACACCACACACAGGCAAACACACACCCAGACAGATACCCACACACACCCTGACACACCACACACAGGCAAACACACACCCAGACAGATACCCACACACACCCTGACACACCACACACAGGCAAACACACACCCAGACAGATAACCACACACATCCTGACACATCACACACAGGCAAACACACACTCAAACAGATACCCAGACACACCCTGACACATCACACACAGGCAAACACACACCCAGACAGATACCCCCACACACCCTGACACACCACACACAGGCAAACACATACCCAGACAGATACCCCCACACACCCTGACACATCACACACAGGCAAACACACACCCAGACAGATACCCACACACACCCTGACACACCACACACAGGCAAACACACACCCAGACAGATATCCAGACACACCCTGACACACCATGCACAGGCAAACACACACCCAGACAGATACCCAGACACACCCTGACACACCATGCACAGGCAAACACACACCCAGACAGATAGCCACACACAGCACATAAACACCCCGACAGACTGTTGGTGTGCTCCATACTGAGGAGCACAGCCTTGGATGACTGGGGGATACAGGCAGGCTGGTCAGATTAGCCAGTCAGTGGGAAACGGAATCGAATCTGGATAAGTGTGAGGTCAGGACAAACAAGACATGGGAGTACATGAACTGTCAGAGCCTGCAAGACACTGAGGATCAGTTTGGTATACCTGTCTACCCTTAAGGCAGCGATACAGATAGGGAAAGTGATTAAGAAGGCATGTGGGCTATTTAACCTGATTAGCTATGGCACAGCATCTAAGAGAGTGGAGATTCTGCTGGAAATGTATGAAACGTTGGTAAGGCCATGGCTAGAGAATTGTGTGCAGCTCTGGTGTAGGCATTACCGGGAAGATGTGATTGGAGAGGGTGCAGGTGAGATTTACCAGTACGTTGTATGGGCTGGAGACATCGCTACAAAGAGAAATTGTTCACACTGGAGTTGTTTTCCATGGAGTAGGGGAAACTGAGGGGGAATAAGGGGGGGACTGAGGGGAGAGAGAGAGGGGAGACTGAGGGGGAATAAGGGGAGACTGAGGGGAAGAGGGGGGACTGAGGGAGAGTGAGGGGAGACTGAGGGCAGAGAGAGAGGGGAGACTGAGGGGGAATAAGGGGGGACTGAGGAGAGAGAGGGGGGACTGAGGGAGAGTGAGGGGAGTCTGAGAGCAGAGTGAGGGGAGACTAAGGGGAGACTGAGGGGAGAGTGAGGGAGAGTGAGAGGAGACTGAGGGGAGACTGAGAGGAGACTGAGGGGAGATTGAAGGGACACTGAGGGGAGACTAAGGGGAGACTGGGAGGAGACTGGGGGGAAACTGAGGGGAGAGTGAGGGGGAAACTGAGGGGAGATTGAGGGGAAAGTGAGGGGGGACTGAGGGAGACTGAGGGGAGATTGAGGGGAGAGTGAGGGGGGTCTGAGGGGCGGATGAGGGGGGACTGAGGGGAGACTGGGGATAGACTGAGGGGAGGCATGATTGAAATGGATAAAACCAGGAGGGACATAGACAGGGTAAGTAGTAACAAGTGTTTCCCCTTGGTGGAGGGACCAGTGATTGGGGACATAGATTTAAGTAAGCGACAGGAGGTTTGGAGGGATGTGAGGAAAATTTTTGTTCATCCAGAGTATGGGAGGAAAGTGAAACTCATTGCCTGGAACGGTGGTCAAGACAGAAACCCTCACAACATTTAAAAAGTGTTTAGATGTACACTTGTGATGTCACAACATATAAGACAATGGAGCACCCCCCCCCCACACACACAGACAACCACCCCCCCAACACACACATATATCCACACATCACCCCACACTGATACCCCCTCCACACACACACAGACACGCCACACACACACAGACACATATCCACGTACACACCCACACACACCACCACACAGACACCCCCCACACACAGACACATATCCACATACACACCCACACACACACCCACACAAACACACCCCCACATACACACAAACACCCTCCCCGCCCCACACACACACAGGCACAGACACCTCGCCATACAGACATACAAAGGCACATATCCACATATACACCCACACAAACACTCCCACACAGACACACGCACATATACGCTCACACACACACACACACACACTTACACCCACATGCACACACATACACCCATGCGCGCGCCCACGCACACACGCACACACCTCTACACACAGATACACACACCCAGACCCACACACACACAGACACCCACACACAGATACACACACACATGCACATGCACAGACCCCCACACACAGACACAGACACGTACCCACACGCACTCGCACAGACATATACACACGCACACTGACATGTATACACACACAGACATGTAGAGACACAGACATATGCACATAGACCCACACACACATAGATACACACATACAGATTCACCCTCTCCCCAACCCCCCTCCGCCACCCCCCCCTCCCCACACACACACACACACACACACACAGAGTTACTGCTCTGTGCCCATTTGATAATGGATTAGTGAATCAATCACAGACTATCTGATATTTAACAGACTGTTGAGTAGATTCAAAGGGGATGAAGTTTGAGTTGGACCTTGGGGAGTGATGTGAGAGTGAGGGGTGAATGAGAGTTTCTGGGTGCTCAGGGTGAGGGGGACGTGATTTCAGCAGCTCCAGCTGAGTGAGGGGGCTTGTCTGACTGGATGGGCTGTGTGGGGAAACAGCCTTTATTCTAGTTTGTGATTGTTGACATTGTTTAAACAGGGAACGATAGACTCCAGGATGTTTAAAATAAACCTCGGATCACATGCTCTCCTGAAATCAGGCCAGTTCCCAAACAGCTGCTGTGGGAGAAATGTACAGACCATGTTATAAAAAACTGAGATAAACGATAAAGCTGCATTTAATTGATGATGAGGCTTAAATTGAATTCCATACTTCGAGAGCAGCCAATCAGTGAGCATCCTACCACATTAAATTTCATATGGACATTGTCAGAAGTTTGTGAAAGGGAATGGGAAAGATTGAGTTAGGTTTGACAGGAGTGTCAAGTGCAATCAGAAGTGAGCTAATGAGTGATAAGTGCTCCTTGCTTGAGGTTAGTGTCAGAATACAATAGCTTCTCACTGAAACAGCTCTCCTCAGCAATTCAGAGGGATTGAAATCAGTCGATGAGAGAGTCGAGAGAAACATTTTCAAAAACATTTCAAATTCCATCTCATCTTGTTAGGGTATGAGGCAATCAGACTATCTCCGAGTTTGGGAAATGAGCGATCACTCTGACACCCCTTCCCCTCACCCGGTGTTAGTGACATGGAATCTTTAACTCCACACTGAGACCCCCTTCTCAGTGATAGCTCACTGTGAGAGACTGTCTGCTAACATCCTTCCATCTAGAATTTGGCAAGAAAATGCCTTGCATGTTGCAGCTACTTGATGATTTGTACAGAATGCGGTGAATTCTGATTACAATTGTTCCTTTCATGTGTTGATTTCAAAAAGATTGTTTTAGGATTCTGGAGCTCAGGAACAAGAGAGTCTAGAATATTCTCAGGATGATATTTTACAACAGCAAGGAGCAGGCTACATGCTTGAGGGGGCTGATGTGGAGCAGACATTTCCGCTTGGGGAGTATTTATAACCAGGAGTCTCTGTTTAAGAATAAAGTTTGTCTGTTTTTTCCTGAGGCTCATGAGCCTCTGGCACTCTCTTCCTTAAAAAGCAGAGTCTTGGATTTTTCATGACAGATGCAGAAAGATTCTTGATAAGGAAGGAGTTGAAAGGTTATTAGTGCAGGGCAGAAATGTGGAGCTGGTCAGATAAGCCAAGACCTTATTGAACAGCAGAGCACGGTTGAAGGGCTGGATGGCCTTACTCCTGCTCCTGGTTGGTACATTGGGATGATGTATGAGGGAGTCTTTTGACCCTCTGAACTTCTTTGATCTGGTTGTGTGTCAGCCCTGCTTGTCCCTGCCTGTCCCTCCGCGACAGCCCATCAGCAGAGTGATGTGCTCCTCTGCCCCACACTGCTCCTCACAAACTTCAAAATAGCAGCCCATTAACTTTAACTACTTTCATTTCCACCTTCCAAAGACAGCAGCTTTGGATCCAGAATCCTTCTCAATAACGGGTTATGTTCCCCATTATCAAAGGTTGATATTTGTGATGTCTGACTGGTTGAGACCACGGGTCTGGACGGATGAGGGTTATCCTTACCCATGGACATGACATTTCAATGTAATTTGGAAACATTTTTGTTACACTTTGACAAATCTCCCTTTGATTTTCATTTCTGTTACCCACTAGGGTCTGTCTAACTGAGTCATAACTGACCTAGTCCCATTTGCCAGCATTTGAGCCATATCCCTCTAAACCTTTCCTATCCATGTACCTGTCCAATCACATGTTGTAACTGTACCTGCCTCTACCACGTCCTCTGGCAGCTTGTTTCAAAAAAGAATAGAAAGGCAGAATGGTGATCATTAATGTCTCCAGGCAGCGAGACACGGAGAGAGTTGATACACTCCACAACTCCAGAACCTGCCTCATTTCTGTGGTTATGTCTTTACCTGTGTGTCCTTTGGGACAGAGCTCTCTGTACCCTCTGGTACACTTCAAGCTTTCTGCAGGTGGAGGGCACTGCCATAACGACAGATTAATTGAAATTTGGTAAGTATCCTTGGTGATATCCCTACAGTCTGGTTTAGGATTGGTCTGGTTTCTTTATGAGAGGAACAGTGGCAGCAAACTGTCCTGACACCAGCTGCCAGAGGTTATGGTAACACAGACAGGGCTACGCACACCACCATCAATGGGGAGTGAAGGGACTGGGTTCAAAGAGGAATGGAGTGGTACAGGGAGAAGGATTCCCAAATCACCCGGTTGTGTTTGTGGGTCTTACCACCCCTCCTTTAATTTCCTCAGTCACATGACCATTTATGCTACAAATAGTAAACAAATCCAAACATTGGACAGGTGCATGGAGAGGAAACATGTAGAGAGATATGGATCGAACATGGGTAAATGGAACTAGTTCAGCTGAGGCCTGTTTTGTGCTGTGTAACTGTATAAATGCAAAGGAACAAACTGCAGCCTAGGTTTGAAGCTACAATGCTGTTTCTTCCTGGCTGTGAGTGAGCAATCCCAGAGAGTTAGCCGTGCTATCTGGGAGGCTGCGGAATCACTCCAGCATGATCCTCTTGTACATGTTCTGAGTGATTAGCTGAGGAATATCAGACCTTACTGACACAAACTGGAAACATGAGGTGGGTCTAATCTCTTTGGCAGAGGCTGGGAATGCTACTGAACTCCTAAGAAGGAGTTCCCGAAGAACGGCTTATGCCCGAAACGTCGAATCTCCTGTTCCTTGGATGCTGCCTGACCTGCTGCGTTTTTCTAGCAGCATATTTTCGGTACTGAACTTCTAACTCAGTCAAATCATCTTTATTCAGATAAATCCCCAGGTCCTGATCAAGTGCATCCCAGAACTCTGTGGGAAGCTGGAGAAGTGATTGCTGGGCCCATTGCTGAGATATTTGTATCATTGATAGCCATGGGTGAGGTGCTGGAAGATTATAGGGTGGTTAATGTGGTGCTATTATTTAAGAAAGGCTGTAAGGAAATGCTATAAACTGGTGAGCCTGATGTCAGTGGTGGGCGTGTTGTTGGGGAGATTCTTAAGGGACAAGATGTACATGTATTTGGAAAGGTAGGGACTGATTAGGGATAGTCAACATGGCTTTGTACGTGAGAAATCATGTTTCACGAGATTGATTTTTTTTGGAGAAGTATCAAAGAGGATTGATGAGGGCAGAGTGGTAGATGTGATCTATATGGACTTCAGTAAGGCATTCAACAAGGTTCCCCCTGGGAGACTAGTTTTGTAAGGTGAGATCATATAGGATCAGAGGAGCTAGCCAATTGGATTCAAACTGGCTTGAAGGAAGGAGACAGAGGGTAGTGATGGAGGGTTGTTTTTCAGACTGGAATCCTGTGACCAGTGGAGTACCACAAGGATCGGTGCTGGGTCCACTGCTTTTCATCATTTATATAAATGAATTGAATGTGAACGTAAGAGGTATAGTTAGTAAGTTTGCAGATGACACCAAAATTAGAGATGGAGTGGACAGCGAAGAAGATTATCTCAGATTACAATGCACCTCAATCAGATGGATCAATGAACTGAGGAGTGGCGGATGGAGTTTAATTTAGATAGATGTGAAATGCTGCATTTTGGAAAGGCAAATCAGGGCAGGTCCTGGTGAGTATTGCTGAACAAAGGGACCTTGGGGTGCAAGTGCATGGTTTCCTGAAAGTAGAGTCACAAGTGGACAGAATAGTGAAGAAGGCATTTGGTATGCTTGCATTTATTAATCAGTGCATTGACTATAGGAGTTGGGGGCGTCATATTGCAAATGTTCAGGTAATTGATGAGGCCGGTTTTAGGTATTGCTTGCAATCCTGGGCACCTTTCTGTAGGGAGGATGTTGTGAAACTTGAGAGATACAGAAAAAATTTACAAGGATGTCGCCAGGGTTGGAGGATCTGAGCTATGGGGAGAGGCTGATCAGACTGGGGCTGTTTTCCCTGGAGCATCAGGGGCTGAGGGATGATTTTATAGAGGTTTATAAAATCATGAGGGACATGGATAGGAAAAATAGACAAGGTCTTTTCCCCGGGGTGGGGGAATCCAGAACTTGAGGGCATAGGTTTAGGATGAGATGGAAAACAATTTAAAAGGACCTGAGGGATAACACTTTCCCACAGAGGGTGGTACGTGTATGGAATGAGCTGCCAGAGGATGTGGTGGAGGCTAGTACAGTTACAATATTTAAAAGGCATCTGGATGGGTATATGAATAGGAAGGGGTTAGACGGATACACAATATATGCTGGCAAATGGGACTAGGTCAGACTGGGATGTTTGGTCGATGTGGACAATGTTGGACCAAAAAGTCTGTTTTGTGAATAACTCTATGACTCTATGACACATCCTCTCATCCATGCATACACACACCTCTAGCCCTCTCTCACTGGACGTCAGAAACCTCACTCAGCTCTTAGACTCCTCATTAACACCTAGAAGTCAGCCATCTCTCTCTCTCTCTCTCTTTCTCTCTGTCTCTCTCTGTCTCTGTCTCTGTCTCTGTCTCTATCTCTCTATCTCTGTCTCTCTCTCTCTGTCTCTGTCTCTGTCTCTCTCTCTCACACACACACACTCTGTCTGGGATCCCTGAAAAGCGTGTCTGACTGAAATGGGGTTTCCCTCTGTCAGGTTGTGGTCCCCCAGTTGATTGTGATGAAACAAATTTTCACTCCAGTCTCCTTGGAAACTCCATTTTTCTGAACACAAACAGTTATGATGGGAGTGCCTTCAGATGAAGCTTCTTTTCAACGATGACAATAGGACAGAGAGGCCATTGAGGCTTTTCAAAAGAAAAAATAGGATGATCTCTGTGAGATAGCACTGTCAGTTTTCACAGGCTAATTACTGACTGCTCTGGAATATCATGAGAAACCACAAAAGGGTTTTTTTTTGTGTCAGGAACATCTTTCAAAGTTGAAATATTTAAATTGATGTCCATCATTTAAGTGATGATCTATTATCTCTTAAAAAAACAGTAAAACATGAATACACACAGCCAGAGAGGCAGATGCGGACTCACACCAAATGCTGCTAGTTTCGCACTTTCTCAGTTGTCAGTGGCAACATTAAAGCTTCTCGCTCAGTGTGGACAGCACATAATCCTGATCACTCACATCTTTATGACACTTTAGGATTGTTGTTGCATGGCAGATAGGCCTCCCTCTCAGCTCTGACCTTTCTCTCTTCATCACATTGTGTAACAAAGTCAGCCAAGTGGATCTCATAGAATATGAGTTAGTGATCTTTGAGAAGGTTTATAGCTCAGGTTGATGATAAGTATGTAAGTTAGCTCAATGAGCTGGAGGGTTCATTTTCAGATGTTTCGTCACCATAATTGATAACATCATCAGTGAGAATCACTGGTGAAGTTCTGGTGGTATCTCCCACCTCTCCATTTATAGGTCTGGGTTTCTTAAGGTGGATGATGTCATTTCTGGTTCTGTTTTTCAAGGGAAGGTAGATAGGATCTAAGTCGATGTGTTTATTGATGGAGTTCTGGTTAGAATGCCATGCCTCTAAAAATTCTCATGTGTGTCATTGTTTTGCCTGTCCCAGGATGTGTGTGTTGTCCCAGTCAAAGTGATGTCCTTCTTTGTCTGTATGTGTGGAAACTAGTGATAGTGGGTCATGTCGTTTGGTGGCCAGCTGGTGTTCATGTATCCTGGTGGCAAGTTTCCTGCTAGATTGTCTGATGTAGTGTTTCTTACAGTTCTTGCATGGTACCTTCTAAATGACGTCAGTTTTGTTGGCTGTATCTAATGGATCCTTTAGGCTCATTAATCAGTGTTTAAGTGTGTAGGTGGGTTTGTGGGCTACCATGGTGCCAAGGGATCTGAGTAATCTGCATGTCATTTCTGATATGTCTTTGATGTATTTTTGGTTGTGTTGTGTCTGCTTGTTTAGGTTTGTTTCTGAGGAATCGGCGGATTGTGTTTATTGGGTACCCATTTTTCTTGAAAATGTTGTATCGATATTTTTCTTCTGCTGTTTGTAGTTCTTGGGTGCTGCAGAATGATGTAGCTCATTGGAATAATACCTGATGCAGCTCTGTTTGTGGGTGTGGGGATGGTTGCTTGTGAAGGTAAGTATTTGATCCGTGTGTGTTGTTTTCTGTAGACACTGGTTTGGAGTGCTCTGTTAACTGTATGTTCAACTGTCACGTCTAGCAATGGGAGTCTGTTGTTCTCCTCCTTTTTTGTGAATTTGATGCCTGTCAGGACATTGTTGATCGTGTTGTATGTTTCCTCTAATTTGTTTTGTTTTGTGATGACAAAGGTGTCATTTACATAACGGACCCAAAGTTTGGGTTGGATAGATGGGAGGGCAGCTTGTTCAAGTCTCTACATTACTGCTTCTGCTATGAGCCCTGATATTGGTGATCCCATAGGTGTACTGTTGAACATGAGTTTCCTGAATGGGCTGTTAACCTGGTCCAATCAGGGAGCCTTGGCTGACAGATATGCACAGGGTTGTCAGAGGTTCTGCTCACTCTGAGTGCTAGCTCTGAGACCCAGGCCTCCCAGTGTCCTGTACTGTGCACATGTGAATAAAGGGGGACTTAGTGATGATATACTGGCCTCTGGGGGGTTGTTTCACATTGGTGGTAATTTCATTTGTATCCGTCCAGACTTAACCCTTCTTAAACTCACCCTAACCCTAACGCAAAAGGATATCCTGTTTACATGTTCATCCACTCCCCAGTATCTGCATTCTGTTGAAATTGAGGTTTGTCAGACGAACATCTAATCTCTCGCTCGCTCGCAAGCTGTGAAACATCTTCCTGCTGTCCATCTTCTCTCTCTGCAAAACTCCAGCATTCTCCAACCTTTGGTTCAGTGAAATCTGGGAGCAGTGGTAGGGCATTCCACTCAGAGTCAGAGTGCTTTGGGTTCAAGACCCGCTCAATGGATTTGAGCACAAAATCTTGCCTGAGCCTCTGAACACGGTTGGAGGTGAGCAGCTGAGGGGTATATTCAGTGGCATATTTTGGAGCAACAATAGGAGATTGCCTGGCCTTCCTGCCATGTACACTGACAAAAATAAACTCATTCATTTGTGCATGTAGGTTTGCTCGCTGAGCTGGAAAGTTCATTTTCAGATGTTTCGTCACCATATGAGGTAACATCAGTGAGCCTCCGAATGAAGCACAGGTGACATGGTCCACTTTCTATTTATGTGTTTAGGTTTCCTTGGATTGGCGATTTCATTTCCTGTGGTGATGTCATTCCTGTAGTGACATCATTTCTGGTTATTTTTCTCAGGGGGTGATAAATGGGATCCAAGTCAATGTGTTTGTTGATAGACTTCTGGTTGGAATGCCATGCTTCTAGGAATTCTCGTGCGTGTCTCTGTTTGGCTTGTCCTAGGATGGATGTGTTGTCCCTGTCAAAGTGGCCAAGGAACTACACCAAAAACTAAAACACTTAGTAGAAGACTCCATCCATTCCACCCATGAATTCCTGACTGCCATCAAAGACACCAAGATAGAGGAGGATGAAATAATGGTTTCCTTTGATGTAACAGCCCTGTTCACATCAATCAACATTAACCTGGTCAAGAAAACACTGACTACACAATTTGAAGACCCAAAGACACATACACCAACACCATCAACTTCATCAGCAAGGACAACATCATCAAGCTAGTGGACCAATGTGTTATCACATACTTCACCTTCAACAACAAACCAATGGAACACCCATGGGATCTCCAATATGTTTTTCGCAGAGACAGTAATGCAGAGACTCGAACAAACAGCTCTGCCAACCATCCAACCCAAACTTTGGGTCCACTTTGTGGATGATACCTTTGTCACTGCTAAATGAAACAACTTAGAGGAAACCTTCAAGACCATCAATAATAGCCTTACTGGCATAAAGTTCACCAAAGAGGAGGAAGACAACAACAAACTGCCATTCCTAGATGTCGCAGTAGAGCGAACAGCCAATGCGGAACTTCAAATCAGCGTCTACAGGAAAACAACACATACAGACCAAATATTGAACTTCAGAAGCAATCACCCCAACATCCACAAGCGAAGCTGCATCAGAGCATTATTCCAAAGAGCTGCACACACTGTAGAACAGAGGAGTTATGCAGAGCAGAGCAAAATCACCTATACTGTGTATTTAAAAAGAATGGGTACCCAATGAACACAGTCAGCTGATTTCTCAGCAACAAACCCAAACAGGCAGACAAAACATGTCCAGAAACCCTGGCCACTCTCCCCTACATCAGAGACATCTCAGAAATGACTGCCAGACTACTCAGACCTCTTGGCATCATGGTAGCCCACAAACCCACCAACACACTAAAACAGCAGCTGGTACGTGGATGGAATGAGCTGCCAGAGGATGTGGTGGAGGCTGGTACAATTTCAACATTTAAGAGGCATCTGGATGGGTATATGAATAGGAAGGGTTTGGAGGGATATGGGCCGGGTGCTGGCAGGTAGGACTAGATTGGGTTGGGATATCTGGTCGGCATGGACAGGTTGGACCGAAGGGTCTGATTCCATGCTGTACATCTCTATGACTCTATGACTCTAATGAACTTGAAAGACCCTGTATAGACAACATCAAAACTAATGTAATTTACAAAATATCTTGCAAGAACTGTAACAAACACTACATTGGACAAACAGGCAGAAAACTAGTCACCAGGATACATGAACATCAACTAGCCACAAAACGACATGACTCTCTCTCTCACTAGTATCCTCACACACGGATGAGGAAGGACACCACTTCGACTGGGACAACACATCCATCCTAGTACAAGCCAAGCAGAGACATGCACGAGAATTTTTAGAAGCATGGTATTCCAACTGGAACTCTATCAACAAACACATTGACTTGGATCCCATTTACCACCACCTGAGAAAAGGAACAGGAAATGACATCACCACATGAAATAACATCTCCACATGAAATGATATCACCAACCCAAGGAAGCCTAAACACATAAATAGAAAGCGGACCATGTCACCAGTGCTTCATGTGGAGGCTCACTGAAGATGTTACCGCATATGGTGACGAAACGTCTGAAAATGAACCTTTCAGCTCAGCGAGCAAAGCTACATCCAGAACCTCAACCTGAGCTATAAATCTTCTCAAAACTCAAACTCATTTCTGTTTGAGCAATCTTGCTGACAAAATGGCAGCGACTACACTTCACTATTTGGCCCCAGAGGGTCACAATGCTCAACACAAGTTCCCTTTTCTAGTCACCTGTTATGGACCAGGCCAGACCCCCTCAGAACATTTCAAGAAAGTAACCCAGACTGTAATTTTGCTCATTGTATTCTGCAGGTGTAATACGGAAATTCCAGGAGTGATGCAACGGGTCAAACCACTTAGTTTTAAACAAAACAGAATTTGTTTGCAATATTACCGAATGAAACACAAACAGAAGAGAACAGAATTCAGAATAACTTACCCTATCTGAAAACCCAACAGATTATCCCAATTTAATGATGCTGCTCGAAATCCCTGCAACAAGTCCCTATAAACACCTCTTGGCAAAAAAAAGGTAAATCAAACACTGGGTCTTATAGGAGGGATGTCAGAGAGAAAGATGGCAGCGAGATTCAGCTTGGAATACATTCCTGGTAGCTGCGTCTTTGACCTGCAACCTCAAAACTGATTGACTGCTTGCTTTGAACAGCCAGACTGCTAAAATCAAACCAAACCAGAGAAAAGTTTGGCTGGGAGAACTGGCCACTCCCCTTTCATTGTACAAATGCTTTTTAAAAAAAACTTAAAAGCTTCTTCAAGTAGATCAAGCCAGACATTTCGGAGCCTGAGTCTCATAAAATATTTTTGAAAGAAAACCAAGGACAGCACAACCTTGTTAAAGGAGCAGCCTTGTCACCCACCTACCACTTTACATAGTTCTCTCTCCTTTCAACTCTCATGCTGTCCTTCCCTCAATTTTCCCGTCAAAAGCTTTCCTCCCATTAGTTGTTTGCTCTGGTCTTGGTGTGGTCCATCCTGATCAGGCTCATTTCCATTGATATGTTCATTCCCTCAAGTTGAAGCAGCACTGACCTGGCTCTATCTGCTGTTTAACTGATTTACTGATCAATCTAGATCAAGTACTATTGGATTGCACACTGCTCATCAAAGCTGACCATTCTTTCAGGGTTGAGCAAGCTTTACTGGGTTCCTGTCTACTCCCTGTAACCACCTTCCTAATGCCCCAGGTCCCTGCCATCAGCACTCACACTCAACAACAAATTTAAGGGACACATATCCTTCCTGGTCCATGGAACAATGATGCTTTACTGTGTGTCAGCAACATTATCTGTAAACAAGTCTCTTATGACTCCCCCCCCCCCCCCCATGCCCTGTTAGAAGTTTGTGGGGCGATTGGACAATGCAGCACACAGCCTACACCACCAGGGGGTGGAGAGGACACCATGTGACCCACTTGACATTGGGCTCATAAAGTGGATAATTAATGGTTGGCGTTCCTGTGGACAGGCTCCTGACTGAGTTTTAAGCTGGGAATGCAGGGGAATGTTCCTCTGTAAAATCCAGCCTATCATGTGAGGCTGCATTTACGATCAGCTCCCGATGTCTCGTGTCTCTGGGCTGTCCCACTATCTGTCACAGTCAGAGCTGGATGAACTACAACTTTGGTCAAATAGTTGCCAAGGCCATAGTCTTTGGTTATTGCCACAAACTCTTGTCACAACTTTGTTCCTTCACCCTCAGACTAAACCTGATTGCAGGCATTTATCTCCTCCTGGTCTTCGGAGCCCAAACCCTCTGTGTCACTTTGGGGCCCAAACCCTCTGTCACTTTGGAGCCGAAACCGTCTGTCACTTCGGGGCCCAAACCCTCTGTCACTTCAGGGCCCAAGCCCTTGTGTCACTTTGGGGCCCAAGCCCTCTGTGTCACTGAGGCCACCTACTTGCAGCAGTGAAACACACTATGATTTCAGGCTGCTGCTGAAACCCTGACCAATACCTTCACTACTTCTACACCTGGCCATTCTGACGTAATCCTGGCTGACCTGGCATATTTTTTCCTTCCCAAACTTTTCATCTAACATTCCTAATGGTAGTTTATGGGAATAACAGTTTAATGCTCATAGCAAGACAGCACCATCAGTTTTGTCAAATTATAAAACATGGCAACTTGAAGAGAGAAGCTTCTCGTGATGTCTTAGTTAATGAATGCTCCTGAGTTGGTTCCAACACACTGTCCCCTCCTTCTCTGGTTAAGAATCCCAGAACCTGCTGCTGCTATTTTGTGACCAAATCCCATTCAGCCCTGAGCTAACTGACCTGACCTGCATCCAAACCACACTCTCGGCTAATGGTTGCCGATGATGGGAGAGGTAAGTGGAGGAGACCGCAGACATTTCACCATCAACACCACATGGGTCCAGGCCTGTCGATAGTCTGAGATCAGGCTGCTGGGGTGACGCCTGTGTCCAATAGGAATTACATCACTTCTAAACAATTGTCCCAATACAAAAAAGAAAAGTGAAAGAAAATCACAAAGTTATGAATCAAAATTACAAAAAATAAGATTTTATGCAAAAATAATTAAAGAAGGAATTAGGATTAATATTATAATTAATTGAAGTGTAAATCTATGATTAGTTTAAACCATGCGATCTCAGTAGAGAGTGAATTAAGCAGAGTGTGAAATATATCGGATATGAGTAATTATAAGCAATTGGAACAGACTAATCTGAGCCACCCTCTACCCTATAAAGAAAATTTGATATTTTGAAAGTGTTAAACCACAAGTTTGTGTAAACTTCATAACTCAGCCTTCTGCACTTGCTGCTATAGAACCACATTTTACAGTGCTTACCATTTGGCAATCCAAATGTCATTTATATTACACTTGATATTTATGGAACTCTTTCTTGTTATAAATGTTCCCTTCATAAGTTATACAAAAAATCTTGATATTTATGCCCCATGTCACCCTGAATATGGTGGCTCAGCAGTTAACACAGCTGCCTGACAGTGCCAGGAACCAGGGATCGATTCCACTCTCAGGTAACTGGCTGTGTGGAGTTTGTACACTCGCCCTATGTCTGTATCAGTGTGCTCTGAGTTTCTCCCACTGTCCAAAGATGTGCCGGTTAGATGGATTGGCCATGCTGAATTGCCCCACAGTGTGCAGGCCAGGTGGGTTAGTCACAGGAAATGTAGTGGGGTGGGCTGCTCTTCTATGTGTTTACCTTCCCCCATGTAAGCACCATGTGTGTATTGTTCATTATATAATCCACCATTACTGCACTCTACTAAAAGGATGGAGATTGTATTGTGCCATACCGGTACATATAAAAGATCCCTGGGACTATTTTAAGGAAGAATGGGGGATATTTTCTCTATGCTCTGGGCAATATTTAATCCATAGCTGACAGATTAAAAATTGGGAACCTTTGTGAGCTTGCTGGGTGCAAATTGGTTGCTACAGTTTGGATATGACAACAATGATGAAATTAAAATATACTTCACTGGGCTGTGAAACTTGCTGTAGAATTCTGAACTGCTTCTTTCGACAAAGGCAGGCTAAAAATTATGATTGTGATCAAGTTGTCGCTCCTTGGAACTGGGGCCTTTAAGAAGCCGACAGTCAGATATTTGGCTCTGGGCTGTCCTCCAGTTTCTCATCCGTTCCCTCCTATTTGTAGCAGACTCTGGTAAGATTTGGAACACAGATGTGTAAATGATCACTGATCAAGCCAGACATTGCTTCCATCTACTGAGCTTCCTCTGAGCTCATTCCAAAAAAAACACCATTTGAAATGTACGTTGCAAATCTTTGGCTGGGAATAACAGAGTCTCGGGGGACGCCTTGCAGCTGAAGTTTAAAATTCTCATCATGCTATTTGGCCACTAATATACTCCGTCCCCCACGGGCGCTGATAGGACATCTGTGAATTTAATTGCGAGCTAAGCCATTTGGCTACATTGGAAGAAATATTTAGAGTGGAATTCAAATCAGAACATTGCCCAATCACGAATCAAAACTAATGAAGAATAGAATATTCTGTCTAATTTATAGAAGTTATCTCCTCTCTCAATGTGATCCTGGCGTCTCTTTCCTGTTAACAATTCAGGCGGTTTGCTCATTTGTCTGTCTCTAGAATAGCCAAATGCACAGCTTGAGGACGATTGTTCAGATGCTGGATACACGTTGGCAATTTTAACAGATGTTAGATGTCCTCAGTGACTGATCTTCAGCCAAATGACCATCCGTTATCATCAAACAGCCTTCATTTCAGAATTTACAACACTGCCCCCTGGAGACCGGGACTGGAGGATGTATAGACATCACAATTGAACAACTTCTGTAAGGGTCACACCCACACGCACACACAGACTCTCACTGGGTAACAGTCCCACACACACACTGACTCCAACTGGGGTACAGTCCCTCACACACACCGACTCTCACTGGGGTACAGTCCCTCACACACACTAATTCTCAATGGGGTACAGTCCCACACACACACTGACTCTCACTGGGGTACAGGCCCCACACACACAAACTCTCACTGGGGTACAGTCTCACACACACTGACTCTCACTAGGGTACACTCCCCCACACACACTGATTCTCACTGGGGTACAGTCTGGCGCACATTGATCCATACTGGGGTACAGTCCCAGACACACTGACTCTCACTGGGGTACAGTCCCACACACGCTGAATCTCACTGGTGTACAGTCTCACACACATTGACTTTCACTGGGGTACAGGGTCCCACACACACACTGCCTCTCACTAAGGTACAGTCCCACACGTACACTGACTCTCACTGGGGTACAGTGTCCCACAACCAGACTGTCACTGAGATACAGTCCCACACACGCACTGACTCTCAGTGGGGTACACTCCAACACACACACTGGCACTCACTGGGGTAGAGAGCCACACACACTGACTCTCCCGTGGATACATTTGCATACACTGACTCTCACTGGGGTACATTCCCACACACACTGACTGTCACTAGGGTACAGTCCCACACACACTGACTCTCACTGGGGGACAGTCCCACACACACACTGACTCTCACTGGGGTACATTCCCACACACACACACTGACTCTCACTGGGGTACAGTCCCACACACACTGACTGTCACTAGGATACAGTACCACACACACTGACTCTCACTTGGGTACATTCCCACACACACACTGACTGTCACTGGGATACAATCCCACACACACTGACTCTCACTGGGGTACAGTCCTACACACGCACTGACAATTACTGGGGTACAGTGCCACACATACACTGCCCCTCACTGGGGAACAGTCTCACACACACTGACTGTCACTGGGGTACAGTCACACACACACTGACTCTCACTGGGGTACGGTCCCACACACACTGACTCTCACTGGGGTACACTCCCACACACACTGACTCTCACTGGGATATGCCCCCCACACACTGACTCTCACTGGGGTACAGTCCCACACACACTGACTCTCACTGGGGTACAGGGTCCCACACACTCACTTTCACTGGGGTACAGTCCCACACACACTGACTCTCACTGGGGTACAGTCCCACACACAAAGTGACTCTCACTGGGGTACATCCCCACACACACTAATTCTCACTGGGGTACAGTCCCACACGCACTAATTCTCACTGGGGTACAGTCCCACACACACACTGAGTCTCACTGGGGTACAGTCCCACACACACACACTGACTGTCACTGGGGTACAGTCCCATACGCACTAACTCTCATTGGGGTACAGTCCCACACACACTGACTCTCACTGGGGTACAGTCCCACACACAGTGACTCTCACTGGGGTACAGTCCCACACGCACACTGACTGTCACTGGGGTACAGTCCCACACACACTGCATCTCACTGGGGTACAGTCTCACACACACTGCATCTCACTGGGGTACAGTCTCACATGCACTAACTCTCATTGGGGTACAGTCCCACACACACTGACCCTCACTGGGGTACAGTCCCACACACACACTATCTGTCACTGGGGTACAGTCCCACACACCCTGACTCACACTGGGGTACAGTCCCACACACACATTGACTCTCAGTGGGGTACAGTCCCACACGCACTAACTCTCACTGGGGTACAGTCCCATACGCACTAACTCTCATTGGGGTACAGTCCCACACACACTGACTCTCACTGGGGGACAGTCCTACACACACACTGACTCTCACTGGGGCACAGTCCCACACACACTGACTCTCACTGGGGTACAGTCCCACACACACTGACTCTCACTGGGGGACAGTCCCACACACACTGACTCTCACTGGGGTACATCCCCTCACACACTAACTTTCACTGGGGGACAGTCCTGCACACACTGACTCTCACTGGGGTATCGTCCCACATACACTGACTCTCACTGGGGTACAGTCCCACACACACTGACCCTCACTGGGGTACTGTCCCATACACACACTGACTCTCACTGGGGTACTGTCCCATACACACACTGACAATTACTGGGGTACGGGTCTCAATCGGTGCCTTTGAATAATGGACACATGCTCTTCCACTCCAGAGCTCAAAAGCAACCAATGGGGACCTGGGACTTGGTAAATAAGTAGACCATTCTGCTCTTCAAGCCTGCTCATGGGTAGGTGCCATAACTTCCCTAAATGTGAGTTTCTGGTGTCTTAGGAAGCTGTTGGTAACAACACAAGTCCAGGGAAGCAGCTTCCTGACTTCCTTATTTTATTGCCCATGTGTTGTAACATATTGCTGTCTGATTTACTCCTTAACAGCAGTGAGAGCTGACAACCTCCCTGTTATTTTTATGACAAAATCCAGCCTCCTTTACCTTTTGTCATCCTGTATTCAGTGATCAGTGATGTACCTGGTTAAACATGAGAGAAACAGTGATGTTATCTGAGCATGATGGAGCTTGAAGGCTGACTGAATGAGAAGGGATGAGAGGTGTAGTAACTGGGAAATAAAATATATCAGTTAGGCATCTCCGGTGGGTATAGTCTGAATAACTCACTGCGTTTCCCCTTGCCCAGATGATGTACAAATGATGTAATTGAGAAGCAGGTTAGAATGTATGCATTAGGCTGTGGTGTGCTCTGTAAGTCGTCCCATCATTCATATTAATCAATCAAAATAAAAATGCAAAATAGCAATCCGTCTTACTGGGAATGTTTCCACATTTTCTTATCAGCAAACAGTACAGTAACTGGCCCCAAACTCACATATATCAGCTCCTCTGGGATTTCAAATCTGCAGCACTTAGCCAAGCATTACTGTGTTTACAAATGGAGGTGACTTGTTAACACTCATTCACTAATTAAAAGCAACACTTAAAAGAAAAGGACCTAGCTGAACAATTACTGAGGTAGTGGCAGCTCACAGCTACTATTCATCACGAAACATTGGGTTTAATACCTGCCTTAGTTACACTCCCAGCTATCTTCAGTCACACAGTTCAGCCAAGGAGCATCAGACACTACTGTACATTGTTCATCACTGACTCACAATTCAAACCACACATACCGTTAGAAATTAGAGACAGGCTCACAGGATGCCTCAGGAGTCTTGCAAATCCCAAAAATCACAAACCACCCAGAATCCCAAGAAACCCATAAACCCCAAAAACCCACAAACCCCCCAAAAACCCCAAAACTCCAAAAGTCTCAAAAAACCCACACCCCCAAATCTCAAAAAACCCACAAACTCCAAAAAAAAACCCACAAACCCCCAAAATCCCCAAAAACTCACACCCCCAAAACCCCAAAAAACCAAAAAACTCCAAAAAACCCATAAACCCCAAAATCCCACAACCCCCCAAAAAGCCCCAAAACTCCAAAAATCTCAAAAAACCCATGCCCCCAAACCTCCAAAAAACCCATAAACTCCAAAAAAACCCACAAACCCCCAAAATCCCACAAACCCAAGTACCCTGAGGACCGTGACAGTAAAATTAAGAAAGCAGCATTTCTGTTTGATTGTGTCTTGAAGGGGGGATGGGAACTTATGGATTTCCACATTGACCTTCAAGCGTGCAGAGTCTGGGAGTTACTGTCAGTTTCGGAAAGTGCCGGTGGAGTTCAGGGCATTTTGTTAAACTCTTCAATCAATCTCTGTCCATCTCAACACAGGAAGGAATTCAAAACATGTTGACATGACCTTCCCTCACTCGTTCACTATGTAAACTCATGGTTGGGAAGGAGTAGTGCTAATGTCATATGGGCTAGTAATCCAGGTTAATGGTCTCTGCTTAGGAGTTCAATTCCTGATGTGACAGATGGTGAAATTTACACTCAATTAATAAAACTGGAATATAGAGGTAGTCCCACTAATTCTGGTTATGAAGTAATCATCAGATGTTGTGAAAAACCAGCTGGTTCCCACCCTTTCAGCAGGTTGTCTGCTCTCCTCACCAGGGTTTGACCTACATGTGACTCCAGACGGCTGTATAATCTGAACCACTGCCCAGTTCAAGGGCAATTAAGGATGGCCTTGCCAGTGAGGCACGGAAGAGGTCTGATGCCTACCTGCCCCTCCTGGGATGTGGCTCCCTGAATGGGGACAGGGCTCCGTGGGGAGGAGGTGGGGGGGGGCTCAGCCATTTTGTTTTATAAAGGAAGTGGGATTTGTTGTGTCTGCAGCCAATCAGAGTCTACCCCTCTCCTATCCACATGCAGAGATCTGCTGGTTTCTCTGGGGTGGGGAGGAAATAACTTCCTGATCTACCTCGTCTCTTGTATCTAAGAGAAAAGGGGATTATTGCATGCTACATGGATCTGTTAAAGACTTATCTTTTTATTTTTCTGTATTTTTGATTGTAGACTGAAATGGAGAAAAAGACTGTTTTAAGAACCAAAGCGTGTGAAAGGGATTGTTGCGTGTTTTAAAAGCATGTTTCCACACACCCACTGTAAGTGCTGTTTATACAGCTGCTGCGTCAGGGAGTGGGGAGATCTGGTTACACACCAGCAGGGGGCAGGAGGCTTTGCACGAATGGAGCTTCACTTAGCAACAAGCAACTGATTGGTTTGTCACTTGTGACTAATTGTAGATGACAACGGTCTCCTGCCTGCCAGAGCCAAGTAATTGGCTCCTGGATCACTGAACAGTCTCTTGGGGCTATGAATGTTTTTGCAGAAGTCATTGGATTTATTTTTTTCTGCAGTAAAAAGCATTTTAAGCTTTAAGGTAGTCAAATTATTTCCCTTTTTCATGAGTTGTTGTAATCTGTGACTGTGTCAGAAATCATTATAAATGTGACCCAGTCACCCTGTGCCTCCTGCCAGCAAGTGGAAGTATCTGGAGAAGGAAGATGGAGAAACTCCATTCTAATCAGCAAAAGGATCATCTCAACAAACCGTGGACAAGGACCAGGGAACTATCTTCTGCCAGCCTTCCCTCTGTCCATAACACCCATGTTTTATGTGTGTGGTTATGAACATGTGTGTGTCTGTATGATGTGTATGTGTGAGAGATGATGGTGAGTGAGTGTTCATGCTTGCAGGGGGAGTTTTATAAATGGGTTAGAGATTCATCTAATAGAATAGAGTGATATGTTAACAGTTCATAACTGTTTAGAATCATAGAATTCTTATCATGTGGAAAGAGGCCATTTGGCCCATTGAGTCTGCATCAACCCACTGCACCCAGGCTCACCCCGCTACCCTCTCCCTGTAACCCTGCTTTTCCCTTGGCTAATACACCTAGCCTGCATATCCCTGGACACAATGGGTAATTTAACATGGCCAATCCACCCCAACCTGCACCTAGAGAAAACCCACACAGACACATGGAGAATGTGCAAACTCCACACAGACAGTCGTCCGAGGCTGGAATCGGACCAGGGTTCCTGGTGCTGTAAGGCAGCAGTGTGAACCACTGTTTATCTGTAGTTAGACCTATTTATTTGTAATAAGTAGTCAGTTTTATTAAGAACAGAAACCCTCCTGATCCATGCTTTCTGTTAGCCTGGGTCTAAGAGAAAGATAAAGTCGGGAATTCCACATCCTGTTAAACACATTTCACATGACCACAGCGAAAGCAGGGTTTGAGTTTCAGACACTACCCTGAGAATCATGACAAATGGGAAAACATAGAGTGAGCCATGTCTTGGAGAGTAGGTTCAGCCTCATAATCATAGCCTTCAGTGTGCACTGTCTCTATCTGGTTTGGTGTCAGATTCCAGCCTGGAGGAGATATAGCCCCAGCTCAGTGAGGAATACATCAATTATCAGGTGCTCATAAAGCATTGAAAAATCTTCTGTACTTTCTCAGCTGACCCTGGTTTACTCATGAGCAAGAGTTAAAAGCATAATTACTACACTTAAACCGATGAACAACTTCTCCTGGTGCTTTAATGGAAGGTGCATCAAAAGGAGAGCATTTCAATCAGCTCCCTGATTCTAGCTCAGTCACTTCCTGTGAATAACTGTGAATTTAAACTCAGGACTGGGCTGGGTAAAACTCAGCAACTTTCCAATGTATGGTTAGTCCTAGAAATGGGAGTTAGAGTTGATTCACATGAAGATCTTTGAGTGTCTCCAAGCAGGGTCACAGGGGCTCTCACAGGCTGGATGAGACAATGATATCATTTAGCAGGCTGCTTCTGGCAGTGGGGATGGAGGGAAAGATGCAAAACCAATAACAGACAGCTGTTTGGAGCAGCCTTAGCACTGTGTTCCACAGACAGCAGTAGCAGGAGTGGATGTGATAACTGGGTCTGTGTGCCTGTCTTCGATCAGCTCAGGTGATGAAAAATAAGTTTGAGAGGAGAAGGGGAGGGAGAGCAGAGCCTCTATAAACATGGGGTTTCTCCAGCCAACCACAGACGGGC
Organism: Hemiscyllium ocellatum; assembly: GCF_020745735.1. Taxonomy (NCBI): domain Eukaryota; kingdom Metazoa; phylum Chordata; class Chondrichthyes; order Orectolobiformes; family Hemiscylliidae; genus Hemiscyllium; species Hemiscyllium ocellatum. The sequence goes on along the minus strand of NC_083442.1, from coordinate 35,258,031 downwards.
CAGTGAAGGGGAACAGGAACCTGACCATCATGACAGAACGAGGGAACCAAATCAAAACAGAACAGCAAAGAGGAGAATGAAAAGGTTAATCAACCTCAGGAACGTCCAACAACCTTTCCAGCCAGTACCAGCATAGACCACTGGAGCCAGGAGCAGGAATAGATTCTGAGAGCTGCTTATCCGTTCAATCTGATCAGATTGATGTCCTCTGCATCAACTTACCTTTCCTGACCATTCCCCATTTCACATGATATCATCCAGAACATTGACTCTGCTTTCCCTCCACAGATGCTGCCAGACCTGTCGAGATTTTCCAGAAACTTCTGATATTTTTCTTCATGACATGTGTCTAACAGTGTTGAACTACCCTGGGATAGACCATTCTAAAGCCTCTCAACCCTCTCAGGCAAAGAGATTTGTCCTCATCGCTTAAATAATGGATCTGTTACCCTGAGTCTATTTACTCCTGGTGTAGACTCTCCAGCTGGGGAATATCACCTGCCAACACCAACCCTGCCAGACAATCTCTGAATCCTATTGATTTCAATTCGATCACCTCTCATTCTTACAAACTTCTGGGCAGTAATGTGGAACATATCCCCAAGCCCAATCATGATAAGACCATCCCCTCAGCCTAGAAGCATCCACTCTCAGGCAAATACATCATATGTTGTCCCTTTTTTTTAGATTACTTGCAGTGTGGAAACAGGCCCTTCGGCCCAACAAGTCCACACCGACCCGCTGAAGTGCACCCCACCCAGACCCATTCCCCTACATTTACCCCTTCACCTAACACTACGGGCAATTTAACATGGCCAAATTTACCTGCACATGTTTGGACTGTGGGACGAAACCGGAGCACCCGGAGAAAACCCACGCAGACACGGAGAGACTATGCAAACTCCACACAGTCAGTTGCCTGAGGTGGGAATTGAACCCAGGTCTCAGGCGCTGTGAAGCAGCAGTGCTAACCACTGAGCCACCGTGCCACCTATTAATCTCCTTCCTCCTCATTGTCTGAGGTTTAAACAATCCTTCAGGTTGAAGCAGTGATTTACTCGTATTTCTTTCAATCTAGTGCCCAGTATTCCATGCTCACAGCGCTGCCTTCTCTATGATGAGGAAATTAAATGCTGACTGGGTGGTCAGTTTGCCAATCATCTCCACTCTGTCCAGAAGAATGACCCCAACCCTCTGGTCTCTTCCCATCTCAATGCGGCACCTTGCCCTGATGCTGACATCTTGGTCTCTGAGCAAAGCCCAATCTAAGCTGGAGGGACAACAATCCCCATTCCACTGAGACCCTTTACAGCCTTCAAGACTCAACATTGAGTTCAACAACTTCAGGTCATGAACATTGAACTCCAATTTGCTGTAATTTTTCCTCCAGTGTCTGCATCCTGTTTGTATGGTTTTATTTATAACCAGAGCTAACCTTTATTCTGTTATTAACACCCTCCATGGACAGCGATTTGTTCTTCTTCACAACTACTTCCACTCCCTTTGACTTTTATGATCTCCAATCTCCCTCACACTCAAATCTTCCTCTGACCTGCCCTCCTGTTCCACTTGGTGCTTCAGATCCGAGGAAGAGACAGACTGGACTCAAAACTCTCCACAGATGCTGCCAGACCTGCTGAGTTTCTCCAGCAGCACTTCCTGTGTGTGTTTCAGATTTCCAGACTCGGCAGTATTGTGCTTTTAGGAGATCATTTCCCGTGTTTGTAGTTTTGTAGCTGCACTGCAGAACATCTGTCACTGAAACCCTACAGAATTGTAACATAGATCCATTCCTGGAAGATAGTTTCCTGATTGACCTGATCAGATATTATTGCATACTTCTGGAGCAGGTGGAACTTGAACTGGGCCCTCTAGCCCAGAGATATGGGCACTACCATTTACTACAAGGGTCCTTCTTTGTTCATGTTCAGGATATCCCAATTACCTGCTGGAGCTACAATCCCTTCTCAGGCTTTGAATTCCGAAATTGAGATGACGCCCCAGTTGACCTGGAGACTGTCTGATCCCACAAAGAGTACGTTGGCAGTGTCTGGATGATGTCTCTGTAGGTGTTGTCGAAGGATTAATATTGAGCAGGGCATCAGAGGAAACTCTTTTCCTACTCTTCAGCCTAATACTGGAGCAACTTTGACATCCTCCTGAGACACAAGACTGCAAAAATTAAAGAAATGGTAGTGAGCCAGGAATGCTGGGGAATGCTGCACTCAAAGACAATGAAATCAATTCCCAGTGAAGGGACTGATGCTGACAATACAAACACTCTGGATGTGGAAACAGTGTGATATGTTTCTGAAAGCCATATGATGTAGATAATCAGGGAGAAGCTCATTGAGAGAGTTGGTAAATTAAGTGATCAACGTGTATTCAGTGGTGTTATAGTGAGGCAGCAGCTTAGTTTGGAGTCTATACGTATGAGGTACCTTGAGTTGCTGAAGAATAATCAACACCGTCAGGGCATGGCCTTGCTTAAAGGAGGAAAGTCTCACAATTAACTGCACAGGTCTCACCAACAAATTGCATTTCTGTATAATCCACCCTGAGCTGCCCCATAGGGGCGTCAGCAAATGTAACTGGACACTGTGCCACAAAAGAACATGGTCAAAAGCAGCAGGCTTTGGAGAGTGACTTAATGGACGTGAGAAAGAGAGAGAGATTTGAGAGAGGGTTCCAGAATTTAAGACCCAGCAGTTGAAGGCATGGCTGCCCATCATGGGAATTGAAGTTCAGGTGCTGAAGATGGTAGAATTAGGGGAGGACAGCGAGCTGGGAGGAGTGTGAGGAGACTGGGGGAGATTACAGATAACTGGATGTACAAGGTCATGGAGAGATGGGAATTGTAAAATTGAGATGTTACTTGACTGGGAGCCAATGCAGATCCTTGAAAACAAGGGGGCGATAGCAAACAGTAAATGACCTTCCTGAAACATGTAGGTTTCTGAGGGGAACTGACAGAGTTGTTTCCCTTTGTGGGAAAATCTGGGACCAGATGGCATCATCTCAGAATAAGGGGTCACCACTTAAAAAGGATGAGAAGGAATTTCTTTCCTCAGATGGGAATGAATCTGTCAAATTCTTTCCCACTGTGGGCTGTCGAGGCTGGGTTAGTATTCAAGGCTGAGACAGACAGATTTTTAATCAGGAATGGGAATCAAGCAATGGGGAAAAGGCGGGGGAGTGGAGTTAAGGATTATCAGAACAGCCATGATATCATTGAACGGTGGAGAAACACGCCTTGAAAATAGAATGGCCTACTTCCTCTCCTATTGTCTGCTTGTCTTATGTTGCTGCTCAGCGTAAAATACTCAGCCCCTGACAGTACTGGAAAGAGTCAATGCACTGGATAGTATTCATCTCTACCACAGGATGGTGCTGTATTCATTTTACACTCTATGCAGCAAAGAATTTCATTGTAAGGTCATAAGCAGTCCGTCCAGCTCAGCAGATTCAATACCCATTCTGCGTCATCCCCTAGTCTCATATCTTTCTTTCTTTCTCTCTCTCTCTCTCTCTCTCTCTCCCATGTCTTTAATCAAACTGCCCCTGTAAATGTATCATTGCAACCAATCCTGACCACTCTCTGTTGGAGGAAGTTCCCACATCCTCACTTTTATTCGTTTATGAGATGAGGTGCCACTGGCTGGGCCCAGCATTTATTGCCCGTCCCTAGTTACCCCTTGAGAGGTGGCTGGTGAGCTGTAGTCCACTGGGTTTAAGAAGTTTCTCTTGAATTCCTTCCTCAATTTTATTAGCAACTGTCCATAATATTGGACCCTGGTTTGGGACGCTCCCTCAAAAAGGAACATAGTAACTCATTGAGCACATTTTATCTTACAAAATAATTTAATTCTTACTGGTTCATTTAAGAATAATGTGTGTTAGATCTTATTACTGGCCCCCGCTCAAGTCTTGAACCAACCACAACGTGGTTTCTTGTGAGTCAAGTTGGAATTTGATGGGAGATCAGGGCTCTCTTCAAATTCACCTCCTTATCATTTCCTTCAGCCCTTCACTCCTGAGTATCTGTTAACCTCACTCCCTGTTCACTTATTCCTGAACTTGAGTTGACCTTGAGTAATCAACGTGCCCATCACTTCCCTTGATCCTCATTTGAACACTTTTTTCAGTGTTTTCTGGGATTTGGACCATCCACTGGAACCAGACAAGATGGACTACAAAAATTCACCAATACCTTTCAGACAGCATCTTCCAAACCCAGAACCATTTTCATCTAGAAGGACAACGGCAGCAGGTGTGTGGGAACACCATCACCTACAAGTTCCCCTTCAAGCCACTCACCATCCTGACTTGGAATTATCATAATTCCTTCAGTGCCGCTGGGTTAAAATCTGGGAATTCCATCCCTGACAGAAATGTGATGTATGTTATGATCCTAGCTAATGGTGACATTGGACAAGTCAGAACCCACAATGAAATCTGGTTTGATAAATCACATACTTTTAAAAGTTTTGGTTAATGAAGTGATTGTTCTCTAAAACATAGTCACACAAGGCGGTGGGCTTATTTAAAAACAAGAGACAAAATCAAACAAGAAACAGACCAAGTTATCTTAACTGCTCTACACAGTTGGGGAAAAAAATCTTAGAATATCAAGCAAAACAAAGTTTCAGTCCATTCCCCAACATCATCAATTTACACCAATTAAATCCAGAAAGCTTACTCTTTGATATCAAATCTTTATGCTTGATGTAGCTGACTGACTCAAATTCTTTCCTGTGAATTGTTAAACCTTCTTACATGAACACTCTCAAAACTGAGAGTCTATATTTCCTTAGCTTTTTAGTAACTCTCTGATTTTAACCAAACACCTTTGGTCTGGAAGTTGTATAAATGAAATTTTTCAACTGAGGTGACTGCGCTTTGGACAAATTACTTGACATTCCTTTTCTGGAGGAGAACCTACATGAGACACCTTTCATCAAAACACCCACTTCCATTCACTGAAGCGGTTCAAGAAGGCATCACCACCTATTCTGGGACAATTAGGATGGGCAAGAAATGTTGGCTCAGCATTGACAAACCCATAATTTATCATTAAATAAAGTTAAAAGTTAGGATAGTTAGGTCACTTCCTCGGTGACTCATTCTAGCAATAAAGCAGATTATAACAAACCTTAAAACGCAAATTCAATCAGTAATGTTGCACTCCATTCCCAATACTCCATTTCATTTATAGGGGGTTTATATCATTTATTGCTATCTCCGTTCATAGGGTCATCCCAGAGACCACTGGGATGTTATCTCTGGGTCCATCAGCTAAATACTTCCCTGCTTCAGTTCTGACTTCAATAACATTGTCATTTTTCATTGCCTCCCGAAATTAACTAATGCTATTGGATAGATTATGAAGGTGATTTTCCACAGTTTGCGTCAAATACTTCCTGCTCCAACTCACACTTCAATTTGCTACATTTCCCAGTATCTGCTATTCCCAATAATCCAGTCATTGAGACTTTTGGCCTATTGAGTCTGTGCTGGTCATTAACTATCTCTTAATTATTCTAATCCCAATTTCCAGCACTTGGTCCAATGTCTTATATGTACATCTAAACACTTTTTAAATATTATGAGGGTTTCTGTCTTGACCACCATTCCAGGCAATGAGTTTCAGTTTCCTCCCATACTCTGGATGAACAAAGATTTTCCTCACATCCCTCCAAACCTCCTGTCGCTTACTTAAATCTATGCTCCCAATCACTGGTCCCTCCACCAAGGGGAAACATTTCCCCCATTTACTCTGTCTATATCCCTCAAATTTATCCTCTTCCCCCCTTGATATTCCTCAGCTGCCCCAGCTTGTCCAATCTCTCCTCCTAACTAAAATGCTCCAGCCCAGGAGACAGTCTGGTACATCAAAGGGGAGATGATGGCCTAGTGGTATTGGACTGTTACTCTAGAGACCCTGGTAGTGTTCTGGGGACCCAGGTGGAATTCAATGTAAATCTGGAATGATGAGTCAATGAAACCATTGGCGATTGTCAGCAAAACCCATCTGGGTCATTCATGTCATTTAAGGAAGGAAACTATCATCCTTACCTGGTCTGGCCTAAATGTGACTCCAGACCCTCTGGGCAATTAGGAATGGGCAGTAAATGTTGGCCCAGCCAGTGACACCCACATTCCATAATGCACTCTCTCCAGTTCAATCACATCCTGCCTCTAATGTGGATTCCAGAAATACACATAATACTCCTGTGGCCTAACCAACATTTTTACACCATCCTCTGCCTTGGCTAATGAAGATAAATAGCCCATACACCTTTTTTTAAATAAATATTTTTATTGAAAGGAAAAAAAGTTGTAGGTTTTTTTACAAAATTACAAAACTAATACAAAATAGTGTAATCCTTTACAGTATAATGACAATAACAATATAAAAAGCTCACTATTAATCTACTCTACAAACTACCAAAACATAAAATAAGATATAAGATGATATAACAAAAAAAATTACATTATAGTACATAACTAACAACAAAACTAGAGAAAACAAAGGAAAAAAGTAAATAAATAAAGAAATAAGCCTTCAAAGTAAAACATTACATTGAACAAACAGGCAGCAAACTAGCCACCAGAATACATGAACACCAACTAGCCACAAAAAGACATGACCCACTCTCACTAGTATCCTCACATACGGATGGGGAAGGACATCACTTCGACTGGGACAACATATCCATCCTAGAACAAGCCAAACAAAGACAAACACGGGAATTCCTAGAAGCGTGGCATTCCAACCAGAACTCTATCAACAAACTCATCAAGTTAGACCCCACCTACCATCCCCTGAAAAAAGGAACAGGAAGTGACTTCACCACAGAAAATAACATCACCACAGGAAATTACATCACCAACTCAAAGAAACCAAACATATAAATAGAAAGCAAGAATTTTCAGCATTGCTTCGCCTGAGGCCCACTGATGATGTTACCTGGTAGGGTGACGAAATGTCTGGAAATTAACCTTCCAGTTCACGAGCAAACCTGTATCCAAGTAAAATTATGTCAAGTCATAACAAAACCCATATTTATACAGGATTCTTCCTCCCAGGGCCCCCCCGAACCGACAGACATAGTTCCTATGGCTAAACAAAGGCCCCAGACAGTTTGGCCAATACATCTGCATCGATGTAGCTCAGGAAGGGCCGCCACTGTACACCTTCTTAATAATTTTATCCACTTGTCCCATTACCTTAAGGCACTGGTAGACATGTACACCAAGGTTCCTCGGATGCTCGGTGTCTCCCATGGTGCTACAGTTCATGTATTCCCATGCCTAGTGTATCACCTCACACTTATCCAGCTTGACCTCTGTTTCCCACTGACCAGCCTGTCCGGATCTTCTGGTATTCTAAGTCCATCCTTTTTACTGTTTAAAACTCCAACATTTTTTGGATGATCCACAACTTCCTGATCAACCCTCCTACATTCAAGTGCAAGTGCAAGGGGCCCAATCCTGACCCCAGACTGTGGATAAGGCAAGGGAGGGAAAAACAGGGCCATTGGCAATAATTTGCAATTCCTCCCAACCACAGAAGAGGAGGCAAGGAGTGGAGGACAGGCAAGGTCAGCTGGACTGCCCTGTGCACTACACCTGGGGCTCAGCCAGCATAATCCATTATTGCAAATCCCTTGTGAATATTCCTTCATAAGCCAAGGCCAATCTGTGAGCTCTCCTCACGTCCCGTCATATTCCCCTGTCTGCTGGAAATAAAGACAATCCGCACCAGTCTCAGGTCCCACAGGAATCTCAGGTCCATAGAGATATTAGATTTAACAGAGACCTCAGGTCCCACAGGGATCTCAGGTCCCACAGGGATCTCAGATCCCACAGAGATCTCAGATCCACAGAGACCTCAGATCCCACAGAGATCTCAGATCCCACAGAGATGTCCGGTCACACAGAGAGCTCCAGTCCCACAGAGATCTTAATTCCCACAGAGATCTTAAATCCATACCAAGATCTCAGATCCACAGAGATCTCAGATCCCACAGAGATCTCAGATCCCACAGGGATCTCAGGTCCCACAGAGATTTCAGGTCCACTCACTTCTCTGTGTAGAGGCAACTGCAGCTGCTTCAGTTGACCTCAGTGTCTCGGGCTGGGAAAGCTATTAGTGGTTGGGTTTGTAACCTAGAGATACCTGAACTAAGGCATATCTGTGTGTGTAGATATGTGAACTAATGTGCATGTCTGTGTGACTGCAAAAAAATGTGTGTGGGTGTGCTTAGATGCATGTGTGGGTGCGTGTAACTGATTATGTATGTGTTTATATGTGTCTATATACAAGTGTACATGTGAGTCCGCATGTGTGTAGACGTGCCTGTGTGTGTACGAATGTGAGTATGGCCATGTGTGTACATATATGAATGTGTGTATACATGCATATGCATATGTCTGTAGCTATAAATGTATGTCTGTGCGCATGTGTGTCTATATATGTATATATGTGTGTGTCTATATATGCGTACGTGTGTCTGTATGTGTGTGTGTCTGTATATGTACATGTGTATATGTGTGCGTGTGTCTGCATATGTATCTGTATATGTGTCTGTATATGCATATATGCATGTGTATATGTGTGTAAACGTGTGTGCATATGTATATGTGTGTGTGCGTGTGTGTGTATGTGTGTGTGTGTTTTTGTGTATGGGTGTGAGTGTGAGAGGAACTGGGGAAAGAGATTTTCTTTTTAAATCTCTCCTTAGCCTCAATGCTGTGTCCTGACTGTCTAACCTCCCCCAGTCTTCCTGCTCTCGGAGAGATCGGTGTTTCTTCATTACTGATGCCTTGCCTCCCTGATGTTAATCGCTTCATCACTGGCATCCGAACCTCCAGCTCCCTGGAGGCTGGCGTTCTGGAATTCCTGCCTAAACCTTTCCAAAACTCTCTCCTCCTTTGAGAGATTTCTGAAAACCTACCGGTATGAACAAGGCTTTCATCTCCTGCCTTGCTAACTCTTTATTTATCTCCGTGTAGTATTTGTTTGATAGTCAACCCTGTGAAACATATTGGGAAATTTTTTAGTGTTATAAATTCAAGAGAAAGATTGAAAAAGAAATTTTCTCCATTCTCTGAATTCCGAATTCAGGGAACTGTAGAAAAGCTGAGTTTGCAATTGGAGGAATTATATTTCTGAATGTTAAAAAGCTGCTGATATTAAGATTTGAAACCTGATTGAACAGAATACAACTGGAGGTTAATTGAAAACATTTTGCACAATGAGATCTATTATTCTATTAGTGACGGAATGATTTCATGGTAAATATTCCTACTGTTTCTCTTCGCTACCTTCAAGGGGAAGCTATAACACGCACAATGTGAAGTGTAGGCTCATGTGTGGGGCAGAAACACCGGCATGGACTGAATGGCCTCTCTCTGGACTGTATAGTCTATGGAATATAGCATAGGAAGAGGCCACTCATCTCTTTCTGGTCTGTACTGGCTTGTTTTAGTGCACAGATCTCAGAGAGATGTGATACATATCAGACAACTAGATAATTACAGAACACTGATTGGCTGACTGCTTGCTAACTGTAAAACCATGTAAAAGTCTAATTGTTTAACAGTCTAACTGTGTAACCATGTAACTGACTAAATGTATAACAGTCTAACTGTCTAACTGTATAACAGTCTAACAGTCTCTCTGTCTAACTGTGTAACCATGTAACAGTCTCACTATCTAACAGTCTAATTGCATAACCATATAACTGTCAAACTGCATAACCATGTAACTGTGAAACAGGGTAAATATATAACTGTTACCTTGTAACTATGCAAATGATAAAATAGAGAGGAAGGTGGAAATTTCTTATATTGTCATGTAGCTGTTTTAAAGGTATCGTACCTTCCTAAGAGCTGTACAAAGCTACAACACTGACACTTTGAAAGAACTCCAATAGATTGCATTCCGTGGATCTTTCTCCACAGCAGTTCAAATCTTACTTTTTCAAATTCATAGCTGAATCCCTTGTTGAGTGTGGATGAGCTCCAGTTGGTGGGGATGGGAAGCGAGGTGGGAGGTGGGATACTGGGTGGAGGGCAGTGGAGAGACTGGCTTCAGATTGTGAAAGTGTTGTCAGTTATCTCCATGTGTACAAGAATGCACTTGGCCCAAAGGCTGACAAACTCTACATGGGCCAGACTGAGGGCTGGTCCATCCTGCCCCGCAGTTTAACAGCTCCCACTGCTTGGAGTGTAGGTGTGTTTAGTGGGATGTTAAACACCGAGGGAGGTAAGAAACTCATCACTCCTGAGATGGTTGAAGGTGGAGTTGGACAGAGACTGAAAATGGAGGCATGGTGCAGGTATGGAGTGACTTCAGACTGTCCAACAATTCAGCAGTAAGCTTCTCAGATAGACAGATACATACGTGGAATCCTTCCGAGGAGCATCCAACCCAGACCCACTCCCCACCCTGTGCCTGTAACCATGCATTTCCCATATCTTTGGACTGTGGGAGGAAACCGGAGCACCCGGAGGAAACCTACACAGACATGGGAAGAATGTGCAAATTCCACACAGACAGTTGCCTGAGGCGGGAATTGTACCTAAGGTCCTGGTGCTGTCAGATTGTGCTGCCGATGGGGGATCCCTCATAGACAAATACAACAGTTTGAACTTTTCTACATGACAATAATTAAACCAATCAAAAAGAAGAATTGTAATTCTTGATGACAGGTGTGATGGAGGTGTTGGTGGAGAGGTAAGGGATGAACAGGGCAACTTGCAGAGAGAGAGAATGACTTGGAGCAAATGCGAGAGGAAGATAGACATGTCATCTGAAATGAGAAGGCTTTGTGTATGTATGGAGACAAATAATAATAATATCATTGGCTGTGACTGATTAAAGTCTAACTTCAGGAGCAGGGACAAGGATCCATTAGTGATTGTACAGACAGATGAGGGGTGATAAAGCTGCTCTTCAAAGAGATTTGGAATTGTTACATCAGGAAGGCTAATGGAAATGGTTTTGGAGTAAATAACGATTTAGATGAATGGACTGCCTTCAAAGGATTCAGAAACAGAGGTATTCATGTTCTTACCTGTGATACTTACCTTTCATTAGACAAATGGCATTTAAAGGAGACAGATTTGTGCCTGTTCTTCAGAGTCCTTGAGAAACGGGTCTTCAAGTTGAGCCATCCTCTCTCTCATCTGATTGAACCAATGGAAACCAACTATTAACACCATGTGGTTCATTTGTGTTTCGCTGGTTTCCTGTATGTTTTATATCTCTGAGCAATGCAGAGGGGGCATGGGATTTTGGGCAAGGAACAAGTTTGTTTACAAGAGATTTAATATCCCTCTGCAATTTCAAAATATTTAAATAACTTTTTATACGATTGTATTATTCTATTGCAAATAATCTGCACAGAGTGAGGGCTCCTGACAGTTTCAGTAGTGTCTGTTCAGTTTGCTGTGAGTTTGCACCTCAGCCTAAACAAATGAACACTGAACCTAGATCAGTTATTAGACCCACACAATCAGGTACAGGTCAATTAAAGCATTGAACACTGCACCAAGAGCCATTCTCTCTCTCTCTCTCCTCATTCAATAGAGGAATACAATCTGCTGAATACGTTGATACCACCTGGTACCTACAGAAAACATGCTGCTGTGAATCATAATAAGGAGGTGGTCATGAACAAAGGAGAAACCTGGGGTTTTAGTAAATAAATGCAGAAGTGGATAACAGTTGCCAAAGAAAGAGTTGAAGGTTAAGGGAGAAATGTAAATGAAAATTTAAACAAAAATAAGGATATAAAGAAGAAGCTTACTGACTGTTGCACTAATGGCAAAAAGCGTTAGGAATAAATAACAAGGATGCCAGACATCGAGTGAAATCATTGATGATATTGATATTCATGAAGAAAGATTATGAGGGGAGAGTAATAGAGTGAAATGCAAATCTTGGGTTTGTTAAATGAGCCAGTGTCATTGAACCAGTCCTGGATGAGCCAGTAAGGCAGAGAGCTGAAGAGGTGGGTCAAACACGAAAATTCCTGGAGAGGCTCAGCAGGATTTGTCAGTATCTGCGGAGAGAAGTTAGAGGTAATATTTCAGGTCGAGTGACCCTTCCTCAGAACCTGAAGAGGTGGACTGGAATCATGTTCTGACCCAATGGCCACGCCCTGTAACTGGCCATATTGACTCCGATGCCTCTAGTTCAGAGTCAGTGTGTGTGAACAGTCACTGCCTGATCTGATAGGCTGCACAACTGGGAACATGCCTGCATCCCATTGAAACCTCCGTTTCTGCAGTTAACCTCCCTCATTGTCTATCACACTCTCTCTTTCCTTGGAGGTACTTTTTAAAACCTACCTACCTATATTTAACAGAGGTAACTGTAGAGATTTTCAAATCACGAGGGTAGTGGGCAGGGTCGATCAGAACAAACTGTTCCTATTGGTGAAGGATTGAGAACCAGAGGGGACAGATTCAAAATGATTGGCAAAAGAAGCAATGATGTCACAATGAGAACCTTTTCACACTCAGTAAATGGATTGGGCCTGGGATACACTGAGGTGAAAACCCTGGATGTCTGTGATTGGTTGTTGTTGGGTGGGTTATTGGCAGTGCTGAGACATTATTGGCTCAGTGGTTAGCACTGCTGCCTCAGAGCACCAGAGACCTGGGTTCAATTCCACCTGTGGGTAACTGTCTGTGTGGAGTTTGCACATTCTCTGTGTGCCTATGTAGGTTTCCTCCCACAGTCCAAAGATTTGCAGCTTAAATGGGTTGTTGTACTTAAAAATGCATGCAGCATACAAAACAAGGTCAAATCAAGTTTGTAGCAGATATCAAGAAAAGGAATTTGTCTACAAGATGGCTTTTTGGAGCAGCTTGTGGTAGACCCCGCTAGGGTACAGGCAATACTGGACATGATGATGTGTAATGGGGCAGACTGGATTAGGGAGGTTAAGGTGAAGGGACCCCTAGGAGCACTGACTATAAATGATTGAATTCACCCTGCAGTTTGAGAGGGAGAAGCTGGAAACAGTTGTAATGGTATTATAATTGAATAAAGGGAACAACAAAGGCTTGAGGGAGGAGCTGGCCAGAGTTGATTGGAATAGGAGCTCAGCAGGGAAGACGGTGGAACAGCGATGGCAGGGGTTTCTGGAGAAAACTCAGGAGCATAGCAGAAATTCATCGCAAGGAAGAAGAGGCACACTGAAGGGAGGATGAGTCAAGAATGTGATGCTGGAACAGCACAGCAGGTCAGGCAACATCCGAGGAGCAGGCGAACGGATGCTTCGGGAAAAAGCCCTTCATCAGGAATGAAGCTGGGAGCCTTGGGGGTGGAGAGATAAATGAGAGGGGGATGGAGCTGGAGAGAAGATAGTTGAGAATGCAATAGATAGATGAAGGTGAGGGAGAAGGTGATAGGTCGGAGAGGAGGTGGGAAGGAAGATTGACAGGTAGGACAGGTCATGAGGATGGTGCTGGGTTGGAAGGTTGGAACTGAGATAAAGTTGGGGGAGGGGAAATGAGGAAACTGGCGAAATCCAGGTTGATGCCCTGGGGTTAGAGGATCCCAAGGCGGAAGATGAAGCATTCTTCCTCCAGGCGTTGGATGGTAAAGGACTGGCAATGGAGGAGGCCCAGGACCTGCATGTACTTGGCAGAGTGGAAGGGGGAGTTAAAGTGTTCGATCACAGGGTGGTGGAGTTGATTGGTGTGGGTGTCCCAGAGATGTTCTCTGAAATGCTCTACGAGGAGGTGTCCAATCTCCCCAATGTAGAGGAGACCACATCGGGAGCAACGGATACAATAAATGACATTGGTGGATGTGCAGGTGAAATTTTGATGGATGTGGAAGGCTCCTTTAGGGCCTTGGATGGATGTGAGGGAGGAGATGTGGGTGCAGGTTTTGCAATTCCTGCGGTGGCAGTGGAGGGTGCCAGGATGGGAGGGTGGGTTGTAGGGGGGCGTGGACCTGACCAGGTAGTTGTGGAGGGAATGGTCTTTGTGGAAAGTGGATAGGGATGGGGAAGTAAATATACCCCTGGTGGTGGGGTCTGTGTGTAGGTGCCAGAAATGCAGAGAATGATGCGATGTATATGGAGGTTGGTGGGGTGGAAGGTCCGGGGATGGGGAGGTTTCTGTCCTTGTTGCAGTTGGAAGGGTGGGGTTCGAGGATGGAGATACGGGACATGGATGAGATGCGCTGGAGGGCATTATTAACCATGTGGGAGGGGAAATTGCGGTTTTTGAAGATGTATTCAGTGGTGGAACTGGTCCACCTAGGAGCCCACGGTGTTAGAGGCAAGGTACTGGAATGGGCAAAGGATTGGCTGACTGGCAGAAGGCAGAGAGTGGGGACAAAGAGGTCTTTTTCAGGATGGCAGCCAGTGACCAGTGGAGTTCTGTAAGGGTCAGTAGTGGGATCACAACTGTTCAAGTTATACATTAATGATCTGGACCAAGGAACTGGGGGCATTGTTGCTAAGTTTGCAGATGGCAGAGAGGTAGGTGGAGGGAGAGGTAGTGTTCAGGAAGTGGGGAGGTGCAGTAGGACTGGACAGGCTAGGAGAGTGAGTGAAGAGGTACAGATGGCGTACAACTTGGGAAAGTGTGAGGTTATGCACATTGGTTGGAAGAATAGAGGCATGGACTATTTTCTAATGGGGGAAAGGCTTCAGAAATATGAAACACAAAGGGATATGGGAGTTCTCATTCAGGATTCTCTTGTGGTTAACATACAGGTTCAGTGGGCAGTAAAGGAGGCAAATACAATGTTGGCATTCATTTCAAGAAAGCTAGAATACAAGAGCAGAGATGGAGGGGGATCTGATTGAAACTTACAGAACACTGGATAGATAGATGTTGGGAAGATGTTCCCTCTAGTAGGACAGACCAGGATCTGAGGGCATAGCCTCAGGGTGATGGGACAACCTGATGGGACTGAAAATGAGGAGGAATTTCTTCAGCCAGAGGGTGGTGAATCTGTGAAACTCTTTGCAGCAAAAGCTGTCAAGGCCAAGTCATTGAGTGTATTTCAGACAGAGGTAGATAGGGCCTTGATTGGTAAGGGGATTGAGACAGGAAAGTGGGATTGAGGGACATATCAGCCATGTTTGAATGGTGCACCAGACTTAATGGACCGAATGGCCTAATTCTGTTCCTACATCTTATGGCTTTATGGTCAAAAGAGGCAAACCTGAGGTTAGAACGTATTTTTCCAGCCAGTGAGTAGTTAGCATGCATTGCCTTGGAACGATGGTCACACGACACCAGGCTATGGTCCAACAGGTTTATTTGAAATCACAATCACACCTGTATCCACAAGGACAAGAGCAGCAGGTACATGGGAACACCAGCACCTGCAAACTCCCTACCCAGCCATCCTGGCAAGAAAATATATCACTGCTTCTTCACTGCCACTGGGTCAAAATCCTGGAATTCCCTCCCTGATGGCATTGTGAGTTAACCAAGAGTGGGCAGACAGCAGCGTTTAAGAAGGCAGCTCACCAGCACCTTCTCAAGGAAATGAGGAACATCCAATAAATGCTGGCCAGTCAGCAACATCCACATCCCATGAATTAATTTAAAAAAAAATTATATCTACTGCTCCTTCGTCAGGTGGAGTGAAGGGAAACAGTCAGCCACAGAATTTATGGGCAGACAGTACAAAAGGTCACATAAACGGTGTGAGTGAAGAGTTAACTGGCTGAATAGTAAATCTCTGCAGGTGATCAAAAATGTCAAATGGAGGTGGGTAAAATGTCAGCAGCTGAATAGCAATTGAAGAGATGGCTTATGATCTAATTATCGGGACAGGGAGATAGATGCAAAACAATTAAAAATAAGGTGGTGCTGGAGACCGTGAGGGAACAAATCTATCGGAGCTTTATTGGAGCCACATTCTCACACCATTCTTCTCCAGTTCCCAGGAGCTGGGTCAAGATGTAAAGCCCTTGAAATGTCCACATGGCTGGAATAAAAGGATAGGTATAAGAATTGCATGCAGAGGGTCTAACCAAAGTAACAAGTAATCCAAAACTGTCCAAACTGAGGTCGAGAGGTCATAACAAGTTATCAAGTGATGGTGCCTCAATAATTGGAGTATAGGCCAACCTTTCTCACCCTAGTCAGCTGCTGATATTTTACTCACCCCATCTGACAGTTTTGATCACCTGCAGAGATTTATTATTCAACCTATTGACAGTTCACTCACACCATTTGTATGATCATTTGACCACTCTGCCTATTTGCTTCTCTTCATTCTACTTGATAAAGGAGCAGTAGTCCAAAATCTTATGATTTCAATAAACCTGTTGGACTATAACCGGTGCCGTGTGACTTCTGACCTTGCTTTCCTGGCAACACCAAGGGCGAGGACGTGCTGATGACAGTGTGGATGAGTCATGTTGACGTTGGTGTCTGAATCACTGTTTTCCAGAAGGGAGAGGCAGGACGTTCAGGCCATGAGAGTGACCAGGGGGAATGTGGACATTTCAAGGGCTTTGCATCTTGACCCAGCTCCTGGGAACTGGGAAAGAATGGTGTGAGAATGTGGCTCCAATAGATTTGTTCCCTCACACAGTTCAGCCAAGCTTGAATTGTCAACATCGAGATTAGAGACGGAGCTTTCAAAAGTTGACTTTCTCACATTAATGTCACAGTGTTTACAAAAACCAGGCAACTCAGCATTTCTTGTTGAGTAATTCTAGTTTCTTCCTTGTATATTTTGTTTGTGTCTTTTCTGGGAGAAGGGGGCTATCTTTTGTAAAATGGAGACTAAGAACAGTGGACAGTGCTTTGTGGTCGAACCAGGTTTACTTTATAAAAATCATTCTCCTGCTGATTACCACATACTGTCCTCCCTCAGATGCTGAATCGGTACTCCTCCATGTTGAACAACACCTACAGAAAGCACTGAGGATGGCATGGACACAGAATATCCTCTGGGTGGGGGATTTCAATGTCCCACCACCAGGAGTGGCTCGGCAGCAGTGTTACTGATCACGCTGGTTGGGTCCTAAAGGACACCGCTGCTAGATCTTGGGGTCTATGTACATTGATCTTTGGAAGTTGCCACTCAGGTGGATAGAGCTTGTAAGAAGGCCTATGGTGTATTAGCGTTCATTTGCAGAGGGATTGAATTCAAGAGTCGTGAAGTGATGTTGCAGCTGTACAGGACTTTGGTTAGGCCACATTTGGAGTACTGTGTGCAGTTCTGGTCGCCTCACTTTAGGAAAGATGTGGAAGCTTTGGAGAGGGTGCAGAGAAGATTTACCAGGATGCCTGGAATGGAGAATAGGTCGTACGAGGATAGGTTGAGAGTTCTCGGCCTTTTCTCGTTGGAACGGCGAAGGATGAGGGGTGACTTGATAGAGGTTTATAAGATGATCAGAGGAATAGATAGAGTAGACAGTCTGAAACTTTTTCCCCGGGTACAACAGAGTGTTACAAGGGGACATAAATTTAAGGTGAAGGGTGGAAGGTATAGGGGAGATGTCAGGGGTGGGTTCTTTACCCAGAGAGTGGTGGGGGCATGGAATGTGCTGCCCGTGGGAGTGGTAGAGTCAGAATCATTGGCAACCTTTAAGCGGCAATTGGATAGGTACATGGATGGGTGCTTAATCTAGGATAGATGTTCGGCACAACATCGTGGGCCGAAGGGCCTGTTCTGTGCTGTATTGTTCTATGTTCTATGTTCTAGACTGGGTCTGTGGCACATGGGGAGGGAATCAACAAGGGGGAAAAACATACTTTCTCATCCTGACCAATCTGCCAGCTGCAGATGTATCTGTCCATGACTGTATCAGTCACAGTGACCATCGCATAGTCCTTGTGGAGACAAAGTCCCACCTTCACATTGAGAATACCCTCCATTGTGTTGTGTGACACTATCACTGTGCTAAATGAGACAGACTTCAAACTGATCTAGCAGCTCAAGACTGGGCATCCATGAGGCACTGTGGGCGATCAACAGCAGCATAACTCCACTCCAGCACAATCTGTAACCTCATGGCCTGGCATATCCCCCACTCAACCATTACCATCAAGCCAGGGGTCAACCCTGGTTCAATGGAGAGTGCAGGAGGGCATGTCAGGAGCAGCACCAGGTATACCTGATGGTGAGGTGCCAACCTGGTGAAGGATTATTTACATGCCAAACAGCATAAACAGCAAGTGATAGACAGAGCTAAGTGATCCCACAACCAATGGATCAGGTCTAAGCTCTACAGTCCTGTCACATCCAGTCGAGAATGAAGGCAGATGATAAAACAACTCATTAACTGAAACAGATTGTGTCCATGTTCAGCAAAACCTGGACAATATCCAGGCCTGGGTTGCTTAGTGCCATTCATGCCATGAAAGGTGCCAGCCAATGACCCATCTCCAATTGGAGACAATCAAACTATTGCTCCTTGATATTCAATGACATTATCATCACTGAGCCTTCAGCATCCTGAGAGTTACCACTGACCAGAAGCTGAACAGGAACAGACAATTAATTACAACCAAGAGCAAGTCAGAATCCTGCAGTGAGTAACTCACTTCCTGACTCCCCAAAACCTATCCATCCTCAAGGCACAAGTCAGGAATCTGATAGAATACTCCCCATTTGTCTTGTCACTCAGTCAAAATCCTAGAATTCCTTCACTAAGGGCATTGTGGGTCACCCTCCAATAGGACTGCAGTGGTTCAAGAAGGCAGCTCACCCCCACCTTCCCAAGGCCAAGCTGATAGGAATATCCTCACCGTTCTATATTTCAATGTGAGCTGTAAACCAAGTCAACCATATCACATTGCCAGGCAACATTTCAGGAACATTCCCCGATTAATTTTGCTTGGAGCACAAAGCTAAGAATCGTACGTATAGAAAATCGGACACGTCACATCCAGATCTGATTAACGCTGGTGGGTTTGTGAAACGCATTTGAATTTGAATTTGAATCTAGATTGAAATGAAAACAAAACCAGAAATAGCTGGAGAAACTCAGCAGGTCTGGCAACATCTGTGAGGAGAAAGCAGAATTAATATTTCGACTCTGGTACCTCTTTGTCTGAAATGCTTCCCGACCTGTTCAATTTCTCTAACTATTCATTTCTGTTTCAGATTTCCAGCATTCTAGTTGTTCATTTTTTGAAAAAATGTTTCCTCAATTTGGTTCGAGCTCATGAACAGAGAAAAATCGATAAAGATGACACTTGAACAGGGAGGTGATATGATCCAAGAGATTTAGTCAGCGTTGGGGATAGTCCTTCTGGAAAGAGAAATGTGAGAGTGACCTGATGGAGGCCTTTCAGGTTGTACAAAGATACTACAAGACTAGGCGCCGAGGCAATCAATATCAGGAAATCACCAAAATATCCATCAGGATTTCAGGCAAGTGCCTTCACCCAGAGAGTGGTGAGAGTGTGGTGAATAACGAGGTACATTTAGGGAGAACTAGGGCAGCATGAGGGAGAAAGGATGAGCAGGATCCAGTGATTCTGGAGGGACTGGGAGGTTAACCATGACTACAAACATTGGCAAGGACTAGATGAAGCAAATGATTTACTTTTGTGCTGTGAACCCTTGGTAACACTCTGGAAATGATGCAGGATTTGTGAATTACTGGGGCTGGGAGATGTGTGTCTGTGAATACACTGCACACCCAAGTCAAGAGGAGCCAAGAATTAGGTCCTTTCCAAAACCTTCCTTTCATCGCGGTAAGTGCCAAACAGAGACACAGGCTGTGGCTCCTGCTGGAATTTCCATCTTTACCACAGTGTGGTGACTGACTGGGAATCTGGCAATCCAAACTAGACCAGGGAGAACTGAACTTTGATAGGTACAGGCTATAACAACCTTTCAGAATGACCTTTCAGAATGCAATGATTGGAAACGTTCACACTGTCTCACCCTCCGCAGATATTGTCTGTGTATACGCAGCCTTTTGTGTTTTTGATTTGAATGAAAAAGCATCAGGTTCATGGATTTATTCACTGAGGTTTAACTTCTTGAGATTTATACTTAATTTTTGAATTAACCTATTCAGAGATGCTATTCCACACCTCTATCGCAGGTGGGACTTGAACCCAGGGCTCTCGGTTCGGGGATAGAGACATAACCACTGCACCACAAGAGGGCCCTTATTGAGATTGATAAGAATGGAAATGGTTTAGGTATCTGTAATTCAGTATTGCACAGGAAATGGAAGAGTTTGCTCTTTTGGGATTGCACACTTCAATTAGATTTAATTAGAGATGGCAGTGGGTGTGTAATTATTCATTCATCTCTAAATTTTGAAAGCAGTATTACTGGGCTTGTTGCTCCTATTTATAAAAGAAAGAATTGGATCATTCTTTAGTTAATATTCTGACTGTTTACACCTGTGAATACAGGGTCAACAGAGTGACCATCAAATGAAGGATATTAAGGCTCACAGCTTCCGGAGTGGGGGAGGAATGGGTTTCAACACCCAATGAAGGGTTGCTCTTCCCAGTCTTCACTGAAGATTCTCTGCCATTCCCAGTTCCCAGTGAAACAGAGAATCTTCAGCTAGACTGCAGAATCTTCTTGAACAGTCAGTATGAGGGCAGCGTGTCAAGCAGGACTGGAGAATATAACACTTAGAAAATGGTCCACAAGAGATTAATTTCCATTAAACCTTTTCTGGCAGTTTTTAAAAAAAAATCCATGATGACTCAGAGTCATTGTTACTCTGTATTTTTAAACAGTTTCACTATAATGCAGTAAAAACCAGGATTCATTTGTTAATAGATATTATTATTAACGCCCATGGCTGTGGTGAAATGAAGGGTGTCCCAGTCCCTTGCTCTGACTGGTTTAGTCACCAACATGAGTAGTACAGTCTAGAACATCCTGAGATGAGTTGCCTGAAGGCTGAGATATGTGATGAGCAGTTGAAGTAGTTCCAAGGATTGTGTCCTTCATTTGTGGACACACCAATCCCATGTCACCTCAGTCCTACCGGAACATAGGCTGATCTCTTATTAGAGAGAGAGATTGCTGGTGGTGAGTTTAACCTGAGGGTCACTGTGCCTCAGGCAAGGGGAGATGTTGAGAAAGTGAATCTTTCAGGGTAACCACGCTCTCAATATTTTGGACATGACTAATGCAATCCTAAAATCTGGATTAGAAAGTGGGCTCTTTCTTGGCTGCAGGATACAGAGGAATCTCAGGAGACTTATCAAGTCAGAAAAGAGGAGATTCCATATGGGATCATTCCAAACTTGGCGAGAGTACTGATGGAGTTCACGGAGACAAAAGGATTTGTGACAAACTGTGTTCAAATGTCAGAAGATGCAGGTTAAATGTCAGGGCTTAACAACAAGAAGCTAGCTTTCTGATATTTTTCTCGGAATGAATGACTGGAGAAATTTCAAGAGCCAGCTTCTCAGAATATCCTCCAAACCATTGACAGCCAATGAATAACTCTGGAAATGTCAATATTTCTGTGTCCTATTCAAACTTAACAGTCAATCAATGTGCAGCAAGCTCACACCATCAGCAGTGAAGAAAACAGAAGGTACACATTTACAAACTGCACTGGGTCTTTCTGTCAGATATCAAATCAGTGACTCACTCACCACAGTAGGGCCACTTAGAACAAACTTCCCGCTCTGAAAGCTGCTCTGCCAAAGTTGCATCTTTCTATAATAATGTCGATGTATCATTTACTCCACAGCATTATTCAGTGCTCCATTAATCAATGATTCATTCAGATTTCCCCTAAATGTCAAAATGCCTTGTCCCACAATGTCACACCAACTAAAGAGGTGAAATCCCTGAGTTATTTCTTAATAACCCCCAGGACAGTGTCGAAGGAGTGTTACTCTGTATCCAACTCTATGCTGTCCCTGTCCTGGGAGTGTTTGATGGGGACAGTGTAGAGCGAGCTTTACTCTATATCCAACCCTATGCTGTTCCTGTCCTGGGAGTGTTTGATGGGGACAGTGTAGAGAGAACTTTACTCTGTATCCAACTCTATGCTGTCCCTGACCTGGGAGTGTTTGATGGGGACAGTGTAGAAGGAGCTTTACTCTGTATCTAACTCGATGCTGTCCCTGTCCAGGAATGGGAGTGGACAGTGTAGAGGGAGCTTTCCTCTGTATCTAACCCTGTGCTGTCCCTGTCCTGGGAGTATTAGATAGGTAACAGTGTAGAGGAAGCTTTCCTCTGTATCTAGCCCCATGCTGTCCCTGTCCTGATAGAGACAGTGTGCTAACTTTGCTGAAATTAAATCTATGAATTTTAATGGAAGCGATGTTCAGCGTGATTCCTGTTGCGAATTTTCACTCACGACCTTCTCAGCAACGTATTAATTTGGAAAGAAACAAATTTGTTCAGAGGTTTGTTAAATCGATGGTGCTGGTTGAGTCTGAATTAATTGGTGCTTTCCAAACCAGGCTGAGCTATAAGTCTCATTAGAGTGAGTCAGATATTCAGGCCTTAATGTTACGAATATGACGAGGAAAGGGATAGGTCCCCAAAGACTTAATCGCCACTCAATTGAACAATTTGCTCTTTCCCACATGCTCACAGAAGTTTGTTAGTGAGGTGAAGGATTTATTTAAAGAAAGGCAGAAGATTTCTCTTGAATAGTTCCAGCCAGTCTCTTGGCAACAACAATCCAAATTTAAACAAATTACTGCTGCATTAGATACTGGGAACTAAATGTTTATTATATCCCATTGAAACATTGAGGCATTGTGTGAAAAAAGGATTTCAATAGCATGGGGCTTTTACTTAAAATAACTAGCCGGGGAGAGATGAGCAGAATATTTTTAAGTTGTTATGATCTAGAATGTTCTGCCTGAAAGGACAGTGGAAACAAATTCAATAATAACTTTTGAAAGGGAATATGTTCAAAGGTGAATAATTTGCTGCTCTCTCAGAGAGAGCAACAGAGCAGAACTAATTTAATTGTACTTTCAATGAGTTGGCACAGACCCAATGGGCTGAATCGCCTCAGTCTGTATCATTCTACCTTCGCTTAATGGTATGGAATAGACAACACAACAGGACGTCAATAGTGAACCTTATTGGATCTCTGAGCTCTCCCGAATTACGGAAAAACATTGACTCACAATTCACAGCAGATTTTCATCACCCACCTGACCAGAAAAATACTCCACAGCAATGGGGCTTCCCATTTTCTGTTGCTTTTTTCCTTTCTAACACTTTGGGGAAATGCTGGGTGGTTGAACATCTGAATACGAGACCCCAGCAAGATGGCAAACTGCAGTTCCACAAGGAAGGAGTGGAAGGAGAGGAAGTTGGTGAAGGAGGCAACATAAGGCAGGAAGGCAAGAGAGGGAAGGGAATTTTAGTGAGAGGAGGAAAGGAGAGGGACATCAGGGAAGGTAGGTGGTGAAGGAAGGAGAGGAGGGAAGAAGACAAGGCGTGACATTTACAATGAAGCAATTCCAGGAAGGACTATTTGGTGACATTGAGCTGTAACCATTGTGTGAGGGTTAGAGGAGGAATGAGCTGTCCCATATGAAGGACACATAAGACACCCTAACCCTAAACTGAACCCGAACCCTAACCCTAAACCTAACCCTAACCCAACCCTAATTCTAACCAGAACCCTAACCTAACCCAAACCCGAACCCTAATCTAACCCTAATTCTAATCCCCAAACCTAATCCCAACCCAAGCTCTAATCCTGGCATTAACTCTAACCTGAACCCTAACCGTAACCCAAAACCTAACCCTAACCCTGACATTAACTCTAATCCGAATCATTACCCTAATCCCTACCCCTAATCCTAATCCCTAACACTAAACCTATCATTAATCCTTAATCCTTAATCCCTAACCATAGACTTAATTCCTAACCCTAAAACCTAGCCCTAATTCCTAACCCTAATCCTAATCCTATTCTTAACCCTCACCCTAATATTAACACTAACCCCAATCCTAACCTTAACCCTAACCCTAACATTAATCCTAACCCTAATCCCTAACCCCACCCTAACCCTAACCCTAACCCTAACTCTTAGGGGAAAGATTTAAAAAGGACCTAAGGGACAACTTTTTCACACAGGGTGGTATGTGTTTGGAATGAGCTGCCAGAGGGAGTGGTGAAGGCTGGTACAATTACAACATTAAAAAGGCATCTGGATGGGTATATGAATAGGAAGGGTTTGGAGGGATATGGGCCAAATGCTGGCAAATGGAACTAAATTAGGTTGGGATATCTGGTCGGCATGGACGAGTTAGACCGAAGGGTCTGTTTCTGTGCTGTAAATCTCTATGACTCTTTGACTAACCCTAACCCTAACCCGAACCTTGAATTCTAACGCTGACCCCTAACCCTAATGCTAACCATAGTCCTAACCTTATGGCCTAATCCTAACCCCAATCCTAACCCAAACCCTAATCCTAATTGTAACTCTAATCTTAACCCTAACACTAACAATAAACCTAACCCTAACCCTAACCCTTACCCTAACTCTAACTATTGGTTATCCCTAATCCCAAACCCAACCCCAGCTGTAAACCTCACCACAACCCTAACCTTACTCAGACACAAGCCTCAGATTAACAGGCAGCACCACGTATTTCAGTAAAACACAAAGCAAGTTGGTGTTGGGGGGGATGGGGAGAGAGTGCCACTTCATTCATTCAAACAGGAATCCCAGCTGAGCCTCTCGATGATGATGAAATGGGAATAAAAACTGACCAAAGTTTAATTCAGGACCCCATTTCCATAAATAATATTAGACCAAGTTATTACTTACACTCCCACCTGTTTAGTCACATTAGAGCCTGCTTTCAATTTGCATAATAATAATTTTTCTAATTGGAATAAGTCGTGTGGGATTTCTATTATAATCAGTTTGATCTCAAGCAAAGCTATAATTATTGTCCCGTTAGCAGTGGGGCCAGCCAGAAGTTTGTAAGTAATATGATTTTTTAATGATCTCATTTTAATCAAGTGAATAGTTCTTACAAATATGTTAAGGACAAAAGGGTAACTAGGGAGAAAATAGGGCCCCTCAAAGATCAGCAAGGTGAGGAGCCGCAGAAAATGGAGGAGATACTAAACAAGTATTTTGCATCATATTTACTGTGAAAAAGGATATAGAAGATTTAGACTGTAGGGAAATAGATGGTGACACCTTGCAAAATGTCCAGATTACAGAGGAGGAAATGCTGGATGTCTTGAAATGCTTAAAGGTGGATAAATCCCCTGGACCTGATCAGGTGTACCCGAGAACTCTGTGGGAAGCTAGGGAAGTGATTGCTGGGCCTCTTGCTGAGATATTTGCATCATCGATAGTCACAGGTGAGGTGCCGGAAGACTGGAGGTTGGCAAACGTGGTGCCACTGTTTAAGAAGGGTGGTGAGGACAAGCCAGGGAACTATAGACCGGTGAGCCTTAAGTCGGTGGTGGGCAAGTTGTTGGAGGGAATCCTGAGGGACAGGATGTACATGTATTTGGAAAGGCAAGGACTGATTAGGGATAGTCAACATGACTTTGTGCGTGGGAAATCATGTCTCACAAACTTGATTGAGTTTTTTGAAGAAGTAACAATGAGGATTGATGAGGGCAGAGTGGTATATGTGATCTATACGGACTTCAGTAAGGCGTTCGACAAGGTTCCCCATGGGAGACTGGTGAGCAAAGTTAGATCTCATGGAATAAAGGGAGAACTAGTCATATGGCTCAAAGAAAGCAGACAAAGGGTGGTGGTGGAGGGTTGTTTTTCAGACTGGAGGCCTGTGACCAGTGGAGTGCCAAAAGGATCGGTGCTGGGTCCTCTACTTTTTGTCATTTAAATAAATGATTTGGATGCGAGCAAAAGAGGTACAGTTAGTAAGTTTGCAGATGACACCAAAATTGGAGGTGTAGTGGACAGCGAAGAGGATTACCTCAGATTACAACAGGATCAGGACCAGATGGGCCAATGGGGTGAGAAGTGGCAGATGAATTTTAATTCAGGTAAATGTGAGGTGCTGCATTTTGGGGAAAGCAAATCTTAGCAGGACTTATACACTTAATGGTAAGGTCCTAGGGACTGTTGCTAAACAAAGAGACCTTGGAGTGCAGGTTCATAGCTCCTTGAAAGTGGAGTCACAGGTAGATAGGATAGTGAAGAAGGTGTTTGGTATGCTTTCCTTTATTGGTCAGAGTATTGAGTACAGGAGTTGGGAGGTCATGTTGCGGCTGTACAGGACATTGGTTAGGCCACTGTTGGAATTTTGCACGCAATTCTGGTCTCCTTCCTATTGGAAAGATATTGTGAAACTTGAAAGTGTTCAGAAAAGATTTACAAGAATGTTGCCAGGGTTGGAGGATCTGAGCTATAGGGAGAGGCTGAACAGGCTGGGGCTGTTTTCCCTGGAGCATCGGAGGCTGAGGAGTGACCTTATAGAGGTTTACAAAATTTTGAGGGGCATGGATAGGGTAAATAGGCAAAGTCTTTC
The DNA here is from genome assembly GCF_020745735.1 of Hemiscyllium ocellatum. NCBI lineage: Eukaryota > Metazoa > Chordata > Chondrichthyes > Orectolobiformes > Hemiscylliidae > Hemiscyllium > Hemiscyllium ocellatum. The sequence goes on along the minus strand of NC_083442.1, from coordinate 35,231,588 downwards.
CCCTGGGGTTGGGGAGTCCAGAACTAGAGGGCATAGGTTTAGGGTGAGAAGGGAAAGATATAAAAAAGACCTAAGGGGCAACGTTTTTGTACAGAGGGTGGTACGTGTATGGAATGAGCTGCCAGAGGATGTGGTGGAGGCTGGTACAATTGCAACATTTAAGAGGCATTTGGATGGGTATATGAATAGGAAGGGTTTAGAAGGTTATGGGCCGGGTGCTGGCAGGTGGGACTAGATTGGGTTGGGATATCTGGTCGGCATGGATGGGTTGGACCGAAGGGTCTGTTTCCATGCTGTACTTCTCTATGACTCTATGAGTGGTCTGTATTTCCCACAAATCTTCCATTGGAACTCATTCTCTAAGTGCAGCAGGGGATACCTTTCTAGCCTTGGAATGATTTGGAGGAAAGGAGTCAGATCTTCCATAAAGATTTCATAGGGCCCACACCCCCCCTCCTGGAGAGGTGTATTCCAGTTCCTTTAACTATCGCCTTGCACATGTGAGGGACTCCACATACTGTTCATTTCAGGTCACCACTTTAACTTTGACAGAAGCAAGTCTGATAACTGATGGATAATTGGGCTGAGAGACATCGCAGTCAGTGTTCTAGTTAATACCTTAGCATCCACTCTCTGAGTACCAAACATATTCAAGATTAAGGCAAAACAATTTATAATCCTCTCTTCCAGTACCCAGCATAGTGCATCTGTTGATAGATGTGTGATGCCTCTGTTACGATAGCCACCACAAGTATATCATTAACGGTTATACACTTTGGGATCACCTGTGCTTCTCACTCTGAAGAAGGGCCACAGGACTCAAAACATTGACTCTTTTATTTCTCTGCCCAGATGCTGCCAGACCTGCTGAGTTTCTCCAACAACTCGTGTTCTTGTTCCTTTGAAAGGCCACTATTGAAATTCAGTTCAGTCCTGTCATTTCACATCTGGTGATATGACACACCTGAGACAAAATGGAAATAATTGTGTAATTTTCCTGCCATCCAGGTCTGAATTAACATTATAATTATAATATAATTGACCTCATGTTGCAGGAGAAATCGTCCTGCGTTTATCAGGAGGCATTGGTGTAGTTTTGTTGTGAATTGTTTACTGTATTTAATGGAGACACTGTTTAACCAGAGTCTGTAGACTGTTTGCCTTTTGGCCAATGATAATAAACCCACAAATGGCATCACTGTGGACAAACACTGAATGCAATATATTGATTCAAACTCCAACTAGCTGTTTTTGGAGAGTAAGAGACTAAGGGATAAAAGTGAGAATGGTGGCAGCTACAAGGGACATCTATTGAAAAGTGAGGCTTGTATCTAAATGGCTTTTCTAATCTTTAGTAAATCTAATCTTCTCAAGTCATTCTGTTTTATTTATTTCACAGCTTCAGTAGAAATGAAACCCAAGCTCATTTTACAGACAAGTCTCTCTGTATCAGATCATCTGATACAATCTGCTTCATATTTGTCTACCATTTACAGGTTCCTCCGGTATTTCCAGTGGTTAGGGAGTTAGTGCTGAGACATCATCAATTTCAAAGAGTGAGAAATGAGATTAGGAGAAATCTCTTTAAACCAGACCTTGCTGCAGTGAGGAACTCTTCACTGCTGAGAGTGGCTGAGGCAGAGAAATTGTAACTGGCCAAGGAAAATAGGATCTAGTTCAAGTTGAGATAAATAAAGAACTAAGAGGAGAGAGCAGGACATTGTGACAGTGAGGGATTGATAAAGGGCTAAGGGGAGAGAGAGCCGGGCACTGGGATTCTTTTGGAGTTTCATGTTGGAGTGGCACACTGTGAGTAGGTTTGAATTTTTACAACAAATTGGGTGTGCTATCGCTGACAGCATCCACATGTATTGACCATTCCTGGTTTCTCTGAACTTGGGAAACTGTGTGGTTTGCGTACCTCCACCTGAGGTCAGTTAAGATTCACCATGTTGCGGTGGGATAGGAATCACGTGTAGGCCAGACCATTTAAGGCTGGCAGCTGTTCTTCCTCTAAAGACATACTGAACCCCATGGGTTTTTGTGATAATCTGGCCGTTGTTACTTTTACTGTTCGCAGCTTTCACCCTCCACCTGGCTTTCAACACACACACACACACTCACACACACACACATACACACACACACACACAAATACACACACACGCTCACACACACATACATACTCACACACACAAATACACACACACTCACACGCACACATACACACAGACTCACACACACAAATACACACACACGCTCACACACACACATACACAGACACACATAAATACGTAGACACACTCACACACACCCACATACACACACACGCAAATACACACACACTCATACACACACATACACACACACATGCACACACATAAATAAACACAGCTCACACACATACATACACAGACACACACAAAAACACACACAATACTTTCACACACACACATACATACACACAGACACACACACAGAAACACACATACACACACATACATACACACAGACACACACAGAAACACACATACACACACATACATACACACACACACACGCATCCACACACATACCCACACTCACACACACACACACACACACTCACATACTCTCACACATACACACATACTCACACACACATGCACATACACACATACACTCATACACATATCCACATACACATCCACATACACACATTCATACACACACACACACACTCATACACACACACACACTCATCCACACACACATACGCACACGTGCACACACATGGATTATTAGATTGGATAGACCGACGGTCATCAATCTCTAAGACTTTATATCCAAATGCTGTTTGAATTACTGAGTGTCTCCAGAACTTTCTTATTATTTCAGATTTCCACTATTCAGAGTATTTTTCTTACTAATGAATGAACACCACTGATATGTGGCCAGTAACAAGACACTATCAGGGCTATTTACTTTCTCCAAAGGGAGAATGATACTCTAGATCAGATCTTTGATTTCCCAATTCTAACCTCAAACATTCAGCTGTTTAGCGGTTCAGAGGTTAAACAGAGACACTGTCTGAACAGGGTTAGATGTGGAGAATCCCACAGCCATCTTCCAAAGGGCATATCATCCATGATGACATGGCCAATATTTATCCCTTAACCAAAGCAAATGACCTGTTTATTGTTGCATTTGGGATCTTGTTTTGTACAAACTGTCGTGCTGCATTTTTTGACATTACAATAGTGACCCCAGCCCAAAAACACTTTACTGTCTGTGAGGCATTGGGGCATCACGGAGTTGTATAAAATTAAGTACCAAAGTGTGACTTTCTGATCTCTATACATTGTAGAGCTGGCTGAAGGAAGCCGAGCAGATTACTGAGAGTGAGCAGGGTTCAGAGCAGGAAGGAAATCCTTCCAGTGTTTCCATTTCTCCCACTGACTACTGAGGAGCATGTGGGTACAACCGATTGGAATCTCTGGTCCAGGAGAGGCTCAGCCAGACCCCGGGGGGGGGTCACTGGTGGAACATTGCCCTGTCTCCCCACCAGCAGGCACCCTTCTGTGGGAACTCTACAAAACCACCAATTGTGACAAACACTTGGACACAGAGAAAGTACAATCTGCTTTGGGTGCCAATTAATTTAAATGTGCAACTACATTTCAGACAATTATTTTATGCTTAAAATGATTAGCGTGAGAAATGGTGGGAATGAGTTGGATATCCTTCAGTTAATGGGAAATCTGGGAGAAAGCTGATGGATGTGATTGATGTTTGATGTAGTGAGCTGTGAAAGTGAGTGGTGAGGGGAGGACTGGGAATGTGTTTCAGATAAAGCTGGATAAACATGGAACTGATCAAAGGTCAGAGGTGAGGACTGCAGATGCTGGAAATCGGAGTCTAGGTTAGAGTGATGCTGGAAAAGCACAGTAGGTCAGACAGCATCCAAGGAGCAGGAAAATCGATATTTCGGGCAAAAGCCCTTCATCAGGGAACTTGCCTGACTTGCTGTGCTTTTCCAGCACCACTCTAGTCCAAACACTGATCAAAGGTCAGCACATCCCAAAGTTCCTTCAACACCATCTGAATTTGTGATCCCTCAAGGAACAATGGGAGACATTATCAGTCTGGATTTCACCGGAAAGTTCTGGAATGTCCCCTCCCACTGCCTTTGTTTCTGTCTCTTGGCACAACCACAGAAAAGGAACGATACACTGAAATCAAGCAGAAAATTCCGTTCTGTAAATAAGACTCTGGAACAAATCGACTACAAGGCATTCCGATCCCCCTCTTTTATTAAACTCATAAATAATATGCAAATGATTGAGAATTTAATGAACTCAGCCTGACAACAGATGATCTATAGCCTTTAATACAAAGCGCAGGGAGCTGTTGAAATTTGTGATTCTGTAAATTAAAGAGACCTGGGTTTTGGAACATGTTGTAATTATTTGAGTTCTGAAAAGCTGCAATATTGAGCAATATTTAAAAATGATGTTAAACGTTCCTGCTTGTCTGTAGCTACCTTGGGAATTCCAATAACTGACATTGTTGAAATTGCCATCCAAATTCAGCACCTGCTACTGCAACAATTCAAACCAATTGTCACTCGATCGATGAGGAGAGGCAGGAAGTGGAGGATGAGCTGAGAGAGTGAGGTGAATAGAAGGTGGCTGGAGGCAGATGGGCTGAGTGGCCTGTTTCTGTGTTGTATGTTTCATATAGTTGTGAACTTTGATCCGTAATAACTGAGCTAACATGTACAGATACTGCATTCAGCACAAGTTGTGCTTGGATCTGGGATGTTACCCAATAACCATCTGGTGAGAGACTACAGGAAAGCACAGAGATACTTGATGTGTTTTGTTGGCTGCTGTTCCCATTGTTAAATTGGCTGGTAATTGCTCAGGGCGAGTTCTCACAGCCAGATGCCTCTCTCTCATTTCGTCCCTGGGGTGAGCCTACAGTCTGCTTAGTGCCCAGGTGACGTTCTCACACTGCCTTCTCTTCAACCTCATGCTGAGCCTGCTGCAGCAGCCAATAAACTACAGATACAGGCGAGGCTACTGGGACGGAGGTGAGATGGCATCTTCCCCCAGAGAGTGGTGAGCCTGAGGAATTCTCTACCGTAGCAAGTGGTCAAGGACAAAGCATTTACTACTTTCAAGAAAGTCATTTATCTCAAGAGGATTGGAATATAAAAGCACCGTTGTGCTACTGAGACTTTATAAAGCTCTGGTTAGGCCCCATTTGGAGTACTGTGTCCAGTTTTGGTCCCCATACCTCAGGAATGACATACTGGCACTGGAACGTGTCCAGCGGAGATTCACATGGATGATCCCTGGAATGGTCGGTCTGACATATGAGGAACGGCTGAGGATCCTGGGATTGTATTCATTGGAGTTTAGAAGATTAAGGGGAGACTTAATAGAGATGTACAAAATTATACATGGCTTGGAAAGGGTGGACGCCAGGAAATTTTTTCTGTTAGGCGAGGAGACTAGGACCCGTGGACACAGCCTTAGAATTAGAAGGGTCAATTCAGAACAGAAATGCGGAGACATTTCTTCAGCCAGAGAGTGGTGGGCCTGTGGAATTCATTGCCGCAGAGTGCAGTGGAGGCCGGGACGCTAAATGTCTTCAAGGCAGAGACTGATAGATTCTTGATGTCACGAGGAATGTTACGGGGAGAATGCGGGTAAGTGGAGTTGAAATGCCCATCAGCCATGATTGAATGGCGGAGTGGATTCGATGGGCCGAATGGCCTTACTTCTACTCCTATGTCTTATCGTCTTATAGTCTTATAGTTACATACAGTTTTTATGGCTCAAGGGATGAGAGGTATGATGGAGAAAGCAGGAACAGGGGACTGAGTTGGACAATCAGCCATGATGGTATTGAGTGCTTACTCCTGTTTCTATTTTTTTGTGTTTCTATGTTTCCGACCATCTGGAATCATACACAGTCAAGAGGACCAGAGTTAGCGTTTACTCAAAACAGCATGGTCCTTTTGTGACTGAGCTCACAATGGCTCACCTGATGGATATGTCTCCATTTGAATGCACAGTTTGTCTTAATGTAACTGGGGGTATACTAACACTAGTGAAATAATTCAACAGGGACAGTGTAGAGGAAGCTTTACTCTGTATCTAACCCCATGCTGTCCCTGTCCTGGGAGTGTTTGATAGGGACAGTGTAGAGGGAGCTTTACTCTGTATCTAACCCCATACTGTCCCTGTCCTGGGTGTGTTTGATAGGGACAGTGTAAAGGGAGCTTTACTCTGTATCTAACCTCGTACTATCCCTGTGCCGGGAGTGTTTGATGGGGGCAGTGCAGAGAGAGCTTTACTCTCTATCTAACCCCGTGCTGTCCCTGTCCTGAGGAGTGTTTGATGGGGACAGTGTAGAGGGAACTTTACTCTGTATCTGACCCTGAACTGTCCCTGTCCCTGGAGGTGTTTGATAGGGGACAGTGTAGAGGGAGCTTTACTCTGTAGCTAACCCCATGCTGTCCCTGTCCCTTGGAGTGTTTGATGGGGGACAGTGTAGAGGGAGCTTTACTCTGTATTTAACCCCGTGCTGTCCCTGTGCTGGGTGTGTTTGATGGAGGGACAGTGTAGAGGAAGCTTTACTCTGTATCTAACCCCGTGCTGTCCCTGTCCTGGGAGTGTCTGTTGGGGACAGTGTAGAGGGAGCTTTACTCTGTATCTAACCCTGTGCTTCCCTGTGCTGGGAGTGTTTGCTGGGGACAGTGTAGAGGGAGCTTTACTCTGTATCTAACCCCGTGCTGTCCCTGTGCTGGGTGTGTTTGATGGGGGGACAGTGTAGAGGAAGCTTTACTCTGTATCTAACCCCGTGCTGTCCCTGTCCTGGGAGTGTTTGTTGGGGACAGTGTAGAGGGAGCTTTACTCTGTATCTAACCCTGTGCTTCCCTGTGCTGGGTGTGTTTGATGGGGACAGTGTAGCGAGTGTATTACGTTACAGTGAGCATGTTGCTGTACAGATTATCCAGCGCTGGATAAGTCTGATCTCTTGCATAAGTGACCACATCATTTTCACTTTTTGGGATTTTAAACTGAAATGAAAATCAGACTACGATAGCTGGGAATTGGAAATTAAATGTTGTATACTGTTGGGCTGTATGTTACATGTTGCTGCTTCGAAGCAGCTGGAAGGAAAATTATACATCGAAGAACAGAGAGATTCTTATACATTAAAGAGGTTCTGCCTGGCAACTGCCCTTTGATTGGTTAAGATGCAGAACAGGTAAAAAGTTGGAAATTCCAAAAGCAGCAGAGAGTGGGAAACAGCCAGTGCCAGAAACAGCCAGTGCCAGAAACAGCCAGTGCCGGAAACAGCCAGTGCCAGAGACAGTCAGTGCCAGAGACAGCCAGTGCCAGAGACAGTCAGCACCCATCTGTCTCTCTCTGGGTTGGGAACATGACAGAAAACTCAAAGAAACCTTAAAAGAAGAATTTATTCAAACAAAGGCTGAGGTTCCTTGGATCAAACATTGTGCTGAATAATAATCGTATCTTACAGTCAACATTTCTCAGGATTGTAAAAATTAAAAGTGTGAAGAAAAAATATAACTTTTATCCTGTGGTCTGGACTTTTGATCTCCAGAATCTTGTTTACCCTGACTATATTTTTTCTACCTTTAGTATTTATGTTAACTAGTTGTCTTTTATCTACCTTAATCATCATTGAGTGTGTGTGTGTCTGTTTGGGATTTTGAAGGACATAGTTGTGTAAATTAGAAACCTTTTCTTTTTCATATTCTTGTTGAAATTAAGTATATCATAATAAATAGAGATATTTTTCTGCTTTTGAAGATATTTGGTGTGAATTGCTTTAATCCCTGAATAGTGGTCGTTTTGATTTTTTCATTGGGATTATATATACTATCTGATAACTTGTAGACAGCACAGCACTTCCTCAGTACTGACCCTCTGTCAGTGCAGCACTCCATCAGTATTAACCCTCTGACAGTGAGGCACTCCCTTAATACCTACCTTCCAACAGTGTGGCACTCCCTCAGCACTGACCCTCTGACAGTGCAGCACTCCCTCAGCACTGACCCTCCAACAGTGCGGCACTCACTCAACACTGACCCTCCGATAGTGCGGCACTCCCTCAGCACAGACCCTCTGTCAGTGCAGCACTCCCCCAGCACTGACCCTCCGACAGTGCCTGCTCCCTCAGCACTGACCTCCGATAGTGCGGCACTCCCTCAGCACTGACCCTCTGTCAATGCAGCACTCCCTCAGCACTGATCCTCCGTCAGTGCAGCACTCCCTCAGCACTGACCCTCCGACAGTGTGGCACTCCCTCAGCACTGACCCTCCGACAGTGTAGCACTCCCTCAGCACTGACCCTCCGACAGTGCGGCACTCCCTCAGCACTGATCCTCTGTCAGCGCGGCACTCTGAGGCTGTGCCCTCAAGTCCTAGTCTCTCCTACCAATGGGAACATCTTCCCAACATCCACTCTGTCCCGGCCATTCAGTATTCTGTATGTTTGAATTAGATCCCCCTCATCCTTCTAAACTCCATCGAGTATAAACCCACAGTCCTCAAACATTCCTCATATCTTAAGCTTTTCTTTCCTGGGACCATTCTCATGAACCTCCTGTGAACACACTCCAGGATCAGTATCTCCTTCTTGAGATATGGGACCCAAAACTGCGCATAATACTCTAAATGTGGTCTGACCAGAGCCTTGCAGAGCCACAGAAGTACATCCCTGTTTTTATATTCAAGTCCCCTCAAAATAAATGCCATCATTGCATTTGCCTTCCTAACTACTGACTCAACCTGCAAGTTTACTTTGAGAGAATCCTGGACGAGAACTCCCAAGTCTCTTTCAGAATTCTGAATTTTCTCCCCATTTAGAAAATAGTCCAAGCCTCTATCCTTCCTACGAAAGTGCATGACCTCACACTTTCCAACATTGTACTCCATCTGCCACTTCTTTGCCCACTCTCCTAACCTGCCCAAATCCTTCTGCAGCCTCACCTCCTCCTCAATGCTACCTGTCCCTTTACCTATCCTTGTATCATTTGCAAACTTTGCCAGAATGCACCCAGTTCCTTCATTGTCATTGGGTCAAAATTCTGGAATTCCCTCCCTAAGGGTATTGTGGGTCTACCCACAGCACATGGACTGCAGTGGTTCAAGAAGGCACTCACCCCCACCTTCTCAAGGGGCAACTAGGGACAGGGCAATAAGTGCTGGACCAGCCAGTGACACCCATGCCCCATGAGAGAAAGTGAAGACTTATGTATGGAACATGAACTGAGGTAGACTGTCCAGTCCTGCTCCACCAGTCAATACCAACAGGACTGAACTGTCCATCTTTAAAGTGCATCTTCACCTCACTCTGCTGTCAGGCTCCAGTGCCTCTCCATCCTGTGAGAGAGAAATCAAAATCCTCTTCACCTTGGTCTTTAAAAAGTGAGCTCTGAAAGCTGTGTCTCTTACCTGGACTGATCCTTTCCATGGTCATCTTGTCCAGACCATCAGGATCTTATCCACATCAATCAGTCGCCCCTCACACCCCCCTTGTGGAAACAAGCCAGTCTGTCCCCCCTTTCCCCATAACACAACCCACTCATTCCAGCTCTCCCTCTGGTAAACCTCCCCTGAGGAGAAGGTGAGGATTGCAGATGCTGGAGATCAGAGCTGAAAATGTGTTGCTGGAAAAGCGCAGCAGGTCAGGCAGTATCCAAGGAACAGGAAATTTGACATTTTGGGCATAAGCCCTTCATCAGGAATCCTGATTCCTGATGAAGGGCTTATGCCCGAAACGTCGAATTTCTTGTTGCTTGGATGCTGCCTGACCTGCTGTGGTTTTCCAGCAACACATTTTAAACCTCCCCCGAACCAGTCTCCAATGTACTGATATCCTTTTGTAAGTAAGAAGGTTGAACCGTCAGAATGGGAACGACGGTGAAATGGGGTGAGGGTGTCAATGTAGGTTCAATAGTCAGGGCAGCTTCAGGAGAAAGGGTGCAGCGATTGGGGAGAAAACAAAAGGGACAATTAGGAAGTTGGGATACCGTCTGGATGTGCAGATACTGAAATGACTGATCTGTGAGAGAGTCTGGCCAGTATATGAGAGAGTTTATAAAAGCTATGATAAGCAGCACATATTGGCAGGCACAATAAACACTGCATCAGCAAGTTTACAAATTGATTTTTATTGCTTTTAAATTGTAACGGGTAATAGAGGAATAGTCAGAAGGTGCTGTGTAGCTACAAACACAATTAACTGAAAAGGATCAATGGCATTGCTGGAGGAGGGAGATTCTGTTGGTAACCACCTCCACACACTCAGCTCAGAGGAGCTCAGGGGGAGGGCTTTTTGCCAAGAAATCAATATCCTCAAGGCCAGCCACTAACTTCAACACCAGGACTAAAAACTGCTTCCAGTCTGACTGTTCCTTTCCCAGCTTCACTCTCAGAGAAAACCAGGTTTGAATATTGCCAACATCTGCTCAGCAAAACCAGAGAAAGCAGTCAACTGTCAGTGAGTTAGAATGTAACCTGCCCCCAGACTCTGAATCCATCGCTCAGTATCTGAGTCCAGTCAATCTGGTTCAAGGCCAACTCTGCGGTTCCCTGTGGCTTTGTCTCTCCACACATCGCTGACATCACCGAGATCACAGAATCATCACGGGGACATTTGGACTGGGCATCACACTCCAAACAGAGGTGACTGGTCAGAAACAAACTCCAACTTATACAGGAGCACCTAGATTTTAATCAAACAGGTATCAATCTAATTCGGGCCTATCAAGGAAATGAGCAGCTAGTTAGTAATGGATATTTATAACAGGACGTCCACATAAAGTTGACAACGTAACCGATTTGAATATGCAGCTTATCAAATAATTCGGTTGTAGCTGTTTGATTAGCCATGTTCCATGACCTCGTCCACATTTGATTCCTCCGCTGAATATTGTTTTACAGGATTTGGAATGAATCACAGAATCCCTACAATGTGGAAGCAAGCCTTTCGGCCCATCGAGTCCACACTGACCCTCTGATGAGGATCCAACCCAGTCCCTACCCAATAACTCTGCATTTCCTGTGGCTCCTCCTGATGAAGGGTTTTTGCCTGAAACGTCGATTCTCCTGTTCCTCGGATGCTGCCTGACCTGCTGTGCTTTTCCAGCACCACTCTAATCTAGACTCTGATTTCCACCTTCTGCAGTCCTCACTTTCGCCTAGTTAATTTCCCGCGGTTAACCCACCCTGAGCTGCACACCTTTGGACTGTGGGAGGTAACCGGAGCACCCGGAGGAAACCCACACAGACACGGGGACAGTGAGCAAACTCCAAAAGTCGCCCGAGGCTGGAATTGAACCCAGGCGCTGTGAGGCAGCAGCGCTAACCACTGAGCCACCGTGCTGTTCCGCTGAACGCCACACTCCCACTGCCCCTCCCCTTCTGTCCCTCCCCCTGCCTCCCTCCCCCTCTGTGCCACTCCCCTCCCCCTCCCTCTGTCCCATTCCCTGTCCCCTCCCCCTCCCTCTCTCCCTAGCCCTGCCCCCTCCCCCCTCTGTCCCACTCCCCTCCCCTCTCCCTCCCTTTGTCCTACTCCCTGTCCCCTCCCCCGTCTCCCTCCCTGTCCCACTCCCTTCATCCTCCCTCTGTCCCACCCCTGCCCCCTCCGCTCCCTCTGTCCCACTCCCTGTCCCCTCCCCCTGTCCCCCTCCTTGTCCCACTCCCCTCCCCCTGCCTCTGTCCCCCTCCCTGTCCCACTCCCCTCCCTCTCCCCCTGTCCCCCTCCTTGTCCCACTCCCCTCCCCCTGCCTCTGTCCCCCTCCCTGTCCCACTCCCCTCCCTCTCCCTCTGCCCCCCTCCCTGTCCTACTCCCCTCCCCTCCCTCTGTCCTACTCCCTGTCCCCTCCCTCTGTCCCCCTCCCTGTCCCATTCCCCTCCCGCTCCCTCTGTCCCCTCCACCTCCCTCTGTCCCCCTCTCTGTCCCCTCCTCCCTCTACTCCACCGTCTCTGTGTTTGCCTCAGCACCCTGATCTCTTGGGGGTGAAGGGGTGTGGGGGGTGTTTGGGGGCTGGGACCTGTGGAGTGTCCTTACCGAGAGGTGGTGGTAGTTGTGGTTGTTGTGAGGAGCCCAGTGACTCAGTGAGATTGTGCTATGGTTGCGGTTTCCCAGCATGCTCCAGCCACAGAAAACAAGGCTCACGTTTCCTGCCGGCTTCCTCTGGGAAATGTGCCGAGTGAAGATGATCGAGATGGTGTCAGCAACATTCCAGCCTGAACTCAGCATCAGGAACGTTAAAAATAGGAAGAGAGCAGGTGTACGCTGTCAGTGGGTGAACACACAGCCAATTCCTCATCACCCTGACACTCCCCCCCTGGTGGGTTGGAGAGGAGCTGAGAGAGACAAATGCACAATCCAGGGAAATGCTGAATTGCAATAACACCATTTACCTCAAACAGCAAAGATTCTGCTGTTCACTGTCAGGGAGGCACCTCCTCACATCAAACATTACAGATAGTGAAGCTCTGAAGGAGAATGCCCCCTCCCCACCAACACCAACCCCTGCCCCTCCCCCGCCACCCTCCCCCAACCCCTCTCTCCCTGCTCTGCCTCCCCCAGCCCCAATATTCCCATCTACCCCACTATCCATCCCACACCCCAACACTCCCCTACACTCCATTTCCTTCCCTCGCCCCCCCGGTGGAAGTAGGGGTCAGTAACCAGGAGTTAGTAACTGGAGGGTCAATAACTAGGGGATTAGTAACCAGGGGTTAGTAACCGGAGGATCAGTAACCAGAGGTTCAGTAACCAGGGAGGTCACTAACTCGGGAATTACTAACCGGGGGTCAGTAACCAGGGGATCATTAACTGGGGGGGTCAGTAACCAGGAGTTAGTAACCAGAGGGTCAATAACTAGGGGGTTAGTAACTGGGGTTAGCAACTGGAGGGTCTGTAACCAGAGGTTCAGTAACCAGGGGTGTCAGTAACCAGGGAGGTCACTAACTTGGGAATCACTAACCGGGGGTCAGTAACCAGAGGGTCAGTAACTGGGGGAGAAACTCATTGACAATAATCTGAACCTGAGGAAGGGATGGAAGGACATGTTGCCTTTTTAACAGCGAGTTTTTGAGAATTGGAATGAGTTTCCTGAACGGAGGAGCGTAGGAGGGCAACGATGAAGGGACTTGAAACAAGGACACGAGGAACAGCAGGAGGCTGCTCTGCCCTTTCAGCCGAACGTACTATCCAACATGATCTAACTCAGTCCCCTTTTCCCACCTTCTCCCCCTGACTCCTTTGATCCCTTTCACACAATGACCTGAATCTTACTCCTCTTTGAAAACATTCAATGTTTCAGCCCCGACTGGTTTCTGTGGTAGAGAATCCCACAGGTTCCCCACTCTCTGGGTGCGGACATTTATCCCCATCACAGTCCCAAATGGCCCATATCCTTACACTGTGATTCCTGCTTCTGGATTCCTCAGTCACTGGGAACATACCCCCTGTGTTTATCTTGTCTGATCCTGTTCGAATCTACAGGCTTCTATGATATTCCCCACCCCTACCCCAGCCTAATCTTTGGTGAATCTAATCCAAACTGATCCTCATGTATCGGCTCCCCCCTATCCCAGGGATTAGTCCGGTAAGCCTTTGGAGGGAAGAGCAGGGAGGTGAGACCAACTGGAATTTTCATTCCAAAGACCAGCACAGGCACATGGCAGAATCAGACTCCTTTCCGTGCTGTTCCCAGTTTCGAGGGGAAGGGGCTTATCCAGATTTGAAACTTTATGAAAGGAAGGGAGAGGGCATTCTGAATGTGTTAGACTGTGGGCAGAGCGGGTGTATCAGTCAGAATTCCCAGACCGTATCCAGCTAATAGTCCAGTGTTGGTATGAAAATGGGATCAATATTAGGCTCATGTGATGTCCCAACAGCCTCTGACTCCAAAACACATTGATACACAGCAGATTGGGCACCACTCCACAGGGATACTGACTGACCCTTTCAGCTGTGTCTCTCCACAGCCTAGCCCTCCCCTTTAACAGGGGGATGGTATAATCCACACCTCTCCTTTAACAGGGGATGGTCTAACCCAGACCTCCCCTTTAACAGAGGAATGGTATAATCCAGATCTCCCCTATAAGAATGGCCTGATGCCCATCATTTGGTAACTGGATCCAGACTATGTTGCAACTTGGCAAGTCTCCCATTGCAGGGTAAGACAAGTAACAACTCATGATCCCACAGTGGGGTGTGGGGTGTGGGGTGTGGGGTGTGGGGTGTGGGGTGTGGGGTGTGGGGTGTGGGGTGTGGGGTGTGGCTGCATTCTGAGAGGTCCCACAGTGGGATATGGGAAATATCTGCACTTCGGGGTCCCACACTGGGATACAGGATGTATCTGTACTCTGGAAGGACTTACACTGGGATACGGGGTGTATCGGCACAGTGGGAGGTCCCATACTGGAATAAGAGGTGTATCTGCACTCCACGAGGTCCTACACTGGGATATGGGGTGTATCTGCACTGTGGGAGGTCTTGCACTGGGATACAGGATGTATGTGCACTCTGGTAAGTCCCACACTGGGATATCGGGTGTATCTGCACTCTGGATGTTCCTACACTGGGGTGCGGGGTGTATCTGCACTCTGGGAGCCCCAACAATGAGATATGGGGTATATCTGCACTCTGGGAGGTCCAAAACAGGGGTATGGGGTGTATCCACAATCTGAGAGGTTCTACACTGGGATACAGGGTGTATCTGGACTGTAGGAGGACCCACACTGCAATATGGGGTGTATCTGCACTCTGGGAGGTCCCACACTGGGAGATGGGATGTGTCCGCTGTCTGGGAAGTCCCACAGGGATATGGGGTGCATCTGAATTGTGGGAGGTTGCACTCTCGGATATGAGGCATACCTGCACTGTGGGAGATCCCACACTGGGATACAGGAAGTATCTGCACTCTGGCAAGTTCCACATTGGGATATAGTGTGTATCTGCATTCTGGATGTTCTTACACTGGGATACAGGGCATATCTGCAGTGGGAGGAACCACACTGGGATATGGAGTATATCTGCACCGTGGGAGGCCCCAGATTAATATACAGTGTGTATCTGCACTCTGGGAAGTCAAACAATGGGATACGGGGTGTATCTGCACTCTGGGAGGGCCTACACGGTGGGTGGCACGGTGGCATGTGGGCGGCACGGTGGCACAGTGGTTAGCACTGCTGCCTCACAGCGCTGGAGACCCGGGTTCAATTCCCGCCTCAGGCGACTGACTGTGTGGAGTTTGCACGTTCTCCCCGTGTCTGCGCGGGTTTCCTCCGGGTGCTCCGGTTTCCTCCCACAGTCCAAAGATGTGCAGGTCAGGTGAATTGGCCAGGATAAATTGCCCGTAGTGTTAGGTAAAGGGGTAAATGTAGGGGTATGGGTGGGTTGCGCTTCGGCGGGTCGGTGTGGACTTGTTGGGCCGAAGGGCCTGTTTCCACACTGTAAGTAATCTAATCTAATCTACACTGGAATAAGAAGTATATCTGCACTGTGGGAGGTTCGACACTGGGATACGGGGTGTATCTGCAGTCTGGGTGTTCCTACACTGGAGTGCGGGGTGTATCTGCTGTCTGGGAGGTCCCACACTGGGATACGGCATGTATCTGCACTGTGGGAGGTCCAACAATGAGATATGGGGTGTATCTGCACACTGGGAGGTCCCACACTGGGATATTGGGCACATCTACACTGTAGGAGGTTCCACACTGGGCATTCCTACACTGGGGTACAGTGTGTATCTGCACTGTGGGAGGTTCGACACTAGGATAGGGATGTATCTGCACTCTGGGCAGTCCTATACTGGGATACAGGATGTATCTGCACTCTGATAAGTTCCCACACTGGGATATGGGGTGTATCTGCACTGTGGGAGGTACCACACTGGGATACAGGGTATAACTGCACTGAGAGGTCCCACACTGGGATACAGGATGTACCTGCACTCTAGGAGGTCCATCAATGAGATATGGGGTGTATCTGCACACTGGGAGGTCGCACACTGTGATATTGGGCACATCTACACTGTAGGAGGTTCCACACTGGGATACAGTGTGTATCTGCACTCTGGGCGTTACACTGGGATATTGGGCACATCTGCACTCTGGGATGTTCCACACTGGGATACAGGGCGTATCTGCTGTGGGAGGAGCCACACTGGGATATGGGGTATATCTGCACTGTGGGAGGTCCCAGAATGGGATACAATGTGTATCTTGCACTCTGGCAGGTTCCACACTGGGATTCTGGGTGTCTCTGTACTCTGGGAGATCCCACATTGGGAAGGGGGGAGTATCTGCACTGTGGGCATTCCTACACTGGGATACAGGGTGTATCTGCACTCTAGGAGGTCCCAAACTGGGATATGTCTTGTATCTGTTCTGTGGGATTCCCACATTGGGATACAGGGTGTATCTGCACACTCGGAGGTCCCACACTGAGATATATGTTGTGTCTGTACTGTGGGAGGTCCCACACTGGGACAGGATGAGATGGATCCCAGGATAATGAAGGAAGTGCAAGTGGAAATTACAGAGGCATTTTGCAGTCTTTCCCACACTGAAGGGAAATTGCAAATGGAAACTGTTGTAAGGATAGGCCCAGCAACGATGGAGGAGGCAGGGTCAATGGATGAGGAGTTAAACCGAAACAAGAGATTGTCAGCAGTCTAGTTCCGTACGCAGGATTGGCTGAATCACCTCAGTCTGCACCTGGCGTTTCTGACATTCTGTACAGCATGTGCTCCCCATGTGTACAGCCTGCATCCCCTCACCTCCTCAACTTACAGAATGACACAGCGAGAGACCAGAATCAACTGCATCTGACACTTGGCGGAACAGTCTGTCATTAAAGATATCAGTCAATTGGGCAGATTGAGTGATTCACAGCTTTGTATTTTAATATGAACCAATGCACAGTGACAGCAGGGAGATGACATAGACAATAACTTATCTGTTGTCAATCTCCTGTCTGAAGGGGTCAGTTATGAACTATGTGACTGGGTTAATGAGGTTAATAATGGGCCATGACTTCTCTGTTAGGTCTGTCTATCTGCTCCAGTGCATTCTGTGTTTACAGGCTGGGAACATGTGTCAATACTAACTGCTGGAACTCTCTCTCTCTCTCTCTCTCTCTCTATGTTGCAGCATTCTCTGTCCCAGGGTCATATTGAGATACAACACAATGTGCCCTCAGCCCTGCCTTCAATCACTGGCTGAGGGCCAGAGTCTCTGACGGTCAGGATCACTGAGGGACACCGTGACTCACTATCACAGTGCGCGATGATGGGGGAGAGGAGCACAGGGTAAAGTCAGACTGACCTGTCCTCTCCAACTAAAGGTGACTGTATTTCCCATGAAACCACGCCAAGGAGACTGGCGATGGGTTTCCGAAATCCTGGCAAACCCTCTCCCCACAGTCTCCAGAAACAGGAACTGCTGTCGGTGGTGGTGTGTGTGGGGGGGGGGGGGGGGGGGGGGGTGACAGAGGGAGAGGTGTGAGGAGGAGCAGGGGGTGAGGGAGTAGGGGTGTCTCAGTGAGGGGGTGGAGTGTGTGTGTGTGGGGGTGTGAGGGAGTGTGTCTGTGAGGGGCTAGGGTGATTGCTTGCGAGGGAGTGGGTGTCTGGGTGTGGGTGTGTGGAATGGGAGGTGTGGGGGCTGCAGGTGTGTGAGGGGGTGTAAATGGTGAGTATTCTGCCGGAGTGGGGTATTGTTGGTATGGGGCTGGGGGAGTGGGGTATTGTTGGTATGGGGCTGGGGGAGTGGGGTATTGTTGGTAGTGGGGCTGGGGGAGTGGGGTATTGTTGGCAGTGGGGCTGGGGGAGTGGGGTATTGTTGGCAGTGGGGCTGGGGGAGTGGGGTATTGTTGGCAGTGGGGCTGGGGGAGTGGGGTATTGTTGGCAGTGGGGCTGGGGGAGTGGGGTATTGTTGGGAATTGGCTGGGGCATTGTTGGTAGTGGGGCTGGGGCGGTGGGGTATTGTTGGGAATGGGCTGGGGCGGTGGGGTATTGTTGGGAATGGGGCTGGGGCGGTGGGGTATTGTTGGTAGTGGGGCTGGGGGAGTGGGGTATTGTTGGTAGTGGGGCTGGGGGAGTGGGGTATTGTTGGCAGTGGGGCTGGGGCGGTGGGGTATTGTTGGGAGTGGGGCTGGGGCGGTGGGGTATTGTTGGGAGTGGGGCTGGGGGAGTGGGGTATTGTTGGTAGTGGGGCTGGGGGAGTGGGGTATTGTTGGGAGTGGGGCTGGGGGAGTGGGGTATTGTTGGGAGTGGGGCTGGGGGAGTGGGGTATTGTTGGCAGTGGGGCTGGGGCGGTGGGGTATTGTTGGCAGTGGGGCTGGGGGGGTGGGGTATTGTTGGGAGTGGGGCTGGGGGAGTGGGGTATTGTTGGCAGTGGGGCTGGGGGAGTGGGGTATTGTTGGGAATGGGCTGGGGCATTGTTGGTAGTGGGGCTGGGGGAGTGGGGTATTGTTGGGAATTGGCTGGGGCATTGTTGGCAGTGGGGCTGGGGGAGTGGGGTATTGTTGGCAGTGGGGCTGGGGGAGTGGGGTATTGTTGGGAGTGGGGCTGGGGCGGTGGGGTATTGTTGGGAATGGGCTGGGGCGGTGGGGTATTGTTGGGAATGGGCTGGGGCGGTGGGGTATTGTTGGGAATGGGCTGGGGCGGTGGGGTATTGTTGGGAATGGGCTGGGGCGGTGGGGTATTGTTGGGAATGGGCTGGGGCGGTGGGGTATTGTTGGGAATGGGCTGGGGGAGTGGGGTATTGTTGGGAATGGGCTGGGGCGGTGGGGTATTGTTGGGAATGGGCTGGGGGGGTGGGGTATTGTTGGGAATGGGCTGGGGCGGTGGGGTATTGTTGGGAATGGGCTGGGGCGGTGGGGTATTGTTGGGAATGGGCTGGGGCGGTGGGGTATTGTTGGGAATGGGCTGGGGGAGTGGGGTATTGTTGGGAATGGGCTGGGGCGGTGGGGTATTGTTGGGAATGGGCTGGGGGGGTGGGGTATTGTTGGGAATGGGCTGGGGCGGTGGGGTATTGTTGGTAGTGGGGCTGGGGGGGTGGGGTATTGTTGGGAATGGGCTGGGGCGGTGGGGTATTGTTGGGAATGGGGCTGGGGCGGTGGGGTATTGTTGGTAGTGGGGCTGGGGGAGTGGGGTATTGTTGGGAATGGGGCTGGGGCGGTGGGGTATTGTTGGTAGTGGGGCTGGGGTGGTGGGGTATTGTTGGGAATGGGGCTGGGGCGGTGGGGTATTGTTGGTAGTGGGGCTGGGGTGGTGGGGTATTGTTGGTAGTGGGGCTGGGGCGGTGGGGTATTGTTGGTAGTGGGGCTGGGGCGGTGGGGTATTGTTGGGAATGGGCTGGGGCGGTGGGGTATTGTTGGGAATGGGCTGGGGCGGTGGGGTATTGTTGGGAATGGGCTGGGGCGGTGGGGTATTGTTGGGAATGGGCTGGGGCGGTGGGGTATTGTTGGGAATGGGCTGGGGCGGTGGGGTATTCTGGTAATTAATGCCGTTTTGGAGCAATTCCATTGTATCATCAAATCTGCTTGATTAAGTTCTCTGAACAAGATTCAAAATCTGGGGGATAATCTGTGCATATGGGGAACAGGCAGGAGAATGGGGCTGAGAACATATCAGCCAGGCTGAAGGGGGAGCAGAACTGATGGGCCGCATGTCCTAATTCTGCTCCTCTGTCTTATGGAACAACATTGCTGATTGCATCTTAACACTGTTCCTGTATCAGGAAGTCACTTGGACAAGTGGAGTGTGTGTGTGGATTCACATCCATCCCATGGAACCTCCAGCCAGTGTCCCTTTCCCTAAAATCATCATCCTCAGTTTCAAAACCATGGCTAATCCCAACAAGTGAAGAAGACAATTGTGGAATAAACAACTGTTTTGAAGTGTTTCTGTCCCTTATATTGCAGGGCAGTTCAGCAGAGACGGGGTCTGAGATTAGAGAGACACCGACTACTGAAGATACTACGGGATCAGGAACATTGACACTGGAGCTAACAGTGACATTGTGTGCTTGGAACCCTGTGCGAGCTGTATGGATGACATGTTCTGGAGAGAGTGATCAGACTGACAGGGGCTGTTATAAGAGTGTTATAGGATTGTATAAACTTTGATGAAGTAAAGAAGAAGAAACCGTTTCTACAGGCTGGTGGGTCAGGAACATCATGGACGCCAGTTTAAGATAATTATCTGAAAAAGACAGGCACATGAGAATTTATTTGCATCAGTGAGTTGCTGAGATCAGAAAGGAACATGTTCACCGGGAACATTCAAAATGGGACTGGGAAAAACAAGTGAAAAGGAAGAAAATAAATGCTTACGTGAAGCAAAGGATTAAATATACTGAGCATGTGCATAAGGACTTGGAGTTGATGTCTGTGAGTTTGAGAGGTGCTCCCCACCCCCTCCTCACCCATTACCCACCACCTCCTGACCTCCTTCCACGTCTTACCTTCAATAAACCTTGTGCATGTTCACTGCCAAGAGGGTGAATCTGACTTATTCCCCTATGGATCGAGCAGGGCAGTGAGACTGGATAGCACTCTGAGGGCCACCATGGAAATAATGGGCCCAATGGTCTCTTATGAGACTGGAGGATTGAAGGGATTCCAATTCAAAATGCTGGTGGCCAATGCCCTGTAAAATCTATAAAGAGAGTGAGTTTGGGATGGTACAAAAATCTGCTGTAGACTTTTAATTATTAAAGGTAGGGATGTGTAAACATTGTGTCTTTTTTATTTTTGAGAGACAGAGAGATGTGTTCTTGTTCTCCCCAGTAGTAGCTCCCTGTTCTCTGCAGTAAAAATATCCAGTTTAAACTTGAAGAAAACCAGTTACTTCCACTGCAGGAATTAAAAGAATGAATTAATGATTTTATTGTCATGTGTACTTTACAGTGAGAAAAGCAGGAAAATACAATGAAAAGCTTTTCCACTGTCACCATGATCCAGCTCCATTTTAAATAGTTTTAAGAATAAGAAAATAACAGAAGGCTCTATCTTAAAGAGTGTCCATCTGTTGTGAGCTGTGGCTTGTGAATTGATAAATCAGAGACATTTTCCAACTGAATCAGTTGCTCCGTACTTATAAACCAGCAGAAGCTTCAAGAAAGGTTGAAGAATGGTAATCTCAAAGAACATTAACAGTTTTCTCAGTCTCTGCCATTAATCTATTCTCCTGACCGATGGTCTGTTTGTGTGTAAGGGAGAGTTTCTAAGGGGATTACAGCTTTAGTTGGTGCTGATACTGATGGTGTTTCCATTTAGCTTATAATCTAATTATAATTATTAAATATTTATAACTATTTTCGTTCTTTCATCTGGAAATCATCTACCAACATTTCTATTAACATTGGTCTGAAAGTCAAGGAAATTGGGGAATGGTGTATACCTTTTAAATAGATCTTTAATATTTGGTACAACTTTGAGAACAGTGGGGTTTGATTTATAGTTTGCTATCCAGTGGTTCATTACAGAAGCCCAAAACATTAGAATGGAAATCAAACCATTTCCTTCAGTGAATTCTGGAAAAACAAATAGTGGAAAATTTCCTCTTGCTATTTCTCTGTTTAATTAAAACTGGAATTCCTCCGGGATGTGGCATGGAGCCTCACGGCTGTAACGGACATTAGGTCTGTCTCCATTTAACGCTTGGGAATGCAAACGTTTGATTTATTTCTGGGGCTCATCCAGATCAGCAATAATCCCCACGGAAATAAAATTTAACCATTGTAGCAATCTCAGTCAACACATCACAACAACGGGACAGGGACAGCACAGGGTTAGATATAGCGTAAAGCTGTCTCTACACTGTACAGGAACTGCTGAATGTACAGGGATATCCAGCATTGAGGGAGAATTCTTTCTGTCTGCACTGACCTTGACTAGCTTCTGGAAACAGAAGCCAGGAGTCAGCCTGATTGTAACGGCCAGTGTCTCTTTATTGGGGAAATATGAACTGATGAGGCTGGCACATTGATTCATATCAACGGTTTATCTTGGCCGAGTGTGTGTTTATGTACTACAGCCGTCACTTACTCCCTCAAAAGTGCTGATGTTCCTGTAAATATCTCCTACAATAAACCTGAAGCTGTAAACTTTTAGAAGGAAACAAATGGTTTATTGATTATGCCTTTCCCCTATGGCTGCAGCCTGTGACTTATTGACTGTCAGTGGATGCCAGTTCACATTGCCCATCAGTATGAGGACACCACTCTGACAGTCTGCAGAGAGAAAATTAAAAAGATCCACAAATTTCAGCCTCCTTTGTTCAGATAACAGCCCATTGTATCAAGAGTAAAGATCTGACAGTGTGACCCCATTCTATTCCTGGCCTGGGAGTGTTTGGTGGGGGACAGTATAGAGAGAGCTTTACTCTGTATCTCACCCCATGCTGTCCCTGTCCTGGGAGTGTTTGATGGGGGACAGTGTAGATGGAGCTTTACTCTGTATTTAACCCCGTGCTGTCCCTGTCCTGGGAGTGTTCTGTTAGTGACAGTAATTAGTGACAGTAATTAGTTAGTGACAGTAACTGGTTACTGATGATTATTGGTTAGTGACTGTTATCGGTTAGTGACAGTAAATAGTTATTGATGGTAATTGGTTAGTGATGGCAATCATTTAGTGACACTTATTCATTATTGGTAGTAATCAGTCAGTTACTGCAGTTTATTGTAGTAATAATTGATTAGTGATGTGCATTTTGCGTTGATGCTTATTTTGACCTCTGACCAAGAACCCTCTGTAGGTGTCAGTGTCGACAGACTGAACAAACCATTTCACTCCGTGTGTGTGTGTGTGTGTGTGTGTGTGTGTGTGTGTGTGTGTGTGTGTGTGTCTGTATGTGTGTGTGTCTGTGTGTGTGTGCTGGAAGCATTAGCAAGCAGATCGCAAGAGAATCCCACAAGGGAAGGCTTTGCAGCACATTGGAACCACTGATGATGTCACACCATTCTGCTGTTTGCTTATACCTTGTTCCTTGGAAATCAAACCTGTTTCATTTCAGGGATTTCTGTGATGTGGGAGGGTTTTGGTGATGAACTGTCTGAAATTAAGCATAAATTATGGAATGATCACTTGGGCTGAGTAAAGTACAAATGCTGAAACTGTGATCTGTTACTTCCAGTTCTATTAGGAGCTTCACAAGAGATTCCAATGTCTGTACTAGCCTGGGCCATCAGGTTCAGATGACATTCCAGGGATAAAGGGTTGGGGGCTCCACACTTGTTATTGAGCAGGAAATGTGACCCAGAGTCAGGGATATAAATCTGGGGCAAGCTTCAGGTAGCTTTTTCCTGGATTCCTCTTATTCTGTTCTCGATAGTAAATGGAGTGCTTCAGTGCAGAGGGATCTGGGTGTCCTTGTGTATGAGTCACAGAAAACTGGCAAGTAGGTAATAAGGAAGACAAATGGAATTTTGGCGTTTATTGCTGAAGGAGTAGAGTTTAAAAGTAGGGAAATGTTGCTAGACTGTACAAAGCATTGACGGGAACTCCCAACCACCGAGAGTACTGTGGACAGTTTTTGGCCTCTTTATTTGAGGAGGCATGTAGTTTCATTGGAGGCAGTTCAGAGGTTGATTGATTCCAGCGATGAGGGGTTTGCCTTATAAAGGGAGATTGAGCAGTTTAGGCCGATACTGTCTGGGGTTTAGAAGAATGAGAGGGGATCTAATTGAGGGCAATTAGATGATAAAAAGGGATTGACTAAACAGACATGGAGAGGATGGTTCCTCATGTGAGGCAATCTAGAATGCCAAGTTACGGTTTTAGGATAAAGGGCAGTGGATTTTCAACAGAGGTGGGGGGAAATGACTTCTCCAGCAGTCACCTCTCACTAATGACAGGGTGGGACTACAGCAACTAACTGTCTCGCTGGGTGAGAGTGAGCTGGGTAGGGTAGTTTCACCGAATGAGTAATAAATTAGGGAGAAAGATGAGGGAGCCTGAGATTGACCCAATTCATTCTGTTCCTGAGTCTGCCTCCTCTGTTTGAGAGTGACAAACTCAGCTCCATCACAATGTTAAAACAGAGACACTTCATAAAAGACAGTTTCCTCCCTGCCTAGCTGGGTTGGACTGAATCCCAATGTTCACAGTTTCCTTTAAACCGGCAACAGAATGTGAGAGGTTGAGATACTGTAGAATAACCATTGTGGTGCATTGACTGACTGGGCAGCTACATTACCTACTTAGTTCACAGCTCAGTTTCATCCCGTAACCTGGAAACTGAATGGCTCACTTGCAATATCTGGAGGGACAGAAAGTTAGATCGAGTACAATTTGTTATCTCTCAATAACACATTACAATGAATCACAGTGATGTAGAAATGGTGGGCAATACTTCAGACAATTAATGCAGAAGAATGTGTTGTTGCACAGACTGAGTCCCAAAGTGTGGCGCTAGGAAAGCACAGCAGGTCAAGCAGCATCCGAGGAGGGGCAGGAGAGTCAACGTTTCGGGCATAAGCCCTTCATCAGGAAGGTGTGAAGAGCTTATGCCTGAAACGTTGATTCTCTTGCTCCTCGGATACTGCCTGACCTGCTGTGCTTTTCCAGCACCACACTCTTTGATTCTGATCTCCAGCATCTGCAGTCCTCACTTTCTCCTCTTGCACAGAGTGAGACCAATATATCACACAGTATGGGAGCACATTAGTCTCGAACAGAGCTGGGTTGTACCAATCTGCAACAGAATGTTTATCAACGTTATCACAGTGAGTTTGACCAAGTTTGACTGAGAATCTGTATAAGACCAAACCAATTGAGTCCAGTTAGCCTGAGGAATTGAATCTCACACACAGTATTCCAGATCAATTTACCATACTCTGGGGTTATCCCATTGCTTCACAAAATGAAGACTGAGCTTGGAAAAGGCAAGGGCAATATTTCTGATCAAGAACATTGCAAATGTCAGAAATGCCTCATGTTGGGTTATTTGGGAATTTGTTCTTCATTCTCCCTGAGGGAAGTAAAATCTCCCAAGATGGCAGCGGGAGACCTCACAAACGTTCAAAGAATGGAACCTTTCTTCAGTTATTGTTTTATCAATCCCATCCACTGAAGGCAGACAAATGGACACATGACGACACCCAATGGAACAAACTGTAACACACAGACACACACACACACACACAGAGGAACAAACACGGTGAGACACAAACATACAGACATACGCACCAACACAGTAATACACACTAACATGAAAACACATAGCTGCACATACATTACATTAATCCACAATCTCATGCAGGCCAAGGGTCAAAATAACATTTTCTTTTTGAGGGTTACTGTTTGATTTTTGGGCCTCCTTTGAGCTAAAGATCCAAGTTAGTAACCAACCTGTTCTTGAACCAGAATCTTCAAACATGCTCAATGCCTGAAGAATATTACACAAAGGCCAGTCCTGGTGCTGGGTAGGTAGATACACATCAATGTCACAGTTTCTCCTGCACTCTGACCTTGCCCACACATTGCCATCCTCCTCCAAGTGGCTTATATCAAAACAAAACCTCAGCTGGGAGATTGGACCCTCACCACTTTTCAAACAACAAACCTTTGTACAAAAAGGAAAGTATGCACACACCTATAGCCAAACAAGACACATTTCCACAGAGCCGGAACATTCACAGAACAACCTAAGGACAAGAGGGAAAAAAAGCTGGAATCCCTGAGGATATTTTCGACACTCAAGTCCAGATCTCCCTAAACATAATTCCCAATATAGGAGAAAGTGAGAACTGCAGATGCTGGAGATCAGAGCTGAAAAATGTGTTGCTGGAAAAACGCAGCAGGTCAGGCAGCATCTAAGGAGCAGGAGAATCGATGTTTTGGGCATGATTCCTGAAGAAGGGCTCATGCCTGAAACGTCGATTCTCCTGCTCCTTGGATGCAGCCTGACCTGCTGCGCTTTTCCAGCAACACATTTTCAGCCCATAACCTCTGAGCAGGAACATGGCTCTCTCCCCAGACTCTGGTCAATAAACTGCCTGACCAGATTCTCACTCAGAAAACATCAAACCCTGGGCACAATCTGCAGCCCAGCCTCAGACAGTAGACCCTCTCTTTTCATTCCTGATGAAGGGCTTTTGCCCGAAACGTCGATTCTCCTGCTCCTCGGATGCTGCCTGACTTGCTGTGCTCTTCCAGCAACACATTTTTCAGCTCATAACTCCCAATATAGTTTATTTGACAGATATAAACGAGGAAGAGATTTGAGTTTGGTTATTGCTGTTCCAGTGACAGTTTGTAAACTTGAAAACCAGGTCCAACAAGATGACTTTGGCAAGCAAAACAAAGGTTCCTGACATCACTACTCCTCCAATCACAGGTCCCCTCTCTCTTGCCCTCACTGCTTCTCCAATCATAGGTCCCCTCTCTCTCGTCCTCACTGCTCCTCCAAACACAGGTCCCCTCTCTCTTGCCCTCACTGCTTCTCCAATCACAGGTCCCCTCTCTCTCGTCCTGACTACTCCTCCAATCACAGGTCCCCTCTCTCTCGTCCTCACTGCTCCTCCAATCACAGATCTCCTCTCGCGTCCTCACTGCATCTCCAATCACAGGTTCCCTCTTAGAAGAACCAGGAGGGTCTTCCAATCAAACTCTGCCTTGCTTCCCCAATCTCAAAATTTTCAATCTGGATCTCAGCAATTCTTCTGACCAAGGAAGGGCTGTCCCATGAAGGCGTATGGTCCAGGGATGATCTTCATGAAACGTTCATCTCTACCTTTCCTTTCTCACAAGCCATCTGTGATGTTTTGAGCGCAAATTCATTCATTATCCCTGTGTAGTTTAGAATTCATGGAGTTACACAATAGCACACAATAACTCACAGACACATTGTAACACACAGAAAACACACTCAATAACACATGGACACAGAATAACACACACAATAACACAGTAACATGTAGACACAGAGTGTGAAGGTCACTGACTCTGAGTTGGGGATTATGAGAGTGGTTAGGTTGGCCCTTGTCAGTATTGATACTAACGTTCAGTTGAGAGAGGGGGGTTGATGTGTTCTTGGGCTTGATGTGCCTGTTAATAAACACCGATGTTAGGGTGTGCTTTATTATCTCCAGCTGGCCTGCTACCTTCAATGACTGGCTCACATATACCTCAGCTCACTCTGCTCCTACACCCCCTTTACAATCGGGTGTATTATCTCCCCTCTCACCTATCCACACTAACGTTATCTGCCACCTATCTGCCCAGTCCACAAACACGTGTATACCCCTTTGGAGCTCCACACCTTAGTTTACAATGTTACCAAGTTTTATATCATCTGAAAACTTTGCAATTGGCCCCTGCACACTAAGATCATTAATTTATCTCAGAAAAAGTAAAGATCCCAATACCTACCCTGAGGAACCCTATTTTAGACCTTCCTCCAGCTTGTAAAATATCCATTGACCACGCCTCTCTGTTTCCTATTACAGAGCCAATGTTGTATCCATATTGCTACTGACCCTTTTATTCTGTGACCTATGACCTTATTCACAAGTCTGTTGTGTGGCATTGTGTCAAACAGAAATATACACATCCATGCACACGTATTTACACACCCATGCATGTATACACAATTATAAACACACAAGGACACACTTGCAGACACATGTGGATATATATACATACACACGTGAATATGTATGCACACACGTGGACATATATACACATGTACACACACCCATGTATACACCCACACACACGTGGACAGATATACACACACACACACACCTAAAACACACGTATAATATGCGTGCACATACACACACATATATATAATACGCACACATACACACACTTGTATAATATGCGCACACACACACACACACACACACACACACACACACACACACATATAAAGACAAGCAGGACTGGACATTATGCTGGTGATTTGCTTGCACTGGAACACCATAGAGCAGGAGTTGGAGTTCGAGCTGATGAATAGGAAACCAGTAAATCCACCTTTATTATGTAACGGTCACTTGCAAATCCTATTGCACACAGTAAGTAAAAGATCTTTAGTAAAAAGTCATGCTGTTGTCCCAGTCATTGTAGAAAAATTGCTTTTGTTTTGGCAAGTTATTTCCTCTGTGTTTCTGACTTTTCTGGATTATTCATAAAAGTTACAGAAAACACCAGAACCTTCTTCGCTTTTTCTTGTTTAATATATAAAAAACATCATGGAAGTTCAGTGAAGGAAAGAAAATTCCAGATATATATATCATTATATTTATACTTTTCTTACACAAATGCAACAGAGTCACTTCCTGGTCAGATACACCTGGGGTTCACTTTAATTCCTTATTTCCCCGCCCGCCCTGGGATTTGTGCACAGAATGTTCTGATAAAAATGCTGCAATTAAATATTTACAGCTCGAGTGAAGTGAGTGAACATTTCCTCAGGCCCTTTCCTCAGTGTTGGAGACCAGATGTCCCACACTCGGCGTGTTCAAACATGCAGTTTGGTAAGTTCAGGGAAGGTGCTCCTATACTCAGGGCAGTGGTGGTGGCGATGACCACTGGGCACTGATCACAGATCAGGACACACACATTCATTGATGGATCGAGGTCAGGGAACGGCAGAGTTCTGACTTGTTGTAATATTATGCTTGATGCTTTTTTTCCCCACTGGGACCAGATAGTATCTTTGATGGACCAACTTAACACGAATTACAAAATGAGATTGGGGCCTCCATTTGGGGCTATGTGCTGTGTACACTCAGTGACAACATGTCAGGGAGATGAGTCAGGATGTGAGGATGGGTGGGCAGAGTCAGTGATGGCGGGAGAGTGTACATGAGGCTGGAGTGTGAGCTACAAATGGGTGGGTACAGTTGCTTGAGTGAAGTGACTGGGTCATGGTATCATTGCCTTGGGGGATTCTGTTCCTGTCTCTCATGATGAAGGTGTCTTGGTTTTCCTTGCTGGATATTCAACATTCTACTCAATGGCTGTTAAATCCATTCCTGTTCTTAGTAAATGTCTGAACAAATGAACAGAGCCCAAATGTTTGGTGCATGCTTTGTGTCTTTTTGTTTTTGTCCTGCCTGGTTACCTGGTGGTTTCCCACACTCTCAGTTCTGCAATTGGGCTTCATGGGCACTGTGAGGAGAGAGCAGTGCCTGGTACCTGGAACGGTCCCTGGAACAGGTGCCCAGGTGTAATAATGAGGCTGGCATAATTGGGCTGTAATTCAAAATCCAGTTGTACTGTTGGAAATGCCCCACCTGGTCAGGGGCTGACTGGGAACAGGCTGAGGGTTGGTGTTCACTGGCTTCCTCAGAGTGGGACACTCAGTATCACCTTCACATAGAAAAAAATGGCATAAAAGATGAATCTATGCAATTCCGGATTGTGCATTCCAACTAACTAAAATGACATTTCGCCTTCAAACGGGTTGGGGATGAGTCTCAAAACAAAAACAGTTGACATCCAACCCGCAGTTCGGGGATTGCCCCTCGGGAGAGAGTGTGTCCCTTTCAGGGGGGGGTCTGCAGCAATCTCTCGCCAGCGGAGAGTCTCAGATCATTTTCATGTTGAATTTGCGGGGGGCGTCTGTGGTTCCGATCCCCGCGTCTGATTTCCGAGGCACGTATTCGATCTCAATGTTGTGTTTGGTGTTGCCTTTGCCCCGGCTCCAGAGGAACAGGAGGACGAGACAGAACAGTACCACCCCCAGGAAGGAGATGAAGCCCATGGTGGTGGCGATGATGAGGGTTTTGATGTCAAACGGGAAAGGCACAGAGGTGCGGGTGCTGTTGGCGTTGCTGTCGTTGGGTTGGTTGGTGATGAACGCGAAGGTCTTGTTGCCCTGCTGCCCCCAGTCTGGGGTGTACCCCCGGACATGGAGGGTCGCCCTGGTGCTGTCGTTACCCCCCGCGTTGATGGCGATGCACTGGTAGCTGCCGTTATCCTGGAGCTGGGCATAGCGCACTTCCAGGGTCCCGTCCGGGAAGACAGTGAGGCGACCGTTGGTCTTCCTGGAGATGTGCTGCTTCCTGGGGGAGACCCAGAGGATGACAGGAGGGGGGTCCCCGTCCGCGCTGCAGCTGAAGTGGACGGTGTGCCCCTCGTCCACACGCACCGTCTGGGGCGCCTTGTCCAGAATGCGTGCCCGCCTGCAGCTGAAGTAACTGGGCAGCAGCACGTCAGGGAAGTCCTTGAACTCCTTCCCGTGGACCATCTCCGGGCTGGCACACACGGGCTGCTGCCGGTTAAAGTTCAGCCGCCAGCGGCGCCGGAATATCCACAGCAAGCGGCAGTCACACGCCAGCGGGTTCCGGTCCAGGATCAGGGTCTCCAGGTTACCCACCGAGTGGAAGGCGCTCTCCTCCAGGGTGACCAGCTCGTTCCCGGACACATTGAGGAGCCGGAGCTGACCGAGACCCCGGAAGGCGTACGGTTCGACGGTGTGCAGGCGGGAGCCGGCCAAGTGCAGCTCCTGCAGCCGGAGCAGCTCCTGCAGCATGTGGCCGTGCACCGCGCCCAGGGGGTTAAAGGACAGGTTCAGGAACCTCAGGTAGACCAGGTGCCGGATGGCCACGTACGGCACTGCCGTCAGGTTACAGCTGCTCACCGTCAGGGAGGTCAGGTTCAGGCCGTACAGGCAGTTGGGGGCCATGGTGTCCAGGTAGACCCAGTCCGAGATCTCCAGTACCTTCAGCCGGTACAGCCGCTTGAAGGAGTAGTTGGGGATCACGTTGATGTTGAGGAAGCGCAGCCGGAGCACTACCAGGCTGTGCAGGTGGGACAGGGCTTCGGTGGGGATGGTGGTCAGGTTACACTTCTCCAAGGAGAGCTGCTCCAGGCTGTGTAACCCACTGAAGGCCCGGTGCGAGATATAGACCAGGTCATTGTCACCCACCTCCAGGGACCTGAGGTTGGACAAGTCCTGGAACATGTAATCCAACAGGATGACAATCTTGTTCTCGCTAATGTCCAGCTGGGTCAGATTATTGAGGCCAGTGAATACCCCGAGAGGGATCAGCTTCAGGCGGTTACTCCTCAAGCCCAGGGACCTCAGGTTGGGCAGGTTACTGAAAGCCCCAGGCTCCACCGCTGAGATGATGTTCTCGTTCAGCTCCAGCTCCTCCAACAGCGGGTACGCCACAAACTCGTCTTGGTTAATGGTCTTGATGCGGTTCTTGCTGAGGTCCAGCAGGCGGGTTTCGGTGGGAATTCCCTCAGGAACGGTGATGAAGCGTTTGCGGTGACAGACCACCGACCTGTCCTGCGCTGAGCAGTCACAGCGAGCCGGACATCCTGAAGTATGGCCGGATAACACTGCCCCCAGGATGAGCAGCAGGACGGACTGCCAACAGACCACACCACTGCAGGACATACTCACCTCCCCAACCAGCATCCTACTGAAGCCCTACAAACAGCAAAGACAGACACAACACGTTAGCAAAAGGCGTCCTCACTGAACATACTCACCCCCCCTCCCTCCCCAGTCCCCCCCAACCCAACACACAGCACAAAGCCAGCTACAGAGTGACCCCCAGGCTGTCAAACACCCCCCAATCTGAATCCCAAACACACACCCAGGGAGATGGTAACTTGGTGATAATATCATTCTGCTAGAAGCCAGAAAACTTCTCACCTGTAATGTGAACTCTGCTTTCTCTCCTCAGACCCTGCCAGACCTGCTGAGTTTCTCCAGCAAGCTCTGTGTGTTTGTTTCAGATTTCCAGACTCCCCAGTGTTTCGCTTTTATTATGATAATTACCCAGGTATCTGGGCCCATGGGTACTCACCTTAACACAGCAGCAAGTGAGATCGTTTGGAATACAAAAGCTAGGTCATAAAATCTACCGCAAATGCCCAAACACAAACCAAACTGGAAAAACTCAGCAGCTCTGGCAACATCTATGGAGAGAGAAACAGCATTCCCCTTTCAGTAATCCTTCTCAGAGCTTGTCTGATTCACAAAAGCCCCTTTGGTGACTCCACACCCAAAGTAAGTGCCCTCTGAAGTGGGGTAGCTCTCAGTTTGAGGGTGATTAGGGATTGCTAACAACACCCACATCCCTAAAGGGATGAAAATAAACAGAATCCCCCAAACATACAGAAAACTGACCCCAATGTACACAGGTGCAGATCCAGTCACAGAAAACATATGGTTTAATTTATGCAGCCCCCAGGTGTTGATGCACTCTGTATCACAGAATCCCTTCCGTGTGAAAGCAGGCCATTCAACCCATTCAGTCTACACTGACCCTCTGAAGAGAATCCCACCCTATCCCTGTAGCTCCCATGACTAATCCACCTAACCTGTACACAGGGAGGAAACACAGGGAGAACACACAAACTCCACACAGACAGTCGCCCGAGGCTGGAAATGAACCTGGGCCCTTGGTGCTGTGAGGCAGCAGTGCTAACCCCTGAGCCAACTGCTCAGGGAGAGTCCATCATTCGTATAAAACCACTGCCCCAATTCCTGTGCCACCCTCTC